>NC_083554.1:2423098-3623098 GCF_018135715.1 Danaus plexippus
ATAAATTTCATGCGCATAACTTCCAACTGCAAATATGAGAACAATAATATAACGGTTCCTAAATCTTTATTGGTTTAAAGTCTTTCAGCAAAACTTGTCTAGACACTGTTAATATAACACTAACGTCTCTTTATAATCCGACTATAAATATCAAAGTTTGTAATTATGATTATATTAATGTTTTTATTTATTTCACCATGAGTAATAGACTGTGTTTTATGACAATTTATCATTAGAACTATTTATTTTACTTTTTATCCTCGAGATCTGTACAAATTTTTGTCAGGGACAAAATAAATCTTTTAAATTGTTATTTCAAATTCAAAATGCCAATTATTGATGGAGTGCCAAAAAGTGAATAAGTTAATAAAAATGGGAACTCTGGTTATAAAAATATATGTATAAAATGAATAACCTTGTATAAATTTATTGTAGTTTTTAAAGTGTTTTAGTAGAAAGATCCCCAATAGAATATTGAATTTATTCTATTTCTTATTTTGTACCAATTAGCGAAATTAATATTTGCAAAGAAACTAATTTTTGATAACATACATATGAATTGCTTTAAAGTTTTTTCTAATGTTGGACTCATAATAAAGTTAAATACGTGTAGTTATATTTTTATAATATATAATATCTACAGGTTACTGATATTGTAAAAAAAGAATAGTTTCAATATCAGTTCAAAAGAAATAATGATTAACACAATTTATGTATGTATGTTATAGACAGGAATAGGGCATTTTAAAATTTTGTTTGATTGCCCGTGTGATTTAATAAAATTTTTTATTGATTTAAATGAAACCAATATTTTTCGGATATACTACGCGTGCTTTATTTTTTGTTAAAACTACATACACCCGACGTTTCGGTTACTTTTCAGCAACCGTGATCACGGGCAGACGAGATGTGAAACGTCGGGAGTATGTAATTTTAACAAAAATAAGGCACGCTTAGTATATCCGAAAAATATTGGTTTCATTTAAATGAATAAAACTCGCGAAAGTCTTAGATCTCATAATCTTCATTGATTTCTCCCGTTCTTATACTTAACTTTAACGATTTATCTCAGTACTAAGTACAAGTTTATTTTTCTGCGTTTTACAAATACTTGCTAAAATTACTTTTTAGGTAACGCCTACTTTTTGCAACACCCTACAAGAAAATATCCCATCATTCTAAGAATTCCCAAGCTAATAGTCTTTATTAATCGATACAAGCAAATTGTTTCTGAAATGTTCATCGTAATTGCCAGAAATGTAAATTGCAGCTTTGAATTTGTCTTGAAGGCAATTATGAGGTAATTAACAAATTATCATTAAAACCCGTCTTCGGGTTCCGTGAGAATCTGGAAGCTATACTCGAAAGTGGTAATATTTTAAATAAATATTCATGAGTCAAAAGAAATGATACGTAGGATCAGCTAATTGCAGTAATTTTAACTACAGGGTTTTCATTAAATATTAATATCAGAAGTTTCCTAAAAATATATTTTTTAAGAACATGGAAAATATAAAATTTTTGTGGGATGGAAGAAAAGGATTCATGGAAAAAAATATATAATGTAGATTTGATTTCTGTACATACAACATTTTAATTTCTATATGAGATTCTATGTCAAAGGAAATTTGTAAAATCTTATTTATTTAACACCACACAGTCATATATTTTTATAATAAGCTAAGTATGGATTTTACATAGTTCATATTTTATAGAATCCTTACATTGTAATAAAACTAATATTTTTCGGATTTACTACGCGTATTTTATTAGATTTTGTAAATACGTAATAAAATACGTGTAGTAAATCCGACAAATATTAGTTTTGTTTAAAGGAACACTTGCGAAAGTTTCAGATCTCATTATCGTTACACTGTATTGTTACACTGTCATTTAAGAATATGTTTAATATTTCTGATTTCCATAGTTTCACACGGAGGACATAGAAGGATCTTTAAATAAATTAAAGAAACCCCGAAATGTTGACCCTTTATAGGTGAAGTGAGTTAACTATACATTGAGGGACAGTTATGAATATTTATAAAACCAATTATTCTTATTTATAAGGGACCGCTCTTTGTTGTTTTGAAACAAAATAAATTTATATTTCCAAGAATTCAATATCACGACAAATAACACCACTTAAAGTTACTACAAACTACAATAGGAGTGTAGGATAAGAAAATAAATACAATATCTTACTCAAAGTGATATTGATACTCTAAACTAAAAGTGGAGCCTTAACTACAAGTTTACTACATTTTAATAATGATATATCTTAAAAGACAGTCCGCTTAAACAAGTGTTATAAACAAAAAGTAATGATTTCACCAGTGTCATCTTTTACAATATTGATTGTAATTAATGTCGTGGTGGTCTAGAGTTAAAAGGCCCGCCTTTCTTAAGTGAGGGCACGGGTTCGAAACCTGGCAGGTGCCAACGTGATCTTTTCCGAGTCATATGTACTTTCTAAGAGTATTTAGACACCACTGACAGACGGTGAAGGAAAACATCGTGAGGAAATCTGGACTTATAATTTCAAAAATTATAAGTTTGAAATCGCCAATCCGCCTTGAGCAAGCGTGATGATTAATGCTCTAACCTTCTCCATGTCAGAAAAGGCCTTTGCTCAGCAGTGGGTTCCAGTAGGCTGATGATGATGATGATGATGATGATGATGATAATGATGATGAATGTTAATGTACTTATATATAAAAAAAACTCTAATTTATATAACGTCGTACTTGTCATCTTAGCTTTGTTATAACTATAATTAACAGTGACCTGAAAGTTCTACTGAAAGTATAGGGCACATTATACTATCTATGTGAAAAAATATGATGTTATTTATCATTTATTGTGTACAAGAAATAAAACTGCGATTTTTTTTAAAGAAAATAAAGCCAAACCAATTGTGTCTAGCTAAAAATTGTCTTTTTATTTTCATGTGGTATTTATTTGTAAAGCGTTGCTATCGGTCTAATAAACCGCTATAGCTAGATTCTAAAAACTTTTGCATCGTTTTAAAAGCATTTTCTGTGATAAAATACAAATAAATGTTAACAAGCTTCATTTAACTTCCAATGTTGTTACGGTCGACGGATATTTTGAAACTGAATTTTTCAGTGAATATCTTGAATAGATATTTATCATTTCAAAATGATTTTTTTTTTGTTTTTGTATTATGACATGACAATATTTATTGCTTGTATAATTGGGTATTATGTGATTATAATTAACTATTGTGTTGAAACCATACTACATGTCTAATTTCTATGCTTCAAGTAATGAAGACGCTAGTAACATATTTATTTTAATGAATGGTTGTGTGTTGTGTCAACTCTAAACATCCTTAAGTGATATGCTGCAATCAAATATTCCTTTCATCTTATTCAGTGGCTGAGTTGATTACTTTATGAGGTACAGTCGGCGCTATTTCTGTGACATGTATGCCTCAGGCTTATCTCGCAATACGAGTACATTTTAAGCGTATCAGGGTAAACAGTACCTACCAGAATTTGTGAATTTGGCCGCATATTTATAAATAATTTCTTATTAAATTTGGCTTTACATTGATCTTATTTTCTTTTCATTTTATAATAATTCAAATTGTCCTATCTTGTTAACTATTGCAAATCACTTCGCTTCCATAAATAATATGCGTATATTTAATAGATGGTAAGTACGCCTCTGTTACTTTTTTGATAAAGCTAAATTTATTAATGTCTCATATTATAATCGATCCAGCCCGTCAAATTTAATCCAACCAGAGGGACAGTTAAAAATCATCAAATAATAAAATACATTTTATTTTTGTGTTAATATCTTAAAAACAACAATAAAGATTAAGTTTTATTGGTTTAGATATAATGAATGTAAAGGTGTATGTAAAAACATCTGTTAAGATTCAGCAAAATTTCTATTGTAAAATTATCTCAAATGAAAATATTATTTCAAGTATCATCTACACGAGTTTTCATCTCTGTACTATTTCAGGCTGAATTTAGCCAAGCTCAGCGAACAGTGCTCTGACTTATTAAAAAGCCCAAAAAAAGTAATCAAAACTTCTAAGCATATTGCTGTAAATAAAATCAGGTACAATATCCCATATTTCTAAAGTGATATAATTTCATCATTTAAATCTGACGAATTAATTATTACTTCTTTTTATTAAGAAACCTAAATTTTAGACGTGTTTTCAGTAAAATAAAATATCTCGTATATAACTTATCAACATAACTTCTAACTGAATATACATAGGTATATATTTTTTATCTTTTTTTTTATTTAAAGTTTTTGTTAGAACTAACAGTGACATTAAAGGAATAAATTTTAAAAATTTATGGGGCTAAAAAAAGCATGTGAAGCAAAATTTTCAAAATGCTTCTATAAATCTACTATACTCCCAATTTTTTTTTTAAAGTATGCAGGTTAGAAAACTATAACAAGCTTGTAGATTTACCTGTCCTACAAAGTCCTTATGCAACGTCAAGTGTACAACCTAAATTTCATTTTTTTTATGTTACTATAAAAATGAAATTTAGTTAGTACACTTGAAACAAAATATAAATATAAATTGGTCTTAACATATTCTTCTTCCAACGATGGCAAAATTTATGCAAATATTTGAAGAATACTTATATTTATATTCTTATATTAATTGAGTACTCATATTTAAAAAACCAATACCGGGATTGTGTGGAAAAGTAATTTTATTTATATACGTAAGCTCATTGCAGTTGTGATTTCTTAGTACAATGTAGACATAGGAGCTTTCGAGGAAAACAGCTTACAAACACCCGTAACGTAAGCTCCAGGTGCGTTTCCGCCGTTTGTTGTATAATAAAAGGAGGAAATAAACAGTGTTTCCAAATTAAATAGAAAAGAAGAAATATAGACATATTGTTATCAAAATTGGATAAAGCAGATAAGAGTATTTCAATTATGTGTGTCATAAATTTTATCGCAAATAATAATGCAGGATTTTGAAAAAATAACGATAAAATATTATTAATTAAAGTTCTTGTATAATAATAATTAATACACTCATACATATGTATATACAAATATGTGTATAGAATTCATGCCATGCAAATGGAAGTCATACCATCTAACAATGAGCAAATTATTGTCTCGTTTAATTGTTAACTAGTTCCGGTAACGAGGTTAAGATATGTTTTATCATTTGAATATGTTGCAAGCGAAGTCTTGAGGCGTACAACTTACTACAACTACAGCAGAACGATGTCTGAGGCAACTTTATACAAAAGCATTGATAAGCGAAGCGAATACTGACATTTAGACATCCCAAGACTTGAAATGCAAATGTTAAATACTTATATATAAATATCACTGTTATTAATCCATTGGATCTTAATACAAATTTGACCATCACATAATTGTTATTAAAAGTTAACAATTAAAAAAAAAGCGAGTCTTTTAGCAAGCATTTGCTAATTTGGATATAAGACAACGCCTTAGATGGCTGAAGCTACATCTGTGAAATTAATTTTTATTTACTCAGTGTGTTTTGACAATTTACAAAATCAGATAAAAAATTCAATAAGAAGTGAAAATAATAGAATTGTTTTATCAAAATCGGTGCAGTATTTGACTAACGCAATACGTAATTCCATACTCGTTATAATTATCATAATTATCTCACTGAAGTTTAATAAATTTTAATCCACTCTTTCACTGACAGCAGAATTTCTTTGCTTAGCGTCAAACAAAATAAAGCTTGAATTTAGCGGGTAGTTCTGATTCAATCCCATAACGTTTTAGCCTTTAGTTTAGAGATATGATAAATCGCTTATCCTACAATAATAAACGTTTATATAACATTGTTTTAATATTTTTTGTGAAATTCATTTTCAGAAACCGCTTTATTTTTTATTTATTAATATTTATAACTGGACATTATTCTAAATTCTTTCATCATGTAACCATATGGTCTAAAAACTTAAAAAAGTTAACATAATTCTGTTCGCCGTATTCCATTAATTATGAGAAAAAATAATAGTAAAAGATTGAAAGAGTATAATAAAATGACCTACATTCAATTTATATTCTAAGGCTGAATACTGAAAGTTAGTGAGAAGGTCGAGAAAGATAACGATCTGTCTGTGATTAAAAGGATTAGTTTTGCGGTGCCTTTTAAATGTTACAGCGCCTTGAAAAAGTAATTTGCTTGCCATCTTCTACTTTTGTTCTTCTTTTAATGACGGAAATCGCTACATGACTTTATTCTCACTTATTTAATTTTTTCGAAAATAATGACTGGAGTAAGGTTAATAAATTCCTTATGTTTTCAATCAGAACGAATAATTTTAGCTATTGTTTGATAGTATTACTTCTTCAATGTGTTCGGAATATACTTACGAGTATGTCTTTGTTTTATTGTTTAATAAAATTTAATTCATTAAATAATTTGTTTTATAAAGTTCTTGGTTAGCGTAGTAAGATAGCAAATATGAAATTAAATATGTTTGTTTGGTTGTCTATTACTTTTTTAATGAATGAATGTAGTTAAGGAGGTGTATACCTTATATATATATAAGGTATACACCTCCTTATATATATATATATATATATATATAAGGTATGTATATACACGGCGGCACTAAGTACGTATATTACTTGTTAAGTCTAGTAAGTGAATATTATTATTATTAATAACATCCACTTACTATTTAACCTTTTAATTGGGAATATTTCGTGTGACGAAATATTATTGGAAAGGATTCTGAGTATCGAAATAATAAAAAACTCAATTATATAATGCTACTCTTCTCCCCACTGTAAAGCTACAGTATTTAACTATATAGAAGGATGAATATTTTTATTTCTGAAACAAAGAGTGCATTAAGATTTTAAAAATATTTTATTAAACTAATCTTAATGTAGACCTGTATTTATTTTTAAACATATTTTTTTATAACTGAATGTTAGTAAGTGCATTCTTATTTCATTTACTTACTCCTAGCAATATTTTTAAATAGCATCATTTGAATGATTTTAGAATTATAAACGGCAGTTATTAGTTTATAGTTATCAAGGCATTACTTTTATAAATCTATATAGCATATTTCAATTATACTCGTAATCAACACCGTATTACGCCAATTACTTGCAAATATATTTAACATACGATTATGTGAAAGGGATTATTGACACGTTGCACATTTTATATTCACTGTTCAATAAATTTATATTTATTTTTGGGCATCGCAAAGCAAAGGTCAGCTTAATTGTTTTTTAAAAGTCTTTCGTTACAGATCTCTTTGTAAACAATACATTCATATGTAAATTATATTGATAAAAATCCTCATTTTCTATTTTTAATAATTAAGTTGAACCAGCGACTCTATGAAATAGTATATGTTTGTATGTTAATCGCTGGTTTTTATATTTTATCATCACATATTTTTATATCAAATTCTTAAGGCTCTTTTATAAGACAAAAACAATGATGATATTCTATAGAAGTGTTTGAGTAATCATCTGTTAATATAATCGTCTGAGCTGCGATAGAATAACGGTAAATGCCTATTATTAAAGTGAATTACTGGTCAGTTGAATATTTTAAGTGAATTCCTGCTAAATTTAAATTGGTCGTTGTCGGCTTATTAAGTGAGGAAATACAATTCAGTGAGTTTTCAACATACTTCATTGCGGACTTTTTAAATAAGTTTATAATAAAATAAAAAATTAAATATTCATTCAACAAATATAAAAAAGAAAGATTTATGTATGATTAATTAAATAATTAGTCAAAAGTTACCCTTACTTATTGTAGGAAGAATGTCTTATGGGCAAAATCATAATATTTTGGGGGGACCATTAATTTTGTTGTATAAAAGTATCAATTATGTTTTTCTTTTTATTTTCATATACAAATAGAGACTTAGGATTCGTAAAAAAATGTTAATATTTCTTATAAACGCTTTATTAAACTAATTCTTATAATATTTTAATTCTTATTGACGGGAATAAAACCGAAATATATCACTACTTCCTAATTTATGTTCGTAGTTCTTTTTTTTTAGAATTTAGTTTTCCTAAACTTATAACAAATAATCATAGCTTATAGGAAATTGATTGATTGTATATAACATAATTTATTTTAGTAAGTATTACTTCTTCATTTAATTTCGAATGGATATATTATTTAAGTAAAGACTTGGATTGTAAAGTATCAATTTTGCAGCCACGGATCTGAATATAAAAACTCTTTACAATTTATGTGTATTATAGATGTAGAGCTATCGATAAAGATACATCTTGAACCGAAACGTATATTCTGCCGTTATCAATTTCAAATAGCATTATATCTCTACAATATATTTCTTTAACGCGATGCTGACTTGTATGATATAGAATGATTTTTATGTGGTTGAGGATATTTTATCTTCATACAGAAATTTACGTAAAGACTATACATTAATCATTTTTAGTATTAAATCGATATTTCTTTCATCTTGGCTCTGGCAAGTGTGTAAGTGAAAACTGGATATTAATAGCTTTTATTTAAAAAAGTACTGATTTTGATTACGGGACTAGAATTTCTTCTTTGAATTAAGGCTCTGAAATTATAAAAAGTAATCCGACCTATAAACGTTTGCTACTAGCAAGTTTAGAAAGAAATCTTGGTCGTCATAGGATTTATCAACCTTTTAAAACACATTCCTAGTACTGACCACAGCATAATTTTATATCCGATAAAGATTTTTATTGGCCATGTTTTATAAGAAGGAAACGCCTAAAATACATTCAATGCTTTTTTGGGTTCAAGTAATTTTGTAATTTAATAGAAATAAAAAAAATTGCTATTTGTAAGTATATTTGTTATTCACATTTCACAAATTTCGTGACTAGGTATAGCTTAAGGTGACATTAATGACAGTTGAGCTCTTAGTGCAAGAATATCGACTTCTAGGAGATTAAGTTGTTAGTAGTTGCTTTATACAAAGATCATGGTTCATTAGAGCTTGGAGTGCAAATGGAGAGCCGTAAGTTAGTTTGCTTATGCTTTCTAAAATATAGAGATCTATTTACATTCATATTACTTATTATGTATATATGTATATGATCTAATTTAATTTTAAATGTGGTCTGTATCAATTTGTTACAACAGCCAATAATTTAATAGTCTTGAGCAAAATTTTTATGGTCATGATATTTTGGCATACTAACTGTTAAGGTGTGGCTAATTAGATAATGGTGTATAGACGATATAAGGTGTACTTTAACAAATGTTTTATTATTTACACAGAGTTAGGATGGTTTACAGATAAATTCATCCCCATTTAATTTAATAAAATGAATTTAATATTAATTATTTTGTCTTTATTTATTTGACAATAATTAAGACTGGCCGTTTTATCATCAATCAGTCAGTCAAAGATGAAGGCAACGGGGTCCAATCTCCATTTCTGCCTTATGATGAGTTTGGTATAAGTACTCCTTGGCTATGGCTGTTTCAGCAAATACCCTTACCGAATAGCTAAAAGACAAGCGTCCCCAGATTGACACGAATATCATGCCTCCATTGAAACCACTTTTAGATTCTTCAGCAGGAAGAAGCCAACGGCAGGTGGTTACAACTGTTGTAGGCGGCGAACTCTCGCTGCCGAGTATCAATATTATGCTAGGCAGCGATAAACGCTGGAAGAAGGAGGTGTTAATATGTCCACTGTTTAACCCTGTATTCGATTAAAATTTGTACGAGGGTAAGGTAAATTATTCTTTGTTAACGAAGTCACAGCCTTAGGTTATTCAAGATATTACTAAAGGAGCATTGAATGTGCCGTAGCTTGTTCAAGATTCAATCTTGCAAGCGAGAAGAAGGGGCTCCCCGCTAGGTTTTCATGGGTATCCCAGTCATTTGATCTCGGAAGTCTCATAAAGCCAACTCCATCCTTCCCTGGATTGTCAGCAGGTATAAAGAAAATCAAGCTCTAAAAAGTTCACATTATTCTTGTAAAGAAAATTTAACAGATAACAAAAAGTCTAAGCTAATATTATTTATTAATTTGCATTTTAACTACTAGTTCTTTTAAGAATGAGAGAAAGCTTTGTTACGCTGCACTGAATTAATAAGATTTATAGCCACATAGAGAGGTATTGTCCTTTCGATTCTATATAATATTAATAATGTTGAGAATGCTATCGTTAGCACGCAGGCGACTTAAAACCTTGATCATCCGCATGCTTGTTATGCCGGTTACATTGTAGGTATAATGGAGAATATATAGTATAAATTGTTTGTTATAGTGCCACAATTATTCTACCATCGCATTTCCCTGCAGGTTTACTGACGGTCTACGTAGATATGTAAATTCCAGTATGACACCGGCGAATAATACGTGCATTGCAGCTCTAATATGATGTCTTTTAAGCTTTTCTGGTCTCGTAGGTTCCACAGTATACATTCCCAGAATAATACAATATTCCTTAAAAACTTTCCACTAATTATTTATCTTAAAAACCACTCAAAATCTTAGATAAATAATATAGACTGGTAAAAACCTTATACAATATAAAAGGTAACTCTCAAAATAACGTTTACTGGACAGATTTGCTAACAATTTTTCTAACTATAGTTTTATAAAACATACTTAATTAATGAAGTGAGAGCAAGTTTTATTCCATTATATCATATCTGATCAATTGATCAAATTCAATTGAATCGATTTGAATCTATCAAACAGGTAATACATTAATATTAGCAGTATTGATACATTTTTCTTTGCACAGCCTGTTCAAGTGGTGTCATTGGTTGGACCGGTATGAATAAATAAGCAGTCATCAATATTCTGCTTTAATAGCACTTTAAAATAAATTGTAGATTTCCCTGTTAATATTCACAGCCAATTAAATTTTAAAAGAATATAATGCAATAAACAACAAATTTAATATAACGAATTCGTTCTGATAAATCAGATAGAAGTTTATTAATGGAAGTTAATAACCAAATACGTCATTAGTATTATGTGAGTGAACTCTTTATTTAGGTTTATGGAGGAGAGAAACTAGTGATAGCACTCGAGCTTGTCCATTATCAGTAATCCATTGAAAAGTAGACGATCAAAATACATTTTATCAATGAAAAGTAGCTCTGAGATAAAGACCAGAAAAGTATAGACACTTTTACTTTTGTGATTTTTGTAAATATAATATGTATTCATACAGCTGTATAAATTAATTTTAGAATTGGGTAAAATTTAACTGATGTTTAACAAATGCTGTTTAGACAAATTCTTGGCTTGCAAACCGATAATATCTGTCAGCATTCAGTTACTAAAATATTTGGACGTTCACTGGAAGGAGCAATTTACAATTTATGTTGAAAATTATTTTATATTTTCATATCTTTGGGAAATAGTCATGGCGTATTAGGCTATAATTTATCACACCTAATATATATTTCATTATAATAATCCAAAGACAAGAATGGGGACATTTCCATTTCTATAATTTATATCTCAGACAGAACAGTCAATTCTTAGAATTTTAGCTCAATAGCAATCAAATACAACTGTGATCTAATATAATAATAATAGCATTGTTGAAAACAATATGTTTGTTTTTTTTTTATTTTATTTCTTTACCAAAACGAATCTTGTTTTTATAGAAATAAGTAATCCTCTTCACAGATATAACAAAAATATTCAGAAAAGCTTACGTTTTACATTGTATGCAGCTAATTTGATGAACGAGAATTCTAAACAATTTTAAAAGGTTTTTTTGATTCGGAAAACGAGTAACTTATATTTCAGCCTTTCTCTATATTTCGTAGATTTGTGAGAAGTCACCCATAGAATCTTAAAAATTCGTTAACTAGTTTTCAAATCAATTTACATTTAATAAAAATGTATATAAAAATTTATAACTTCGTCTCTAAACTTATGAAACGTTCAGTTATTTAATTATTTTCTTAATATTCTCAGACTAGCAAAGTTTGTATTAAGACACTAATAACGACCTTCAAGAGACGAAGCCAGCCATAACCTATTAAATATCTTATTAGCATATGCTACTTTATTTAATACAGTCTAAATTATAACTGTGAGCGGTCTCTATATATCGATTTTAACGTTAACTGGTATGTTTGTGGTTAAATTCAACGTTAAATGAAGTATTGTTCGTGTCACAATGCCGATGGCAATCTGATTTAACCGTATCAATTAAAGTAAAAGCGTTACATACATTAAAATTATTTGATAAATTGTGAAAAATATAATATAATTTGTCATCAGATGTCTTATCTACCTTTAACGATGGACGAGATATAAAATCTTCGTTCTAATTTATTATGTAAATTTATTTGAACGTAAAAGTAGATATTGTTACGTATATTAACCCTCTTAATGTAGAATGAAATTCATTGTTTGGCAAGGTATTGTTAATGTCTAAAACAAGAAGTGAATTATGAGCAACCTTTGATAGTGGTCCAAAAAGGTTGGAGGTGTTATTTAAGGCTATATTTCAGTGATAACTCTGAGTATATTAGTTTATGTAATTTATTTATGTTACATTTTCTCCCATTACTTGGACGTATTGATTTATGTTGTATTTACTTTTAAATTTTATGCTATATTTAAGTGCAGTCTCAGTTGACTTTAAGAAGTATATGTTAAAATAAAATTGTATTTTTATCGAGTTGTAAAGTAGTGGAAACGTAGTATTAATTATAAAAGTAAACAAATATATACTGGAATCATAGTAAAAAGATTGTCATTATAGATTTTATTAATTTAATCAGAACAAAAGTAACCAAGAATAAAAGAGACAAATTTAATACACTAATTTATTTTGGGTTAATTTAAAAAGTGGAAAGTTTAATTTAAAAGTTCTGCTTACCAAAAATACATTGAGAACCATAAATCTAAAAGGAGCAAAATAACCATTTGTCTAAAAGTAACATTCAAAAACAATTGACCGATTACATCAGTGATTGTTGTTTTATCATGTTCCACAAAAAAATTATCGGCGTGAGTAACTATTGAGTTACCGAGATTTTAATTAAGATATATGATTTAAGAAATTGGTGACAAAAAAATATGAAATGCAGAAAATGAAATTTTAGATTGGAACAAAATAGTCACAGACATTCTTTCTGTTATTAAAACAATGTCGACAATTAAAACGCTTTCTTAAATTTGCTTAATGCAATATTTAAGTAATTATTGCGATTTAAATAAATGTAATTCAGTTAAAAAAAATAATTGTCTTCCAACTCAAACTAACTATTCCGCAGCATTGAGAAAGCGGTATTTTTTTAACTTAAGTTGTTGATCAACTTTATTATAACTTAAGTTGTTGTTCAAGTTTTTGAGATACTTTATTTTTAAGTGTTCAGCGTGTTGTTGTTAAGTTATAATGTACGTTGGAACAAGTTTAATTAAACATATGCACATATATCTAGACTCTAATTTCTAGAATCTAATTCTCTAGACTCTAGAGGGTCAAAACTAAAGGAAAGTTATGAACATATTTAGAACTAGCATCTAGTTTAGATTCTCATACTAACGTAAAAAAAATACTTTTGTCTGTTTAAGACGATTTTCATGTAAAGCTTTAATATAATGTCGAAATTAATAGACCGATTTAAACGTTGTATTTCTAAGGATACTATGGATCAAGTGGCAACTGTGAATACCACATGTTTCTGTATATTTATCACTATATTATGTATATCATAAAATAGATGACGTAATAATATAAAATCGTTTTTATATACAAATATAGTTCATAAAAATCAATGGAGACAAGGAAAAAAATCTGAAGTAAAAAAAATATTATTTCCCTACAAACCCTGGGTATTGTTCGGTTCATGACAAACTAAAATTTTATTGGTACGTCAAAAGATAAAGAAGCGATGTAAGAGGCCACTAATACTTTTTATAATATTGATATATCTTTTGAGTAGCGGGGTAAGAGATAAGAGGCGAAGTAAAGAGATCCTTTAAATTACCAACGGATCGTTAATATTTGCGACCACTCTTATAATTTTATTCCTTTTTGTAAGGATGTTTTTTGAAGTCGTTAAATGTTTACTAACAAATTTAGTTTATATTTTTATTAGAAAACCAACAACGATTCAACAAAATATAATAATGGACTTTTTCTTAAAGAAGTTTATATTGAGAATTATATCTTTAATTAAACCCTTTATTTAAAGTTATATACAAATATTTAATGTTCACAAACATGAATTTAACCGATATAGATAATAATTATATTAAAAAAATCGGTACATAATAATAAGGTATAACAGTATTTAATATTTAACAGAATATAAAATATAAAAGAATATATAATAATGATGAACATGGTTCTTAGTGTTTTAATAATAAACGAAGTTACTTTTCCTTATGAGAATGTAGATTGAGTACTTTGAGAGGTTTTCTCACCTTATATAAAATCATCATAAGATCTCCAAACAACAATTTTTTATTAAAACAGTTGGAATACAACAACAAATAGATAGTATTGAAAAAAAAAAGAATCAGATTCAGAATGAATTACGTTAGGACTATATATAACTACTATATAACTACATATGTATAAATTCAATATATAACTACTTATGTATAAATTATAAAGAAATGGTTGCATTTTATTTAGTTTTTTAAGTTCAAAATTATGGCTATGAATAAAAAAAAAAATGCGTTTGGTTGGTTCCCTCTCGAATAATAATGAATTGTGTTATCAGATATTTATTGGCATTAAGCTCAAAAGGTTATATTGTAAATGATCTTCACGATATATAAATTATTCTGGGAAGCGACCCCGGTATAATCCGATAATTTGCGATCTCGTTCACTAGAATATTTGTTGAGTGTAGCAATTTCGAAATTTTTCCCTAACATAGAATATAAAACGTATTTTGTGTTTATATTTTATAAATCGATTCTATATACTAAGAATTCGAAAGGGGAGATATTTAAATTACATTAACATAAATAACAAAACAGTGAATAGTGTAATTATTTTACAATAAAAAAGTTTTTGGTCGTATCTTAATAATTCATCATGATCATCATCATCAGCCTATTGGAGCCCACTGCTGAGCAACGGCCTTTTCTCACATCGAGAAGGTTAGAGCATTAATCACTACGCTTGCTCAAGGCGGGTTGGCGACTTCAAACTTATAATTTGAAATTATAAGACCAGGTTTCCTCACGATAAATGTAATTAATTAATTCAATAAAAAATTTTAGTCTCTTAATAACACGAGATAAGCTGTGTGAGTGTTTTAAATATAAATAAATATTTGGAAACATCAGGCATCATGTTTACAAATCTGCTACTACTACTATTAATATTAATATAAATGGGTGTGTATATATATATACACTGTTGTGAAAAATTGTCATTATAAGATATGCTGAAATTAAAATACTGAAATTGGATTTTTAAAAGTAGTTGGAGTATTTATCGAGAGGTGATTATCTAAACAGAAATGCTATTCAGATACTTTTAGAAATAGAAATGGGCTGAAGAATATTTTTTTTTATTTTAATTATTAACTGAAATTAGAATTATTCAGTTCAAACAAAAAAAAATTGCACTTTTAAAAGTTTTTGTTGAAATGCACATCGGAACACTGGACCCCATGACTGCACCGTGCAGCGGTTGGGTTCGCTCTCAAAATGACCAGTTTTTAATCTGTACCTTGGCATATATTTGTACCAACCAACATTCATTGTTGTCACTACACTTGAACAGGTGGCTAAGCAGGTGGTGATGCGGGTGACACCCGGTAATTTCAACAACCCTCAATTATTAGTTATTCAAATAATAATAATTGCGCCGATATACATGATATTAGGTCTTTTCCTAGTTAGAAGCACCAACTTTCAAATACTGAAAAAACTTCCTTCAATCAAAACTAAAATTATGCTCATATAATATCCCCCTTAGTTAATGCGTATGATTAAGACGCAATTCAAGTAACTTCATATATAGAGCAAATACTGATAAATTTAATTGATAAATTGTGGATTTAAATATATTTAACAGTTTTACTAGGATATATATATGTCTTAAGGCCAACATACTGTTACAATATATGCACTTTAACATTTCATTTTCCTCGTAGGTATCTAGTGCAGAATTTACAATTTTGCTCTCTGAGGACCCTTATCCAGTTGTGTGACACATAAAGTTCTTGAAGTCCCATACTTAAATTCTAAATTCTTTCGCAAATCCTTTCCTGTACAATGTTCACAACTTCGCAACTAACTTCTTACTATTAACCAAGACTGTTCCAGTAAACTTACCTTTAAATGTTGACTAAAAAGTAATTTCCCTTGATATTTATGATATTTAATCATCAAGTAAACTTTTCGTTATTTGATTAAATTACTTTTGCTAATCAAATATTTCTATTAAACAATAAATTATAGCAATTTTATTCTGCGAAGCAAATGTTTTCAACAAACTATTGCTTGTGAATTAAAATTTTTAAATATATTATACGCTCTACATTAAGCATATCAGCCTTCGGCTTATAAGCATTTAATTTTGAGACCCACAATACAATTTAGGACATTCTCCGGAAATGTTTTAATATATACATAACTGTGACATTAACAATACATTATTTTCTATAGATATTGGTCTATCACTATATTTGATTTTTAATATATATCTTCTTCTTTGTCGTCTTGTTCATTTCTGAAGGTCATGTCCTTCAAAAGTTCTCAACGCTTTGTTCGCCATATCCTTATACTTCCTTCGCTTAATTGCTTCTCTTAACGCCACTGTTATGGAGAGACCCGTTATAGCCGTGATTTGGTCACACCAGCGGCTTGGTGTTTTGCCACGTGGTCTTTTCCCTTCGACCTTGCCTCCGACAAGCAACTTGTCTGAATTATCAGATCCACGGCGAGCGTTGTGACAAAATGAGGCAAGAATTCTTGAGTGAGATATTGATGAGAGTCTCGTACGTAGCTTCAATTGGCCCAAGATTGATTTGTCGCTTTTTCTGGCAGTCCATGGCAAGCAAGTCATCCTTCTCCAACACCACATTTCCAACGCATATTTCTTTTTTTTTTGTCTTATGCTCGGATTTTCCGTGACTTCGATTCATAAAAGAAACTAGAGAAAACGAATGTTCCCACAATTCTTAGCTTGGTGGCATTAAAGACTTAGCTATTTTGCCAGATGTCCTCATTGTTTTATTTCCTGAAATAAAATGAAATTTCATTCTAATTAAATATCATTTCAAAGAAAATAATTATATAAATATGCCGAAAATAATATTATTAGCTCATATATATATTACTCATATAATAATGCTTCGGGGGTATTTAAATAATTCTTAGAAATTACATTTTACTTCAGCTGAATTTACCTCTTTGTGATTAATTATCCAAGCACTACTTCTTTTTAAGTTAATTGATGGAAAAAGACATACGAAATTGCAATAAGCGTTTTACCTATATACATGGCGTTGAAATGTTGTTTTTTTTTGAGTAATTTAGTTATAGAATAAATCTAAAAAAAATTATATCTTTTAATAAAATTGCCTCTATTTTGTACCACTACTAATATTATCATCGTATACATTTTGCAGAAATGTTTGAGTTTAAAAGCTTAATGGCTTGTGAACTGTTTAAACACTTAACTCTTAGCTAACATTGTACGCATCACAATGAAAATATTTTGAACCAAAATGATTAAACAATTCACTATGATAGTTTAACGTTGTTAAAAACCTTACTTTGTCGGCCTAAGGTCACAATAGTCTGAATATAAATTACACAAATTGGGTAAGTAAATGTCTTTAGCATATCATGAATCTAATAAGTAAATAAAGATAAAGATTAAGAGAGATTATCTTTATACCATTAAATTATCTAAATGTATATTTTTGTTTAAAAATATCTTATGCGAACATCTAGCAAAGATAAGTCAAATTCCATTTTTTTTTAACATACTGTAAGTATCTTTAATCTTCCAAAATATATTTTAAGATAGTTTTTAGGTGCAAACACTTCAATTTCATTTTTGACCCTGTTTATTTTAGATAGCTTTCTTATTCTGGCCTGTGTTCTCGAAAATTGCACAATTTTAACATGTTTTCATTTTGAAAAGAATAGATCAAAAATAAAAATGCATATGCTTATAAGATCAAAATTCTATCCTTAAAGTATTGTTCTCAGTTGTATTTTTCTACTGCAAAACAAGACCCACTTGCTTTAGACCGTTTCATATCATGCCGAGCTATTGGCTTACAGTATTATTAATTTCCATACTAGTAAACTAACTAACCAAGACTTTTCAGCTTGGTCTGTGATTTTTTTTTCTATCATCGCGATTTTTTTCCGTCCAGTTTCCTTAGGATTGCTTAGTGAAAAAAGTGTGCAACATACATGATGTCTTCTTTTCCACTATTTGTCCTCTATAATACTTCTTGTTGTAGCAGTGTGGTCCAATTGAGACTTTTGACTAGTTGTCATTCCCGTGTTGGTGTCAAAATTTCCCATAGTAAGTTTGTAGTCAACGCGCCTATTTTTTTTTCTGGGTCTCTTACCGCCCTTCTGCAGACCTGCAGTGCTCACAAGTCCGTTATTGTCTACTTTTGATAGACTGTCTGCCGTAGAGGATCTCTCTGTCACCATTCGACTGTGCCAATGTTGGTGCATAAATCTGAATGACCATATCCTCTCACGGTCAGCTTTATTTTAAAGCATTTAAATGAATAAAACTCGCGGAAATTTTAGATCTCATTTATTTTAAAGCATTTTGATAACGTTATCATCAAGGATTTCATGGGCCAGGAAACGGACCGGCTTCTTCTGTACACAAGATGAGCTGGTGTTAGGTTATTATGATGTTGTCAATTGTTTTGCTACCTAGGCGTCCTATAATAGGCTACAGATTTTTGTATCCTCTGTCCTAATATTATATAAGGAATAGCAGGGCTGCTGGAAACTGATGGTCGTAATATATGCAGACCCGCTATGGGATAATTTTATTTATTATTGCCAAGCTGAGCATTCTAGCATTACAGAAGGAGTTAATAGGCCTAGTATGCTGAATTGTTTAATAAATCAGAATACGAAGAATCCGCCAAACCATCAAGACAACCAGGGCCAAAATGTAGTATATCAATCAACGCTCCCTCATCTTACAAATGGAACAAGTAGTAAAATTATAAATAGAAATAGCCAATCATGTTCCCCAATACAGCTGGTCACCGCGGGGGCGAAAGTCTACAACCCTCCAAACTCAAGAAGCAAAACTATCTCTACATTGCCACTTTCAACGTAAGGTCACTAGCAAATAAATCGAGAATACTGGAATTAGAACACGCTGTATCGTCAATAAAATGGGACATTATAGGCATCAGCGAAACGAGAAGACCAGGTTTTACGATAGAAAATAGAGGCGAATACTATCTCTACAATTATGGGCATACTAAAGGCAAATACGGAATAGGATTCTTAGTTAAAAAACATCCGTCACTAGAGGTCATGGATTTTATTGGAATTACAGAAAGAATCACCCTAATTCACATAAAGTTCTTTGGCAAAATATATAGTATAGGGCAAACTTACGCTCCCAGCCAAAAAGCAAGTTAAATAGATATAGAAGACTTTTACAACAACCTAAATATATTACTGGAAAAAAGCTACTTAAATTTCATACTTCTTGGAGACATGAATGCCAAAATTGGGCATCCAGCAGAAGGCGAGAAGAGGCTTATGGGCGGATATAGATATGGTAGCAGGAATAAGAGAGGTGAAAGATTTGTTAAATTTTGTCTTGAAAATAGCTAACACGCTTTTTCGCAAACCGGAAACCTACGATGGACCCATGTGATTGCCATCAATCACCTGATGGTTTCACTCGTAATTAAATAGTCTTTATTGCCACAAACAAACCGAACACTATTGAAAACTGTAGTGTTTTAAACAACATAGTACATCCAAGTGACCACCGCCTAACCATCAATATTAAACACAGAGACCTACCACGCAAAAATTTTTCTATGACAGCACATAAACAAATTGATTACAAAATATATACCAACGAAATCAACAAATTCAAAGAGCCAGACGTAACAACATCAGTGCAGTCCTACTACGATACTATAGAAAGCACAATTCGACAAAGCCTTGAACGTGCAAAAATCAAATCCGCGTCAACAAATCACAAGAACAGAAAGAAAGCAATTATAACAACGGAAATTATTAAACTTAATCAATAAAAAAGCTGTCTAAAAACCAAACAACATAAAACAAAAAAGGAAAAAACACAACTAAGTAAGTTATACAGACTAATAAACAAAAAGTTTAAGAAAAATATGTGGCCATTTGGAATAAACATTATTTGGGAATATATTAAAAAATCTGGAACTGTTAAAGAGGCATACAAATATTTAACCAACTCAAAATATGTGATGAACCAACTTCAAGATGGGAAAAAATCTATAGTCACGAGCGGAGATGAAATCATGCAGATAGCCACCAAGTTTTACCAGCAACTATATGCGTCACAAGAAAATACAAACCCTGAAAAACTAGCTGTCTCCGCCCGAAATAACGAGGAAGTACCCAAACTTAACAAAAAGGAAATTGAATGTTCCATAAAGTCATTGAAATCAGAAAAAAGCCCAGCATCTGATGGCATTACAAATGAGATGATTATTACCGCCATAGACGCCTTGACTTTGCCATTAACAAAACCATTTAATTTAATTTTATCAACAAACGAAATTCCTAAATAATGGACATGTCCTGATATCCTTCTGCTTTTCAAAAAAGGAGACCCGAAATCAGTTTCAAATTACAGACCAATCAGTCTTACGTCGTGTCTCTATAAAGTGTTTGACTCCCTTTCGACGTCTTGACTATATCTTAGATGAACACCAGCCAGTAGAGCAAACTGGTTTTATAAAAGGGCTTTTCGACGACTGAACACATCCACTTATCATTGAAAGATACAACGAGTACAACCTTCCACTCTACATTTGCTTTATTGATTGTAGTAAAGCATTTGGCTCTATATCCCATATTGCAATTTGGCGAGTTTTATCAAGGCAAGGAGTAAAAAATGATTATATCAATATATTGATGGAGATTTACAATAAGAGTAAAGAGAATGAAAATCAGTAAGTGTGGCTTAGCCTTTGAAATTGGAAGGGGAGTGAAGCAGGGTGATCCTTTATCTCCATTAACATGGAACAAGTACTGGGCAATGAAAGAGATATTCAAGAGCAGTCTTCCGGTCTCACTAAAATCGAAAGCCATGCAGACATGTTTGGTACCCTGTCTCACCTACGCTTCTCAAACTTGGCCGATGTCAGCTAAACAGACTCACAAAGTTAAAGTAATAAAGCACGGAAAGGAGTCTTTTGGGTCTAAAGCAAAGGGACAAAGTAAGAAACCAAGACATCAGAAAGATCACCAAGCTACAGGACATGGCTAAAGCAATAATGAGTCAAAAATGGAAGTGGGCTGGACATGTACAAAGATCATCAGGGAACAAATGGTCCAAAATTGTCACCAATTGGTACCCTATACACAAAAAAGGGCACAAAGGCAGGCCGGTCAAACTATGCAGTGATGACATAGTTACCACGGCTGGGATAACTTGGGCAAGAATAGCCAATAATAGAGACATTTGGAGAGAATTGGAGGCTTTTACCGCCAGAGCGGTCCTTACAACAGACTACTAACAAATTAGGATAAGCAAACAGTTACTAACACAACCAAAATATTTAAATTGTATTTAGTTTGTAAGGAATAAAATAAGGCTATTATTATTATTATTATGTGTCTTTATACATATGGTTAGCTGATTCGGAATATCGATTTTGCTGAGAGCGTAATGACACGGGCTTTGTAGAGTTAATCTTTTTTTAACATTCAGTTTGTAGTTATATTCAATTTAAAGTCTCTCATTGTCTTATTCTGGATTCATACATTTCGTTGTTGGAAAAAAACATTTATTCTTGCTAGTTTATATTTTATCTAATACACCATTCGTTTAATATATTATGAGTAGATTTAGACGTAATAAAATACCAGAGACAGCATTTGCTGAGATTAAAACTTTATTATGTTCCTTTCTCTTCTTCCGACAGCCTTGTGCTTGCAAAAAGCCTATATGATCGATCCCTTCGGAGCAAACAAGAAATAAGCTTTTATATTTATGAAATGTTATAAGAAATATTCAAAGAAAATAAATATTTCCTTGGATAAAAAAAAAAATATAACTTTCTTTGTTTTACTGAAGGTCTAAATACGAATTCTTAAAATAAAGTCTCCGATTAAAATCTCATTACAAGATAATTATAAAATTCTTCAGGCTCACGTAAAACGCCAACAGTGGTAGTGTTGAAATAATAAATTGATATGACCTTGATATTTTATTCATATGAAATTATTTGGCCAACTAATATAGTTAGCCAAACAATCTCATACATATACATACGGATAGGTATCTTAATGAAAACTCACTTAATTTAGGTATCAAATCACTCTTACCATCGCAAACAATCTCACTCAATTAATGATACGCTGACCTTCGTAGCGAAAAATGAGTTGTTTTTCATATATTCTATGTGATATTTTCTGTTCTACAAAATTAATTAATTAAACACCATGTTAATAAGTTGATGAAAATCAGACAAAAATGCCTACTTTAGTACATAACACTGAGATGCTTAGCATATAGGTACCTTTATGTATTTATACTATAATACTAGCTATATAGGTACCTTTATGTAACTATTTGACATTAGTTGCAATAATCAAGTTTTTTATCTGGACGTCGCAGTGAAATAACTGCAGATAACGTACATATATTAAATATTTAATTGAATACTAACCGATATTATTTTTACTTAGAAGATGAAGCTTTTAACAAAACCCAGGCGGATAATATAGGTATTAAGAATAAGTGAATTTCTGTTATTCTTTAAAAAAGTTTTTATTATATTCTTATAATAAAAAACACTTATATAATTGAACAGTTCTCCTTGAACGGTCTCAGTATGTTCATTATATAATTCTTTACATTTGTAGCCGTCCGTCCGAGTGAAAACTTTCTTATCAATTTACTAAATTTATTACTTACCATTGATAATTTTAAATTTCTTATGAATTTCCGAATTATATACAAATATAAAAATGTTAGAAACAATGTTTTCTTTAATAATTTAATTTTTTTACATACGAATAAAGAGATAAAATAAAGGCTATCAGAAAAGCGTAGTGAAAAATAAATCGCAACTTTATGAAAGGCCTGTTTTATGACCTCAAAAAATTTGAGATCGATCAGCCTAATGTCCGCATCAAATCCATTATGCTATTAAACAGTGAAGGCAATAAACCATCCATTACGGTATTGCTTAATACCATCCTAGGATTGAAAAGAGTTCAACTGTAAATCTTATTTAAATAATCCTTGCTATATACATTTAACATTATTATCACATTATCAGCTTATATTATTAGATTAGATTGTATTTAACCGAGTCATGTGACCAATATGCCTTCTTGAACATCACTGCGCTGACTCCAAGCAAGTGACATTTGGGAGCGGCTATCCAGATGTGACAGCAGTATTCCACACACGATCGGATTTGTGGTTTGTATAAACAAAGAAGCTATCTCGGCGAGAAGTACTACCGCACTTTTGCAAGGACCCCGAGTTTCCATGCAGCTGCCTAAGCTTTGATGATTTTGAGTTTGAGGATACCTCAATACCTAATATCTAAAGACGGTCAGAGTATTCCATGGATACATTCTGAAAAGTAGGAGTCAAGGTGAATGGACTCCTCTTGGAGGTGAACGGACACGGCTGGATGTGTGTGTGTTTTGGTTGCGTTATCTGTGTAATCAAAAAGACCCGGTAAAAGCAGATCATTAAAGTGCAGCAAAAATAGAGTTGCCCCTGAGGACAGACCACTCAGGAACCCAGCGTTGATCGTCATTGGTTTAGACGAGTAGCCATTTGACAACTAATTGAAGTACACGGTCCCTCAGAAAATCAGTAATCCAACTTACTAGACCAGGGAATATGTCATAGCTGGAAAGCTTACCAATATGGTAATCACGCGAGACCCTGTCGAAAGCTTTCGAGATGTCGAGTAAAACTGCGAGAGATTCACCGTTATTCTCTAGAGTTCTCCCTCATAAGTGTGTGGTGTGTATGAAAAGATCAAAACGTAATTCTGGCGATAAGAGAAGCTCTATTGCCGGAAGGTTGAGCAGAAAATTTCACACCATAATTTTTAATACGATCGAGACAAGCCTTTTTAACGCTATTTTGTAATGTGAACATTATTACCGAACAAAACAAAGAAATATTTTTACTCTGACTTTAAAAAAAAAACAACAAAAAAAGTGTAACGAATTTTATCCTATCGCATGAAATCCACACTATCAATATCCCACATAGATAGAAACTGTACAAAAAGCCATTTGACACAAATAGAAATTTTAAAATAAAAATTGTTGCTACAAAGCTTTGTTACTATTTAATCATCCCCTGCCATCTTTTAATCGTTCAAATTTAAACGATTTCTTACCTCATACTTTATAGTGATTTTTATTATGATGATTTTTTTTTCAAATTGACCAAGCAAGCTGAAATTGGTATGTATAATCAAAATAAAATTTTATAACTATGAAATATTTTTCTGAACATTATAATACAGTATATATAATATTAGGTAATTAAAGCTATTGTAAAATCTTGAAGTATGAAGTATATGTTTCTAATTATACGTTTATTTAGTATTTGTCCTCTCGTAAATTCTAAGTAATGATGTGGTTGTTTTTATTTTCATATAATATTTTAATACCTACTCTATTGATTATTATTTTTTATATAATTTCAATATTTTATTAGTCACTTAGGTTGTTTTTATTTTCATATAATATTTTAATACCTACTCTATTGATTATTATTTTTTATATAATTTCAATATTTTATTAGTCACTTATATCAAATAAAAATCTGATAAATAATCATTATTAACAAGAAACGGTAGCTGTCTTAAAACATACTATATTTGAGTAACAACTGTGTAGTCACAAAATACGGCATGATTCACCAGGAAGAAAATGAAAAGTCGTATCCAAAGCAAGCCACTTCCGTGTAACATCAATGCTTGCGGATATAATGAGCATTTATTACAGCCCCATTTTGTCGTGTATTAATAAGGTTATAAAAGGCAATTTAATGTGAGTTAAAATACAATAAATGTTGCACAAAGAATTTTTACATGTAGAATTCAAGTCTATTCAAGAGATCCAATTATTTATTCAATGCTTCTGACATATTGACGTAAATTAATTGTATTACAGTATAATATTAGAAATAACGATGTAGG
Source organism: Danaus plexippus (assembly GCF_018135715.1). Classification (NCBI taxonomy): domain Eukaryota; kingdom Metazoa; phylum Arthropoda; class Insecta; order Lepidoptera; family Nymphalidae; genus Danaus; species Danaus plexippus. The sequence continues at coordinate 2,448,462 of NC_083554.1, forward strand.
TCAGGTAAAATGATACGTTCCGTGCTTCAGGAAATCTGATATTTATAACAATAAAGGGTAAAAAATTATAAAAAAATATAATTTTTGCAACTAAAATATTTTTTGATCTTTGAATACTACTCATACATTTCATATTTCTTTATATTCAAAAAATTACAAGTGACACGTTATCGTAACTAATGTCCTAGTGGAATACCGCCTAGTAATTATTTCTACCCTTATTATTGCAGAAACAAATAACGTATTATATGAAAATTTATCATTTATACTTCTTCTTCGTAACTTCGCATAATTATGAGTTAAAATGATATAAAAAACTATGAGAGAGAGGATAATTAGTATAGAAAATGTAAACATTATTTACAGAAAAGTATTAGTATTGGAGACAAACGTTTAAAGATGTAATTTAAGTCCACTATAAAAACCGAAAACATCATGAGCAATGATAAGTAATTGTAGAGACATTATCCATTTTATTATACCAAATGCTGTAAAATTTAGTTTCTACTACTACTACTACTATTTCAGCCATGTGAGATTCACTGCTGAATATTGGCCTCCCTCATCGACTTCCAAGCGGTTCGGTCAGAAGCGGCCTGCATCCACCGTGAACCCGCGGCACAGACTAAGTCGTCCGTCCATCTCGTTGGTGGACGTCCGACGCTGCGCTTTCCGATACGTGTTCTCCATTCGAGCACTTTTTGGCCCCAACGGCCATCTGCTCTCCGGTTAGTTTCACGACAAATTAATTTCTGGTATTTTCAAAAACCTAAATGGTTTACGATTTCAATACCCATTCTAGTTCATAGCTTAAAAAATATTGGAGAACGGTTTTTTCCCTCTCGACTCCTAAAATTACCTTCAGAAAGAAAGAAGTACGTAAATATTTTTAGAGCATAAATCAACCATACTATAAGGTGTTCCGAGAACTGTGTTTTGAAGAAAAGTTAAATTTCAAATTATATAAAGAGAAGATTTGACTTTCTGATATTGATATTGACGATTAAAATGGTTGATAGAACTCAATGTAGTGTGTGCATTCGATCAATCGTATTTTTATATTTTGAAATACACAAAAGTGACTTGTTGATACAAAATATCAGGCAAATTTCTATTGTTATGTAAAAATACTGAGAGTTTTATTTATCGGCACACAATTAATATTTAATTATTAAGATGTCCACTATTATGACTAATGCTATATTAAATTATTAATTTAAGATTAATAAAGTTAAAAATGTTTCATAAGCTTGACTTTTCATTCCTTTGTGTTCGTTCACTTTAATCACTATAGAATTTGAACCCATTGTCACTTTGTAAGAGTCACGACTTCTTAAACATTTTATATAGGTGAGGGATTGTTGCACGTAGACGTATAATTAAGACCGACTCGGTACGTGATAATTCCTTACTCGTGCCATGCTTGGACTTAATAATTTAATGAGATCTAGGACTTTCGCGACTATTCGTTTCAATGAAACTAATATTTTACTAACATTAAACCGTGGTCACGGGCAGACGAGATGACATGATCACGGTTGCTGGAAGTAACCGAAACATTGGGAGTATGTATTTTTTTTTTTAATAATGAAATATGGCTAGTAACCCGAAAATTTTAGTTTTATTTAACTTAATAATTTTCCTATTCCATATAACTCATGAAAGTAATTAAATAATACAAAAGTATTACAATATAAAATTTTATTTAAATCACCCATATGGGTGCATATAGCTAGTGATTTAAATAAAAAAATTATGTATATAAATATTGTATATATTATGTATATGAAATAAGACGCCATCACCTTAGATTGACAAGAGTTTAAGATTCTTCACATTGCTTGTCAATTTCTATTGCAAACATTTTTTCTTTAGTCAGACTTAAGTTTATTGTTACCCTCTCTGTAATAAAAAAATACAATTTAAATATAATACGAACTAAAACATTAAAAATAAAAACTTATTTACTTAAATCCTATTTCAAACTATGTATTTTTATCTACAATGTGCATGGCATGGAATATTATTTTCGTCTTTAGTATAAGTATAAACACTGGATATCTTTTGGTTTTCCGATAGAGTAACAAATTCGAACCTTTTCAGACAGTAACAAAGTATATTATTCTATACCAGCGATATCGGTAACATATGTGATTTGTTAGGAATATAAAGTAATCCGTATATTACTACATCGAAGCCATTGTAACTCTTATTCTATATGTTTTAAGGGTTAAAATGATTGAACCATTCTTGTAGGTAAGCTTGAAGCAACGGGTAAGAGTAAACATAATTATAGAACAGATGCAAGGAATTATCAGAGTAAACAAGTGGAAGGAAATTGTTGCAATCGGTGTTAGATGATCGAACCCTACAATAACTCTTGAAACTTTAAAACAATTAAAATTATTTATATTTACTCTACAAATAAATCTTAAAATATAAGAAATATTATATATAAATATTTGAGTAGTTTAAAAAAAATCCCGAAATATGCACGACACCTTTTATCTTAACGATGTTTGTTTAAATACAAAGAAACCCTGCAAAAAGTATCTAATAAGTATATGACATTTTTTAAAGTGTCCGAAAATTTATATCAGAGTGTTTATTACTATGGGGCCCTCCATAAAGTACGTCACACGAATTTTAGGAATTTTGTACCCCTCCCCCCGTCCTTGTCACAGGATATCACATTTTTTATAACCCCTTTCCCCAATTTCACGTCACACATTTTTCAAATTTATGAATGTATTTAAAAATAATTGAGAGAAAACAGCTATATTCATTTTTTTTACTTTATTTTATTCAATAACAATGTTATAAAATCAACATAAAGTCCAAAATTCATAAAACCGATTTTTTTAAAATTTTCATTTCACATTCAAGCTTTTTGTTTTAGTATTTTAAATTTGAATATGTGACGTCACAAAACTATTGAAGCCCTCATGCCCCTTGTCACACGATGTCACACTTTGGTGATACCCTCCCCCTATTAATGGGTGACGTACTTTATGGATGGCCCCTATGAGTGGAATATCATCTATTACATAATACATAAATGTTTTTCATAAAACTTCATCAATTTATAGTGTAAACGTATCATAATTTTTTCTAGACCAGTGTTAGAAAAGATGCGTTTATCAAAATTGACTTTGTACGATTATAATAATAAATTTTTACAATGATTTAATGACTAACTTTAAAATAACAAGCTTGAGTTTTGATAAAATGTTACAAAAGGTAAACAGTATAAAATTTAAAGCATATACTCATAATATATGCATACCTAAATAAAATTTATATAGAATAAAGAATATATTTTTCATTTTATTATAATATGTTCATTACTCGTTCTTGATAATATAACTCAAACAATGAATCCGCATAACACAGTATTTAACTTTGTTATCTTTAACAAAGCGTTGTAAGTGATAAATGCGGCACAAAGCAATCCCTGTAATTACCGACAGACCGTTAATTTTCGCAACCTTCTGTGGGGAGTTTTGTTTAATTATTGCCATAAATGGGCGAGTTAAAATGTTTGATATTCATTTTGCTTACCTTGATTGATAATTGAAGTGAAATTATTCTAACCATTAAGTTTCAAAAAAAAAGACAAAAGCTGTCCAAGTTAATGTGCATAGTTGTCATAAAAATGAATTTTTACTTTTTAAATACATGCATTTTCACCTCTGGCTGTAAGGATAAAAATTTTGTGTTAAACTACTGTTTTGTTTCCATCTTTTCTATATTGATAAGCCTTGTTCAGTTCATTTTATTTACGTGTATTCGTAGTTGTGTCTCAAACAATAACGCACTTAAATTTTATTGTAGAAATGTTGCCTGTAAATTAAAATCCAATTGAGATAAAAAAATTGAGAAACAAGAATATAAAAACCGTTTTCATAATTATACAAAAAAATCAGACATGGGCAGAATACTTTTGAAAAATTTAAGCATACCGGTTACAAGAGGATGTGGGTATCCTTAAGAGCTGTCCGTCTATTAATGCTTCAATTAAGGAAATATTTGTTTTATAAGTACAGTTAACATTACAAAAGGCGATAAAACGAAGTGTGACTAGAAGATATTTTCTCGAATATGAGAGATTGAAATGTCTCGTTCCACCTCAGTTCTAGGAAGCTGTCTTAATTAGGCAAGAAAAACAGTCTGGGTCTATAATATTAAAAAATATTTTGCAATATAATAATTAATTAAACAACGTAAAACAATGTTTCAACATTTAATGACGAAAAAGTGAAATCTCAAAAATCCAAATTATTAATTACCCCCAAACTCGTTTCTGGGTGCTAGTATACTGTTTACATGACTCGAAGGTATAATGTCATTTAATTTTCGTGTTGGCAAAAAAAAAAAGAACAATTTAAATATTTGGAATCAAAGAGTTTTATCCTCTTAATTTTTAGCAATCTTGTAAATATTATCTTTAAGCATTATACAAGTGGGGTTTGCTATTCTGAAAATAAAAAAAATATATCCATCATAATGGTATGTCCACTTGTTTCATGTCTAATCTGAACGAAGTTTCTTGTCTTTTTCGATATTTGAGGAAAGCTATCAGAAGAACGAATAATTTTTTTTATAAAAGAAAATAATAAAATCCAAAGATTGCAAGAACAGAAGTAATAATTCAATTAAACTAATACAGAATATCCTTTATATATATTTAGGAATTCTATTTATCAGCAAGTGATTTTTCGTTCGTACAATAAATTAATTTAACTTAGGTCATGATTAACTTGGTTTTCAATATGGGCTTCTGTTACAAGTTCTCTTATTCTAAGTGACAAACCGTGTCACAACATAGTTATAATTAGTTTCCTACACTTTTGGTTATTAAAACTTGCGCTTGTGGAATGTCAAGTTGTTGGTGTAAAACAATATAACAAGCGTAATATCATAGTGTTCTGTTTTAAGTATTATTAATTAATTTATTATTTAAATAAAAATATTTTACCGTGGTTTTCACTAGAGTATCTGAGTGACATCAGTCGCAAGTTGTACAGGTAAGAATAGAAATATCAGAAAAAAAATATTAATTGAAACAATTACGTTTAATTGAACTATGTTAATGAGATCTAAGACTTTCGCGAGCTTTATTCATTTAAATGAAACTAATATTTTTCGTATATACTACGCGTGCTTTATTTTTACTACTACCGTGATCACGGTTGCTGAAAAGTAACCGAATCGTCGGGAGTATGTAGTTTTAATACAAATTAAAGCACGCGTAGTTTATCCGAGAAATATTAGTTACATTTAATTGAACTATGTCGTTACTTATAGCCATGACAATTTTGTTGTTGATAAATTATTAATTTTGAAATAATTAGTTTGTTACGTAACATCAATTATATTATATCTAAGAAAATTATTATTATTATTTCTGTGTCAGACGAGTAAAAGTTAAGCACTTTCATTAAAACTCTAACAATTAATGAATAATGTTAACAGGTTTTAAACCGTTCGTGTAAGTTTCAGTGTTTCACTAAAATATGTGCCTTTCTGGTTTCGGGTTAAATTTCCAGGTTTAAGATATTATTTAAATATAAAGTTACTAACAAGTATAAATTGGAAATGAGTTTTAATGATTTAATGATAGCATTTGTAGGACCACATTCAGTTGAGATGTTCTGAATTACTTATGGAACTTGTTCATATTAATGAATATAGTTTTATAAGTTTCTAGGGAAAATATTTTATGCAATTTTAGCCACGGGAAATTATTAAAAAAATAACAACCTGACGCATCGATTAAGAATCGGAAAGTGACAAATTAATTAAATTATCTTAGATGTTTAACAATTATAAGAAATATTATTATAAATATTTTTTCCCTTTGTTCACTTGTTCAAAGTGAATACTATACAATAATGAAAAGTAAAACAAAACTTCTTTTCACATTCATATTGTATTTTAATATTAACACAACATAGTTTTTCCTATGATTCCAACATAGTGTTTCCTTGATGTTATTCAATGGAATGGACTATGTAAGAATTATGCTGGTGTTTCAGTAAGACGTGTGCTTCAGGCTAAATTGTACCAACTCGCAAGATGTTCAAACCGTAAGACACGTCAGATGACGGGTTACGTTAATTATTAATATGTAATCTAGGTTAAAGTATACTCGAATGATATTCACTAGTACATAAGTTTAATAAAACTTTATTGCTATTACAAATAAAAATAAATTTACTATATAATGCTTGCCACTCATTTGTATGTTATTATCGGAAAATAGATATTTTTTTATGTATTATATTAAATTAATAAACTGAACTATGTACTAGTAGAGCTTAAATCAAAAATAGGCTTGAGAAAATATGATTCAGGTGAATATCACATGGTAGTTATTGAAGAATTTAATAGTAAGATGCTTTTCCCTCAAGAGCTATTAATTAGAAGCCTCGCCTTCATTATCAATGCTGTAGTGAAAATACCTTTAGAGAAGCTCGAAGCGGAATTCTAATGAAGTCACCTTGCGTTCCAGACTCCACCTACTTGAGACTACATCTATGTGTTCTGTCAGGCTTAGTTTACTATTAACTAGTCAGGTTAATGTTGATATAATGAGGCTAGTTATTTACCAAAACAGTCTTCACCGGCTCCGAAAGATTTGCAATGTACTGTTTTTGTCTTTGATTTTGTTTTGATTTGTATAAACAGTCTTAGCTCGGAAATAAAATACTATCATATTATTATACACAGCAGTTATTTACAATTTTGTTTAGATTTTAATAAAGAGTGATTGGATATGAAATTTCCTTTACATTCTACTACGAAGGTTAGAACTAAAATAGAAAATATATAGATATATTAAGAGGTATTTTTCGGTACTTTTCCAAGTGAAATTTGATTCAAGTATTTATCTTAAAATTGCTTTATTGTTACAAACATAAATATATGTACTTTAAATACATTGATATTTTTTAATATTACGTCATACTACATTTAATACACAGTAACACATTAATAAAGATATTTTTTTTTTAATAAAATTATAAATCATTTAAAATCTAAGTTTAAACTATATGTGACGTATACTATGTGATTTTATTTTTACTTCTATTAACAACCATTGTAACAAAATTCTATTTTAAATATTACACAATGTATATCCAGTTCGCCGAAGCTATTTGAAGGTCTCATAAAAAGATATTAAGTTCGGAAGTTCAAAATTAACTTTACAACTCTGTCACAATATCATATTATCTTAGCATGAATATATATATTGCATTTTAAAAAAGTTACTTTACAAAACTAATTTTAAAGTTCAAATAAATTACATACACTTTTTAAGAAAACAAATCTTCTATGTTGTGAAGAATTAGTAGGTATTGATTGATTTGAAGTACTTGATATCATTTGATAAATAAACTGCAGTTAAATTTTAATAAAAAATTTATACATACATACATAAATGTAAATTTATTAGAGAATGCAGGAATGCGTTCTTATTTTACCTCACCTTTAGATGCAATATTAATGTAAATTAAAGTAACAATTAGCTTTGCCAGCGTAACTCAGAGAAGTAATTTCGGTACAGTAATGTGTTGATTTACAACAAGCCCTTTACAAATTGAAAGCACTGTTAACGTGTGGTCTTCATCAAACCAATTTCTCTTTTATGAATTATAAATGAGAGACACTATAATTTTGTAGACACTTAAATTCTGATGTATATAATATTTTGTATAAAGATAAAAAGATGTAACTTTTTATAAAAGGGTAAAAAGTCAATACAAATATAATGGTACCAATATATACATATATGTTATAGTGATCTTTTGTATGAGCTTGCAGTAATTGTACCAAAAATCGTAACCGACGTTTCCTAAAAATTTATGAAAGACTGAATAGTAGGGAGTAGCACACAACTTGCGATAAGCCTATTCTGTTCTTCCCGGAATCACGAAACCATAATAATTGAGTACTATGTGGCAAAGGCAGATCGATATGAGATCATCAGTACATTAGTTTCAATTCAAACACAGGGGCTGGGTGTAATGTAAAAGGAGGTAGTCTAAATATGAAAGGAGATAGACTTCGTCAGAAACTTTTTAACTCTTAACATTAGAGATCCAGATCAAATCTCTAATTCCACTATACTGTTGCTTCACTACTTCCACGAATCTACGGTCTGTCTGTCTGTCCTAGATTTCCAAGACTTTTATATAAGGTTTTACATTATTTGATCAACTGGGTATACACTAGCGTTGCTTCGGTCAAGATGATTGATCTTTAAAGTTACATCCCGTAAGCTGACTTCATTTCAATACTGAGACGTCCATCGCATCTCAGGCTCATCAAAATTTCTCAGCCATAGTGTCCTTACGCAACAATTTGAGAATGATAGTACCATCATATTAACATATTCAGCTCTAAGTTACGTTGAAACATCAACGTGATTCCATAAATGTATCAAACCTTTCTCTGGATACGAATTCATAATGAATTTATGTACATTAATTTAATTTTAAAAATGCCGTGATTATTTGACGGTATGAATTGTGCTATTCGCATAATAAGCTGCGCCCCCACCGTTTTTATATTAATTATTTCACGTTTTTCTTTAACAATCTAAACGTGATAAAAAACTCATTTGATTGCTGTATTTTGACTTAAAGATGAGGATGTGCTGTTGAAATTATGTTATAAATTTTTACAACCACTATACACTTCACTTAGAGCTCTATAGTTTATGTTAGATAAGTCGCAATGAAGCGGTTCGTTGGCTTTAAAATGTAACAAAAAATACGAGTAGAACTTTTATTATTGTCGTCAGTTGCTGTAACTTAATAACTAATGCTAAATGCTAAAATAAATAATAATTTAATATAGAACAATATAAAAATTACATATAAGTACGAATCAAATATTGAAAGGATACAAAAAATAAAAGAGCCATGAAGTGCAACCTATAAAATGCACTTTACTGTGCTTACTTTGTCAGTTGCTAGAATTGTAATAGTGTGGTATTCTGAAAAACTTTAAAAAATGTTTTTTGCAAGATGACAATAAGTTCGGATTAATTTGAATAAGTCGAAGTCAAGGCGATGCAATAAAGTTACACTTTAGTTATAAGGGTATTGAGCATGTCACATAAATGGTATAAATGAAGTAAAATATTTTTTTTATATTAAATTCGGTACGAAACAACAACGTTGAACTCTTTTAAGGTAAAAATACTATTAGTGTATTATGGCGTTCCTTAGTATTGTTTAACTATAAATTAATTATATATTTGTACCCATCATATCAATAGTTAGCGAGCTTATGCGATAGTGAAACAGAGGTCATTCGAATGCTAAGTTTATTAATTCGAGATTTAGACAGGCTTAAATCGCAAACTAATGTAAAAGGAGGTTTTATACATGATTACGGCCAGAAAATTGTTTGCAATCTCAGTTAAACTACGGTCGAGCCAAGCTTCGCAGAAACAGACTAAATTTTTGTATATATATATGAAATTAAATATGTACGAATATAATCCTTTTCGGATGTCAATAAGACAAACACAAATTCCTTGACAAACTAATGGTAAAAAAGATAAGATTTTTCTTATTACACTTAGACCGCACTTGTAAAATTAAGAAATTTCTCATATTATTATTATCTATTTATAATAATAATAATAATGAAATTGAAGCAGTGATGTATAAAATTAATTTCAATTTAATGAATGTCAACTGTCATGACATGTTTGTGGTCTTGAGTGACGTCAGATGCAATGTTATTTGAGTCACAACAGTTTTCATGTTTATACGTTTAATGTAAATCAACATTTTGGCCACACAGTAAAATTACATTACAGTACAATTTAATAAAACAAATATTGTATAAAATGTTACTGTGTTATATTAATGCCAATTAAAAACTGATTATATTTTATGTTAACAAGTTAATTAAAAAAATTCAATACCTAATTGAGGAATACTTATTTTTAATTTCAAAGTACGTGATACGAATATTGTATTTCGCAATGTACTATATTGCAAAAATCAAGAAATTTAAATGATTTCGTACTTTAAATATTCCTACAAATAATAAACTTAATATATATCTTCGACGCTCCTGCCAGAAAAATGGACTAAAAAATATATATTCCCACAATTTTGCAGCTCAAATTATTCACGACGGCCAATTTTAAGCTGGCTGTCATTTCGATTTAATTGAATCTCGTTAAAAGTGTTCCTATTTTTTAAACCATTTTTCGTCACTATAATATCATGCTTATGATATTGCCCACTTCAAAGTTTTTATGGTTGTGTTTGTAAAAGTTTTTTTCCTTATCATTTGAAAACAACAAATTTATATTTATAAAAAAAAAATACATATGTAGCTTTAGTGTAATAAGTGTTTTTTTAAGGCTTTTAATTTTTATGTTTTATAAGATAATTCTTATTACTAAGCCGAATGCTAAACTAGTCACTGATAAATAACCAACACTATAATTAATTATTTTTGCTTTTAACATATATCAATTTTGTTTAAAATAAGAAAGCAAAGACGGAAGAGATAAAAAACAGATGCGATCTTTGGGTGAGTGTTCAAGTTACCACAGTCCTCGAACAATTCCCACCGGCACGGTGAGTCTGTTTTTGTTACTGGATTATAATTTCAAGAGCTTGTTCAAACTTTGCTTCTCCAAGTTAATATATTCTTGCGTACAAAAACGAATGGTCTAAATAAAACAATTTGCTACAGTGGTTCTACCTTGTCTAACTAAAATTTCCATTTTTTGTGATCTCAAGCTTGCACTGTAATCTATTACTAGTTACCATCCACCTAAGGACACACACAATAATATAAAATTCACACTTACTTTTTTGACTGAAACGTTACTTATATGTAGCTGTCTGACGATCGGACCTACGGTACCTTTTAGCCCACCTGGCCTTTTTAGGATATTTTACGCCACACACAGTGATTATCTGTATTCATATATTATGCTTGTTTATTGACAAGGCAGTTTAGAATTTCGCTCTTTCATTAAATATTTCCCAGCTAGTTAAGTTAGATCTACAGGCGTATCGGATTTGGATGATCATAGAGCTAATATGTACTCGTACTTAGAGCTACTACAAACTACAATTGCAGATAAATGAATTATAAAACTCTCATAATTATCTACTATGACTTCTTGATGTGCCGAATGTGGCGCTATACTGTAAACTAAATAATTTGTATAATTATATATGTGAGAGCGAGGGGATCCTCGTGGAACCTTGGCCAAGACCCTAGTCCTTTAAAAGGCTTTCGAGTCTGGGCGTTAAGTACCGATGACGACGGACAGGCTTCCATTTTGAAGCAAAGATAGTCTTTACTCAAAATGATACTTGTTTATTGCTAACAAATCCTTACAATGAATGTCAAGAATTGTATAGCGGAGATTCTATCACTGTGACTCCTAAGAGCGACCAATGTAGAATGAATTCAGTACGATTATGCTTTGACTTTTATATGGTAAATTCTGTATTACAATTGTGGGTACTTGGAAAAAACTAATCACCTGATGTATTAATAAAATTATTAACATCGGTGAAGTGGGTAATTTGAAAACAATTATAATGAACGAAAACACGAAAAGGAATATTTTCGATACGAGAAGGCTGTCGGCGCGACATATACATGTTCTCCAAGGATTTCTCATACGGTTATTTGAAAACCTCACCTGTTTTTAATTTTATTCCTTTTGGTATCATTTATATTATTATTATTAAAATTAAAGATATGTACATTACATTAATTTATTACGGATACGAACAAGATAAATATACTACATTAAATTACTGTCTCTTGAGGTATACGAAATTTTGGGAGATCTAATAATCTTTAAAATGGTTTTTAACTTGATTCCGGAGATGGAATTTTCCGAGATGAAATGTAGCTTATGTTATTTCCTTACCTTCCGGCCCTTTAAGTACAAAAAGTCTTTTAAAATCAATATCATCTATGATACATAATATTATATTATATACAAGTCAAAAAGGACACATTTCAAGAAGTTTCAGTGTAAGGAAAATAAAACGATTTTTTGAAGTAAAAACTTATTTTGGCATACCACATACATTTTTTTTAAAGTTTGTATATGAGTAATGGAATATGATCGAATTAAAATTTTCATTTTCATTTTAAGACATTTTATAAACTGAATAAGATCAAAATTGTTCAATAAAATCGCTGTAATTTCCAAATAAATATATTAAAAGGTTGTCATTTAAAACTTTAAAGAAAGGGGAAGACAGAAAGAAAATGGTAAAGTGTCTTATAAATTCTTTGATACTACGCAGTACATTTTGAAATATTATCAAAAAATTTATTTACATATATATTTTTGATAATGAGATCTAAGACTTTCGCAAGTTTTATTCAATTAAATGAAATTAATATATTTTCGGATATATTTTAAAACTACATAATCCCGACGTTTCGGTTACTTTTCAGCACCGTTTATTTTTTAGTTGCTGAAAAGTAACCGAAACGTCGGGATTATGTAGTTTTAAAATAATAAAATCCGCTTAGTATATCCGAAAATATATCAGTTTCATTTAAATACATATTTTTGCTTTAGCTTACATCTACGCTTTACAGCAAAAAATAAAATATGAAGTTTGATTCTTTAAGTTATTCTGTACGCTATTCTGTCTGGCGTTTCAATGACAATACCTAAGTTTGTACCGTGACTCTCACATTCGTCTCTGATATATATCGATGTAATATCACATGTCGAAAATTTCTCACAAAATAAAAGATCATTTTGGCATTTATAGACAACAGAAGAAAGTACATTAATTAACAAATTACCATTAGGTATACGAGTATGTTAGTGATATTCACATTTTCTTTGATGCGTCTTCATTTAAAAAATATCTTTTATTTTTAAATAATAAACATTTTTTGAGTTAATTTAAAATATAAAAATTCTTAACAGGCGTAAAGTAATGGTACACAGATTACTTCCAGAAAATTCTTAAATAATTAATGACGGTTTTATGAGACAACAAAATTGTTGGTCGATATAGCTAATCTCCGCATTAATTGAATTACACTGACAAAGACGCGTTTTAACATCCATTATGACGTTATTTTATTTTATCTTGAACCCAAAACAGAATTAATGTATTTTTTTCTTGATCCAAAATCAACATTTTCGTCTTTACGTGCTACGACCCACATTAATTACTTTATAAATTACATCTCCATTTGACTTAAAAATTAGTGTCTCAGATATTAATTTATCTGGCTACCCATACAACACGGAGCATTATCGCTTATCTTAGTGTATTATAATATTTTGTTATAGTAAAGATAGTACATAAATGTAATTCAATTTATTTTTTATTATAAATTAGAAACAAGAACATTGGAAAAAATAATGCACACTCAAAATTATGACATTGTCTAAATTACAGGCTTACATAACTTTGTATTCGAAAGCACAGTTTTTTTTTCCACATTATTTTGTTAATAACAGAATAAATTAATTAGAAATTAAAATAATAGGATGTAATTTCAGTTAAGCTCGTTATTAGAATTGCTTCAAATAATTAATCGCTTAGGATCTAACCGTTCGTGTTATTTTGTAATAAATTTTGGATTTGCCTTACTCCGATAATGATTGTGGAATATCTCATGCTTCTGTTTCATACTTTTAATTTTATTTTATAATAAAATTTTGTTTGAAAAGTTACGATTTCATTAATGCTGATAATGACGTTTTTTTTTATCTTCCTCTATTCAATGTTTCTCAGATTACATATGCACATATCACATATGAGTCGACCTTAATATTCTGTTATGTGTAATACAAAGGAATGTACCTTGTCATTACCAAACGTCAAACAAATAATCTTTAGCAAGTTGTTTGTGTTCGTCTACATTTTTAAAACTGAAAAGGAGAAACTAAATTGTGATTTTCCAGGCCAAAAGAAATATAAAAGGTTCAAAAAAACAATTTTCAAACATTTATCGTCATATATTCATACATTTAGCGATATCATTGAAAGTTGATATTGCATATTAAAATTATAGTTTTATTCATATTTAAATGCAGTCCTTAGACATCATGTTTTTGTTGTGTATGGTTATAATTATGTATGTATATGTCATACTATACATACCTATGTATCTATAAACTTTATATTGAAGTATTCACTTTGTTTCTCGAGCCCGTACTAAAGCATGTTAAGCTTGTGCTGACCTTCGAAGGGCATTTTCTGTTACCTTCTGATTTGGGATCTTTATCATTTAGACCACATCAGTGGTGAGTCATGTGTAATCCCAGCTTCGGCATTGCGGTAGTCCATTGGACACTTCGATGGCGAGTTTACAATGTCTGGCTTGCGGCTTAAAACTGTCGAATCAATAGTTTGAAATCTCTTTCATCTGGTTAGGGCGAATTGAAATTTGGTTTTTATTTCGATATATTATACGCCAACATAGTTAAAAACAATAACTTACATTGACAATAAATAATCAGTAAATATTTTATTTTATAAATTACAAATTCGGAGACGTAGGCAGCAAAATTTTTTTGGTACACCAATTATAAACTTTTGTATATATTTATATGAATAAAAAAATCTATTTATCAGTGTAGAAAAGCCACGATTTGATTATTTACATATATATCTATTACACATTTTGTAGAAAAAATCCCTTACAAAATAAGTGTATTCATTCAATTTTTGTGTAACAGTTTCAAAGCTTTCTCCAGTAACCAGACTAAAAGGATAACTTGAGCAATAATTCAATAACATAAAATAGTAAAGGTCTCAATTTACTATAAAATAACGAAGTAATGGACGCTTAAAACGCGCCTTCTGGCTAATAGAATCAAACTGATGCCGTTAACCCAATCGACGATTAAATTATGTCATAAAATAGTCCCTTAATTGAGGTTTCTACACTATTTTAAAACAACATGAAAAGTGAAATTTACTTGATACCGTAAGCGATAGAGCGAAGTCAAAAATAAGATATCAGATACATTAAAAGACTATGAAATGTAGGTTGTGCAGAATTTAATGTAACGAGATTATGTCCAAGTGCGATGATTAAAATGGACGCAAAAATAGTGAATTACCAAAATAGAATTACTCGGACACAATTGAATAGGATTCCAGCTAATTTCAATTAGCCAACTAGAATAAATTACGCCGGAAAGCGCTAGTGAAAAATACGTTGGCAAATCCATACCACCACAGTGAATTTTGTACACAGTCTTAGTTCTTTATACAAATTATAATGTAAAAAATTTCATTTATATATATAAAATATTTAAAGGCTTTATAACGTCCGTGTATATATTCTTAAAATAATATATTTAATAGTATTAAGGTTTCTTAATGATCTTTTCTTTTTCATAGAATTCTAAAAGCAATGAACATTTTGTTATTTTAATTTTATAATTCGTATTTTTTTGTTATTAAATATAATACCATCGTTGATAAAGTTTATGTTGGTATAAAGACAATTAATATAAAATTATAGATAAAATAGCAAAGTCTAAATAAGTTTTATATTTACGCTTAACCTGAAACTATGAAATTATTCGGTTCGTGTTAAATCAACACACCTTGCTCTGTATCTGTCATTCCATTACGTAATTAACCGCACCTCGACAGTATGAAGGACGCTATTTCATTGATATCCTAAAATTTGCATGAAGATGTAAATATATTTGTATAATATATAAAAATGTAATAATAATGTTTGTTTTATGTCTAATAATTTTCAAAAGTAGTTTAGAATTTCAAAGCTATAAACTTACATGTTAATTGTTTTAAAGCGTTTTAAAATACAAAGTTATGTTACCTTGGTTCTAGAACTTAAGTACTTAAAATATTCTAATAGTTTTATCTAAATGACATGATCAAACTATAAGCGTGCAAAAATACTTATAAAATTGTTTATTTTATTATTGATGTTGGATAGTAAAATTGAAAAATTTAAAGATGATTTTCGCTAAAAACTTTATAAGTAACTCCAAGGGTAATGTCGCCTTAGTAGGGTTGCGTTATTAGGACACAGGAAGGGAAGGGATAAAAGGTTTTGGATAGAAGGGAAAAAGGGGAAAGTTAAAATTTCCGGTACTCATCGAATAAAACGTAGCTACTTGACACCAATTTTTTATATGGGAATAACCTCCTGGGTTTAAATCATCTTACATATGAGGCATCGTCTTTTTATGTATACATCTACACTGTATTTAAATAGATCTATCATTATCATCTCCATATATGACAAGATATTTAATTATAAAGGCAGCATAATATTTGACATAAAGTTTTTAAATAAATAAGTTGAATGACTGAAAAATCACGAATTATAATCGAACTCACAACACACCTGTCCAACGACTATGAAACCACTCTATCAAGTGACCACATAAAAGTTTTACGACGATATAAAAATTCTGCAACACATTGGTTGGAAAATGCTATTGTTAACTTTATAAGCTTGGGATGGTATTACAATGTTTTGAAAACAAAATGTTAAATAAAGAATCGTATAAAATATACACAGACTTTTTCTGGTATAACAACATCTATGACAAGAAACACGATTACAAATTAATTCCCTTTTCTCAAATGGACATAGCATGAATTATTGTTAAATAATAAAAACGATGATTTAACCGTTCTATATCTTTAAAACTTTCACATTTACTTTTTATATACATATATACTTAACCATACGCATACGTATGTATATATACATACATATATATATATAATGGAACAGAATTTTAACTAAAATCTAATTTCTAAAATACATTTTTTATCTTTGTCAAGAAAACAAAATAACCTGAATTCAAGTTCAACAAACAATAACAAAAAGTAAGGATTTAAATAATTATTTTTTTCAAATTTAACCACAGTTTTGGTTTCAATTTAAATTTTTATGAAAATTTTGCACACGGGCCTAAATAACGCAACGTTAACGGTTTTAAAAATTTACATCGAATTTATTATCTCTCGCTTAAAATTTTCCATGTAATATATTATATCATTCAACTACTAATTGTATTATCATAAAATCATATTTTCTTTTTATAATTTGTTTGATATATTTAGTTAAATAAATCGTAAGCACCCCTCTCGGTATCAGTATCGTATAAAATAAGATCGTAATAGACACTTAAAAGCCGTCCGCTGTTTAATAGTGTAATCTAGTTAATGCGGATATCAAACCAATCAGTCTGTAATTTTGTTATGCTATAAAAACGTCATAAAAAAAGCATGAATATTGAGTGGTTTATTTAAGAAAGAAACCCAGATTTTATTTACTACGGAATAATTTTGTTTTGTTTATATATATATATATATATCTTTTAAATGGTTTAAAATACTTTAAAGTTGACGTTTATACTTTCTGGTTATATGAATTTGATTGCCTACCTTATATTTTAGTCGTGGGATCAAATTAAAAACCCTCATTTGTTTTTTTTTTGTCGGCAAATGGCGACTTACCATATTGAACATTTCAATCAAAAGGGAAATTTTAGCAGGGAAATTAAAAATGTTATAATGTTTACAAGCGACTAAATGTTTTTAAAATCATCCTTACAAAGCTCTTTATACTTCATTGCAAATTTTTGTAGAGATTTTTATGAAAGAAATTATACTAAATATTATATATATATATATATATATATATATATATATATATATATACATATATATATATAAACATTGACAGTGATTGATTAACTGAATTAAGATTATTTGACCCAAGGAGTATACAATATTATATACCAAAAAATCTGATGATAAATAGCTGTACCTTAATTTCAGTATTTCGGATTATGGATGATGGTCATATAACGTATTATTACTTATGTTTCTTAATTAAAAGAACAACCCATTAAGGTTATAATTAAAAAAATACTATTTCCAATATGCTTTTAAGACTTTTGATACAATATACAGAGGTTTATTTCCTAATCTAATAGCTTTATTTTCAACGCTTCTTTTGGAATGTCTTTTGTACGAAAGAACCCATTAAAATAAATTGGTATGTTTTCCTTCTTGGAAATCGATTATTAATGTTTTTTCATGAATGCATTTGTGTATTGTAAGAATTCGAATGACAGTACCTATTCATGTTTAGACCCAGTTTCACCAATCAATGTTAAATAAATAATGTCTTGCTAAGGCGTTTGATGGACTGTTACACGTATCGAGCGTCCGACCACGCACTAATGTCTGTTTAAATGTATTAACAAGACATTAGTTTTAATTCCTGCTCTAGAGGTCTTTTAGATTTAACAAACAGAGCTTGGTGAAAATTGGTCTTTAAATCTTAAATTACAACAAGAAATGAGAAGAAGCTGCTGTCAGCGAATAGCTTGCTGTCTTCACGGGATTTTCCTCGTTGTCACAGAATATATTAATATTAATCATTCCACCTAAATCATTTGATCGATGGCATTAAAAATTTGATAAATGAAGCCCTAATTTGTTTATCTTTTCTCTCCGAAGAAAAGAGTCAATATATATAAGGAAGTAAGTTTACATTTACATAATAAAAAACAACTCATAACGTGTTGTTGAAAAGTCACAGGAAAACAAGGGATTGATAAGAAATTGGTATTATAATTATGAAATTATAATACTAATTTACGATCACGTAAAACAATTTTTTATCCATAAAAAAGTTATAGCATAATTTTTTGGTTTAAAATATTTCAATCGTTTCAATAACATTTAATACCTTTATCCACATAACACGTTCAACTGACGCGGAATTAACCGCAATATCCATTCAAAACGTTATAAATTTACAGTATCAATAACATATACAGAGTTTAACAAGGTATGATCGACTGTTGTGATCACATTTTGTCATAATATGGTATTTACAATGACAGTTGTTACTTTTATTGATTCATTTGTAGTTTTCATAATCGTACTTTGTGCTAAAGTAGGCATGTACATTAACGATAATGCAAAACATTGATACACTTTTGAAATTCTTGAATATTAAAGTACTTACGCATATTTTTTAATATTGATTCATTCCTGTATGATAGAAGAATAGGTTTGTTTTATTTTAAGTTGGGAAAGTAGTGTAGGGCGGTCCTGCAGCACGATGGATCAAAGATAATAAAAAGGTGTGAGGTAGCAGCTAGATTTTGGCTGCTCAGGATCGGAACACTTTGAGAACTCTTTCAGCAGTAGATGCCGATAGGGTGACTTCACTGATAGATTGATACGATAAACGAAACTAATGTAAACGTGTATATATAAACGTGTTTTAATTACTATATAACACTTTAAACTTGATTTTAAAGGGATATCAAGTTGAAAGGTTTGCAAAAAAATTTATTACGGAATTGATAAGAATTTACATACATCAGATCAATTATTAAATAAAACATTTTATTTATCAGAATCAAATAATAATATTTAATGATAAGTCAAATTACATGATATTTTAAACGAGGCCATTATACTCAGTCTCACAGCTATTATTATTTTTATTTTAATGTCTACAATATTGTTTTTATGTACCATTAATATACATACACAAAGCAACGTGATCTAATTTTAAACAGCATTCATAACACAGTAATATAATATAATAAAAAATATAATTTATAATTCTTCCTATTCTCATTAGTGGTCTGGTTTAGCATTTAAACAATTCACAAACCGACACAACGTTTTGAAATTCAAACATTTCTGTTGAATTTTGTAACGTGGCCGTTTTAGAAGGCACACATAACAATACACATTTTATTAAGCGTAAAGCGTAGTTGTTTTATTTAAAAAGTGTAATGTATGGAATTATAAAAAATAACGGAGCATGATTAACACCTTTTTTAGTTTATTGCAGCCATAAAAAAGGTCGGAAACCAAAGAAGCTGATAGTTGTGGGATGAAAACACTTTTATTTACTATCTACCTTTCTAGAAAGCTATTGTTATAAAAGAAAAGAAATGATTATTATTATTTCAGTCTCCAGTATAAGTTTAGTACTTTGATTATATATTACTTATTCTATTAACATTTATATCAGGGAAATTACTTTCTTTATATAGCAGTGCTCGTTAAAAAAATTCATTCTTTATGCTAAACAGAGTATGTGGTGGACTGTCTATGTCTACACCACCAACAATTTGTGAATATTTAATATTCCAAATTAAAGTCATGAATGTACCTCCTCTATCTGAAAGACAACTGTTTAGAAATTTTCGTATCGGCTTTCTGAGCTTATTTCAAATTATACTACACTTTTGTCTGTCGTTCCAAGCCGGTACCTGTAGGAACCGCAAGCAGGTTAACACTCTCCGGTGATCTGTGATGGTGAAACCTAAGTCCACATATTGTGTATCCAAGTCTTTTTAATGTCATTCTTCCAAAATAAATCAAAAACAATCCTATTTTAATTTGATTCAGATAGACGAAATAACATACTGTTGAGTTGTCAGCAATTATGTTATATATTTATCAAGTCTAAACTCCGTCAGATATAATTTATTATGATGAAATCCAAAGACGTTAAAATTAATTAAACAATACAATAAATTGGTTAAGAAATTTGGTGTTTGTGGAAAATAGTTTAAATACGCGAGAAAATTTTAATTTATGTATCAGGATTGTTTCTGTTTAAATGAATTCAAGTTTTTATTTTGTGTATATTAAGAATAACAATTCGGAATAGAATGTTCTAAAATTATAAAGTATTAAGTAATTTAAAATAATCGACCTCACTTTCATGACTATAAAAAAAATAATAGAAAATTACTTAAAAACGCGAATAAACAAAAAAGTTCATTGATTGACAGGTGATATTGATTGGTAACAAACTGGCACAACTCTTCTGTATATACAGATTTCATTTCCTTCGTTTTGTTACTCCAAATTTAACTCTTCCGGAGATAAAATATTTTTCCTTACCAATTTCCTTATTAATTATTAAAGTATATACGTCTACGAAACCTTTTCTATAACAGTTCATGTCAAAGAAAAATCTATTAAGCAAGCCTACGTTAATTATTAGCATTAGGATTATTCGCTAAGCGATCTTGAAATTTTTGAAAACAAAAAATAATGTCTTGTAATATCGCAAATGTTTAAATAGTTTATAAATTTTAACTTTAAAATAAGGTTACTTACTTCTTTAAATTGAACACTGTTTTAAAACCGACAATATTAGCAGATTTAACCATACATAAACTTCTTGCATTCTATAAAATAAACATACAAAAACCTATATATGTATATCAATAGGGTTTCGCATAATTCTAAATATATATTTATATTGCGTTATAAACATTACTTGTTGGTCTTTGGTTTTAAAACAATATTAATAAAACATTCATTTTATTAAAGGAACAAAAAACAAATATTAATGAATAAAATTTTATTCGTATTCTCCTCCGAAAGTTATTTAATTCAAAATTAATATAAGCGAAAACAATCATCGCAGTCATGAGCTTTGGGTTTGTTTAGTTACAATTATATTTCGAATTCTGTTAAGCATATATAATTGTTTCGAGGCTAACTGCATTTAAATTCGATTACGAAACTTGACACGAACATACAATATGAAACGTTTAATTTCCAATCTAATTAATTTTACGTGACATGTAAATGGAATGATTTAAAATCAAACAGTCGAATACAGTTCAAAGCATAATGACTCTCAGAACGTATAGCGTAATCTAGTTTATGGAGAGATTAGAACAAACGATCCCCACTAACGATGTTATGTCACAGATCCAATCGTTATGGCGAAATAAACATTTTGATTGATTTCCAACGAGCTTGATTAAAACGAACCTGAATCCATTATGTTGTTTGGTTAACTCATTTGAATTTGTTATTGAAAGAAGTATCTGTATAAAAATAATACTTCTATTAAGCCATACAAACGTTTTTATTGCTTGGATTATTATTTACTTATTTAAGGGATGGTTATCAATGTCGAGGGCATGAACGTCATATAATAGATGTTCTTAAAGGGGTCTCAATAGCCTCCCCTTCGCACTCTTCCGGCAACACTTCAAAACCATATGGGGTACCTAATAGCTTTTACCATTACAAAATATTATTATTATTACAGTTTTATTGCATCATTATACTTTCTTAGATACAGTCTTCAAGCTCTGATGACATTTCGCATCATATCTACTAAGAACACTTCAATAATGACAATAATATAATAGAGTTGAAACTGAAAAGTCATTATGATTTTTATCCAACTTAACTAGTTCTTATTTAGTGAAATTAAAAACGGCTCAACTTTGCAGTTACATATATATTATTGTATTGTTAACTATTTTGTAAATTGTTAAATTAAAAGAACATAGTAACAAAAAAAATATATATACTTATAATAATTATCTCAAACTACCTAAAATTAAAAACATAAATTCATTTATTAAATCTGCCATAAATATTAAAGTCTTAGTAGCTAAATCTCATGACAGCATTTTATGTTGTTATATAATTTTATGTTAGTATGTAATATAGAGTCAATGGAAATGATTTCGTATAAGTATTAAGGAAGCAAGAAAATATTATGTAAATATATTTTCTCAAGGTATAAACATATTAAAATTTATGATGTTGTGAACTTTATGAATACGTGATTGTCTATTCATGTCTCAGTGGTGTACACTATGAAATAAACATCTAAATTCTGGTTTCAAAGATACAATTACAAAAGTGTATACATTTGAACCAAAACAAACTATGAACTACAAACTTATATGTAATATTATTGCGTGATGTAAAACAAAATTGTGCTTAATAAAATTTATACACACTTTTTTATATAGCTAGTTAGTTACACATTAAAAACTTTCATAAAATATCATTCAATACTGTATATTAAATAATAAACAACTGAAATCTTTTTAAATTTTATCATGCCTTCAACCCACCAATTACGAAAATCAAATAACTAGCTGTAAGAGATTAAAAAATATATATGATATAAATATGTAATAAAAATATATATATAGCATTTATTTAGAGAGCCATACAGACTATCGATCTACGTCGAAAAGTTCGCCGTAAAATAAATAGAATTAAACTTTAATCAGGATCGATGTGGCTGTTCTTAACACACTGTTAAAATGTTCTAGCGTTGGTTAAAGGATTTATTGATGATTCTATATAACTATTTATTTTAAAAACATGATTTGTTGAATTTAATAACTAATATAATTTTAGATCTATATCTACCGTCATCATATTGTTACTACTAAGTACATATTAAATATTTTATATTTAATATACTTTTTTCTTTACACGTAATGCGAACAGAGTTAAGTTTAGGGAACGCCGAATTGGCGAGACCAGGTCGTCTCACAAATCATAATGTTCTCGAATTACACGAGCGCCTGTATCAAGTTCGTAACTTTACAGACTCACGTACGGAGTAACTTTTATATTAGATATGTTTATTCTCGTAAATTATTTTCAGTGACTAAAATATACAATGAAATTTATTAACTATATCAAATCAATAAAATGTGATGCGGCTATAGTTGCATATTATTAAAATTAACAAAATAGTAAGCACAGAGTATTTTTATACACTACTATTCCTTTAAGAACTATGTATAAACTTTTGTTAACTTTTAACTGTTGACGAATCCTGCTTGCTACTTTTCAAGTAGATTTTTTTTTTACTTTTGACTGTTATTTCAGATGTCGTAATAAATGTCTTAAATAAAGATATTTTTATATCCTTCTATTTCATTTCAATCAGTCTTTCTCACTCTTTAACAGCATCTTTAGATAGTCAATTACTTAACCTACCAACAATATTTTGTATATTAAAGCAATGAGCGTAATATTGCGTTCGTATGAAAACTAATACCCCTGTCTAATTTTTGTGATTTCAGTAGATTGGTTGCTTAAAATTTTTTGTGAGGATAGTCGTGGCAAGAAAAACTGTTTTTAAATTGTTTATAACATTTCTATATTTTATAACCAGTAAAGAAGGGCTTTTGAAGTTTCTAATGAACAACGCGTAAAATTGCAAAAATAAGAACAAAATGTGTTTAGGAATATAATCTTATAATATCATCGTTTCTTCTATTTGTAGGTAAAATATGCTGTAACTAGATTTCTTAATCATGCTACTGGAATCATCTTTTACCCAATTTTTATAACTGATGTGACAGGTTGAATTTTAAAACAAAATATGTTGAAATCTTATATGGAACGCATTGCTTGTAATCAACGGATCTCTTTTTCTATGGACTTGCTTGATTTTTGTCAATATTTTCTCTAAGTAGCCGAGGTAAGCATTCCACAATTTCCACACTATTAGTAGAGCGTAACAGGAAGACGGATGACATTCATTGCCTTTGAACGTGTCTCATGTCCACTTTATAAGGGCACCACTACTCAAAGTATCTTAGTGTTGCTGGTTACTGTTTTACAGATTCATCCCAAAGATGACAGTACTTAATTTCTACGTAAATTTAAGTTTAATAACAAAAGACACTTTGGCGTGAAGGACTGTTTTAGCTCTTCAGACTTCCATGTTTTCCGGCAGTTAATTTCACCTGATGTGCGATGCAACTCACAAATTGAGTTTTGACGACATTTTAATGCATAAAAGTTCAATAGTACTGCTTATCGGAATTGAGACACGTTGGAAGACGAATACTTCAGTGAAGGCGTTTCCTTTTGCTATTTTGCCATATGGATCTCAAAAACGTAAACATTTTATAAAACTGAGGATAAATAATATTCGAATACGAATAAAATTAGAACAAAATGTTTTTAAATATAAAAATAATAATAAAAAAAAAAAAATCATATTAGAAAGAATGTTAACTTTACGTAGCAAAAAAGAACTAACTGAAAATTCAAAACCTTTCCAACTGTAAAATAGTGTTCACCAATAATAATAATAATAAACATATGTTAAAAAAAATATTATTGAGATGTAATTATAACCACGACTGACATTGAATTGCTCGTAAGATATAACGGAGTAACCGTGGTCAATTGCTTTGTTTACAAGATTGACAAATTCTATTGTAATTAACTATAAATAGGTAGTTGAAAATGACAGGTCCTGTCAATCTATTGCATTCTATTAACTGTTTTAGTTACATCAACATTATTCCCTCGGTGAACGATCTCAGCAATATCAGTTTTAAGTCTCTAGTCGCGACCTTGTTCATTCACGAATCCATTTTTACATAGTTCAGTATAATATCGGAACATGACATTGGCGGAATCTATAAGGATAAGCCACTAACTAAAAACAAAGAAAAAGAACAATGTTAGGATGTCATAAAACTAAACACAAAAAGAGAAAATAGAATAGAAATAGATGTACATCTTAAGTTACTATTAACAATGCTCACAATTTATCTCTTCTATTTACCTTATCTTCACTTGATGGTTTACTTCCATTTCGCACCAATTTTAAAACATCTCACGTGTTTACTCGTTGGTGATGATAACGGAAAAAGGTGTCATATTCCAAGTACTGAAATAAGTTGTAAGAAAATCATACTTTCATATGCGAGGTTTCAATTCTAAACGCTAAAAAGGGCCAACGCATTTAGAGTAGAAAATCATATATTAAATTAAACTAATATTTTTGGATTTACTACGCGTTTTATTATTATTATTGGTTTAAACTATACACTCCTGATGTTACTTTGTAGCAACCATGATCATTGGCAGACGAGATTAAAATTTCATAATTCATATTTACTTCTATGTTTGAAAAAGTCTATAACCCAAAAAAATTATATTGGAATCATGGAAGAAATCTATTACTGTATAGAAAAACTTATTTTACATATATATCACTGCATGTATGTATAGGACAAACATCGCTGCATAATGGCAATGGAAGACTATGCGAAAGATTTACCGAGAAATTCATTTTACGATCCGTGATAGTGATGGCATATTACGTCCTCGTAATAGAATTACACTCTTATAACAATGTAGTAGTACATAATTTACAATAAACATTAATTTATCTATTTTTGTTTTAGGTTCCGAACACACCAGGGTACTTTCCAAAATAGGTCCATGGACAAGCAAATCTGATATTATTTCCTTAGGACACACGTACATAGATCCTTTTTTTTACTTACAATTAGTACATAACAATTATTACATCTAGGCGATAAGTATGTAACGTATTTTATCTTTCTTTTACTTCACTGTTATCATACAATTTCACCGTTTTATAGCAAATATATCAATTTATTTTAACAATGAAGTTAAATATACTTTGGGTTAAATCTTTAGTAAAAAATAAAAATTAAATTAATCAAATGGCTCAAACATTTTTTTTAACTCAACATCATCATTTATCATAACACTAGATTCACTCAAGAAAATGTTAAAATTTCTAATTATTGTTATATTTAAACGCAAAATAATTATGTTTTTAATTGAAATTTACAAAAAAGTACATTTGATTGATATATCAATATCTACATATGTACATAATTAGAATTTTTTTTAAACCGTATTTTGAAGGTAGTATGTCATTTTTTTCTTCTCTATGAATAGTTTCAATCATTGAATTAATTTATTGCGTGGATTAAAGTTTTAACAGTAATCAAATAAATTCGATTTGTGCGTTGTTTTATGTGGAAACAGTACGCTGGATTCTGGAGGTGGTTTTAGTTAACGGCAAATTCACATTAAACGGTAAGTGTCAGTGATTATACATATATTTTATTTTAATCTTCATTTCACCCGTTTGTATATAAAATTTAAACGATAATTTAACCTCAATCGATCTAGAAAAATTAACTTTTCATAAAAATTTTTTTAGGAAAGGACCATATTTAACAATTAAAATTATTTTATCATGATTACCTACATCGGTCATTGTCATTATTTATATATTTCTTAATTTGTCCTTATTACAAACACTACTACATTACTGTATTTAAATTACTAGACATCAATCGATTTTTAAGTTTAGAATTATAAAGTACATAATATAAATTATTAATATTAACTACATATTTTAAACTTCTACAAAGAATGGCCGTTGTATGTAATTTTTATAATAATAATAAGCAAAAAAATCTTAATAAATCCACTATAAGGACATGAATCTAGTCTTCGCATTAATAGAATTAAATTTTAAGGTTAATTACAGAGACGATATTATCAGAATCTCATTAATTCACAGTTTGACACTATGATCCTTTGGTAATATATGATCTTCTAAATGCTTCTCGGCATTATCAGTTTGAGGAAGAGAATAATTTCTCAATTTGGCTTTAATAAATCAAGCTAAATAGAATCAATATTGCATAAGTATTGATAATTTTAATTCATATAATATTATATCTGAAACTTTAACAATGTGAAGAAAGCGCTTGATAAGAGAAATTTTGGATGGGTATACTAAAATTATTGTTTTTTAAAAGTGCCAAAATGATTTGGATAAACATTGACTATTAAATACACATTAAAAACCTCTCTTGTATAAATTACAATAAATAAGTCTGATGAGATTTCAAAATATAATAATATTTCTCTGAGTTCCAACATTGAAAGTTCAAGTTCCAATATTTAATCGTACTTTTGGAGGTTGAGCAGCGAATACTGAAATAAATCGTATTTCAAATTCGTAAAGTTTTAACTTCACCTTTTGGCAATTTAAACAGATTTAGTTCAGTAAGCAGCGTAAATTTTATATCACGCAATTTATAATATCATTACCGCAAATAAATTTGAATTTTTTTTTTTTTTTACAAATAAAATATGAAGAAAATTTTTGGTTTTTCTTAGGAGTTACTTTTTTAATATTTTTTGTGGTATATTTTTAAAGTAAGCGTAACGTTAGATTAACCGTTTGATAAATATACGTAATACTATATTTATCTACACTTCCTATTCATAGACAGACAGACATTCATGAGATCCGCAAATATGTAGTCTCACATTGAAAAAAAAACTTTATCTTACTTTTAAAATTAAACATTTTGCTTATTGAAGCTGAAATTTAATTATCGTTGTTGATAACTGGAGAGCAAGATATAGAAACTAGGCTATATGGTTCGACGTTGTTTTGGATTGATGATATCATCTGATAAAATGGAATAGTGAAATGATAGTGAGAAAGACAGCTTCAATATCTAATAAACGAGTTAGAGATGTAATATAATATGTTTCGGAGATCGATAACAAAATGAGGGAAAAATTTCGTCCCAAAAAACGTCTGATCTTTTATTCACTTAAGTGCTGTTACTAAAAGAATTTTTATATGACTAACAAAGTATACACAAACTTTAAAGCATTATACATTTTTTTGACGAAATTTAAAAGAATTTAGTTAGCCAATATAAAATATTAAATTTAATGTTTTTACTGAGTACTTCGTCCATTAAAAATAACTGCATAGTCTTCCAAACTTCTAAACAAGTATTTTTTTTATTACTTGGTCTTAACTTTGAAAATTGTTATGTAATCGGTTGCTTCACTATAAACATCTGAGTCAAGTCACAGTTTTATTTCTTGAAATGCCTCAAAGTATTGTCAGATGTAAGTATATTGCCATCTTTCATCTTAATTTTTTCTATAATAAGGTTTTTTCTCAAAAACACAACCAAAGGATTAATTACTTTAATAAAAAAAAATCATCTTATCAAAATACTATGCTCTTTAACTAAAACGGGAAATAAATGGCTATCTAAAATTAACGAATACAGGAATTATATTCAGTATGAAACAATTGATATCAAAAATAAGAAAATGTTTAAAAATGTTTCATTTTCATTTAAATTTTCAAAACTGTTTAAATATTCCATTTGACATGTAAAAGAGCTAGAGAAAAGTAAGGGTTTCATTGAAACTAATTTTAATCAATGACAATAACTACTTTCAGATCTTGTGACATTCTGTTACAGAAAAATCTTCAAAATATTTTATATATAAATAAAATATTTTTTAAACAAAATTATTAAAAGATAAATTTCTCTTGACTATATTGTTTGTTATTGAACTTTTATTATTTTGATTTTAATTAAGATTATATAATTATTATTTAAAATAAACGTAATATGGTTTTTTACAAAATAAATTATAACATGTTTTTCGTTATCATATTTTTCTACTTAATATACAAATTTTAACACATTTTCTGTTTAAAAAAAAGGTTTCTTAAAAAAAACGTAATCACAAAACACAAGATCAATATTCCAAAATAAAATTATATGTGACAGAAATTAAAGTACAAGCCTCTTTGATTTTTATGTTGTCAAAAAATATAAGGTGAAATTTAATTAGTCTCGGGATGTTAATAAAGATATTAATAAAACACATTAGAGATGTTTGTAATTATTGACGTAAAAAAAATAATTAAGTTTTATAATAAAAAGAAATGATTTATTTTCAATATTTGTTATTATTTTAATTAAGAGATTATAAACTGTTTATTCATTCGTTCATTCATTTCTTTAATTACAAATATTTAATTGTGCTTCTCAGGAAAAATTTTAATTTAAAAATTATAAGAACTAAATTAATTTACAACAACGAATAACTAACAAGGAGAAATTGAATACAATTACAATCTAATCAGTTATATTACATAGACCATGTTTAATTTAATTTATTGAGAACTTCTTAATTGAAATTCAATCTACATAGCTGTTTCAAATACATACGCCGATATAATTAATTTGTTTCCAACTCGTAATATTACCTATATTATACTTAGAATGAATCCCACATACGTTTCTATATT
Source organism: Danaus plexippus (assembly GCF_018135715.1). Taxonomy (NCBI): domain Eukaryota; kingdom Metazoa; phylum Arthropoda; class Insecta; order Lepidoptera; family Nymphalidae; genus Danaus; species Danaus plexippus. Next base: position 2,478,204 of record NC_083554.1, read on the forward strand.
TTATATTCTATGAAGTTTTTATTTTGTACGGTTTACAAACAAACCGACCGATCAATCTCAAGGTAAAGGGAATATTTTCGCCCTAGAGAGTATTTTAATTTAGGAAGGTAAAGAAAAAAACAATAGACTTGGGACAAGGGGCAAGGGCAGAGGATTAAGTACTTCCGGCACTTTGGCACTGTAACAGCTACATACATATTTCATAGTGGAGTGGATAATACCAAGATCGTGCATGATGATCATATGTGCCTATGAAGGTAGTATTTTACGAGCGTTGAACTACTATTTTAAACTAAGGTTGAAACTAAGATGTAATATTAATTTATTGATAACAATTAATAAGCGTTGTAAAGAATAAATAATAACGGCTTTCGCGAGTATTCATTAAGATTTTTTAATTGAGAAATCGTTGGCGTTAGAAGATAAATAATAAGCCCAACTGACAGACATTCTCATCTCGTTTAGCCGTGATCACGGTTGCTGAAAAGTAACCGAATTATCGAGTGTATAGTTGAAATAATTTTAAACGAACAGTGAATCTGAAAAAAGATTAGTTTTATTTTCAGAAAGATAATACAAGGACAAATACATATATAGCCTCAAGACAAAATATTGTTTCTCGTTTATATAGGGTTTTCCATTAAGGGCGCTTGATCGTGCAGAACTTCCATCGTAGCGTGTGCTGTGTGGCACGTAGCGCCGTCCTGTTGAAACCACATGTTGTCCAGATCCATATTCTCGATTTCAGGCCAAAAGAAGTTGGTTATCATCGACCGGTATCGCTCACCATTGACGGTGACGGCCACACCATTATCGTTTTCGAAAAAATACGGACCAATCACGCCTCCGGCCCAAAATCCGCACCAAACAGTCACTTTCTGCGGGTGCATTGCCACTTGGTGAACCTCGTGTGGATTGGTCTCGTCCCAAATACGGCAATTTTGCTTGTTGACATAGCCATTCATCCAAAAATGCGCCTCGTCGCTGAAGATGATTTTTTTGCCAAAATCGGCGTCAACTTCCAACTGCTCTAATGCCCAGTCAGCGAACACACGGCGCTGTCTATGGTCATTAACCTTGAGCTCTTGGGTCAGCTGGATCTTGTACGGGTGCAGGCTCAAGTCACAACGCAAAATTCGCCAAGTTGTCGTCTGCGAAAGGCCGAGTTCCTGTGCGCGACGCGGAATTGACTGCCGCGGGTTTTCGAGGACACTGTCGCGCACAGCGGCGATATTCTCGGCAGATCTCGCGTTACGTTGACGCACGGGAACCGGCTGATTGTTAACTGACCCGGTTGACTCGAATTTGTCCACCAATCGACGGATAGTCGACTCGGCAGGACAATCATCGCGACCGTAAAACGGGCGAAGTGCGCGGAACGTTGCTCGAACTGAAGACCCATTTTCATAAAACAATTTTATGATTTGCACGTGCTGCTCGACACTGTAACCTGCCATGGTGGTTTGGGAGGACGGAATGAATATAACACACTGCATTTGACAGCTGTCACTCAAACAACATGGCCGCAATCAGCTGTCAAAGTTCAAGCGTCCCTATTGGAAAACCCCTTATAAACGTGTGTATTTTCATAATTAAACATTTTAAATATGCATTAAAGCTTTAGCTGAGCGAGAAATGATTTTCATTGAAATATTAATTGTAATTTAGAAGCGAAAACTGTTTTAAGCCCTCCGAGAGTTATTAGGTTAAACTGACTATCGTTATTTAAAAAGATATTTTTAAAATTTATCTTCGTATATTCTTTTCGGCTTCATAATTATCACTTATTTTTGATTATTAAGAACGATAAGATTTTTTCTTTCAGTTTTATAAACAATATCTGTTAATGTTTACTTAATGTTCATAAATAAAAATTAAGGTTCGAAGAAAAACATTATATTGCAAGTGTTGTCGAGGATATAATTATTAATTTTCTTTACGTATTTTTTTCTTCTAAGGTTATTCAAAACATTAATGCAATAATCTATACACTTTAAGTCAACTTTAACGATCTAGTCAGTCACATAGAAATTTATCTTGTTCAGTGGGCAGAAAAATAAAGTGCCTCGTTGTGATATGTTTATTTGCTATTTAGATTCTTGCAAATGATGCCTAGTTACCTTATCTACAACGAAAGGACGAAGAGAGACCAAAAACTGCTCTTAAAAAAATCTTATAATTTAAATTTTAAATAACAACTTTTCGATGTATGCGGATACGATGTATATTAATAAAGTAAAATTAATCTTTATGTACGACATACTCGGTGTAATCCTGTACAGAATAATTAATACAAAAATTTTAATACTGAATACATAACACGTGATTTTTAATTCCCAATAAATGTACTTCCTTCAAATGAATCTATTTTAACTATATTTTATGTGAAAATGATTTTGTAACTCTCACGTGTTTATTGTTATAGAACAATGTAATATATGAAGAAAATGGTGTTTCGTGTAAATATACCTTAAGTAACAAGAACAATTGTGCTTGAAATATAACATTTTCAACGGTTTGTCTTGTTTACGACATACTAACACAAATTGTACACCTTGACAGATTTATTAGACGGATTATTTTATTATGTTAGTATTTAGATGTATATTAATATATTTACGAACTGTATTAATATTTTATAAATTTACATACGTATATACAAAACATATATACAAATAACTGTTTTATTATAAAATTTAATCGATCCATAAACAGAAGTAATGTCAAAGAATTAATATGAACGAAAAATAATCAAGGTTTCCGTGGTGAAAAATTGAATATGAAATATGTGACAAAAATAAATAGACACAAACTGAGAATTACTGTACTCAGCACAGACTGCTCCTTTGTATGTATTTTCGTAATTTATATGTCCTTATAATTAGGTTAACCCTTTTTATAAGGTATTACTTCTAAAAAGAGTGAACCTCATAAGTCCGTTATCAGTATTTAAAATCATGCCATTTGAAGAAAAATTAAAAACTACTTCCCCCAAAAATGTATAAAACCGCAACGTAAAAATTTTTTGTATCATATTTTTCTTTGTCAAGTTTTCTTGTCCTCTTTTTATTGCTATCCATCCACCTCAAAGGAGAAATATAAGGAACAAAAGAATTTGTGATTGACAAACAGCGGTACTTTAAACACGTTTCTCAGAACTATTCACAGCAGATCCTTCACAGAGTTGCATCTGTTCGAACGCTCTTGATTAAAAAACGTCTCAGCGTAGTTGTTAGAATTCTAATTTATATAATTCTATGACAAAATTTATCTCCTTATATTTGTTTTGCAACAGTGGCTTCAAACTAACGAGGTTGCAAAATATTAAGGATGCATATTTCATAAGCGTAACTCAGTTTTTGCAATTCGTTTTATTTAACTATTAAATAACTTGTTACAGTTTTAAATCTAGTTTTAAATCTTGATGTTCTTTCAATTCAAGAATAGGTTTCATTCGGATTTAGAAGGTAAATGAATTGATCGTGTGTTTTAGCATTTTAAGCATTTTAATAAAAAAAAAAATAGTTTTTCTGTATTTAAAGATTATTTTTAATGCAGAAGTTTGTGATCAGATCAGTAGTTTTCTAAAGGGATATTGGTACCATTAAGTAATGAAAAACTAGTCTTGTCTAAGACTTCATCTAAGGTTAAATATTCGCTGACAAATTAAATACAGTTTAGGAATAGAATAAATGATAAACAATCTCTAGCGAAATCTATCAACTGAGTTACGCGGTTTCAAACAACATATAACTGTTATGTGTTTTCGGGCAAACTAAATACAATGAATTGATAACTTATGTCCGATAAGCTATTCTAACTTGTAAGCTACAGTACCAGGAAGTTTTATCAAAATCTGTTCAGGGAATTTTAGGTAAAATATCATTAGCAAAAGGATGTAATACTAGGTTGTTTTACAAAACGATAAGATAAAAAAAAATATCACCAGTTCTATTATAATGAAACAAAGGTACTCGTACAATAAATACCTCGTAATTTTTTAGTTTATTCATTGGAAATATTTTACTTTTTAAAATATACTGAGTAAAGTTTTGGCAAAAATAATGTTGGTAAAGAGAAGGGTCCTAACTTAAGAATAAAAGGGTTTATGTTTAAGTGTTTCTATAAATGCGATAAAAGCGATAGGTAAATATTTATTTGTATAATAAATAAGTATACTGTACAGTATAGACTAAATTATTAGGTCTGGGGAATATCATTGAGTATTATCCTATTATCTTTAATTCCTCATTTTAGAGAGACACTACTGGGACACTATCCGTCTGTTGCAGATGGATTCCGAAGACACAAAGGCGCTGCAAAGTAATCCTACAAATTTAATTACCTTCTATTGTAGCAATCGTCTTACACAATTTGAGATTTTTTAATTACTAAATAAGGGGTATATATTTTTCATTTTATTTGACTTCAACATTTTCTTCACACTTTTAGAGCTTTAACTAATACTAAAGCTACTAACTACAACTATTTAAGTAACATAAAAGGAATATTATCTTGTAATATCCAAATAAGCCTATAATTTGTTAGAATTACGAGATACTACGAGATTTGTTAGAATTATTTGAATTTTCAAAATTAAGCAAAAAATTGAATTTTCATAATTGTTTTAGATTGTCTTTATATACTACTAAAGAAAATCTAATTAGTTCCTTGATATTAATTTTTCAAGCGTCAAAAGTAAAGCCAATAATTGTATTGATGTATCAGTAAAAAACGTAATATCATTCATATAGTAATTGGTGCAAGCTGAGAATATTTAAAGAAAGCCTTTTTAAAACCGTTGGACTTTTAAACTAGGTTAAAACGTAAAGTTTTATTTGAATTTAACTAGTATGGACGTCTATTTCTGTGGCAATTACAGTAAAAGGTTTTTTAAGCGATTGAATCATTCGAGGAGCCATTGGTAAGTTATTGTTTAAACAGGATGCCTTCATTTTTAAAAGAGCAAAATTGTTAATTTTTAATTTATCACAGATAATTTTTACAGTGAAAGTTGCACAGTTAACAATTAAATATTTTTTATTGGCAATAATTCAGAATCGTTTATCAAGAATTTTATTAAATTAAATATCACAGACCACATTTTCTTTGTTCTTGGAAAAGTACATATTTACTGAAAATGTATATTAAATAATATAAGTGCAGCCCTATGATTAATATTTTACTAAAAAATAGCACTGCATATCAATTATATAACAAATACAAGAGTAATTTTATGTGGTAGAAGTCAAGCTGTAAACAAAATAGTGTAGCCCGTATAAGGTCTGGTTTGACCTGATTTGCACTGTCCTTTCAGAAACATAAACTAGCTTTTACATTTTCTTTGGACGGATGAAATTGTTGGATATCTAGCACTAATCAATTTTCGTCGTAAGTTAATTCCATAATAGTGTCATATTTTTTTCATCATGATAAACTATTATAGTAAGTAAAACATGATATAAATATATAAGCGATCAAATAGTTTTATAAAGATACCCCTCGCCACCCCTCACCACCTTATACCCAATCATACCATTCTGATTTACAATATTGCTTTACATTGCATTCTACATTATAAATTAATATCAAAATAGTTATAAAACTATATTTTTTATAAAAAACATATATAAAAATACATAGTTATAGAAACATATGTTTGTTAATAAAAGTAAAATACATGCAATTCGCTTTAAGATTTAAGTCTTATGTGATATGAGTTAAATATTTGAAATTAATCTAATTTTCTTAACTGTTCTTACAGCTTTTGAATATCCTTTATCTTGTTCAGTGATTCCGTTAAGTGTAGTGAAGTTTAAACGCTCCTGTTAGGAGACTTGAGCCCCTGGCAAATTCTCTGAGTATACGAATGTTAGATTTCAATTTCATTGTCGCTCTGTCTTTGAACAAAGGTACTGATGGTTTAATAATTTTTATATTAATATTGTTGACAACTCAAGTTTTCACGACTTAAATAAAATAAGTTTTTTTTGGTCTTTTAATTAGAAGCATAAATATTATGAATACAGGAAGATTCGATGGGATTTGCATCTATTATAACACATAAGTGTAGAATAAATAATTAAGGGTAAAATAAACAGGCTAGCAATGTTAGAAAGCTATTTTGTAGAGTACTGTCAGTTGGATATTATATATAAATAAAATTTATATATGAGTTTATACACATTAATAGAAAGTTTTTCGTTTTAATAAAAACCTTTTTCATTTACGTCTCTTTTCATTTTAGTACCGTCTGACCAAATTTCTAAAATAAAATAATAAAACGTAAGACGAGAGATTCAAACGAACGAAAGAACGATTTAGTTTCTTACAAATATTATATTTTTCGCTTTTTTTAAGATTACAGATTAAATTGGCTCACTTTCTTGTGTGGTTTGTATATCGTCTAGATTAAAACCTTCTTCAAGATGTTGCCTATTCTGTTGACCTATCAATCTAGAGACCTATCATTCCTTTGGAACAATCGGGTGTATACAAATTCGATTGTGACTGTGGCTTGTCATACATTGAACAGACAAGAGGAGCATCGGTACAAGGGTGACGGAAATTATCTCAGACATCAAAAATAGGCCGCGTCGACGTCAGCAGTATGTGAACACATAATGGACAAACCAGTCTACTACATTCGGTTTGATAAACCACAAATAATCAATTTTGAATACAGGTACATACCGAGGTTAATCGGCGAGGCTATTGAAATTAAAAAACATCCAAATTATCGTAAAGAGGATGGCCGTAATCTATCCAACACCTAGGACCCCCTCCTACAAAATATAAAATCAAATGTCCGTGACTACAGCGCAGGACCTCGTGACATCATAAGCACATTCTACCTGCATCCAGAGCGGTACGCCAGAAAATTAAGAAATTGTTGGCGGTAAGTGATAAATAACAGGAACCACTGAGAGACATTCACTTCGCGTCTGCCCGTGATCACGGTCGCTGCAAAGTACCCGAAACGTCGGGAGTATGTAGTTTCGAAAATAATAAAATACGTGTAGTATAATCCGAAAAATACTAGTTTAAACAACTATTCTTTCCAAACCATTCTTTAAATGGCAGTAAAAAAAATAATTCCCTAACCTGCTTATCCAAGATTTAAATATAACGTAATACGCTATAATAGCTTCTCCGTTTAAAGCATAAATGTTTTTTATTGATTGTACCATCGCCGGAATTATTAACAGGGTAACTTGACTATCTTTTTGAAAAGCAAATCTTGTATTACTGAATTAAATGCTCAATATTGCCTCTGACTAGGATTTTCGTTAAATACTTGATACCAAATTGGCTAAACTATAAATACTTCCTACAGTGCAGCGTCCTATTCAATGCATTGTTCCGACTCGAGTGTTGTGAAACTCGAAGTATTTTATGTGCTACAAATGTGCGAGATATTTAAGGCAGAAAATACTCTATTTGATAATTCCGATTGTATACATATTAAATTCTGTTTCTAAAATGATCATTTATACTTTTAAAACAACGAATTAGTTGTTTGTTGAATAAATTAGTTGCCAAGTATTTATCAATATAATGTAAGTATTGTGTTTTAAAAAAAAGACGTGTTTCTGGGATCAATTTTCTCTATAGTGCCTTAAGAAGTAAGGTTCTGCTATTTCAATACGAGATTTTTTTCTTATGTCAAAGGGGGAAACGAGCAGACGGCCTACCTAATGGAGGTAGTACCGTCACCCATGGACATCCGCAAAAACGTTTGCGGATGCGTTGCCACTCTTATATGGGGAAGAGGGAGAGGAAAGGGTGGGAAAAAAGAAAGGTTGGGAAAAGAGAAAGGGCATGGCAAAGGGATGGACAGAAGTTACTTTTTGTTAGTTTTTTTTAACTATAAGATTTTAGGAAGAAGCAAATCCAACCTCAGTCATGTTTGTCGAAACGTACTTTCATTTCATATTAAAGAAACCGGTGTATTTATTAAATTTTAAGCCTACGAACAGTTCATGTAATAAAGCGTTTTGCAAAATAATATTTTTAAGAAAAACATTTTATGTTGCTGCGAAATTCGAAATTACTTTGAACATCAAGGGAAAATTGCCACCCTATTCAGATTATTTTATTAATTTAACAACGTTTCATGTGAAATAAATACAAGCAAGGTATCCCATAGCACTTAATTTTCTTCCAAAAATATTATGCATGCATGTAATTTTCCCAAAAACTCGCAATTTCTCCAGCAAAATTATAACGGGTTCTTTGCATGGTTCTTTCCGAAAATATTGTATGTAATATATAGTAATATAGTATAAACATAAGTGTTGGCCATGGTTTAAGGACAACGTTTCTTCATTTTCTATTCATTAGCACATTAAAGTTAACTAAAAAAAGAATAAGTATTAATGCATAGTAAGTAGAAAAAATATTCAAAAACCAATAATCTTCGCTCTTTAATACTATTATTTTTTTTATTATTTGGGTCAAGAAACAGTTTTAAACAAATGTGATAGTTAAATTTACTATAAAAATAAGAAATTAGAGATTAGACTTTATATGGAATCAATGTTTTATTTGGCATCACAATATCACACTTGTTTTATGTATATGTAGACGTCAAATTAAGCTAAATATAAATTCATATAAGCCGTGCAAAAAAAATAAGATTATTGCAATAGAAACCAGTAAGAATAAAACACGTCAAAGGTTTGCATCTAGTTTTAACGGGAAATGAAATATTGTTTTCACAGCATTTCAAAAAAATAGATAAACTTAAAGGGATTGGCAACGAAATTAATAAATCACACAAATTTCACTCAAAATAGTTTCTATTTGCACCTTTAAAATATTTTCAAATAGTACCTTAAAACTGAAATTATACAAGTTACTTTATAATGTATATATTTTTATACAAATAAAATCGGGGTATGCGTCTCAAGTCTGATAATTCGGCCTTAGTTTATTTACTTCATTATTACTATGGTATTAGTTCAGTATTATCCCCAAACTACCAATTATCTTAATGAATATTATGAATGGGTTAGCTAAAGATTCATCAAAATAATTTTACAGAATATTATGTTTTTGGTGATAAATATATTGATTCAAATTATTGTTTTGAACAAAGAGCTGATAGAAATAAAATAATATTTTACACTTAAAGTTCTTGAATGAAATAAAAAGAATGTAATCGATGTAGTACTTTGCTGAAGCTTAAAACTTCCCTGGTTATATATTAAGACGTTTCCTCCCAAGTAACTCCGTTCTGCAAAATTCTGAGTTGCTGCAATTAATGTTGATAAATGGGGGTTTACATTAAGTTGTATATTTACAGATCTCAGTTCCACTCCTATTATGCTCATACACTCTATCTGACATAATTTATAATATTAGTTTGCTAAAATTATATTTAAATAAATTTGTTTAAAATTGTGATAATAATTTAATTATGAATGAATTTTATAATTATTCTTATATAATTGCTTTGTTTGAAATTTCTCAAATATCTTAAACTGTTCTATTGAGAATTTCAGTGTAATAAAATTATTCCGAGGAAGTTCTGAACCAATAGAAGTGTTTAAGTGAAAGTAATTAAACATGTTATTTATTTTAATAGAGTTTGACTTGATACTGCCGGCAAAGTAATATCTTTTTATCATGGAGTTGTATTGCGTTTGAAAAGTTCTTTCATAATATTCCTATTTCTAAATTAAAGTCTTTGAAGTTCCCTTTGTCTTTGTTTTCACTAGCCGTAGCTGTTTCGTTGCTGCTGCAACGTATTGCTTGACTGCAAATTAAAAAAATCCATGTTTAAATATTCTTTATTTTGATATTTTCTAAATATAGACACTCTTATAAAGTGTAGGACTTACAAAAAATATATTGAAAATTAAAATAAAGGTTTAGTTTTATTTCTAGAACACAAGATATTCTATCAATAGGAATTGTAGATACTAAACGTTGGCTGTAATCTTCACTAGTATCCGGAAATAATAGCACAATTTACTACGGTACTCAACTAAGGACGCTTTGAAACTAACGTAAAAAAAAAAAAACTAAATACAACAAAGATTACTTTAATAGAAAGGAATAAGTTAATTTTTCACTTCCAGAAATCGTATACCACATTGTGACTTTAAACTAATTTTCCACCACGACCAACTTTATACCCAATAGGAATTCGACAAAACGATCAACAATAACATGATCAAAGAGTTTACACACAATATGCAGTACAATGGATACTTGACATAGGATGAAATTTTGCTTCTCGCCTACAGAGATACTACAGGCTTAGAAAACTAGCTTTGTCCGAATAAATGTTATTCTAATAAAACTTCAAATTGATTAACATACGATAACGTTCATAAATATTTACTAAAACTTATTTTTTTGTTTATTTATTTTAAACTTTTTTTTTCAACGATATATCGTATTTATTTCTTTTGTAAATTCTTTTCATCTTTGTTAAGTTATTGTGCTCAGTGAGTAGGGAAATATAAATTCTTGTTTGTCTGAATTAAAGTTACCGTTGGCTAATTCTAAGTGATTTTCGCAACATAGTAGAAGTATAGTTATACTCTTTAATTAAAAGCTACTTCAATGATATATTAAGATGAATATTATCTTATTTTTATTTTAAAAAATAGTATAATAGACGAGACAAAACCTCTTAGCATTCAATGGATTCACGGTGCTGGTGCCGGGTCCATCGCGTTGCAGGGAGCTTCAATAGTGCCTGGTACTTGCGACCCAGATGTAGGTTTAAGGGGTCCCTATCTAGCGCTTTAAAAGCTCACCTCCACCGTCCAAGCTCTTCTCTACTTAACCAAATTTGAAAAGAACCAACTAGGTCTGTCTTCGAAGTACGTTCCAAGAATGAATTGATATTAGTTCTGGACAGGCCCAAGTTTTTTAGAAGTTGTAGAGAGATTTAGCCTTTATACCTCCCGCTCCCACTTCTACCGCGTACAAATCCAAGAGGAACCTATTTCGTGTGAATTCAGTAGAGAGTTCGTAATTTTTATTGACCTTGATGGCATGGTCTTTGGGATGTTGGTTTCCCAAGGAACCTTAAGCTCAATTATGACAAAGCGCTTTAAAATTCGCGAATACATAAATATGTCTGGTCTGGAAGGCGACGTACAAATATCCTCCGGGATTTTGTATTATTTCACAAACGTAACCATCATTCTATTCCAATCAGAAGCCGCTTTAAGGATAGAGTAAGGCTTGACGTTTGATTTTATAGCCCTAGTGCCTTTTCTTACAAAACCTACCGATCGCTCGTTCTTGGTTATTATTTCCCTTTGCGTTCTGGCTACCTAAAAACTAACCGTTTCACGAATGATTTCCAGAACCCTATCGTAACGACGCGAGTATTTACCGCTATCCAGGAGTACCTTACATCCCACCGGCAAATGATTAGCAGTTCCAACTACCTTCCCACAAATATAGCAAGTTTTTTCGGTACTTTTACTCTACCTTACTAAATTACTCTGATCTGGGCGAGTCATTTGGAACGCATTGAGATAAAATTTGTATTTGTTTAAAATTTATGAAATTCCAGTATTTCATGAATATTAAAGATTAAAGTTTGCATATCATCTGAATACTTAATAAGACGAAAAGTCTTGTCAATGTTACTAGTAATCAAGAACATGTCACTACATTACAGAATCGTGATGGGTTATATTAGCAAGGAATAATTACTTATTTATAAGTTAATGAACGTTTGATGTTAGGAAGTTTCAAGTTAGACGTAACTTATAGGGTAAAAGTGAATTTCAACTTAATATATAAATAACAAATGTAAGAAATATTATTATTATTATTTGTGGTAACATGATATGCCACAACATTTTATATTTGCTTTTTGTAAATAATTTTCTTATAAAGAGATCTAAGACTTTCGCGAGTATACATTTAAATGAAACTAATATTTTCGGATCACTACGCGTTATTTTATTACTTTTTAAAACTTCATACTCCCGACGGTTCAATAATTTTACAGCAACCGTGATCACGGGCAGACGAGATTAGAAATCGTTATCTCTGATAACAAAAAGACGAGCACTAGGATTTATAACTATCCTCAGGAACCTTCCATCTTACCAATAATAGCTGCGATTTAAACTTTGTGATTGTTCATCAACCCAATGCATCTGTATCTCATCGGACCATTGATTCTAAAAAAATCTTGTTCATAAACAAAACAAAATTTCAATAACTGCGAGTTCTTCTTTCTACGTTCCGCATTCTGAATGAAACAAAATTTTCTAAAATATTTGTGTTGTTACGTCGAACCGAAAGTATTTAATGATACATATTAATGATATATGTATGAATAGTATTTAATGATTACATAGTAATTTTTTGTTAAATCACATCCCATATAACAGAGATATTTACAAAATTTGATTCTAATTTTTACTTTGATATGTAAGAATCGATAATTTATTGTATAAATCGAATTCATAGATTATCAATTATAAATATATTTTGTAAAGACGAATGTCAGAGTGACACTCATCATTCAAGGGTGGCAGATGTCCCTCTGACATTGGACGTGAGGGTAATTTATCACGACATGTAAAACTTAAACGGTAGACATTAAAATGTGGATATTAAATTTAATTATAACGAAGTAATCCGTTGTTATTTATTTGAAAACCGAGTCGATCTTTCAGATACAGTAACAAAAAAACATATTTCTCTCCCTGTTCTTTTCCGATTTGGGTCGTAGTACCTATAATGTCTAATGTCATTACTTTCCTCAAACATACCTAATAAATGAATACTCGCGAAAATCTTAGATCTCATAATACCTAATAAACTGTTGCATTACATGTCATATCTCATTAAGAAGTTTCTTAATATAGACCATGAAACCATGACGCTTAAAAACTTTAATGATAAAAAAATATAACAGTTAACTTGATGCATCTGAAATAAAGTTTTTAATAGAAATCAAGATCTTAAGCAATACAAAAGTAAGGACATTAACACATATTCGTAAGACATGAATAAATTGGTTCAAAGGGTCTTATCGAGCGTAAAACAAGATTGTGGGCGAAGGTAAGCTCGTAAATACGTCATGACGTGATATATTCTACGCCATCTAAAGCAAATTCTAAAAAAATCTTTTTTTTCCTTTAGAAACACAAACAAAATCCCTTTACATAAGTCCTTCGAGAAGACACTGATAAACTTTGACAAGCTTTTTGTGTTCGGTGTAATGATAATAGGCTTCTGTTGGTAAGTTCTTATCTGTAGCATTTTGAGAAGATTAAATATCAATTACTTGGTTCTGAAACTGAAAATTTTCTCCTAGAATAAATTTATGTCTTCCAGTTCAAAAGTTACTTTTTAGGTATATTCAAAAAGTTATCTATGAGAACGAATATAAAAAAAAACTTTTTATAGATACTTTTTATACATAGTCTTTTGGTTACGGCTTTTGAATACAAGTCACTATGTAACTTACACAGTATCCGCCATGATTTATATTGCGTGTTCTGATTGATCTAGAATACATTTTATTATAAAATACAATCATATTTTTCTTAACTTGAAAAAAAATTATTACATACTAAGTAATATTCTTATATTAAAAAAAAACATTATGTATATAATACAAATTAACGTTAAGTGTCACATAAACGTTTCTACAAAAATATATTATTGATTTACAAAAGACTATTATGTGTCATAGGTTATAGCGATCACGTTATAACTAAGTAGTGGGTCATAAAGTAGGCACTTTGTCAAGTGGTAATGAGGGCTTAAGTATCCTATTAATGCGGAGCCTTTAATGTTTTTTAGCCGTGTTAGTTGATAGTGCACTTGTAAATACTATGCGATACGTATGTATAAATTATGTTTAATTAATACTATAACAAAAATATTTCATGATAATCGTTAATAATAAAATGTAATATCAGCTTCTTTACTCTGAATTGTTTCGTACTGGATTTGTTTTAGCTTACTGTATATATAATATAGAAAAATGTTAACAAGGAACTTAATTAAAATAGCTTCTTCCCATCAGAATTTAATTATTTCTAAGAAAATGTCGTGGAACGCTTTAATTTGCATTGAATAAAATGGGCACTGAGGATTATATATAATATCGTAACAAAGTATTCAAATAATACATCAAAGTAAATAAAATTAAAAATATATTATTTTCTTTAAAAATAAAAATATAATATGGAAAGCAAATGCTTGTAAAAGAGATAGGGTCTCTATGAAAATATTTTGGTATTTCAGACATCTGTTTTTGTTTATTGCGGATGCGGGTTAAATTAATAGATTTGTGGCAACCACAAAATTTTATTGACTGCACTTGAACTCTCAAGAGTGTATTTGGAGAAAAAATAATCTGATTTTATTCCTTTTCTAAAAATATATAATATATATATATATCTTAAAAGTTAAATTTCAAAACGAGATAGCGGCTCTGCTAAAGATGTAAATTTTAATAAATATAATTTAAACGTAATTAGTAGAACGACCGAAAATCTTTTTACTCAAAAGAAGCATCGCTCGTACATCAAGTTTAGAAACCACTTTTCTCCTGAATTTCGTTTACGTAAATATTCCTATTTGCATATTTAACTGCTTCATAACTCCCAAATGGCGTATGGGATCATAAATTTAACCGAATAAGTGCTAAAATTTATGGTTCTACACAACATGGCACTTTTATCGGTAATTCCGTTGAAATTCAATATACGACCTGTTTATTTCCATAATGAACGAAGTTTTATAAAACATTCACACCATAATTAAAGACAATTATGAAAGGAAAAACAATAAAATGATTATAATAAGAAGTAATACTTAGCAAAGCATTCTTAATTTCATAATGTCTAAATATTTCGACTATAGATTTTTTTATATATTTTTATAGGTATAGACCTATGGTCTTAATATTTTTTTTTTAAAGTTTCCTTCCCTTATTCTCATATTATAAAGGTCGAAAATGAACATCCCAAATTCAAATAAGAAGGCTTCTGTTAAAATAATTAAGCTATCGAAAACGTATTTTTATAATAAAACCGAATTTGATACTAACTAATGAATATTGACGATGGGCCACTTCAAAAGTGTTTTGCCTATGGCCCTATAAAGGGAGGTCAGCTGATTGTCACTATTTGCAAGGAAATGTATTCAGCACTAATTCAGCACTAGGTTAGCCTCAATCAGCTACCATGAAATATGTAAGCAGAACACCTGTGAATATGTTGGTAAAGTTTCGGTACCGAGGCACTGCACATTTCACATATCAAAAGACGTCCCGATGTGTGCGTTGACAATCCCCAGCAGACATATTGAGGCCAGCAATTTACTTTTCATGATGATTCACTGTTTCCTTATTAAAGAGAAAGTATCTTGTAAATTCAGTGGAAAAAAAAGAACAAAATATAGTCACCCCAAAAGGGATAGTCAATTAAGCGTACACAACAATGTCCAGATTTTTGATATCGTTGAAATAAATGATAACTTAATCCAGATTTTAGTATCAATCAATAATGTATCGATAAAACAATATTAATGACTTATAAAACTCAAAAGGATATAAAAAAATGAGATTTTTAGGCAATATATACAAATAGTTTTTGGTATGTATAAATTTCGACACAACAAAGAATTCAGATAAAGTTTTGCTATAGTCATTGAGAAAAATACTTTTGCGCAGGGTTATATATTACCATCACATGGATTTACTCAAAACAAACGGGGTTTTTAGAATTTTGTCTCTTGAGTGGACCCTCGCAAGACCACGCAAGCGGCCGCACGCTTTATGATCCCGTTCAGAAAAGAAAGATGTCTCGACACTTGGGCGTCGGTTTTCACAATCATATTATATAGAAATGAAATATAAGATGAAGCAATAAATTTAGGAACGTAAAATAATAATTTTGTGCATATCCATGCAGCCATTTGACACATGTTCCTTGCACAGGGAATACAGGTGAACCTGTCGCAAACCAAGCACATCGAGATTTACATTTTTAATGCGAGTTGTACAAGCCTTTGAAGTTTTAATTGGATTTATACAACTTAAATAATATTAACCTAATAAGCTTAGTCGTACAATTCAGATGGTACAAAGCACATACAAAGAAAATCTTTTTTAATAATTCTAGATTTAGCATTTATTTTATAAAATAACAATTCTAATCTAGTCCGGTGACGTGAACGTGGCCCGAAATGAAACGTGGCTCAATTATTATTTAGACTATAAAAGCTCTTTTAATACACATTTTTTCTTATATGAAAAAAACAGAATTTTGGCAACACTTTGAGAAAGCCAGTGATGTCTTTTGCAATACGAATTTTCTGAACATTATTTAAAACGCTTCTTTAGAAATCCTGGTTGGACTGAATCAGTAAAACGACAAGATTGGGATACATTCTAGACTGATTAAGTATGTTTCTTAATTGTATAATTAATCCTAGGAGTATACGAATTCAGACATTTGAATATATTTTGTCATGCTGTTTATAAAAGCTAGACTTTTCATATTTATATCACTATATAATAAGATTACGATTTGTTTCTAGTACCTTATCTACTAACATTAAACCGGATTACGCTCATCGCAAAAATTAATTCAAGAGCAACCTCTTAGATGTATAATAAAGTAAATCTTTCTTTTCTACATGTCATTTAATTTAGCAAAGTGTCCCTTTTATCACTTAAGCCTAATTTATTTCATGCAAAATATTCGCTTTTCTTTTGTTCTTTGAGAATGACTTCATGAATACTTTATTAAAAGCTTTTATTTATATTTATATGTTATAATGTTTCGACATACAATGAATATTAAATTACTGAAACATCTTTTTATATAATACACAAATAGATTGAAATCAAGCGTTAGTAGATAAAGTATTTAATCAAAATATCCGTTGCTTAATAAATGGTCTCAAAAGTTATTTGATTATGGCAACTGATGCTATTGTTAGATCTCCTTTGTAGCTTTCTGTTCCAAAATAAGTGTGGTCACAATTTTTTTAACAGATTTTAGGATTTTATAATCCACACTTCATACACGAATGTAAGTATAAATTATTCTTACATAAAAATTAAGTGAAAAAACACAGCTTTTACCTCACGAGATATTTTTCCCGGGATAATATTTTGACAGATATCAAAACGTTTACTATACATATAAAAATGTTAGAAATTCAAAATAGTATTGTATACTCTCGTATTGAAGGTTCATTTTATAGAAATCTCACCTATTTATGACACCATTCTATCACAATTTGTTTTTTGTTTAAATAGAAAAATTTAATTGGTTATCAAAAAGATAGGATTTATCAGTAATAGTATAAAACTAAATAAAATGAAATGAATTGTTATCTGTATTAAAAACTTTGACTAAAATAAAGTAATAGAAAAACTTTTTCAATTTATAAAGCAAAAGTTAATAACACAAAGATCACGACTTTTCTAATCTTTCTGTTTATTATTTTATTGAAGTCATTTATTTTTTATTCAGCAGATGGGTTATAAAATTATAAATTTATATAATATATATATATTTTATACGTATTTATGTTGTATATTTTTATTATTATACTTCATCATCTATATATATATATATATATATATATATATATAATGTCGCTGAAATTATAACAAGTTGAGAATTATTTTAAGGCTTTTAAGCCTTCGGTAAATCAGTTATGGAAATCTAATTGTATTTATGATGATTTTGTTTTCTCCTTTCATTTGAACTGTGTTCTACTATTTCTTACTTTTATGGGGCATTTTTTAACATACATTTGTATCCAAATTTGTTAAAAAAATTTAAAACGAACAGAAAGAAATATCTAAAATCATACATATCATCTGCTCAGTTTATGATGCTATTAATTTCATTCGACAAAATTGTTTACAGTGCGGAATACCTCACGTGTATTTTGAATAAAAACTCATTAACACTGTCGAATAAAATATTGTTTATTTGTACTCACTACTGAATAATACTCAACTTTATCTGAGTGCTTACTCAGCTTATTACAGCTTTGTAATTTAGCATTTATTTTAGTTGTTTTTCTACGATAATTTTAATAAATATCAATCGTAATTATTCTTTAAAATATACGTCAAATATAGATTAAAAAAAAAAGAAAATATAAGTTCATGTTTTTAAAATTCTCTACTGATTTAAAAAATACGGTTTATAAACAGTTAAAAATTTAAAATACAAGGAAAATGTTTACTTCAAGTCACTGTTATATGTATGTATATATGTCGGAGAAAAATAAAATAAAAAGTATGAAAGAAACATATTTATTCATAGCTTTCTAACAGTGCATTTTCACTTCTTATAGTAAGAGCTTTAGAATAGCATCCACAGAGTGAGATTATATTCTTTATAAATAAACATAATATCTAATGTTCGATACAATTCTACGAGAAGGCAGACACATAAAAAATATTATTTAATAATTTGAAACAAGAACGTACTAACAATTAAAATTAATTAAGATCAAAATAACAATTCTTATATATAAACGTAAATACATTTAGAACACACTTCTATAGAGAGAGTTAAAGCTTAGGTATTCTATACCTTAAAGAGGTAATATAAACGTGTTACAGCCATCTAAAGTATATACAGTTCAAATATTATATTCCTTAGGTGATAAGAATATATGTTTCAAAGTCTTTGAAATTACCTCTTAACGAAAATTTATTGTTAAAAGCACACACAGAGTTCTAAAAATCCTTGGGTGTCTTTAGGTCTTCCTGGTATTACTCCAATTAAAATAAACGACGTGAACATTTGTCTTGATGCCATTAATTTTGGAACGAATTTAAATATTTAGATAGCTATACATGTGAATTTATTTTAATTTTTAAAGGACTATTTTTTTTATAGATGCACAAACACAAAAGGAATAGTTGTCTTTTGAAACATTATTGTCTACAAGTAAGTACACAATTTATTTTATATACGACTAGAAAATGTGACTAAATTTCTAAGCGATATGTTATGATAACGAAGCAGTTTCTTATAACATTAAATATAGATCTACTGTAATATATTAAATGTGAAATATATTATTTACAATGCATAATTTCAACTACAGGGACAAGTGTATACGATATATTAAAATTACAAGTCAAATGTGTTCGCAGTAAGCATTATACTATTTTAGAACATACGCTTTTTTCCTTCACATATCTGAGTCCTTAATACTATTAACTTTAATTACATTACATGACCTAAGTTATTGAATTAAAGTAACTTTCTTCACAAATATTATCTGACTGAGGCATTATTGTATATGTGTGTTGTATATTATCGATATATTAAAAAAATCTCATTTGTTGAAATTTGTCTTCCAAGTTTGGGGAACAGTTGTTAAAGAGATTTCCGTTCCTCGTGCCTTAAACATTGACTAATCATAGAACTAACTTAATTGTAATGTACGGAACAGTCCATAAACTTCAAAAATATCTTTCTGGTGCGTATCTCTAAAGATAAACGTGCATAATCCTAATGATCTTTGTATCAGCATTTGGTCCAATAAGGGCGACTTCACATACGGTTCAGCAAAGTATTTCTGAAGATGTGAACACTCATCACTTCTACCAATTAATGATAAATGGAATGTTTTACAAGAAAATATTAATTAAAAAATTATTAATTTCTCATCATAACAACTATTAACATATAAAGCCACAAAAGCTATGTACAAATTGTAATAATATCCAATAATTTACAAAGGTTTAAGAAACAAACTAAATATACATTTAAATTTTCTTATATTTATATAATATATGCTGATTACACGTTTTCATTATACAGTGCTTATAGTGCCAAGTGTTACCTAGACCTTACACTACGCTACGGCGAATGCTTTATATCATTAAATAAGTCGTAATTATCCCAGATTCAAATTTATTTACAAATTCTTATATTTATCATGACAAAGCTTCCTATTATTTAAAATATTTGAGACGTATTTAATATTTTATATAAAGTAAAGCAAAAAATAAAAATCTCAATATATGTTTTACTGAAGCAGATATATTTTTTATATTTCTGATTGTTATCAAATAAAAATTTTCAATGTCTATATTTCTAGCTCGTCGTTGAACTATACGTGAAATTTATAATAGTTTACTATTAAAATTATTACTACGATGCGACGTGATAAATAGTTACTACTTATTTCACTACTGAGAGACTATGATCTATAGTTATCTAGTTTTGCGTATCTACTTGCTACAATACCTACTTTAATCACGATACGAGTGACAAATATAATGACACATTCTAATAACCAAGAATCTTTTCAGCTTTAAGTCACAATCATATTCTTAGACTATATTATCTACACGATATATCTAGATAAATATACAAAAGCAATTAGTGTTTAAGAAATGTTCGCTAAAATAATTTGTAAAGATTACGTGTGAAAGGACTTAACACCAGCTTCTACGAAGATTTAGTTATGCTTTACATTATTACTGTTGGTGTTTAAGTTAACGTTCTAAGCCCAGATTAGACTAATTGAACTATAGTTAGTTATGGTTATTTGTTCCAAACAGTTTGAAAAATTGTTTATTAAATTTATATTAACATTATAAAATATACGGTTATAAAATGTACTACATATATGTTTAAATACGTGTGCGTGAAAATTCATATCTAATTCATTTTGGTGTAATTTGTAATACATTGATAATTCAATTTCACAGATGTTAGACGTTCTGAAATCAAATTCATTTAAAGCGAAAGCAATCACCGAAATGTTTGTTTAAATAAAATCCGTATAATAGAAACGTTTAAAAACACCTGAAATCCGGAATAATTGTTTATAAATTGAAAAGCTTTATTTTGATGAACAAAGTTCTGAATCAACCCGTTTGACGTTCTTCCCAAGGGTGTTTTGTATAGGCCTTTGATTTTTGCTTTAAAATATATTTCAGTTATTTTCAGACAGCTTAAATTTGTATTTTTGTTCATCGTAACTTTTATTTAAAAAAAAATTTTTTTAAAAAGCCATTCTAAAATAATCGACTTATAGTAAGCTTTAGAAGTAACTATTTACAAATCTCTCTTTGTATTGGAATGTTTTTATAATAATTATTTAAACTAAGTCGGTTCATCGCAATCCACTTCAGTCGTCTTGCCTTGTCCGATCCCGAATTCTCTTAAGGCATCCTCTATATGTTCAACCTGTTAAAAAAGTGACATATTTTATACGCACCTTATGTATGTATATTAAATGTTGCCTATATACAAAGTAACATTCATTAATTATTTAGTATAGATCTTAGATGATAATGAATTTCTTATATGATTCAATGAAATGAAAACGTAATTGATTATATCGTATCGGGAATAGTAATGAATGCGTACGAATGTTGATAGCTGTTATACATTTATTCATGAATTCATATAAGCTAAAATAATTACACTATTTGTTTGAGTAATATCGTAAAATATTTTTAGGCATAGATGTAATTATGTACATGCCAGAATTTAATCAAAATTTCATGATAAGGTTTTATATCTCCAGAACTATCATATCTTGTTAATGAGGGTTCGAAATATCAGATTAACCCAGGTCAGATATGAGCAAGGGTAGAAGATTAATAAACCTGGATATTTTAGGAGCATATTGACGAATCTATATCATAAATTTGATTAAACTAATATTTGAATTAAATTTTTTACTAATGTATGTCGAATATTAAAAAGCATAGTTTTCAAAAGTATGAATTAAAATGACACTTTTCTATAAAGAGTTAAATTAAGGGAATCCGTTTTATAATAAAAAGTTTTATTAAGTAAGCCCATGAGATGAGAGTTTTTAAATTAATGATTTATGTTTCTAAACTATCATAAAACATATCATACCTGGGGAGCGTGTACTTCTGTCCCCGGATGGCTGTATTTATGTAGAAAGTAGCAAGTCCCTGGGATGTCCTTGGGAAAGGAATTCGGCAGGCACGAACGGTCGCGGGGTTCCATTTCAAAACCCGGGAACTTTATTAGCCACCTGCGTGAATTATGAATTACATGCGGAATTTCTGGTTAGCACTTTGTTCCAAAAAGGTTTTTTTGGTAAGCCGTAATAAAGATGAGAGATAAATAGATGGATGTAGCTCGTTTCCGGTGATTTGTATTTCAATGTTTATTCTCTATTGTACTATACATATACATTATTCGGTACGAATTATGTAAGCAGTCAAATGTTGGGACAATACATGCTGAAATTAATTAAACATTAGTTTTTTCTGGATTCTCAACCTAAATCCGCCTGAATATCGGAATCAAACATACTTTTTTTTGTAACTTGAGTGTCATATCTGCATTAAAATTCTATTCAAATTCCAGTTTTTGCGTAATTAACGAAAATATATTCTAACATTCATTATATTAGACGACATGGATTTCTAACTTTGGCATAAACACTACTATAAGTCATAAACAAATTTAAAAGTTTCTGACAAATGAAGTATATGACAATAAGCTATTTCATACACGTAGACAAACAGAAAATTAATGCGTATTTGTTTGTGAGCTTGTCCATATCGTTTTCAGATATGGCTATATAATATAGTTCGATATTTAAACAATAATATCCTTTACGCTATTTCGTAATAAGCCATGAAATTGTGCCTCATATAGTGAATGGTAAATGAGCATACTAAAGCAAATTAACACATATCGGGAAATCGAGATGGAAGGCAATTAAATAAGCGAATTTCTGGACCACTAGCATCAATATAGTTGGTGTTTATAATTTGAACATGCAATAAACTGATGATATACGAGGCATGAATAGTAATTAATTAATTCTATTTCATATTGATTGATTATATTTGATTGACTAAATTATTTTATGGGATACTAAAGTAAGAGAGTACTTAAGTTTCTAACACTTATTACATAACAAATTGCAAACATAAAAAAATATCGAAAATCAGTTCTTTAGTAGCAATGAATTTACATAGATACTAGCATTAAAGTCTATACAAAAAAAGTCAAGATCAAGATTTGTAGGTGACTTTAAAGTAAGGCGTGACAGTTGCTTTTCAATAATCAAAATTGACACCAAAGCCAAAAAGTAAGTTTTAAACCAAGAAATAATGACATGAAAATGAAATAACCTTAAGTGGCATAATAACTTAAATACAGTAAAATATTCATAACGTTATTATATTTATCTGTAAATACGTTTTAAAATTGATATTTAATTTATATTCCAGCCCTCAAGTTATAAGCATGTGAATTTATCGCGTGTCACATGTAAAAGACTCTCATTTCATTTCCATTACAGAAATTAATGCACGTCATAAGTTACGTCCTATTACGTTATATTGTTCGTTCCGAACGTGGATAAAAAGGCGATCGCGTGTTACATTTTTTTTTTGTTAGTCATCATATCGATATATCCAGCCATTATTTAGTCATAATAACAAAACTAGGCTTAAATTGTTAAGCCAGATTAGCAGGGAATTGCCTATACAAAAAGTGTACATCAAATTTGAATTAAACATTTATATAGCAGCATAAAATATTGAGCATGTACTCCTACTGAGTATTTTTGGTTTTTGACATAGAAATAATGACTTATTAAATAAACCTGTCATTTATAAATTAATACAGTACACTTACTCGTATGTAGTTGGACTGACGTTGATTTTCAAAGGCTCTGAGCCAGATTCAAATTTGTTAGCAAGAGTGACATTGTGTCCGAAAAGACAATACTTTAACATCGTTTTACCAACCACCCCCGCTAAAACCGTGCCAGTGTGGAGGCCAATTCTCATCTGACAACAAAATTACCACATTATTTATACAGTACAAATGATGAAAATTCAACATTATATTTTATAACCTAATGGTTTTTTATTTGTTACCTTAATAGGATTTCCTTCATGAGTGAGATGCTGTGCACAAGTTTCTACCATGCGGAGCGCCATCCAGGCTATTTGAGGTGCATGGGTTTCGATTTTACGATGTAAGCCGCTTGCTACACAGTACGCATCACCAATAGTTTCCACCTTCGTACAAATTATTTTAAATAAGTCATATAATCAAATAACGTACAGATTTAAAAGTTGATTGTATCCATTCTATTCACTATTCGTATTAAATAATACATTTAATACGGTATTTAAAAAAAAATGGGCTTTATATGATGAGATGTATAATTTATTTTGTCTGAATAAGCTAAGAAATCTTTTCAGAAGATGTAAGAAACATTTTGATAAGAACACAAAGGTTTGAAAAGATTCGTGAAAAATCTGAGGAAAAATCATTGTGCGTATATTTAAGTATTTGGCAACGTTTCTTTGAGAGAATGCCAACAAATCTGTAAGTTATTGATACAGAGAAAATGTATTATTAAATTAGATGTAATATAGTTTCGGACTCCGCTTACTAGGTACACACTAACATTTTATAGCGAGTCTAGGCTAGTCAGACCATCACACCGTGCTGTAACTTTTTAACGAATTAGTAAAACCTTTTTTTAATCAATATTGAATTTAATTTTACGTTTCACAAACCTTTTGATGAAACGTTATCATTTACTTTCGAAATTTAACACAAAAATCAAAATCAGGAATGTTTCGCCAGACAATTCTTTCTCTTTTGAAAGACAATCCGCTAAGAGATATTTTTTGTTTATTTAATGCCGAAGTTTTCAATGAGTGCAAACGAAAACGTTACTTAGAAAAATATACATGTTTTTTTTTCATTTACGATCTTTTTATTTGTTATAGAGATCGGAGCATACCTTATAAACATCCAAAATTTCACAGAATATATCAAACACGCTGTATAAATCTTCAAGCATTGCAATGACCATCATAGGTGTAGCCGTAGCGCAAATAGAAGTAAATCCCACTATATCGCTAAATAGCATCGTGACATCATCGTGGCTTTTAGCTTCTATAACTTCACCTGTATTATAAAACATTTTTAAAATTATCATTCAAGCTTCAGAAATAAGAAATATAAATTTCAATTTATAAACAGCCTAATGTAATTTTTATTGCTAAATCAGGTTATATTGGATTTTTTAAATAAGGATTTATTGAAACACGAAATATTTATGGCACAGTAATAAAGTATCTTTCAAATTGAATATAAGACATCTTGAATCTCCGCTTTGAAAGTTATTTCTATAATAAAACAGTCTTCTGGACGTAATAACTATTCGCTTCTAACAATACGTTTTAATAGTGTTGAAGAAATTGGTTTACGTAGTTTCACGGCCCCGTAAAAGCTTATTACTGGGAAAAATAAAAGACATGTTCTAAAACCGAATGCATAAATATACTATGAACAATTTAAAATTAATTACTAAACGAGAATTAAATTATGTTCAAAGAATATGTATTTATTATTTCTCTTTTATATAAAAACCCTAGTCGGCTATCTTTAAATCTATACCATCGACATACCTTCAACTATTATCGAATTATAATAAAGATAATCGTCATGAGATAAAACATATTATAACTCTTTATAGATTTGTTAAAAAAACCATCAGCAGAAATTTTATTATAACTTACCTAACCACAAACGTTTTGCGATGTGAGGTGGGAAAATCAAATGCAGTAAACTGACATTTTTCTCCCTTTCCTTGTCAACAGAATTGCTCGTTTCTACTATTGAATTTTTCAGTTTGTCCATCCTCTTACGGAGGCCGTCCTATACAAAAGAAACATACTGGCCTATTTTCATACATCCACTGTAGAATGTGTTCACACTATATGTACTTTAATTAAAATTTTATAAAAATAATTGATAATTCTTAAATATTTTTCTTTCGCAAAAAGTTTGTATGCCTTGACTTATTTATGTATTTTTTTATTATGATAGTATTAAACTTCATTGTACCGCAATATTAAATGACAGTTATGCATATTTTATATCAAAATACAAAGTAAAGTTAATTTAAACAGAATTTTTATATAAAATATTTTGCGGAATCACTTTTTGTGAATGTGTTTACAGAACTTGGTGAATCGTGTTATATGAATTACTAAAATTTACCAGTTGTGTGTTTTAAAGATATTTTATAAAATACACAAAAATTTACTGTAACATATAGTGATGATGTATTTACTAAATAATATTGATCGTACTAAAATAACTGTCAACAATATAATGTTAATACACAGTGGTAATGGATATTTAAATATCTAATCAATTGAATTACAGGCACTTAATTTTAGATTTCTCAAGTTAATATTAAGATATAAAAGAAAATCATTAGAAGGTTTTTTAATTAATCTATTAAAACAACTCAAAATTGGTGTCAAAACAAAAAAAAACACGAACCTGCGCCCTTGTCTGTTCGCTGACTAAGATGACATCTCTCGTAGCATCGTGTAATGGGATGTCTGATATAAATAGGCCTCGCCCAGTTAGCCCTTCGAGGCCATCAAGAAATGGCGATCCAACAAAAAGTAGGGAATCGGACTCAGAACAGAATACCATCTGTCCCTTTATTTCTAAGCCCTGGGGACAAAATTGTACATATAGATTGACCGACGTTTGAGAGACTCAACTGATTTAATTTTTCCTTTAGTACAACATTGTTTTTTAGACAATTATTTTCCTATACGCAACCAAGACATTTTTTTACAATATGTAATTCGAATCGTTACCATATAAAATTGTAAGCAAAGTTACCGTAATAATGTTGGTAACTTTCCAAAACTTATGTAAACGAAAATAAGTAAGCTTGTTCTCTAACAAAGCGCTTCACTAATGTCTCGTATGCAAACATATTGTGCACACCCTGTACAAAGCGTACTAAATTTGAATAATATAAGAATAATCTACAGTCATCTCGCTTTTAGATGTGAATTTCAATTTCGCTGCAAAGCTTTGAACATATAAAATCTTGTTATGTTAAAACCGTTTACTTTGGGATTTATAATTGAACTTCTAGCGTTACAAGTTGTGTCTTTTTATGTCATGCCCAACGAATTTAACTATTATTTTAATTTATTATTTAAAAAAAAAAAACATTTTATCTAGCTGAAAAAACTACTACAGTTTTCGTTGTTCTCGTTTTTAGAAATAAGTGCATAAACAAGTTTCATTGCTGTCTGCGCAAAACAAAACCACACATTAACATTGTAGCAGTTTAGACTTCTGTGTTTTAAATGAAAAAGTTTTACCGTTAAAATGATGTTATTAAAGATACATAAAATTGTTTGCAGGAAGAGGTTTTTTTTAAATACAAATCTTATGTTTTCCTTAAGCCTTTCAGACAACAACTTTCTTTCCCTTTACATCGAAATCTAAACGTCAGAACATTTTACATATCTTTCTGTGACTAGTTTTCTGAGTGAATCAATAGACGCCAGCGGCGGTTCTGAAAATAATTGTATTGAAGAAAATAATAAAGATTTCAGAACAGATATTTTGACTATAAAATATTTTACTTTATTTTCAATATAAAGTAAACGTTTGCTTAGTAAATAGGAATACTTATTTCTGTATCACTCTTGCTACGATACAGTTTTAGATGTGTTTTGTGTTGCAGACTTTTAAAAATATTTTCATGCACGGTAAAAGTGCCACAAGTTTGAATCGTCATCGTAAACATCGACCGTTTTTCATTTTTTATTCATAAATCTTCGCATATGACAAGTAAATGTATGTATATTTATAAATGAAAAACAGGAAACGTTTTTTATGTAGTTTGGCTATTCAAATTCATGGCAAGGGTACATACTCGTATAATTTTAATAAGAAAAAATATATAGAATTAAATAATTAACTTCGTAAATATGTCTATGAGATGTCTATGAGAGAAAGGGAAAATAATAAAACATATTATTATGAATTTTATGAGAATATTCATTCGATAAAAAGGATAAGTCAATGTCATATAAAAAGACCACCAATCAAGAAAAAAATAGACAATAAATTTACAAAATCCCGTTTGCGAATCATTGTGGATCAGTCAAGGGTAAATAATGTGAACAAGAATCTTTCGCACGACGTGTGTCGACTTAAGGTTTATTGGATTTATTATTTTTGGCGATATTGAGATTATATAAGATAGGGAAATATTTTATGGCGCGTATAATTTCATGTATAAGCCACTGTGATTATATTATATAATTTTCTTATGTTTTCAAACATATAATTTTGTATGGAATCGAAACAGATTATAAGAAGCTCTTGTATATTTTATGTCAAATTAATGTTTACAATTTTGTTACGTACGCGCTACATATTATAAAATAAATGAACATCGCCGGGGTAACATCGTTGTATAGATAAAATATCATATAACGAGTGACGCCGCTGACTCCGCGGAATGAACACCAAGCCGTGTGAACCAGAAGATTCCTGATACCACACAAGCTATGGAATGGCATTGCTATCCTAACATCGGGGCAATCATGTAGTCCTAGGTATAGGTTATAAGTTTTAATATGTAATTTTTATTATAATATACATATAAGTAAGTTTCGTAGTTTTCCTGGAACCTCCGGTTGCCACCTTATATAATTATTTTGTCCTTGTTTTATTTAAAGTAAAGTTTAAAATTTTTATTTAAAGTGAATTTTAAAAGTTTAGAATTTTAAAGCGGGATTCGTATAGTGATTGAAAGTTCACATATTTTAGTTGTGACATTTGTATAGTGTCAGTATTTTAACTGAATTTTTATAAATTCTTTCAAACCTTTTTAAATTCGAACTAGTTTTTCAATTTTCAATAGACTAAACTAAAATTTTATGTGTATGAGATTTAACGTTCACTAATATATTTTAAGTGTGAGGACACTTTTATTTTAAATAGAACTCATAGATTATTTAAAATCTAACTCTTAAATTAATAATTATGACTTGTACAAAATTTCTAATTAAGTAATTTTCAAAACTCAACAAATAACCTTAAATATATTTAAAACTGCTTAATTATTGCTTGCTTGAACTACGATATAACCATAAATATGCTCTAGGTGTTTTGGCAACTGTAATCGTATCTAAGTATATAAGATTTATATTATTTGTATCGAGAACTACTTTCTACCATACTTTGAATAATCCATTAAAGTGACATCCAAGAATATGTTAAAATATATAAGTTACATGCAATTTTTCAAATTCATACTCAGTTCGAAGTTTCTGTTCCCCTGTGAGCTATAAATCACAGCAAAATTTTCCGAGATGAAGCCAACACTAGCTATAAATTTACTCATTACGTACTGCATAACTATTTACCGCCTTCTGGGAACGCATTTACATTGTGACAGATCTTGATTTATTCTTGCAACATAATTAGTGTTTCCTTTTAAGAAAACGTTTTTCAGATTCAAAGACAACATATGAATTTTAATATCGTAAATGCATGCGAAATTTATGACTGTTATGATTAAATAGTTTTTCTTTTAAATTATTAATATAAGTATACAAATAAGGAAATAAAACTCAATTATTTGTCATGTTAATTTATATTTAATAAATTACTCATTCCGCATAAATTTAGAAAGCCCTTCCAGATACCTAAGTAACTATAAGGTTATTTTTCAATTGTTTTTATAAAAAATTCATTATGTTTAATTTCCACCTTACCCTTACGATCGGGTTGTTCAAACATAGTTAAGGGCCTGACAAACAATCGACCCATTCAAA
Source organism: Danaus plexippus (assembly GCF_018135715.1). Taxonomy (NCBI): domain Eukaryota; kingdom Metazoa; phylum Arthropoda; class Insecta; order Lepidoptera; family Nymphalidae; genus Danaus; species Danaus plexippus. Next base: position 2,507,839 of record NC_083554.1, read on the forward strand.
TTCCCTTATGGATCCATAAAAGATATTCATTCTATTTCATTTCGATTTATTGTGTATTTTATGTTGTCAGTGACAAGAATCATAGCTATTTTTGATGTATGTCAATACTGAATTGAATAACTGAATTGAATCTTTTAAAACTTTTGAGGCGTACCAACATGACCCAGGTAAACACTAGACGCAATTGAATAGCAATCCCGTCCGTTAATTCAAAGAAAATATTTACTCATCTATTCACAAGAAATTCAATGAAGATCTTCCTATTCTCAGCTGTCCCCTTTTCTGTGGGCAAATGGACTTCAAACGAGCAAACACTCTGTGAAACTGTCTTGAATAAGCAGCTTTCACAATTTAGTTAAGATTTGTGTGAAAATAAAAATTATCTGATAGGACTAATTTTCATATAGAATAATAGATTTTATTTAAAAAAATTAAATGTAGATATGGGCTTTGTAAAATTCCTGGGGCGAAGTGTTATTGCATCTGCCAATGTTAATAAATAATAAAGCACAAATTAACGAAAACAAAGTTTGTCCATTAATTACGTTCATAATTCATGGACTGCCATAAATTATCTGAGATAAGCGCATCAAAAGTTTAAAGGAAATCGTGGCTCTAACTCATTTTTGTATATTAATTAATCTATCGAATATAAAACACCATTCTTTTCTTTTTTATGTCATGTTATGTCATGATTAACAAGTACAATATGAAATCTCAACTATATGGATAATATTACTACTTACATAGCTTCTTTATATTCTTTAAGAATTAAACTGACTTAGGTTTACATATTAGGGAATAAGTTGGGATAATATAATGTTATTATATTATCTTGTGAAAGTTAATCTTTTCGAATAGTTTGGTACTTTAAAACTAGTACAGAAGCTAAAATAGAATAGATTATGTTGAAATAATATATACACATATAAATATATAATATTCCTTATAATTTTCAACTAAAATTTCTCATATATAACTGAAACTTATTGCCACTGTCGCTCTCTTTGTAAACAATGAGATTACCCACTGAGTATTCTGTGTGATGTTCTTCTGAACAGCCGTGTCTCATTGCCTCGCCAGTTATTTATCACGTCAAATCAGTATTTGGAATCTTAAGCCTATATTTACGCTTATGCTTGTAATACATCATTCGGGTCCGCAGTTGGCTTTGATCCGGTGAATTATGCCGCATCATTTATTATCCTAATCGCTTTGAATAATATAGGTTAATTGAAATCTATTTTGAGGTGAAAACCCTCTAATGAGGTTTTGAAGCGTGAACCATTATGATTGCTTTTGGGAACCGTTATTACTTGCGCTGGCAATTTCGCCGAGTGAATTTTTTAATAATGGAATTTTCCTTCGGCGGATTTTTCATTACTAGAACGCACACTTTGATCACAATCTCTTATCTAATCTAAATGTCAAAATAAAATAATATATAAAATGCGTATATAACATCAGTGTTCTTTCATTCATTCCTTTGTTTTTTCATCGCGAACGTTGTTAATAGTTAGCATAAGAGAGTTGTTACAAATAATGATTCTCTATTTCAAAGAAAGTTGAATAGGAATGCTTACCTCAGCTGAAGAAGCCGATCCCGGAATCTTCAAACAGAACATAAACGGAGTGTTTAGGCGTTTGAGGATCTCGCGGAAGTCTAGGGGGACACCCCTAGGTCGTAACAACCTGAAGTAAGTCCCAAGTGACGACCCGTGTGAAGATAGATGCGTTCCGAACAAACGCATGAAACCTCCACCTGAGATAGAAATATAACATTAAGGATACCTCAAATGAAATTTGTATCTATATCATCTTTTCAAATATATTGGAAAGTATCCCAGCAGAATAAAAATATCTCGAAGAAAAAATTTATTAGCATCTTAGAAAATACTTAATACAGTATTTAAGTTCCACCCACTAAGGTAATTTAAAATATTTTATAAATATATTTCGCTTTCCAGTACTTTCTTTGGTGGTTTGTAAATTAATGGTATTAGCTATTTGTGAAATATCCATTTAAATGGAAGACCTTCAATGTTTTTTACTAAAGGAAACGTCAAACGAGCCCGCAGTTCTCGTAATTAATCACTGGGGCTCATGGGCACTAAAACAAAGAAATAATGGCGTTTCCACTCTTTCATTCGACTAAGAAGCAAAACGATTTCTATTTATTTCATTCCTTTTATTGTATTAATAATGGAACGATAGTGTATTCCAATATAAATTAAAATAAGCCTTGGATTAAAGAGTTTATACTAAAATAATAATTAATATTAAACAATACGATTCGATTGGAATAATTAAATGCTCAGCTTGTTGAGGCGCCGCTAGCAATATTGATATGAAATTTTCTGTGTAAATAATTCAATAACGCTATGAATGTACACATATTTAAATTTTGTGATAAGTATACCGAGAGTTCAATTTCGACTAGCACCGGAAAGAAAAAATGTTTTGGTCTTATTTTATGTTTTGGCTAAAAACTGGCAGCGCCGAACTAGATATTCCCAAATCCTGAATTGCTGTGCATTTACAAATGCGCCTCACTCGTTATACCCCGCAGCGGTGCGTTAGTGCTATTTACTAAGTCCGATGTTGTGAGATATTAAATAGATATTCGATTTGATTTTCTTTAGCATAGTTAATTTTCATTGGAATGTAAGCAACACGTTTAATGTTCTTTAAAAAAAATGATAAATATTAAAAAAAAAAGACTAAGTAATATATTATAAGGTACTTTTTAAGATAAAATTAAGTTCAATCACTAGGTAATTTGTCCAAATTGCTTTTCGTTAAAATAATTGCTAATAAGAACAAATTTCAAATGGTTTTTTTTAGTATGCAATAAGGTTATATTTTAATCATTATAGACGTAAAAAGTTTTATATCTTTCCGTGAAGCTATGTTATGTGAATAAAGGATCCTTTTCAAATTCAAACATCACTTGTTTCGAATCGTCAATACATATATGATGTACATAAATATGTACGAACAGTATTGTATATATATTTTATAATAAGTGTAGGTAAATTTTTACTTATATCAAAACATCTAAAAGCACACAGCCGAAGCAAAAATATATATTATTGCTTTTGTTATTTAAAAGTAATATCAATAGCAGATGTATAACTAAAGGTACTTAATTCATAAAACAGAACATGGATCTCTTGATTAAATAAAATACGCTTCGTCAAGACAAGACCGTTAGAAACCAATTATTAGTATATTGACTGGGAAAATTTATGTAAATTAAACTCATGGTCTTAGTTATAATCTTGTCATGGAAAGCTGAATTGTTAATGGAAAATCTGTAAATCTGTACATTGTGCAAGCCTTTCCTAAAATAAACGCCGGTTGGTAGGATAATGCTTAAATATTCTGCTCGTAAGAGTGTATTGTAATTACTAAGTGTAATAAGTTATATTAACTGTAGTTTGAAGTTTAAATGAAACTAATATTTTTCGGATATACTACCCGTGCTTTATTTTTGGTTAAAAGTACATACTCCCAACGAGACGGGATATCTCGTCTGCCCGTGATCACGGTTGCTGAAAAGTAAACGAAACGTCGGGAGTATGTATTTTTAACCAAAAATAAAGCACGTGTAGTTATATCGGAAAAATATTAGTTTCATTTAAATGAATAAAACTCGCGAAAATCTTAGATCTCATTATGTAATTTTAAGTGTTTGTCACAATTTTTCTAGTGTATGATTATTTGCTACTATCGAAAAATAACCTAAGATTTATTTAATTTGAAAACTTGAAAGAAATATTAACCAACCTCTTAGATTTGTACTTCTATGATACATAATCTTTATATTATACTCTCTGTATGAAAAGTCATGGAAATGAACTAGATTATTATGAAAAACTAATTCCTTATTCTGAAATTCTTGATTCATTAAATTAAAATTGGGTCAATAGATAAATTGTTGAATAAATGGCTAGCGAATAGTTACTTTGTGTGCTAGATCATACGTACGTAACCTTTTTTTAGAATGTTAATGCGATTATATCTCTTGGACTTCATAGTATTTTAAGCTTTACGCTTGAAAATGGAAGTGAAACCTTTGAAAGACATGGCCTTTATTACTGCGACTGGATATTTTGCAGAGGTCTAAACGAAGCCTCCGCAAAATGCGCGTATTATAACTATAAATCTTTAAAGGCTATTCGCAAGCTCATTAGCAGTTAGTATTTTCATATTTTGTGTTATGTAATATTAAAACATTTTGCTGGTACCAAGATTTCATCGTAGAATTAAATAACTCACTTATATATTTTATTAATGTATACAAACAAAAGGGAAACGAGATTAAATTGGAAAATTGCTATGATAGATTTTTTATGACGATAAAAATGCTACATTGAAATTTGTTTATTAAAATATATTAAAATAAATTTTTAAAGTGAATCGAAACCTCTACATATTTTTCGAAATTTTTTATCCAAGTCACTAATTTAATGGGAGGACAAAAGAATTTATCCACCTAAAAATACGTAGTAGCAGTGGAATAAGATAATACAAACTTTAAAATGAAGTAATTTAATTTATATTCCTGTGACCTAATAAAAACGTATAATTAATAAAATATATCACATTTCCTTTATAATGAACTAATTAGGTTTTAGCTTTGAAAAATTTTCTTTGATGTATAATGAAAGAACCTGAAAGCCGCTTTCAAATTAAACTTTTAAACTTAACCTTTAATTAAACCGTGATGTGTAATTGCTGGTTCTAACTATAATTTATTTAAGAGACAATTGTGTAAGTACTATTCTTATAAGTATAAATGGAACCTTTATAATACCTATTTAGTATCAAATTTATAGTCTTAAAATATTTTTCTAAAAAATGTAAAAATGCTACAAAAACTTTGTTACATTTATTGTTCACTTTTATAGTAAAAGTTTAAATTCGAAATTAAGTGGAAGTATTTTTTATGTAAAATATCAATTTAATTCTATTTTTTAAGCTTTTAAACCAATGTTATATGTTCATAAAAATTGTGCTTCAAAAATATTTATTAGATTATAGTTTTTGTACGCTCAAGGAATTTTATACGCTAGGGAATTTCTTTAGAAAAACATAACATTAAAGTAAATATATCTATATAAAAGAGGAAACAATAGTTTTATAACAACGCTAAATAATAAAATATACACATTAGGTCAAATACACTTCAAAAATAAATCTTCGGTTGATATAGATGCTGGTTTAATTTCTAAATTTATCAGATTTCAGAGATGTATTCCGGGACTGTTCTACAAATTTTAAATACATTTAGTCAAATTTAACAGACGTCGTCAAACAAAAAATATAAATTTCATACAATTTTAATGAATAATTAGGTATTTTTATTTGTTAGAGAATCAAGAAGAAAATTTTATAAATACTTTTAATCCATGATCCACATTACAATAGAATATTTTTGTAATAATCTCATTGTTAATGCTTCAAATATATATATACAGATACCTTATATTTTTATATTTAAATGTTAACTCACATATAACTTCTTAAGAAATTTCTATAGAATTAACGTTAAAAGATGAATAACAGTCCCTTAAAATGAGTATCTTTATAAAATGTGTCTTAAAGCACAAATGAGTCATATTTTATACAAGAAAACCTTAATATCGCTGAAAGAATTCTAATACAACGAAAAGCATCCAATTCAAATATTTGTATATTTTGTGCAAAGATTTTTTTTGAAAATAATAAGAAATTATACAATATTAACCATTACCTACATTATTGAACAAACGTATTAAAAGGTTTTATGCGTATTATTTTTGTGTACACTCTTCCATCATAATTATTTTTCTTACTAGTATATTTTCATCTGTAGCCAACCAAAATGAATAAAATATTTTGTGGACTTACCGAGTTGTACGAGCTCTAATCGCTTATCAGTAATGAAATGCCAGGGAAACGCTTTGCAAAAGCTTGCGACGCCGATCTTGAGATCATTCACTTTGTTAGATGACGCAAGAATTACAGCATCGCTCGTTGCCTGACAATTATCCTCCTTTGATCTCTGGTGTAACGGTATGGAACTTATATCATACCTATAATATAAGAAAAGTATTTGTAAAAAAATTGTAATAGCTAATATTTTATTCCACTTATATATTTACTGTTTGGTACGTGGTCGTTAAAATAGAAAAATGTCCAACTAAATTCAACTAACACGTCTTACCTAAATCTCCTCGGATCGTTTGAATAGCTCATCAGTCTTATATCCGTCTGTGTGTCATATAGCTTAATGGCGATTGCCTTCAGACTTCCCACTAATAAGTATGCGACTGGTTCACTCTCGGTAGTTAAATGCAGTTGTATTCTACCAGCATCCGATGTCGTGCAGACGAAAGCTGCTTCATTCTCCGACGATTCATCTTTTAAGGCATCATCCTTATAAAACCAAAAAAATAACAAATATACCGAATGCATGACAAACTATATTAAATCAATTTATATATTTACCTGATCATGTAAAACGTCATGAACACTGTCCAAAGTTGTTAAGAATTCTGTTAAATTAGATCCTAAGCATTTGAACGCCCTCTCGTGTCGACAATTATGAGAAAATGCTGTTAATATTAAATACTCGCCTAACTTTGCCATAAAGTCCTTAGTAGATACACCTAAAACAAATTATAATTTTAGATCCTGAATTGTAATTATATTTAGATATAGTATATTTAATAATTTACTTTACTCTTTTTTTTTTATGGGTTCATAAAAAAAACAATTAGTCAGTCAGATAAGAACTACATTTTATAAACCCTCTATGCGATAAATGTTATTTAAAGATCGTATTGAAACACGGCATTTAGTTAAATAATCACTGTCCAAAATACCTTACATAATTATGGAAAAAGCTGATACTACATGGCCAATATTCATCGAACTTTGCTAAGAACCGCCGCAGGAAAACTAGTTATCAAATGGACATCCGTATCAAAACCGCTCTACTCGTTTGATAGCTACCGTTCCACAGACAGACAGTTAGCATACACACACGCACCCATTCATACGTAAACGCTCACATAAAAGCACAAACATCGACATCAAACTTATAACATCACTATTTTTTCTCCGGTGGTTTTATAACAGATATAAGACATAATTCAAAATTGACTAAGTTCACTTTACTTTTCTTCGAGCAACAAGGATTCCACTTTGTATTAAAAACAAAAAAAAGGAATTGTTTGCCCATTGGACCCTTTGTTATTGGTTGTTTTGATGGAACACAAAATGTTGCAGATGAAAAAATTTTTGTTGGAGACTAACTCTTATTGATACGATACTTGTCTTATTATGTTTTATATCGTCTTAAACGGTGTTTCCATAAAAATGAGTAATAGAAATTACTTTTTCAATGAATCAGATTAGATAAGAAAAATTAAATAAGCCACTAGCAAAAATTTTTTTTTTAAATTTTTACTTGTTCTTAAATTTCAGTATTTTAATTGTGACTTAAATTAATAAAATTACAAAAACATAGAAAGATATTCTAAAAAAAAATCTATTAAAAAAAGATGACGGCCTCTATTAAGACGAATAAAATTTTCTCTATTCTATTAAAATTTTATAAATATAAATAATATAGATACGAGAATAGTCTAATTGCATGTATTAATAGAATATTAAATTCAAAAAGTCGTCCGTAATATATATTTTAAGTTCATTGAGTATTTTTTATTGTATTGTATATTGATGCTATAGATAAATAAAGAAATTATCAAAGCTACTTCTACATAAACAAAATTTTATAGGTCTGGATTTCTGTCGAGTCTGAGAATAATATAATAAAATCAGCTTCTTAAATAAGATCCAAAGATACGATTACATAAACAAAATACTCACTGTCAGTAGCTCGGACCGCGTCGTAAATTTCTAGTAGGTAAGCATAGTTTCTGCACGTCCTTACGTCATCTGGTAATCTACGCCTATTAAATGAGCAAAGTTTAATCACAAAAAGCCAATTTCTTATATGTCTTTTTACACATAAGTATGCCTACAAACTTTGATAGAATTAGAAATATGTTTTTTATAGTTTGGACGTTAAATAACATAAATTCAAATAAAATATAATTAAGGTATGTGTACAGAAGAGTATAAAAGATAAATTCAATTGATATTCTAGCACATATGTCTAATATTATTACAGAAGATTTAAAGAGGTAAAAAAATACATGCTAATAAGTCTTAAGCTTGATTGTATTGTTAAATTTATATGAGCTTGGTTGTGCGAATCAAATTGTAAACCATCCAACGAATGATGTTATCCGTTTTATCGTAGACGCCTAAATTATTCTGTTAATTCAATATAATCTGGGCGTTAAGTTAATTACGAGTTAATGGTCCAAAAGAAATTAGAACTTTATTGTACTCACAGACAATTGTATTTGTCGTAATGTTCGGCTTGGTTCTTTGTTAATGATGTCACCGCGGCGTGAAGGCAATCGTTCTGAAAAGGAAAACAGCAGTTAAAAATGTTACTTTATAGCAAATAACAAAGGAGCATTATATGCTTTTAAAGGAGGATAAACGGCTTTCTGAATCTTTATACCAATACTGTTATTATAACAGAAACCTTTTATTTGTTATGACGCAATGGATCCAAAGTAATATAATACTCCTAATTATGTTTATATATTTAGAATATTATCTACAAGATGAGATAGTTTCGTAAGTTATTTTAATACAAAAAGAAATTGACAACTTATCTACCACTTATATATTAAATAAATCCATTTACCCAACTCGTGGCTGAATAAGCAAGTAAAAAGTATTTTTTAATGAAAACGTTGAAGGAAAATCTCTTATTAATATACCAGCGTCCAAGCCGGGGTGTTGAAGTTGGTCAATGAAGTTTGTTTGAAAAGTTGAAAAATGAATCAACATTATCAAGAGCTAGCTTGATGGATCACTTTATCAAGTTTCATTTTGTCCTTTTATTTTATTTTGTTTTCAGTCGATCCAGTAGTTGTAAACTTTTATGTCAAAATATATATATATAATAAATAAAATAAAATATTAAATTAATAAAATAAAACATATTTTGTGAAATTTTCATTTACTAAAAGATATTTGGGTAAAGCACAGGTCATATGTAATCCGGTGCAGTTCAGAATTCAGTGATAACTCTAATTGGTGCAAAAGGAAAGCCTCCCGGTATAAACTAGACACGCTATTGAATGTGAATGACGCAGGACAGAAGCCGTACTAGTCGACCTATTTTACCTCGTGAATAGTTGAAACTGAATTAAGGAACTAGGCTTCCTACAATCTTTTACATCGTACCAAATACTTGGAAGTATATAGTCATTCACTGTTAATATTTAACATTATTTTATTACTATTATTTGAGCAATAATAGTTTTATCTTAATGAATGTTTTCATTTTAAACGTAAAACGTTTTGCCTGATGTTATTAAAATTAATTCATAAGTTTTAGTAACGCAAATTTTATATGATTCTTCCTTGCGGTCAAATTCTTCCATGGCTGCGATGAGTAATAGGAAACCTTAAGTGACGAGAAGATCGGATTCCTTTTGCGGCTACCAATATCGCATATCGTGTAACTAATGGACAAGATAACAAACATCAACATTTTCTAGAAAGACGTGATAATACAGATTATGGATTTGTATTCGGTAAAGTTTTAATATAAAAGAAAAATACCTTATAAAAGAACCTCCAAAGATATATGAAAATTTGTCATTTCATTTTTAGTTGAATTTTGATAGGAGGCTTATTATCGTAACAAAGGGTTATGATTATGTTTATATATCTAACAAATATATACACTATACATATTACCAAATAATAAAATAAGAACGTATTCATTTATTTTTTATTTAAGTTGTGATAAATCTCAAAATAGATTAGGAGTCTTTCAACAGATTATCGTCATAGTTCGAAACTACAATATATATTTTTTAATATTGTTAAATTCATATTTTTGTTAAAATTAATTTATCTTGACATTGACGAAATGTTCCATAAATTCATAATGTATGTACATATCTATTTTAGGTACGAACTTAAATGAAAATATTATTATTATTATTATTATATACATTCACGACAACGTAAATTTAAAGGTAAAAAAACAATATGAACCAATTTAAGGGTTCAGTAAAATTTTTGGAATTTTTTTTTTTTTTTAATAATGTTTTAGCAAGAACCTAACATTGAATTTTAAATGAAAAATGTTTACTTCAGCAGAATGGTTTTTATAAAAATAGACTGACTGTTTATATCAAATAAACATTTTTTTAATTCTTCGTTCTAACCAGAATTGAAACATGAACAGTATTGTTAAATGCGTCATAACATTTCAAGGCAATTTAACATTTAATATGAAATTTAACCGACCGTTTAAAATTGTTTATAAAGAAGGTGGAAAAACAAGTGATAAAATGAAATTTTCAAAGGCTTGATGTTAAAACATTTCAGGACACAAGTTTTTGTTTTCAAATGATTTAATATAAACAAAGAGTTACCCACAAAGTATTGTGTATATTTTATTCTGTAGTAAAATTTATTATATTTAACACAAAATATATATCTATGAAAATTGAAAATAGCTTTGTATATTTAATTTGCATAATTATTTGTCAATTTCATGTTTTTCATGTATTTAAAAAAAATATGTTTAAATAATCAGTACAGAAATGTCTGAATGAAAAACTTATTTTCCTATAAATAACAATTGATTAAAAAGAAACATTTATACCAAATCAATTAAAATATAAATTATCCTTCTGTTTCGGATAGCTGGAATTAAAACTTTGTTGTTCAAGTTTTAAATCTCTTTGTATGTTATTTCTTGTTTGAAGATAAGATTGAACCTCAAAGAGGAATTCCTTCTGAAAGTTATCTTTTCCATTCTTTCAGACATATTTTAAGATGAAAAAGAAAACAAGAGAAAAGCAAATATTAAAAAAAGAAAACGGAGAGAGATTTAAGTTGATTATAAAATGTATGTCAGTAGAACACATGTATGGAAAGCAACGTAATTTAATTGTTTACAAATGCCATTAGATATTTGCGTTGTTGTGAACAGTATCTTACAGTATTTTCAGTAACATTGATACACCAATGACGATACTATCATGTGTATGGTGTGCCAACGTCATTTGATAAGATTACAGAAAATATATTTTTCAATTCAATGCAATTTAATTTCATATAAAATATGAATCGAAGCATTTTTGTAGGTGTGAAACGTGCTTAAAATAAGCGAATCAAAAATCACTGCACGAAATTTGAAACGATCAGGTCGAAATCGTTCTGTGCGCTACAATACTATTTCAGCACATGTGTAAAATTACATTCATGTAGAAGGTAGGATTTGTGTGTCCTTTACAATTTTCTACACAGTAAAGGTCTCTATAAAAACTACAGAACATAATTATTATTTTAAAATACATGTATAAAGCTACCCCACTTAATGTATAAGAAATGACATCTGTGAAGAGTGGACCCACATAATGTGAGAGATCTCGTAAATATAATGTATGTTTCACATTTGAAAAACTTCTAATATATAGCTTTAAATAAAGCCTTTTACTCACTATCGAAAATTTCAAAAACCCTCATCCAACTTGGGTAATAATCTATTTTTATTAATAGTGCATAGTTGTGATACTTGTTGCAAAAGTTTTAAATAATATCCTTCGTTATTTATTGCACAAACACAATAGATGTGTTTTGTAAAGCAATTATAGAAATCATTTATCATAATAATGGCATGTGGTGCCATTGGGAAACCATTATAGCTTAAGGGGGTTACGTTATTGGTCCTGCCAAGCCATTTATTTTAATTTGTTTTCTTCTTTTTATTTTTCATATATTCTACCATAAATAAATATATATATCTGTTTTGACTTTATGATAAATTCTTAAAAGAATTCAATTATATTACTAAAAAAAATTAAGATATTTTTAAAAACAAATTAAAAGAAGAAATAAAATCGTTTTCAAATGATCAAATATAGTAAGAAAAAAAATTGTTACTCAGTATTTTTCTCTAAATCTGATTCAAAAACACACTGTGTGCTCAAAATTTAAACCTCCAAATTTTTTTATTCATTCAAATCGTTTGAGCCAGTATGTAATTTTCCTTGCTGTTCGATGTTGCCAATCAACTATGAACGATTGATCGTTTGCTGTTATGACAATGGAACCATTAAAATCAAATCGCGATGGAAGCCATCTGATAATATTGCAATTAACGTTGATTTACAACTTGAGAATTATTTTAGATGAGTTACATTTCTCAAACGAGCGTTTTGTTGTTTTGAAACTAATTATACCACATAACCGTACCTTGATCTTAGCTATTCGCTTCAATTCACTGTAAAATGATTATATTATAAAGAATGGTTATACTGCGAACGTTTATAAATATAAAATTTATTTGTCACTGTCATGTAGAAGTTATAACAATCGCGTGAACTTTTGAAAAATTCATACAATGCCGTGGTATTCGACGATTCAGTTCAATACTTTAAACTTGTCTTACATGGAAATATTGTTTTTAATAGAAATAAATTTTCACCTGTACCAAACTGTTTAGTTAAAGAAATATACATTAAAGGTCAATTAAGTAAGCTAAAAAATATTAATCTTTTTTTCTTTCAGATTAAATAGCAACAGATTGCCTTAATATTTTTATTCCTTTTTTCAGAATTAAATAATAATAATAGACCACAGAAAAATTTTTCACGTATTACAATAAATGTTCAGGCAGATATTTATTATTTTAATAAAATTGACAAGCAATAACTTCATGTGACCCAGATCTTAAACAGGAAAGGGGTATTGAATTTTGTAATACAGTACTTCAGAAGCGAGAAAACTGCACTCGTATATCCTGTGGGTGTAAATATTAAAGCGTTGCCTCCACTCAGCTAAACATTTTATTTTAACCCACATTGTGTGAGCTTTTACCTTTGAATTTTCTAACAGTTCTAACAGATTCTGTTTGGAAAACTATGCAGTTAGTATTTTGATCTCTTTGTATTGATTAACTGAAATAAATAAGTTTTGCACCAAGAAATTGGATGGTAAGGCAAGTATTAAAATATCTCTATATCTTTCTCTATAAATTTCATACATTTTTTTAAATGAGTACGTATTAATATTTTAGATTTTATACTAAGACAAAAATACTGTGTTTTATTTTATATAAAAAAGCTCAATGAAACAAATGCTATTTTAAAACCCTACAATCGGTAAAGTAATTGACGGAAAAACGTTATAATAAATAAAAATTTGTCAATCTTAATATAGTCCAAATAACATAATTATTGTATGCCAAAAAAAACGAACATAGTTCATGTCACGTGCGTATAGTTTAAAAATAGAAAATTAAAACAAACAGACATTTTGAAACCAGCTTTAAAAAATATAGAAGCTTGTTAAAACGTCCCTTGAACTACAAACGCATATTGTACTTCCGCAGAAATCTCAATTATTTATAAAGTAACCGCAGATTGAAATAGAAGCGTGTAAGTAAACTTCTTTGTTTAAAGTGCTCAGTTTAGAATGATGGATTAATGTGTACAAAGAGCCCATTAGCGGTGTTGTAAGAGAATTATGTTTTACACGATTACATTGTTTTACTTCGACGTTTGATGTCTTTACAGGTAGCGGGTTGTATTTAAAACATTACCGTGTTTTTAAGATTTTTATATATTTCACATCCAAATAATAAATCTCGTTTAATTTATTCTTTTCATTTTTGTACTCATAGTTTTGAAGTGAAATAGGTATATCAAAGATAAAAGACAAAAATTTTTGGTTGAAACATTGTTTTGAAAGTTATTATAAAGAAATTTGAGATTAAACTTCGTGGAGACTATCGAATATTTGCGTTTACGAGTATTTAAAACCAAAATACTATACGGATGTTCATAAAATTCTCCAGTCTTTAATCCTTCACTATTCACCAAACGTCTCTAATACAGATTACCAGAAACTTTAACGTAATGATAATATCTTGAACCAATTTCTTAATTTGAACAGTGTAATATACATTCAGAAAGTCAAGAAGGGCACCGAAGCAGCTGGCCTATTAAAAGTTTAGAAGCAATCAAAAGTTTCTTAGCACAAGAACTCTAAGATTCTAAGCTTATTAACGAACCTTGAGAGTAATATGGAATAAACATGTGAGATTATCTTTAATTTATGATAACAATTTTTAAGTATTTCAAAATGATAAATCACTTTATTTTAGGTTTTTATGTATACGTCCTTTATCGAAATCCTACTTAAGTGATCCCTTTCAAAGTCCCAAACATTTTTTATTTATAAAAGAAAAAATGTTTTTATTAGAACTTATACTTTAAGAGCGTCATAAAAATGGCGTACGCTTTACAACCGCTCCATGACAAATCAAATTTCCTGCACACGCTTTTGTTATCGACAAGACAACTTTAGTTTTATGTCTACACGCTCTTAAAACCTAAAGGATATTTCGAATATATTTTAAATAAAAAAGTTTGTGTATAATTCATAATATAATAATATATAGAATATGTAGATGTATAAGTGTATCGAAAACCATAATTAATATTTTGATCCATCCTTGATTATTTGTAAATATTTCCATACAGATTAATTTTTGATAAACGAATTAATTGCTTTTATGTTTGTCTTTAATTACTCTACAGATTAATTGAATTTGACATGACTGTTTCCGTTTTAGACTTATAATATACAAATAATGAAAGAATTTTTGACATCGTATTTGAATTTAGATTTTAGAATGTTCTTAAGAAACAAAGAACATGTTCATATTATAAGTGTGTAAAGAAAAAAGTCCTTTTAAAATCCACGCAATTAAAGTTTATGATATTAATAAAGAATAAGTAACACAACTTACTAATTAATATTTATATTACGCTCTAGGGCACCGCATGGTTTATATTTGTAGCTATCCATAATGTATTATTTAATTAGTACTATAAATTAAAACATTATATATTCAACAATATTTTAATGAATATTGTAAAGCTATGGAAAACAAGCCTGAAACTATTATAAAACTATTTATTATATCAAACAACAACAATAAGTTCAACAATTGCTGTAATATTATATAGAAATCAAATTGAGAAAGATCGAAATCCGTTTTTTGTTTCTGTTCACACTAAAATAATATTGTTTATGACTAAAAATGTTGTTACATTTTATTATCAAACGGTTTCTTTGAAGTTTGTAATGCAGTGTAATGAGTTCTCAACCCCAACCAGAACCAGTTGCGAGTTCTGTGTACCAAGTCATGTATACAACGCCAGTCTCATTCCAGAATAAGTAACCATAAAAACCTCTTTAAAGTAATGTGAAAGGCAAAACCTCAAAATCCAGTGCAATTTTAAGAATTTAATTCTAAACTCAGCAGATATAGAGACTGCCTAGTAATTGAATTCTTAAAAATGAAAATCTATCTAGTGTATTTTTAGATTAAAAATATAACAAAATAGACACAAAAATTTAAAATGACTCCCATAATAATCAATGTTTAAAAGAATACATAAAATATTTACGCTAGTAAAAGTTATGGGCTCGCTACTAGGATAGTAAAATAAAAGTAGAAAACTAGAAAATTACAGATATAATATAACATGACCGTATAAGAAATTAAATTATAGTATATTTCAGACCGTCAGCTGCTGTCGGAATTATTATCACTTCAATATCTTATCATTTTCAATTTCCTGGACACCACCTGTATCTATTAAATAGCATTACATTAAATATCCGTTCTATTTATATATATATATATATATATGATTAATAGATTTCTAGTTAATGTTTCACCTTATTTAATATATTTATACTTGTTTGAGAACTTTTGTATATATATTATTTATAAAAAATGAAGAGATAAATAAACTTCAGCATCAAAAAGTTAATCATTGTTTTAGGTGCATGTAATATTAATTTGTTTTGTTTATGTATGTGTGATTTATGAAAGATCAAAAAAATAAAATAGTTTTTTTTCTGTTAAATTTTTATGCAAAATTTAATTATTTAACACATTGTTTCTTTTATCACGAAACAGTAATGACATTAGTTGTTGTTATTCTTTAGTACACAGCATATAGACAGATATCATGTGTCCATTGCCATTACAGAACCTGGCAGTAAAACATCGAACGCCTTTTATGAGCACTATAAATAACAATGAAGTTACTTTTATTATTTATTGGAAAAAGTAATGAAAAAGATTTCAATTTTATTGGCTATCATTAATATTGTATTTGATGACGTAGTTCACAATTTTTCATTTTAATTATCCTGATATTTCGATCAAATTTTGTATCTTCAAATATTTTAACATTGTTTGTTTTCTACTTAACAATAAAAATATAATTGTAACATTTTCATTAGAGTCACAAAAATGTACTTAAAAAAAAGTTTTGTCAAATTTATGTTAGTTTTTAAGAGTTCTTCTATTATATAAAAGTCATAATATAATTAAACTGCGGTGATTTCAAATTTAAAACCTTATAAAGTTTTAAATTAGACACTATTTTTCAATGAAATTTAGATGCGATTGCAGAAAACAGTTTCTCTATCCACTTAATGATTCTGTAAATATTTATCTAACCAGAAAAAAACAATCGATGTTTGCTGTAAAGTTTTAATGAAATGTTGTTTTTGTTCATTGAATTATTTCAAACCAATTTATATCGTAAATATTCAGAGACATATAAGCCACGTAAACCTTCAAAGCGTGCAGCTCTCTTATGAGATTGCTTCCAAAGATAAATAGACAAGGGAAAATGTTGCTTTATTTTACAAACGTTACATTATTATGTAATGTTTTTATAGGAAATGTGAAAACAGTTACGATAATGGAGCGATACTTATAAGAACACAATATGGTCTTTGTGGTTTAGACCTAGAATTTGAATATAGTTCTGAAATTGTCATTTCTGGGAGTAAATTATGTTTCATAGCTCGGTGCCGCTTTTTTTCTATTTTAAATATTACTTATTAAAGAGAAAGTTGTGGTTTAATAAAACTCAAAAACTTAAACGGAAAATTTATAAACAGTTTCTACACTTTTTGTAGAAATCATTTGACATAAAAGACTTTTATTTAATAAGACATTAATATATAGGGTTTTCCATTAAGGGCGCTTGATCGTGCAGAACTTCCATCGTAGCGTGTGCTGTGTGGCACGTAGCGCCGTCCTGTTGAAACCACATGTTGTCCAGATCCATATTCTCGATTTCAGGCCAAAAGAAGTTGGTTATCATCGACCGGTATCGCTCACCATTGACGGTGACGGCCACACCATTATCGTTTTCGAAAAAATACGGACCAATCACGCCTCCGGCCCAAAATCCGCACCAAACAGTCACTTTCTGCGGGTGCATTGCCACTTGGTGAACCTCGTGTGGATTGGTCTCGTCCCAAATACGGCAATTTTGCTTGTTGACATAGCCATTCATCCAAAAATGCGCCTCGTCGCTGAAGATGATTTTTTTGCCAAAATCGGCGTCAACTTCCAACTGCTCTAATGCCCAGTCAGCGAACACACGGCGCTGTCTATGGTCATTAACCTTGAGCTCTTGGGTCAGCTGGATCTTGTACGGGTGCAGGCTCAAGTCACAACGCAAAATTCGCCAAGTTGTCGTCTGCGAAAGGCCGAGTTCCTGTGCGCGACGCGGAATTGACTGCCGCGGGTTTTCGAGGACACTGTCGCGCACAGCGGCGATATTCTCGGCAGATCTCGCGTTACGTTGACGCACGGGAACCGGCTGATTGTTAACTGACCCGGTTGACTCGAATTTGTCCACCAATCGACGGATAGTCGACTCGGCAGGACGATCATCGCGACCGTAAAACGGGCGAAGTGCGCGGAACGTTGCTCGAACTGAAGACCCATTTTCATAAAACAATTTTATGATTTGCACTTGCTGCTCGACACTGTAACCTGCCATGGTGGTTTGGGAGGACGGAATAAATATAACACACTGCATTTGACAGCTGTCACTCAAACAACATGGCCGCAATCAGCTGTCAAAGTTCAAGCGTCCCTATTGGAAAACCCCTTATAAGCACTAACAATAATATAAGTAATCATGCCTTTTATATATCTTTATATTCCTTTTATTAAAATAACCATAGTCCAATTAAGTCAAGACAATCATATTAATAAAAAAATAAAGTAGTATGTATCTTGATAATATTAAAATATATAAAACCGATGAAAGATTGACGCCATTCTGCTACAATGGTTAATGGATTTTATTATTCTTTTTATTAAAGTTACAATTACATAAAAAAAAAGGCTAAAATAATATTTGGAATATTTAACTTTCAATATAGAATAGAATCACGCTGTTAATAATATATGTACTCGGTAAATAATACACAAGACTATTCTAAACGCTTACCGTTGGAGCCGTAAGTAACTTTAACGCCTCACTGAGATGTTTTAATGTAAGGGTGTTGTTTTCCCCTTCCTCCTCTTCCGGACCCGGAAGGTGAACCGATGACTGCCTAGACCGAAACTCCAACTTTTTACCGGAACCGCCGCCATTTGCAAATTGATGCTGGGAAGAGGCGCGGCGGAATGGGCACGTCATGTTCACTACAATTTATGTTGTGATTGTCAAGTCATAGTTTGTTGAAACTCTTTGGACTCAACTTTAATATCTGAAAATAAGAGAAAAAATTCATTCAATAAATTATTGGTATCGAAAGCAAAATTTACGATTTTTTATTTTGAGGGTAGTAGGTTATAAACAAAAAGAAAACACTTTTAAATTAAACACATACCCCAAAAATTTTGTTGCAATTATTGTGATAAGAAGGAAATGTTTAAGAGTAGCAGAGAAAAGTATGAACCTACGCGATTTTTCGTACGTATGTTAATTACTTTAACTATAACGCTTAACATAAACTTTTTGAGACACGAATTCTAATCAAATGTCTCAAGGTTGTGGATTTTACGGACAAATTAAGCAAATCGTAATGAGATATATTTTTGAGCGTCTTCGAGCACGTACTTGATTAAGTAGCTTAGATGAAATGCTTAAGGCAACAAATTGAGAACCGTAATTTTCTTGACAATTTGTACTTTGAAAATTATGTAAATTTTTAGGGTAATTTTATTTTGTATCATTAACATAAAATATTTCGTAATATATTTGGAATTAATATAAATAAAAATTTATTTTTTTCATTTGAAAAGTTTTGATTTGTCACCATATTAATATGGATCCAATTGACTTTGATTAGTCGTCGCACTCTTCATCAGAAGTCGAGTGCAAATTGTGAATTTTAATCAACGTATTCCATTTAAGCATTGCTAATTATTGGTATCATTGTTCATCTTATATTATAGGACAAGAATATGTACCTATATATTCACACGATATGAAGAAACTAAATAAAGAATGTGTTTTAAGATTACATAATTTGCTTTATTGTCGTTTAATTTATAATTAATAACATTTAATTCTTTCAACCAGTACCATATTGTATATTTCTCTGACTTTGATATGAAAAAATATAAAGGCCTTATACATGTTCTCAGTGCTGAACTAGGGCTTATCTTTTAAGCGACCCACCCTAATTACGGAAAGTGTCACGAAGTTAAGGGTCACTATTTTAATTAAAATACAATTTTAATAACATTATATTATTTTGTATTTTTTTTTTAAATCATACTAAGTTTTATCTAAAGCAGCCTTGACATATATATTTTTTAATATCCATTACGAAACATACTTCATTGTTTTTTAACAAGATTGAACTAAGGTATTCTTTTTCTATATTTTTCGACCTTGACGAAAGCAAAAAACGAATAGAACAATCTTAAGAAAGAAGCAAACGATAGATAAAAATCTAAATGTTTTTCCAAAATTGCTTACATTAGATTATAAAAAAATATATTTTTTTTTTCTGAAACAGAAAGTAAAAATATAGTTTAGATTTAAATGATCTTTGACTTGATAAATATACAAATATTATCCATTGTTATTTTAGAAAAAGGAACAAGATTTTCAGATACAAGTAACAATATTAATAATTGTTTGAGTTGTTTCCAATGTGTGTATCTTTTTGCAATTATTTACTGTGAATTAAAAACATACACTTTATTATCCTAGTTACTATAATATAATATTTTGGAAATTATTGTTAGTTCAGGGTGTAAATAAAATAACTTTTTTTAGTGTGCATAAAAACGTAGACAGCAGAAATTCATAAGTTGTCTTTGTTTTCCATTTTGGTTATAAATTTAAGGGTTATTGCAAATTTGTAGCTGGCCTCATTGTGCAGAAGATACATCTTACTTACATCATACTTGACTTTAATAAAAGTCATAAAGATGCAATCAAAAAATCAAGTAAATTTTTTTAAAGAACATATCAGAGTATCTCAATAAAAAAACGGTAATTAATTAAGAAAAAAATAGATGATTCATTTTTTTTATACAACATATTTGGTTGTATTAGTTAGTGAAATAATTGTATTTGTGATACAAGAGCAACTGATCACGAACAGTCTAATTATTAATAATTATTCAAAACGATCAAACTAATATTGGATCGCGGTAAATCATTGTTAATTCTAGGTTCAATTTCTCATCTATTGAATCACATTAAACTGTAACTCATAACAAGATATTTGTACGAGACTAATCATATACACAACGACAATGATTTTATAATATTTTTTTAATCTCATTATAATAATGTAAACAGTTGGTATTATACAGCGTTTTAATATTTTATTTCGATTTGACTAATACTGTTTACTCATAAATAGATTCAGTGTGTTGTTCCATAAATTATCAATGTAAAGAAAACAATTCACATCGCTCTACAATACAAAGTCTTAAAAAAATAACCAGTAATGTTTTATTATTTAGTTCATATAAAAACCAAATAGTTTAATATTATTTTTGTAAGATTGAAAACGAATTAAGTCGTAGCCGTGGAATACGTTTAGGATATAGCAGAAATAACCACAGATTAGACTTTGAGGAGCCAAATTTAGACACGATTGACCTCGTTCCATGTGTGATAAACTTATTCCACGAGCCAAACTTCTCTGTTTCAAATGGAAAATGAAATATGAAAATCAATTGGATTGTATGTAATAAAAGAAAATATATGGGATTTTGAAAATAAGTTTATATAAATTTCATAAATCTTTTCTTGAAGTTTGGTAATTTTTAAATATATATAAAAGATACGCGACGCAAACAAAATACAAACTACCTCAAAGGCAATTAAATGAAAGGGATATTTTAGGGTACTCCATGTAACATGTACTGGTGTCATAAACAGATAAGAATATTATTGTCTCTGTATTACAACATCACTTTTAGTTATGTAAAGATAAAAAATATAAGATTTATTGAGCTTCCTGGTAGAACTACTAATATTCGTATAATTTTCTGAATCACGTTTAGTTCTAGATACTTTTATTACTTGTTTGTATGACTTACATAGATTATTTCGTAATCTTGGCAATCAGTAAGAACAAGAAAAGAATATTTCAGATTAGTTGTAACTACTACACAATTACTTTCTTGTTATAAACGCTGATAAGAGTGAGCAGATTATTCTTTAGAAGTATAGCTACTAAACAATTATGTTGACATCCTTAATTGATAATCTATTGTTTGATTAGTGAAACATTTTTTCAATACATGAATATTAATTTGTACTTATATTATAGTCAGATCCAGTCATTAAAAATGATAAGTTATAATATTAATAAACTATGCAAACTATAGCTGAAAAATCTAATATTACATGAAATTTACGGCTCTATTTTCAAATATATAAATTAAAAAGTAAAATTTATGGAATTCACTGAGATGTTGTGAAGCAGTTGAATATATACTAGTTTGTTATTGTAACCTATATTGCCCTTATAATAGACTTAGCGAGATTCTGTTGCATATCTAAACAGCGCCACATGTTAACATTTAGTCCATATGTAATATAGAGCAGGGTCAAGTACGTCAGTTGAGTGAATTATCTTGTTCATAAATTAAATATATCTTTAAGATAGAATTTTGGTATGTACGAAAGCGATGAAATATCATAATCTAATAAAATGGACAAATATTAATAATCATATTCAAATAATTAATTTTAATTACAAAATTTAAACTCTGATTGCTCATGATATTTTTTTCTTACAAGAATTGATTAAAAATATTTTAGTAAATTTTTAAAGTATTAACCCAACGTCACGCCACTTCTTTGATCTTTAATGTCTATCTCTTGTTTATCAGAGATCTGTGAAACAAAAATAAATCTTCGAGATGTCTAGCATATTAATTACATGATAACTTTTTTGGACAGAAACCAATAAATTTTTGGTTATAAACAATAATTTTTCATGTCACTGCGAAACCAATAATACTATTTACAGAATTTCATTACGAAGCCAATCATTACTGCCAAATCATGGTATACCAACGTCTCTTTTTAAACAACTACAGATAAATTGACATACCACTTAAACATAGTCATTAGTGTTCTCGGATAAGCATATTATTTAAGATATTTTATGTTTTATTAAAAAAAAAAACAAATAATTTGATAGATAGATAAATCGGATGCTTGGATTCTGAATGATGACCTTTTTTTCCAAACATTGGTTTATATCCTATGTCATAGAGTTCTAGCGAGAATATGTTAAATTACAAACCATTAAGATGTTTGCAGAACTAGTAGTAAATGAGGAAAACATCTTAGATCCAAAATAACAAACTATTTTTGTAATTACTAAACAGAGAATTAAAAGAATTAAAGAAATACTAACTACAAAGAATATGTAAGTACGACTTTCTTTAATATTTTTATCTTCCTACTGAAACTCAACAATTGTTATATCGAAGTATATTCACAAAAATGTTATATTTATTACCATATTAACAAATAGACCCATGTTATTTTTTTATAGTAAATTTCGTTAATATTTCAGACTAGATATTCATCGCCTGTCAGTGACAACGTTTCCTGATATACGTACGTTTAATTTAACGAGCAATTTCTGGTCAGAATTAAGTATATAAATACGTTAGACCTGAAATTTAAATCGTGAGCAGAACGGGGATGGTTAAAGTAATTAAATCAAACTATTACTCATGCCATCCCATAATTTATAGAGTTTAAGTAATATGCATATGAGAAGGAGCTCTATAATGAATAATAAATTGAAATTGCGAGAAGTTAAATTAAAAAATATATTAAAGGTTTTAATTTTTCTAGTTTTAATAGTAACGATGTATTTTGACTTCTCATAATTCAATAGCTTTCCACTTTACTTTTCTAAAAAACACAAAAGTATATTGTACAAAAGAAAAAAATAATATAAGAAATCAATATCAACCATAGTAACTTTATGTGAAACAATTTTACTTTTAAACGAATTTGAAATGTATAAATTTTGTCTGTCTTTTTGTGAAAATTTTCAAAATTGATAAGTACTTTTTCTTTCTAAAACAAAATATAGCATATGGATGATATATAATTTACGTAGTTTTAACATAAAATAAGTAAATATTTTAAAGTACACTAAATAATTCAAAACATATTGTACACTCGACAGCTATTAGACATTCCACTCAGGTCGAGGCCGCCAGATCAGCATTACCTTATCTAATAAACAAGGTGAACTGGGTCACCGAAAGTTTTAAATATTAGATTTGGTCTCTACAACCGGAATTCAATGATGTAATCATAGAACGAAAGGTGTAGATGCACCATTAGATTTTTTCCTCCTATTCATGTACATATAATAATTGGCACGGGAAAGTTTGGGTTATAAAGCAAGTGTAAATTTCTCAGAGGTTTAAACTACCTGGGCGCCATCTCATTTGTCTTGTTAAAACCCGTAATAATACGCTTGGAAAATCACACAAACATGAATTGTGAACAGCCAATGAATTTCGATCGTCCGAAATAAAGTGTGGTTTATATAGTCTATTTTATTTTATATTCATATTCATATTTAAAATATTAACATAAAATACTTTTTATGATATTACTATAAGTAAGAAGATAGATGATAATTTTGTTAAAATAAATACGAATAATTAGTCCATTATATTTTTAAACAAATGACTATTTTTTTATAATTATCGAAAGTCTTACATAAATATAAAAATTAGTTTATTTTAAAAGACGAAATCGACCAAACTTTATCAGCGGGATATATAAAAGAAAAATACATTTAAATTGTTTTGACAAATTAATAAATTCTGTAACCTCAATGAGTAAAGCCGTTAAATAAAGGTCTTAATCCGGCCTGGATAAATTTGATATGTTGATAATAGTATCCTTCAGCTAAACTCCTATATTAAATATGAAATACCTATACATTCTTGTTGATGTTAATTTACTTATTAGCATTAAAATCATTTAAATACCTATAGATTGATTTACCTGGGCAAATTAAAGAATAGGGTAATTGAAATAGAATTATTTTACATTATGATATTCAAGGAAATACAAAAGAAGCTGGATACATTAACATCTAAATAGTTAAATCATTGAAATTGACAATACAAACGAGAAAAAAAAGCAAAAGACACCAGTCACTAACTTCCTCATTAATCACCAAATCTCGAAAACTTAACATACAATCTAAAAGGACAATAGATTTTCTCGATCTTTGTAAATCGGACATCTCAAGTGAACATTGATTTTGAGATTTAAAAATATTTAAGGCTTACCACAAAAATAAAATTATAATATTACTTTTGTAAATAAATTATGACTCTGAATTTTTTCTGATACAGAATCAAATTAACCACATGTATAAAGTTGTCGGAATTTCTATAAAAAAATAAATAAAAAATAGATAAAAAAGGGAGAACGTAAAAAAAACTTGTGGCGGTATATTTGCAAAGACGTGTTAAATGCATCTTGTACAGATTCTTGTTTTTTCATGTTGGAGATCAAATGCTGAGCAAATAAAGTATTTAAAGCAACGAACCATGAAACGAACGTTCACAATCTTCCGATTTTCCACTTCGATATTTCGTGGAGCGTTTCACTTTATCCATGCGTATTTTGTATAACTTACAGAGAAAACATTTAATGGGAATATACCCACGTTATTTGATATTAATGTTAAATATTATGAAATAACGTTATTACATAGTTCAATAAAGAGGGAGAACTCTTTTAAACATTCCATTCTCATTACCATAACAGTATTTCTTGTTTAGAAATGTGTGTTTTAGTGAAATTCGTGTTTTAATGATAATAAGTCGTGGTGGCCTGGAGGTTATAGGCCCGTCTCTCATACGTGAGGGCGCGGGATCGAAACCTGACAAGTACTAATGTGATCTTTTCCGAGTCATATGTACTTTATAAAAGTATTTAGACACCATTGATGAATGATGAATGCTGACGATGATGATGATGATGATGAATGATAATTCAGTAAAAGTATGCCCTGAAAGTTCTGAAATTCTTCAATATGACATAGTATCCCGAGTAAATTTTTAGACTAAATGGTTTATATTAAGTTTAAGTCACACATTTCAAAGTTATTTCTCTAATTATTTTAATACTTTTTCAACACATAATCCTTTTAGGTACATTAAATCAATAATACTTATGGGAATTTTACGTGACTATCTCAAAGCTCACGTATTTAATACAGCTGGAGACCTCTTAGTTAGTTAACTATATATTATGTTATATAATCCAACGTCTATTTTAAACATGTTTCTTGTATTCAATTTGGACTTTTAGAGTTGGGTTTTAGTAAGTGAAATAATGTGCCAATCGATAAAATCATCGTTGAAGTTTATTTTTTTTAAATTTAAACTTTAAAATGAGGGCAAGATAAATACAAATCCTTGCAATTGTATATAACACAGAATCTTACATTCCAATAGGGAACAAACTGTAAATCGTGAAACAAAGACAAGCAACAAATACAGTTGGATGTGTAAAAGAAATATAAATTGCAAAGAGATTTCAGAAAATATTGTGTGGTTTAATGATTTTATATTTAAATTGATCACAAATAGTCTTTGGAATTAACTGGAATGCTTAAAGAGGAATTTGGCTAAGTATAATTATTAATAGATGACATAAATTCAAAGCCAAAAGTACAGTAGGCAAAAGTTATTTTTTTGTTATGTAAAAGTTGGCAAATAAGCAGACAGCCTATTAGATGGGCAGTAGTCACCGTCGCCCATGGACATCCGTAACAAAGGTATTGCGGATGCGTTGCTAACCTTAGTTATTGAGAAAAAGGGAGGTGTGGGAATAAGGAATCACAGGAAAGGGTGGCAACAGGGAAAAGGCAACCGGCTCTCTCACTCATCGGACGAAACGCAGTCATTACTGACTGCTTCACGCCGATCTTCTGTGAGAGGGTGGTACTTCCCCGGTCGAGCCACCCTATATTTGAGCTGTAGTTGTTTGACCACATCTGGGCTCTACCACCTATAAGAAGTTAATGACTTAACGTACACTAAGCAATATTATTCTCAATTTTGCGTGAAGTTTTGTCTATGTATATATTTTAATACATCGTTATGACATTTTATCAGAGAGTAGTTACTAAATATCCTTGATACTCATTGTTATTATAAATGCGTTGAACCTCAACATATTTAGTATTGAGGATATGACTTCATCACACCGTTCTCGGAATAAAATTGATTATTGTTTTTATTAGGAAGACGTGCCAACTCGTGTATAGACTGATTGAACTGTCTCAATAGGTTACAAAGTTTCATTTTATCTTGATGATTCTTTTGAATCTTAAATATTTTTTTCGGAAAAGGCTCCATTTAAACATTGTTAAGGAAAAAAAATAACGAAAATACATAACTTCAAAGACTTTACTTATATTAAATAATAAGTCTATCCTGTCGTGACCGCGATTTTATAAATATAATGAGTATTTACAAGCTAAATATTGTAATTTAATATTTTAATCAATTTTATTTTCGACATCAGCGTAGCAAAGTCAATAAGAAATGGTAATGGGTAATTTTTGTACCTAATGGATTCCAAATTATGATAAATAAAGTTTAAAGAAATCTTTTAATGATAAAAGTATCATAAAAATTTAGTAGTAAGTAATCGAAGCACGTTCTTAATGCAGATGATATAAAGATTTATTTATGATGGGGCAATCAGATTTACATCATCCAAGTACGTGAAATTGATTGGAAAACGCTACGGGCAGACAAATATTGTCTCATTGCGTAATAAAAAAAATCGCAGCAATAAAATCGGCCCGGATCAATCGCCCTCGTTTATTGCAGTAATAGAGAGTGGTGTAAAATGTACGGTAAAATTGCCAAGTATAATATAAATATCTTTATACGCTTCTTTCATATTGCTCTCACGGCAATTAATTAATTAACCAATTTTATCAATTTTTTTTCTCATAAAAAATATTTTTCACTGTCGATAGTAATAAAAAGACAAATAATTTATTGCAATGAATTAATTATATATTCTGTTACACCTGTGCGAAGTGACAAATATTGTACTTGGACGATAGGAAGTTGTTTTATTTCCAGGTAATATTATTTCACTACTAGAGATATTTTACCAGATTGTTTGTTAAAAAATTTTGATAAGAGTTTTTAAAAGATAATATTAAAATAAAAGAAACTTTGTTATTAACAGAAAATTAGAAAGATAACTATTTTAATAAACAAATATTTATAAACTTGATACGTGGTGAACAAACAACGTTATTTTTGTTAATGAAATGTATATTTACTTGGCTGGAAAAAAATCTTCTAATGAATCCATATATTTCTCCAACTCTTGTCTGTTAAAGCAAACGCCTTGGGGTATACTTGGCGCTTGGGGACAAATTCTAAAATGAGCAATGCACCCACGCATTACATCTGTAGTCTAAACTCTGCCTCATTTTTTAAATGTAAGTATAACCGCCATGTCTTTTATAATTTATTTTTTTAAATTTCAGTATATTTAAATATATAATTAATTGCTAATTTTGAGATTTATTGTGATCTTTTAGTTAATTGCCAGCAACGATCCTGTAGCTGGGCGTCTAAAAAATAACTGATAAGAGTAAGGAGGCTAGATAGAAGTCTGAAGTTATAGGCGATTTATTTTCTACTGTTCACATTATCCAGATTATTAATTTTTACATTTTGAATTCGTTCGTTCGTTCTATGAACTTGGCCGATTTTTTAAAAATCTTTAGCGATTTAATAAAATATACACGAGGTCATGAAAGTTGTGTTATACGATGGGAATCATACATAGAGATGAACATCAATTTAAATATTACCTTAAATAAATTGTATTCTGAATTTCTGACATTATAACTATAAGCTTTTAAAATATTATATTCGAGTAATTTCTGGCTAAATGTAGGCAGTTAATTTTTAAAACATTGCTTTAGTTTTAATCCTGTAAAATGTGTTGTATTCTTTTAATAGCCCAATATTTTAGAGGAATTCTTATTGTTATATTCATAATTTGAAATATTACATAATATTGAAAACTTGATAGAAGTTTATTTCGTATGCATTTTCTTTCTCATATTTCTCGTATCCTTTTCCTTGCTTGTTTTTTTTTTCAGAACTTGAACAGAATAATTCCGAATAATCCTCTCCATGACATATATTGTGCGAATAAAACATTTAATTGAATAAAACTAATCCAATATAGACCTTCACATATCAAGTCTAATAACTTTTCAGCCGTGTTAGACATTATGGTCACAAAACCCCCTTATATCATGGAATTTAGAAAAGTTTCAAATTAAATGGTTTGAAACGGTTGTTGCTAAATATTCTATAAATATAAAAAAATATTCACCTTTGATATGAAACAATAAAAGCTTTTAAATATGACCCTTTATACCCAAATCCATCCTACGTGAGAATTCAACATATTTTCATATAAATTCCTTATCTTAACCCTCTAATGCATGAATTTTCTATCGTATTGAAAATTTCAGCTAATTTTAGATTCATATTTAGAACAACAAATATGAAGAAGAAAACTGATTTTGTTATCAGGTGCGGCTGTTATAGGTAAAAAACAATCATCCGCCTCTAGGCGGACGCATGCAGTGAGTAGTATTAAAAAACTTTTCCTTTATTATACATTGAGTGAGACTTTCTGTATTTTACAATTACTATTTGTTATGAAAATCATAAAAGCATGTCTTTGTTGTTGAACTGCACAAAGATAGATTGCATTTAGTGCAGTATGCTTGAGTTTCCGATTTACATTTAGGGTATTTGCACTGCTTCTTGCCAGACCGATCCCTAAAAACGCACCAGTGGCCAATTTGGTCATAACGAATATCATCGGTTGGCAGATAGGCTCGTTTCGCTGTTGGTATCTTTGGTGGCGGTGTCGTATTGGATGGTCGGCCAACGCTTCGTTTTACTGGAATAGTGCCGCACACGCAGAGTGATTCTGCGACTTGTGTTCTGAACGTTGGCAACTCAATTTTATCTGCATGGGGATGCAACCGATGATAAAGTATATAAGCATTCACCATTGCCACGTCGACCATATGATAAAAAATTCGGTTGGTCCATTTCCGGGTTTTCATACGAATATGATAACGGCCTAATAAGCCATCCATCAAATCGACACCCCCCATATGCCGATTATATTCTTTGATGATTTGTGGACAGTCAATGTCATAGTGGGTTTTCTTTTTTCTATCCCAACGTGTTACTTTTGAAATCTGTTTGTTTATGTTTTTAGACGCAAATGGTTTTACTCCAACGTAGGTAGACAATAGGCGCACAGTTTTCGTATCATTCCATAGCACAGAGGATATATCAATACCATATGCAGTACCTACAAACTCTTCTGAGTAACCACGATCAACCTTTTTCTGTTGCAAAATTGCATCGCTAGACAATTTACAGTTGGGTACTCTGTTTACTCGCACAGTTCCCAAACTGTAAATTCCTCTACTTCGGAGATACGTAAGCAGGCCAAGGGACGTGTAGAAATTATCGAAGTATAGGATGTGATTTACGAAATTTGGTATTTGTTTTGACAAGCGAACTACAACATTTGACGCAGCCCCAAGATCTGGCATACCATCAAAAATCACGTTATCTTATTTCTTCATTTTGATCAAGTTGCTCTGGAACAATCGGACAAATTGTTGACACTGCACTGCCCGATTCTGTTGTATTAGTAGGTATTTCCGTTTTCTGAGATTCGTCAGTGAGTGGTTCCAATTCATCTTCAGTATGCATGAAATCAAGATTTGGGGCGCCTTGATCGCTATCAACGTCGTCATCGTTGTCATCGTCTGTCCCTTCATCATCAGTAGGAATATTATCTAGCAATTGCCAGATCTCCTCTTCACCCATTTCAGATAATTTTATGAAATCTTTACGCATTTGGTTTGCCATATCTGAAAATATATACTTTATCTACCGCATACCAACACAAGTCAAAAATATTGTAGCTCGTCGAAAGAAATTTTTATTTTGAGTCACATGCATAAGTCCGCCTAAAGACGGGGTCCTCAAATGGGCCCAAAGAAGGACACCAAATTTGATTCGACTCCACTCAAATGAAGAAATGTATAATAAAGGTATCTAGTCACTCACCAATAATTTTTTCTGCTTCAACCGAAGTTCCACAAACGTATAATTATTACACAAAGATTGGACATTCACGCAGAACAATTTATGCATGTAACCTCACCACTTGTCCGCAAACATGTGACTGAATCCGCTCGACCACGTTTCATGGCATGATCCCCTCCATACCAACAAAATTCACGTATACCTATTAGTAACCTCTAGGCGGTGTTATGCAGATTGGCAAGTAAATTTACATACAGAGCAAGTTACAAGAGTGTGGTTTTATGTCCGCTTCAAGGCGGTTGAATGCATTAGAGGGTTAAAGACGTTATTTAATGTTTGCTCCCAGCGTTTGTTTTATCCCTTTGTTATCTTTTACCACATCGTGGTCATGCCTTTTAGCTATTACACGAACTTTTTCAGAGAATTTATCATACCTTCGAAAAATATGGTAAACATTTATTTTAGACGATTTATTTGAATATTTTAACAAACTATGTTTGACTTGAAAAATAGTTCTCTACTTGGGCTGTTTACATGCTTTTTTCATGGTAGTATCTTATCTATGTATATGTTTTTCTTGATATTGCTTATGATAATTCATTCATCTAGTTACTATTCAGATGACCCATTTTAAAAAGTTAACAGAGAAAATTTTCCCAATATTTGATGCCAGTTTTATAACTATTTAACACCAAACGAGCAGTTTTATGTGTTTATTAGTTTCTGTTTTGTCGAGTAACAAACAGGCAGATAAACCTACATAAGCCAAAAATGATTCTTGGTTAAATACTTTATCCCACTGTCAATTAAATGCAGTCTAATAGTAGGAAATAAATACTTAATTTTATGAAAATTCAAGTACGAAAAACCATTCAACTTTCAAAAGCAGATAACCATAAATCTATTATAAGAATTAAAATGGAATTATAGAACAAGAATGGGAGGATTCCTTTTATTAACAAAAGAATAAAGATTACAGATAAGTTTTGTCTGAAATTCAGTATTTTGCACATTTGGATAAATTTTTATAATAAATATAAAGGTTGAAATACGACAAATATAAACAAATTGAGCCAATTCAAATTTTTAAATTCAGTGGAATAAACAACATTTAAATTTATTTTTTTCATTCTTAAATGAACCCATTGTAAAGCAAGAGAAATAATTTAACAACCGAGTAAACATTAACTTGGCATATTTAATTCGGCCTTTTCAAAATTGTTTCATAAAATGTGTTTTGGCACAACAAATATAACGCATTATTTATACAAAAACTTGGATGTCAATGGAAATAACAGAAGACATGTTTAAATCACATAAAAAAAATTCCTTTCCTATATATTATTATATACATAAATATTAAACAAGTTTGAAAAGTAAAATCATAATGTTGTGTACACAAATAGGCTTTCAATTAAGCAAAGTTAATGCTTTTCATGCAACAAAACTTAAACATAAACATGAAAGAGTTTGTATTATATTACCGCAATGCGTCAGGAATTGTAAAGAAAAAACTTTTCGAAGATATTTCAACTTATTTTCTATTTATATGTAAGGAGTATTTAAGGAATTATTCATCCCTACTTTTATTCTTTTTCATTTTCCGTTCAAAATGTGCAGTACAGTTTTATTACGAATTTATAACCTATATATTTCATTTTATTCATAACAAAACTTTCTCAGACTTGGCTTGAATAACAAGACGTGAGGTTATGGCAGACGAACGTAATGATATTTTTAGAGCTGACAAGAAAAACAGACATGTATGGTTTCTCTTTTTTAATGTTATTTTTATACTTAAGGAACAATGTCACTATAAGAGAATATAGAAACTATTGTTGAATCTAAATGACACCCCGGATTTTCCTATCGTCGTCAAACTTAAGTTTAGATTTGAATAATTCTATCAGTATGACTTCATTAAAAATTAATGTTATGTGAATATTATTTTACGTTCTACAGGTTTGACTTTCAAGGAATTGTAAGTAGTTTTGAACATTTATTTTATGTATACAAAATTTTATAATTCTAGGAAAGAAACACCGCAGGCAATGGCTACGTAACAGTATTCTATGCTTCGTAATATGAAAGAACGAACAATAGCACGTAATTAAAAACGCTATAATGGCAGCCTATGCTTGAATACACTTTACTTTAAACATTGGTCATGCGAGGAATGAGTCACGCACTGTCGTTACATTTTAGGGTGGTTCCAAAATATAAATATCTTTATATATATATATTTCTTAAGTATGAACATAAATAAGTTTTACTAATTTAAGTGATATTGCTCTATGACTTAAATACTAAAACTTTTTGAACTGTTTTATTTAGAAACAGCTTTTTATTCAAATAAGCTCGCATTTTGTCTATAGAGGAGAGTTCAATGTGGAAGTTTAATAATAATGACTTTATATTTCCTGTATAATTAATAAATTTACAACTGCAAGGTGTTTGGGAGGCAACTAATTTATTTAAATATTTTAAGGATTTCTGTCTTTTCATAACTATCGGTTTAAGACGATACTGTCTATAGTTGAGAATTTCAAACCAATTAAAATAATTTTGAGTAATCTTAGCGAATGAACTTAATTGTTTTCTACATGTTGTTATTAAATGCCTTACATATAATTCGTTTGTAATATTTGTATAAGTATTTAAGTATACCCTCAAAAATTTATCAATTGCCTATTTTAATTGTCAAATATTGGTTTTTAATAGCCTAGCTTATATTTAAATGATTACATTATTTTTAAAGCAACGTTTTTTATTAGTTTTCAAGTAAAATTGCTTTGGATATTCATCCCCATCCCTAATACAACCCCCTTGTTGTTTCAACTATATGCCAAACAAGTAAATGGTGGAAACGTCGTAAGTATTTATAATCATATGAAATTGAACGAACATAAATATAATTTAATAACCGTATCATGAGCGAGTGTATTATTATACTACACCTGTTTGGATTAAAGATTAAAAAATATGTAATTTTTCTATAATTTTTAGTTACTTATAATTTTTAAAAGTAAATATTTTGACGAGAAGAATAGAAAATATGCCTGAATTAATAACGTCTATGTTGTTTTTATTGCCCCCAAGCAATAGATGCAGTTACATGAAAATGCTTTTTTGTTCCTTTCACGAAGCCTTGTATTGTATTCGTTTTGTTCGTTTTATTTGAATTGATAAAAAACTATATTTTAAAAGAGCTATCAAATTTAAGTTACCAAGGGAGTCTGTAAGATGAATATTTTTTCTTATTTTGAATTCACGCCGCGTTCTACTCAAACTCAATATTTTTGTTCGGAGTAAAGTGTGAATACTTGAAGAAGGTTCATAAATTTTTGCACGGTATTTGTAAAAATAAAAAAAATAATATTTTAAAGTGAAATAGTGACAAATTTAAATTGATAATACTTTGTCACAAATATATAAGCTTCAACTACATTTGTGTTTCTAAATATATTAAAATTTTAATAGGGACTTATATTAAGTAACACAATATGATAAAATTAAGACATTCACAAAAATATTTTTATATCGTCTAAAAGACCTATTTTTTAAAGGGAATTAATTTATCTGTAAATTGTTTCCAATTATCGTAAAATCCATGAGTATCTTGCGGGTGTACTATCTTTATGAAAATTTATGTTTTTTTTAAACACTTAATGGTAACCATTATTGAAAAAATATATCTCGTTATTAATTCCAAACACAATATACCTGGTCGTATTTGAAATATTATTTGCTTTATTTATACCATTCGTTATTGCAATTATAAAAAATCTTAAAAAACTTCATTGAATTATAATCACTATTCACTTTTTTGTCATATAGTTATACGACTTTATAAAAAAAAGACATAAAACTAATAGAAACAATTAAAATATTAAGATATTAAAATAATACAGAGGAAGACTTCTCAGACAATAAAATTTAATGACAAAAAGTAAAAATATTTAGTTAAACAACGTAACATTAAAACAATACAAATAATTAATAAAAAATACAAACCTGCTCTAGAATCTGACAAACCAAACAACGGCACGAACACTTCACGAGAAAATTACGAAATAGATTTATTAGACGATACGCTCGTAGCGACACGTAGCGATCGTAGGATGGTCTACGCGGCACTGCTACGTTTCGCGGACTATATGCGCACGCTTAAACAGTGCGGACTATTCGATTACTCTTATTCCAATTAGTTACGGACTAAAATCCTATATTTTTATTTTTACACTGTCCGCGTGAACAAAGTAGTTTAACGTTGCGATATTGGTTGTTTAATTTACAATATTGTCTTCGTATATGTACCACTCTTGCTGTTTTTACTAACATTACAGAAATGTGTATATTTAAATTTATTCATCGTGATACTTATTTGTATTGAGATTCCATTCATCCGCTTAACACAAAGCTTCTTATGGTATTAGGAAAACGATTTTTCTTTTAAAAATGTAGCCTTGGTATTGAAATAACAAGCTCTCTTCTTTATGTCACAAAATATAATCGCATTAAATATATTTTTGTAAATGTTTCTGTGATACGGATCATATCTAAGGGCGTCTAAATTGATTTTAGGTTTATTTATGACTGTAATGTAAGTTATATTGAAAAGCGAATACTTCACAATGAATTTCATTTCACTTGGCACAGTATGGCCCCAGTTTATTCATGAGCATACAAGATATTAAAACCTTGACATTCATTGGTATGTGGAACTAGGAGCATGTGACCCCATTATTTTATTAAATACTAGATACTGTCCGCGACTTCATGCTTAAAATATTTTTCAAGTTTTTCAAAAAGAAAATTACAAAAATAATGACTATTACTTAGTGTTCTTTTTTTGTAAAAAAAAATACACAAATTAAAGGCTGGAATAATCACACTTTTTAGTTTATCTAGTTAAAATGCTATAATACCAATTTTTATTCTGGAACTATAAGTGGTTAAAAATACAAGTATCATTAATGATCTCTTCTGTTTCAATAAACATATAATAGTACGTACAATTTTAGAAATATATTTAAAATTAAATGCTCGTAAAATTGAGACAAGTCCAATTAGTTTTAGCGAGAATGTAAAAAAAATCTGTTTCAGTTTAGATTTCAGCCAAATAAATGACTGTAATCGGAGTAAGTTTCGCTAATACTTTTTAATGATGACTTGTGTTGTTCGCTCGAGGTGAAAGATAATTTAGTTGTGTCAACTTAAAATCGTATATCCATTTATCCTATTTATGTTATCCGTTCAACATCAGCGGTTTATTTATTGTGATATAAAAAAGTCATATTAAACTGATTAATTATATATTGTCGTCAACAGTAAGTGATACAATTCTTAAACTTTCATACTAACGCCATCTTGTGACGGTTTTAAAAATTATTTCCATTACAGCCTCTTTCACTGTGATGTTCAATGTTTTTTTTACTAAATATAAAGAATATTAACATAACACGCTCATTGTAGTAATTCTTATAACGTTTTACAAAAAATAATAAGAGGCATTTAGATCAATACAATTATAGGCACAACTTCTTTGGCTTCAATTGGAACTCAAACCAACCTTCACGGACAATCCATATTTTATATTATCGTAATAATATGCTCTTGTTTGTTATATATATGATATAAATCCAATTAATTTCACTTTAATATGTAGGAAGTTTAATTCTTGGTGAATAAATTTTAGTTATATAATGTCGTTAAAATATTAAAACAAATATTGCATGTTATTAGTAATTTAATCATGTAATTCTTATACACTATCGGTAATATTTTAGCCAACGTATATATCGGTTTAATTATAAAACCTGTAGATATTATTACAACTTATAAAATATCTGAATAGTTGTTATGCCCTCATTACTACAGCGCCAGTTATTATAAAAAATATATATTGCAGTATATTTTTAGATAAAACCTTATCTTATTATGAAATTTCTAAAATGAGAGTTCTAATAGAGGATTTAAGACTTGCGCTTATGACTTGTTTTGATAATGTTTCATGTTTTGTGATTAATGTTTTGTGTAAAAGCATGTTTAAGGAAATTAATAAACGAAGAAATAAAATGAATATTCCCATATTTTAAATATTTGTATTCATCACTACCTTAAGTGCTGTTTATTATTTTTATAATCTAAGTTTCTTCAAGTTGATAGCCTTTATCGGTTTTAAAATTTAAAAAAGGCACATCGAGTAAAATCGGTACTGCTGGACATATTTAATCTTGTTGGATATAAAACTTCACTAAGTTGCTTTAGAGTAGACATTTTGCGACAGCGTTACTAAGTAACCAAGCGATATTTCTTTATATCGTCGACTCTACAAATGCAACAGTTTATTTCGTGTCTGCAGTTCTGTTGGAGATCGCAAATTTCATTTATCTTATATATATGTAGCAGTTTAGATTATAAAAATGAGTACCATAATTATGAATTCTAAGGCTTTCGCGAGTATTCATTTATATGAAACTAATATTTTCGGATTACTACGCGTACTTTATTAGTTTTAAAAACGGCATACTCCCGACGTTTCGGATACTTGGTGGCAACGATGATCACGGGCGGACGAGATGAGTGATCACGGTTGCTCCAAAGTACATTAATATTTAAAACAGAATACTAGTCAATTAAATCTGAAAATATTTATTTATGATGTTATGTTATAATGATAATATGATATTTTGAGACTTTATTTATAAACGTATATATATTGGAATAGTTTTTCTTAAGTGACATTCTTATTTATTACAAATTTTCACATCCATTTTACTTTTTTTCATACACGCCTGTTTGAAATGAGTTTTTAAATAAAAATAACTCTGCAACATGGATTTCTGAAATATCTACCTTACGCAAATCTCATAGAGTTTATTTTCGAATAATCTATAACATATTTATTCTACTATAGAATACAAGTCTTCGTAAGTAACAATTTGTAGTGTCACACTAAACGAGGTTTCTGAAATAGAAATTGAAATTAGGCTTTATATATGAGAAAATAAAGATAGTTTTCAAAAATTCTGATCGCATGTGCTTTAAATAAATAGTCTCAATGAAACTTGCATGCGATATAAAAATGTTTCCTAAATTGGAACTCGTTATTTAAGAGATCCACTCAGCTCTGATATGAGAATTGGTATATCAAGCAATTTACTAGTATATTAAAATCAAAGTGCAAGAATAAAACTAACCACAGATATTAAAAGATGGAGAAAAGCTGAATTCAATCGACCGTCTGTCATTTTTATGGGGTTTTCCAATAGGGACGCTTGAACTTTGACAGCTGATTGCGGCCATGTTGTTTGAGTGATAGCTGTCAAATGCAGTGTGTTATATTCATTCCGTCCTCCCAAACCACCATGGCAGGTTACAGTGTCGAGCAGCACGTGCAAATCATAAAATTGTTTTATGAAAATGGGTCTTCAGTTCGAGCAACGTTCCGCGCACTTCGCCCGTTTTACGGTCGCGATGATCGTCCTGCCGAGTCGACTATCCGTCGATTGGTGGACAAATTCGAGTCAACCGGGTCAGTTAACAATCAGCCGGTTCCCGTGCGTCAACGTAACGCGAGATCTGCCGAGAATATCGCCGCTGTGCGCGACAGTGTCCTCGAAAACCCGCGGCAGTCAATTCCGCGTCGCGCACAGGAACTCGGCCTTTCGCAGACGACAACTTGGCGAATTTTGCGTTGTGACTTGAGCCTGCACCCGTACAAGATCCAGCTGACCCAAGAGCTCAAGGTTAATGACCATAGACAGCGCCGTGTGTTCGCTGACTGGGCATTAGAGCAGTTGGAAGTTGACGCCGATTTTGGCAAAAAAATCATCTTCAGCGACGAGGCGCATTTTTGGATGAATGGCTATGTCAACAAGCAAAATTGCCGTATTTGGGACGAGACCAATCCACACGAGGTTCACCAAGTGGCAATGCACCCGCAGAAAGTGACTGTTTGGTGCGGATTTTGGGCCGGAGGCGTGATTGGTCCGTATTTTTTCGAAAACGATAATGGTGTGGCCGTCACCGTCAATGGTGAGCGATACCGGTCGATGATAACCAACTTCTTTTGGCCTGAAATCGAGAATATGGATCTGGACAACATGTGGTTTCAACAGGACGGCGCTACGTGCCACACAGCACACGCTACGATGGAAGTTCTGCACGAGCAATTTCTGGACATGGTCATCTCGCGCGGAGGCGACGTGAACTGGCCACCGAGATCGTGCGATTTGACCCCGCTGGACTTTTTCTTGTGGGGTTTTCTTAAGTCGCAGGTCTATGCCAACAAGCCGCAAACCACCGATGCCCTCAAAGTCAACATACGCAGCGCCATCGATCAAATACAGCCCGATTTGTGCGCCAGAGTCATCGAAAATTGGACCTTTCGTGTGCGCGCCACCAACCGAAGCCGTGGCGGTCATTTGAATGATGTCATATTCCATACATAATGGGGTCGATAGACCTTCCAAATAAAAAAAAAATTTCGCAAATATCTTTCCTACATGTATTATTTTTTGCATTTCAAAGATCAAGCGCCCTTAATGGAAAACCCTATAGTTTACTCTGATACTACCTCATCAAAAAGGACGTGATGACTATGTCAATTAGCGACCACAGTTATGATTAGGTATATCATTCGGAGTGCAAAAATTTCGGAATATTCCCTACTTTTCTTATCCTTAAACACTGTTTCTTCTTTCTTGTGGTCACTTCTTAATAATTTCTAGAATAACAACACATCCGAAAATACACCTGGAAGAGTGCATTGATGACCGTATACAATCACTTCGAAGAAAATTCGTTTTATTGTTAATTTAAATTAATTTAAACATTCACATACAATTTTAAGAAAAGCAATGTAGAGACAATAAAAACACGAGTTTTTATCAAATGTTGTCAAAGGAAAAGTTACCTCGTAATTACTTTTAAAAATGTTTCCGAAGTACAATTTAGCTTGATACTAACGGAAGCTATTACATCCCTTAACCTGGACGCTTTCTTTGCAATCTTGGAGGTGCGTCGATCAAGTTTCAAACTCAACAAAGTTTTTATTAGTTCTCTAAGTGATTGTATTGTTGATATCGAGTTCTACCCTTCTCTTATGAGATTTATAAACACTGTATGAAACTTTAGCTATCTTTTGTTTGTTGGTATTAATAATGACGTTGGGCTTATAATTCTGTATGTTGGATCGCTATATTCTCTAGAATGTTTTTCTAAAATGATGTGATATATTTTGTAAAACTCAGAAACAACAAAGTCATTGTAAAATAGCATTATAAAAAAAAATCTACTTTAACCGTGAAATATCAATTTTTTATGTTCAGCTTTTTTACATTAATCTATGTTATAATTGTTTTGAAATTATAAAAAATAAAAAGGTCTTGATTCTTTGAAATTGTTGCAAAGTTCATGAGCTAAATTGGAATATCAATATCGATAAACACGGAAACAATATGCAAACGTATATTTAAATACTTATGTATTTTTTTTTTAATGTTAACATCATTTACCAGCTGGAGTAAGTAAGTAAGGTTGATTAAGTAATATTTTATGTGATACGATCTTAACTGATACAGAAAGCAAAAATATAAAATTTTGCAAGAATATCAAAGCGAAATATTTTTATTCTGTTTGAACTAATTCGTTTCTTTACAAACTACTTACTCTCCATGTCTCAAAACTGCTAGAACTATTTGAACACATTTAAGTAATAATAATAAATAATAAGTTAAGTTTTTGATTAATATTTTTTAATAACAAATCTGCACATAGATTTGTAATGATACCTTAAAACATAAAAGAAATACACATACATAGCTTTATTACGTTTTTGTAACTCAATAAAACTGGTGAGTAAAATCATTTTGTATGATGTTGACTCACGAATAAAATGGTTTTGTTTTCGAGAAATAAATCGAAGTTTGATTCAGTAAAAATAATGTCATGTTGCTTTTCTGACCATAAAGTATAACATTTATTTAGATTTATCTATTTAATATAAATGAAAGCAAAGAATTATTTGTATCATGATTTATTATATTTACTAGTGATGAAAAATTAGGTTAACTTTAACGCGATAGCAACAAATATTATAAATGCAATAATGTTTTAGCTAGCATATTTATTACAACTAAGATTTTATTGAAAAATCATTTGATTCGGTAATAAAATATCACCTCATTATATCCAAGTCGGATAAACATAATGAAAACCTTTACCCTACATTATGTCCGCTATATTGTAAGAC
Source organism: Danaus plexippus (assembly GCF_018135715.1). Classification (NCBI taxonomy): domain Eukaryota; kingdom Metazoa; phylum Arthropoda; class Insecta; order Lepidoptera; family Nymphalidae; genus Danaus; species Danaus plexippus. Next base: position 2,548,704 of record NC_083554.1, read on the forward strand.
ATTTACAAAAGATCGTGTTTACCAATTGCCTGTTGGCGTTCTTAATTGTGTTTACTCAAGCGGGGCTAAAGAGAACGTGAGTTAAGGCAAGAAAGCAATTACTCCAGTTTTATTAACACTTTTACAGACACCTTTATGACATTGCTAATAACAAGTTTAGGATGATTTTCAATTATAAGCGAGAGCGTTTCTAAGAAAAGTATTATAGTTTTTAAAATGTCTTACATGTTCTTTTCTTACCATTCTGATAATTACATGCACATTCTCATAATACCAAAAGTATTTATATCATTATAGTGACCAGATATATGAGTCGACTCACTATAAACCTTTAGAGATCGAAAGTCATTTTAATATTAAATAACATATTATATATATGGATCCGTTATTCCGATAATCTACAAGCTCTTTGTTATTTTGTTATGAAGCATGATTTATAATTATCACAGAATATAATAATTAATTTTGTGAACAATAATAAAGTCGAGCCGTAATTTGATGATGAAAATTAACAAACTAAAAATGACGTAACTAATTTGTTCAAGTATTTTTAACTACCGGGGCTTTGCATAATTTTGTATTTACATACACATTTGGTATGTACCAAATCGTGAATAAACCAGTGAATCTTTATGATGTAAATTTATATATGGTGACAGATTGTCCTCGATTTTCCAATTTTTTATCATTAGGAAGCTGTAACACAATCTTTATATTTGAGGACCTTGCTGCTCCTTTTGTTTGACCCGATTCGTGATGAAAATACTTAACAAAAGACGTACATTTGTTTAAATTCGACCCACATCTCGGCTCTATTCGGGTATATAATATTATCAAGCAAAGGATATACCTTTCGTTAAATTGAAGATAAAATCTTACCCCAGTAATACCTATTATTTATACGAAAGTTTGTTTTTTACTGTGTTTATGACTCAATCACGTAATAACTGTGTAGCAAATTTAAAATAAATTTGGTACGAATGTTGTTAGTCTGCGATACAGACATTTCTATTACCACCTAAATCTTTTAAATTGAAGGCCTTGAAAACAAACTTCAAACACGCAAACGAAGCCTGGGGGAAAATAAAAAGCCTAAATAACATTTTATGAATATTATAAATGTTAGAGCAAGTTTCTCTTTGTTTAGGTTTTATAAACCGTGGCCTTTATATGTAAACGTACATAAGATTATATTTATCGCTTTTAGGCAATTCCAAATGGTACTTCCATTTGGAGTTGCCTAAAATGATTGGTTCTAGTAATACGAGTTACCTGTACATTAATCTATATACTGCAAGAATTTATATATTTCCTAACGAGTCAATATTTTACTTTGAATTAATGCTACTCATTATTGTTTTTACAAAGCTGAAACCACTAATTGATTTAATTTCCTAAAAAATCCAATAGATGGCATCACTTGATAATTGTAACCTTTAAAGTATTTATAAGATGCTGGACTTAAAGCCTATTTAAGGCATAAGAACTTCGTTGGCAAAGTAACTAGGTGGTAATATTGTTTAACGTTGGACACGTATACGCAAATTTAGCTTAAACTATCCTGTCACAAATCTTTGAAAGGCCACTGAAAATATAACGAAGCTAATATATAATATTTTAGTAATGTATAAAGTTTAGTTTTAATACGATTAAAATGTAAAATAAACAGTTAAAAATAAATATTTTTAAGTTGCTGGTTTACCAATAGTTAAATTATAAAAAGTGACCTTTGTAACATGAGACCGTAGCTTCATAATAAAAAATAAATAAATAAATAAAATAAAAAAGTTTCTTTTTCCCAGAATTGTATTAGTTTTTGTTTTATGTATGAGTTCAATATAAATCTTGAAAGCATATGTAAAGAACTTGTAGTGTAATGTTTTATGTATTTTCTGAGGGTCTTTATTTGAAGAAAGTTAACAAAAGATATTGGATTTGATGTGTTCGATATACTAAAAGGTTACCATGAGAGAAAATTTCTATAACTAGTATATACCTTATATTAGTAGTAGCATTAATATGTACAAAAGTATATTTTAGTGAGCCTAGATGGGTGGAGGAACCTAGCTATGGTCAAGTAATAATAGCTCAACCATGGGCTGGCTCGACCGAGGAAGTACTACCCTCTCACAGAAGATCGATCTGTAATATCTGCGTTTCTGGGAGAGAAAGAGCCGGTGGCCCTTTCCCTTTTCCCAATCTTTTCTGCCCTTTCCCTTTTCGTACCCTTTTCTCTCCCTCTCATACAATCAAGGTTGGCAACACATCTGCAACATTACTAATTGTGCAGATGTCCATGGACGACGATGACCTGATGATGATACCTTCCATCAGATAGTTTTTCTGCTCGTTTGCTGCCTTTGAAATATAAAAATAAAAATACGTAAACAATAGAACAACAATCTAGAAAGATATTTTAATTAATATTTAATTTCGAATTAATTAAATAAGAATTAAGGAAATGAATGGCCGAGGTTCTTTTTTAACAAATTATATGACCTTTGAAACGGAAAGTACCATAAAAATTGCCATTCATGGAAAATAGTTGTACGCGTAGTAAATTTAATAATCAATAACATTTACCCACAACTTTGCTCTTTACACTCATATTTTTGTTTAGGTTGGGATTCAATATATTTATATATCCTAGTCACGGTTAAACTTTAGTAATAATAGGATTCGAAACTTTGTATTTTGAAAGAAACGACACCCAAGATATTTTGTGGATGTTTCATGTTGTATATCATATATAAAAGGCCCTATAGCGAAATTGGTTCAGATGCCTGGAAGGTTATCCCGGACAAATAGAATACTAGACAGCGTTCAAACGTTAAAACTAACATTTATCTTTCAAATTGGTAATAAGACTTTCATTAGGTTTCTAGCAATAGGGATTATAGGCTATTCCTTAATTAATTCAATTTAATTTAATAAAATATTATGAAAAGTAACAATATATATTTGACTTAATATGTGTAACTATTTTTAAACAATGTTATCATACTACATTATTTATTCAAGTGGGATGATAGCTCTAAATGTTTTCATATTCTAAAGTACGTCTTTGATGTACGAACCTTAAACAATTTACAGTCGGCTCAAAACTTTAAGACCCTAATTAATATAACCTTTGCTCGTAAGCTTGTCATCTGTAATGGGTCTGTTTAGTATAAAAGGTTAAACTATCTATTTAGGTTGGCAGTTTTTGAAGTAAAATAAAATATATTTTTCATTTTGTACTAACTGGGTTTTTATGTAAATTTCGTTGACGCTGAGTACATCTAGCAAGTTCAACAAACATTTGTCCAGTAGATACATTTGTACGCTTTAAGGTTGCAACCCGTTTGACAGTCTACGGACGTGTGACAGCTAGAAACGACAAATGGCTGTGTTTATCTTCATTGTACACACATTGTGTATGTTGCAGAGAAATGTTTTAGAGTTGACAGGACCTTACATATTTTCAAATGTATTCCAATTTTGTTAAAGTAATAAATGAATATATATTCAAAGTATAATATTGCGGAAGTTATTATATATAGAATATTTACCCGTCAAATTCACTCCCAACAGGCTGCTTTAGCTATGCTTAAAAACACATTTAATATGTAAGAAAATTATATAACATTGTCGTTACAAAAACAAAGATTTTTTAAATATAAAGTCAAACAAAATAGTAATGACTGACTGAAAATTAAATTTATATAAATGTCACAGGAAATTTGTTTATATAACCTAACACGAGAAAAATTCCGCGACAAATTATAAAATGTATTATTAATACTTTTTATTATGTAATACTTCGGTAATTTTTTATTATTAGAAGTTAAATTTTATATTAATTGTATAATATGGTTAGCGTATGTCTCTCACAGTTCTATAGAAACATATTTTACTTTATGAAATTTTATTACTTTTATTATTTAAAAGGACTGTTGTAAATCATTCTCATAAATATTATAAAGCTATATAATTTCTTAACTATTTTATGTTAAGTAAAACTGTTTATCGATCTTTATCTAGTAATAGAGATGACATTTAATTTAGTTTCCAGAAAAATAAATGTATTCTGTGCTTTCTCTGAGAATCCTATTTTTTGGCAATAACAACATGATTTGGGAGAAGATAAATACTTGTTAGTAGGCATAACTTGTGCAATATTTGTTGCCATTGTGTATTTTATATCAAAAAAATTTATTGTATATAATGAATCATTTTTTTTCTTATTTAATTTTCTCCACTTAATACTTGTTTATTGTGAAAATAAAAGAGACAAATTCTTTTTTCGAATTTAGTAAATCAAACAACATTGAAACGATGTGTCATCAACATCACATCTTTGAATTTATAAAAAAAATCAGTTCTGAATAGAAATTATAGACTTTACGTATTATTCCTTAAAGTTCACTTTGAATAACATGAAAAATTTCATATTAATATATTAAAAATAACGGCAACAAAATAAAAAATATATAAGCAATTGATGGAATTAATAATTTATTTTTAGCCGTTGTAATAAATAAATAAATTTAAATAATATGAAAACATTTACATGATTGTGTATAATGGAAGATAAAAATTAAATCATTAAATTAATAATTTATTTCAAAACCTTACGTGGATTAAATATTTCATGCCTACTTATTGTTGAATTAATGACCATCGCTTTGTCAAAGTTGTGAATGTCAATAATGAATGTTTTAATTTAATATTTCTGTTATATCCGCCGGCTACACGACCGCTAGTACAAATAATTATGCAGATTATACTGTAATTACCTTCACGAGGGTCTTGTCCTTCGGGGCCAGATACCTTAAAATAGAGGCTAAGTATAATACCTGAGTATAATATTTCACTTTGACCTTTACCCCGGATGGTATACCGAAAGACATTTACCCATGTCAAGTACTCCTTATAAAAATATAATTATAAATGAATCAACTTACACCTACATTACTCATAATTATTTAATATTATAACCATTTATTATTACTACTGAATCACTAAATCACTTTTTACTATTTACCCAGAGCTTTCTCTAAAAGTTCATCTCAAAGCCACGGCCTTTATAAATAAACTAGGTTTTAATTAACCTTGCAGTATAATTTAATTAACCTTTTAGAAAGCTCAAGTTGGTTTATTAAAAGCAAGCCTGCATTTTATGCTAGATTTACAGATTTGGAATAATGAAATATATTTATCAGTTTATACGTTACGCTACTAGGTAGATTAGGTTTAATAATGTTGTTTATAAAATTGTACATTTTTAGTGAGTCTGCTACAGTTTGCGAAGAAAAAAAAAATACTATTTGATAGGCATAGAAAAGTATTTTAAATGTTTATTATATATATATTTTTAATTATAACTGCTCAAAAGTAAGTAGAATCACCCTTTATTAACTTTACTGCTTTCCATTTTTCTTTTCCATTTTTTCATTTTTCCATTTTGCAAAGGGAAATAACCACAAACGAGCGATCAGTAGGTTTTGTGAGAGAGGGCACTAGGGCTATAAACAAATGTCAAGTCTTACTCCATCCTTAAAGCGGCTACGGATTGGACTATAATGATGGATACGTATGAAAAACAATACAAAATCCCCGAGGATATTTGTGCGTCGGCCTCCAACCCAGACTTATTTATGTATTCGCGAATTTTAAAGCGCGTTGTGATGATAGAGCTTACGGTTCCTTGGGAAACCAACATCCCCAAAGACCATACCATCAAGGTCAACAAATATTACGAGCTCACAAACGAACTCACTCGAAATAGGTTTGTCTTGGATTTATACGCGGTAGAAGTGGGAGCGAGAGGTATAACGGCTAAATCTCTCTACAACCTACTAAAAGACTTGGGCCTGTCCAGAACTTATATCAATTCGTTCTTGGAACGTACTTCGAAGGCAGCCCTAGTAGGTTCTTTTCAAATATGGTAATATAGGGAAAAGAGCTTGAACAGTGGAGGTGAGCGTTTAACGCGCGTTAGTTAGGGGCCCCTTAAACCTACACCTGGGTCGCAAGTCCCAGGCACTGTTGAAGCTCCTCTCCCTGCAACGCGATGGACCCGGCACCCGCAAGGTGAATCCATTGAATGCTAAGAGGTTTCGTCTATATTTTAAGTCCCAAAGGGGCAAACGAGCAGAGAAACCTACCTTATGAAACCGCACATTGCTTATAGTTTCCCTGCATCGCGGCATGGTAGGTGGTCTTTTTCTCTCATCGTCAAGAGTTAAATTCAATCCATAATGAGTCCACAGAAGGTCAGCCTTTTCTTAAGTGTAATGAGCTAGCAACCTGTCAGGATTATTCAAGGACCCCTTTCATCGTCCTTAGCATAATATATAGAGGAGAGGAATTAAAATCCATTTTCATGTACACTTCCTTCTTTAAAAGCAACTCAGATATGTATTAATATCATAGAATTCGTTACCTTAGTGGTCGTATATAAAAATTTTCTATACAATTTTATCCTTAATTTCACATCAATATTAGAAACATTTCTTACATTATACAGATATATTTTCGATTTCCTACGTAACTGCCACCTTAAGTATTTTTAAAAATTAATATCATACCAATATAATACAGTACATATCATCATTTATATACTGTAACTAGCGTAGTATATTCCCCGGCACGTACGTACCCTTTTCTGTTCAAATATAGTTTATAGAAAGCTTATACTGTATTCGTATACATTTTATATAAATACTTGAATTTCTTGTATTTATATTGAAGTTCCCATCAAATAGTTTCCACTCAGAAACTATAACTGTTCAAACATTTATTTATAATGTTTACATAATATTCCTGTGATGTATTACGGTAAATTATAAATTTGTAAAGTTCTAACGGTGGGTCTAAGTATATTACCACTGAAATCAAAAACTTTCAAAAAATTTTGATACCTGATTTTCGGATCTTTTGCTTTAATATACATTTTGATATAAATCCTAATAATTAACTTTAAAAATCTTCATACTATTACGTGTATTTTGACTTATGTTCCAAATTAAACCGAGACTTTGTAATGTTAAAAAAATTCGTGATGAAAATTTGGAGATTTGAATTTAAATTCGTTTATAAGTATTAATTTAAAGATGGATAAGAATCATTGGAGTCTTATATAAATTAACATTATTTTTATTTTCATTTCTTGTACAAACAGTTCCAATCTAATTGATAAAAATATATAAACTAATCCCACATCCACCAAGGTAGTCGTGACTTTCTAAAGCATTAGATCAAATAGATATACCGTGGTCGGTTCTGTTTTGTAGTTATTTAAATGATTGTAACTTCACTAATCGTTTCAATTTTATAAACTTCTTAATATCTGAAGAATTTGGGAAATAACAATGTTTTAAAAAACACGACACAAAATAAAAGGTTTGAATTCATGAACCCTCTCCTACAGTGTTTGTGAATTTAATAAGAATTTTTAAACATTTAAATAAAAAAGTCACTAACAATAATAGAGACTTATTCCAACTAATTAGTATTTATATAATAAGCTACGTGTATAAGCCAATAGGAACCTTCAGCTATATAAAGTAACTCGAGCTATTTTCAGACAGCAAGTAAATAGGACTCCTTTATAAAATCTTATCCTACCTTTTATAAGAATAAACAAGATATTGGATTTATAAAATAATTCCATTTCTTGCGAAGCGATGGAGGAATTAATTATATTCTTCCAGTAGTTTGCTTTGCAATAAAGAGCTATTGGAACAATGATAAAGTTTTAATACTAACGATAAACTCTTGAAAGAAATTGTTTAAAGAAACAAACAGTGCAACTAGGAGAATAAATTCTTTTAAAGAAATACCTAGCATCCCTTACTTCTATAATAACAATCTGTTCCAAATATATATTATTTTTTTGATTAAGTAGAAGGTATTATTTTTTTAATAAGTAAATTAATTTGTATGTTATCTGTTACTTGTATAAAAATACTATACGGTACTTATTTATGTGTTATCAATTATAATATATCGAAATTTTCATTCACTGAAAATAGTATTTTTACGAAAAATATTTAATTTTGATACAAAAAAAAAAACAAGAAAGTCAACGAGGTCTATGATACCTTCATTATCAAGTTAAGAAATATTACCTTGATAAACCAGTCTCAATATCAAAGGACGAATACTTTAAAGAAAATATTGATATTGCGATTTAAATTGAAAGGCTCATTCACTTTGCTGAAATAATATTGAAAATTTAATAAATGACAATCACATCTGCAATCCCTCCCGTCTCTGGATTTATGAAGCAAACTTTAAAAACTGTATTTCATAACTTGCTTATTAAAAGACATAAAAATATGTATAGCATTATAATTTTACGTGGATATACATAAAATAGGATTATTTAAATTGTTTAAATTAAAAATGTGTTTTATAGGATAATTTTTTTTGAATATTTCAATTTAGTATTATAGTTTTATCATTTACCATGCAAATAGTGTTAAAAACCCATTTATACTGATTTCATTTCTTTTGATATTTTAAATAAATATAAAATACTTGAATATGATTCTATAATACGGGGAAAATGAATTTCAGAATATATCTCTGGCGACGAAATATTGTTTGATTTTTTATCTCAATTTTATTTTATGAATTTGATCCAGTTTTCGGGCATATAATTTCATTTTTAATAAATTATGTTTACTTATTGATTGAAAATATATTTTTAAATTCAGAATAAGCGTTAATTAGAGATAGAAGAAAGTATATAATTGAAATGTGTTGCCGTTGAAAGCGTATAAATTAATTATCGAACTCATAACAAGTCCTTTTTAGTTTTCAGACTGATTATAATTAATTAAATTATGAGCAGACTTAAAATAAGTAATACAATACAGAGAATACGTTATTTAATCACAGATTAATTAAATGAACGATCAAAGTTAAGTAAACTTATCATTAATTCTTTCATCTTTGTTTAAATGTAGAGAATTTAACCATTACCAACAACGGAAAGTCAGGGTGAGATGGCCCGAGCAATTTTAATTAAAATGTAGCAACATTTTAGGGTCTTTGTAATTTAGACGTTTAGTCTTCATTACATGAGGCTTTTGTTTCAATTTTTTTTCGTGCAGACACATCACGCATTGTTTTCTTTTACCAACCATTTTGCACAGAACGAGATACTGAAATCTGATTATTGAATAAACGACTTGATATTTTATTCCAAAACATAATAATATTGCATTTGTTCTATAAATTAAAAATAATCTAAAATTTAATTTCCATGTAAAATATCTAATATAAAAACTCCAATCAAGTTTATACTGAATTTATGCCTTTCATGGAAGGTAGAAGGAAGGTTTCTTATACATAAAATTTCGCTTCAGCATATCTAGTTAATATAATAAGTATAAAAGAACCTGACAAGAATACCGTACTAAAATATTTATGGTAATTTTATTTCATCTTCCCCTTCATAAAATACAAATCCTCAGGACTATTTAAAACACAAATAAAATAAGAGCGATACATACTTATTAATAATCATAAAACACGAGTATTAAAAAGATAAATAAATATCAAATAACTGTCTCATTTTCACAAGGACACAATAAAATTATTAATATTTTTATGCTAATTTTTATTACAATTTCATTGAATTTATTTTACAATTGATTTAAAAAAAGGTTTTAAAATAATAGCACTTATAATTTCAAATAAGCAGACAGATTTGCAATAAGAAAAGACTTGTAAGGTTGACTCCGGAGACTTAAAGATTGGAATTCGTTTGTTACCTATGATTATACAGACAAGCGGAATGGCGCAGAAACGCGTGGAGCTCATTGAAACGAAATGTTTTAACCATTTCAAGCCACTTTGAATACAGTTAAATCTTACGAAGTATTTTATACAACGATATATAAAAGCATACATTTAATGAATATAGTAAAAATTATTTTATTTGATAAAAAAAATATCAAAAGTGCATAGTTCGCGTAAATTGAGTGGGAATAAGAACAACGGTCATTCAAAGAACCCTGATCAAAATACAAATATTATGGCATAATTCTATATTAAGTAGTTATTATGGCATAATATTATAGTATTCATTCGTTTAAAACCAGAAGTATCTGTAGTTATGTTAGTCACGTTTACAAAAACAACTTTAAGCTGAATGTGCTTAACGGGAGCGGTTTAATTTCTTTATAAAAAAAAAAAAATAATTTCCTGTGTTATATTAGAAATTCCAACACAAGGTGCGTTCGTGACAAGACTGCGGATTCTTATACCTTGGCTTATAAAAAGTGATGTTGTAATATTTAAATATAGACCGAAATTTGGTTAATTGCGAAAATTCATAACGCATAATACATGAATATTGTAAAGTCTTTAAATATTTTATCATAATACTGAGGATTATGAATTGAAATATTACTTTAATGCACTTGTCTCTGTTTATTCCTTACGAATTCCATTTCCAATATGACGTTGTTAATTCTGATTGTATGTTATTGTTGACACTTTTATTTACAAAACTGAAATTTGAAACTGGCTATACATCTGTTTGGACAAATTTTGGACAAATATATATATGTATATACATACATATATATTGTTTGTCATTTTGTATATAAATATATATATATATATATATATATATATATATATATATATATCATCTTAATTATTTCAAATTCGCCAAATAAAATTTAAAATACGATATGTTGTTCGTTGAATATGGTTATATCATGGTTCATAATAATCTATCAGAAATGCGATAGAAGGAAAAAAGTGCTTTGTCATATAACGCATACAGTTAGGAAACAACTTTATTAATTTGATAAATCCAAGACTAAAATATAAGTTTTCTCAGATATTGATCGAAAATTTAGTAAAAAGCAAACTTATTGGACATTTTATCGACGTAATTGCCACAATTAAGTAAGGTGCGAAATGAGTGTTATACAAAAATTTCTTCATCGGTTTAATGGTCATGTACCAAGTGAAGAGGCTTCGAATGGATTGGTCGGTTTTGGATTAGAAACTTCACCCTCCTTTTAGTTCGATGCCGCGTCATGAATCAGACTAATGAAGCTTGTATTTCAACTTTATCAATGAATGAGTACCATTAATTTATTTCTGTACGTATAACTGAGTATCGCATTACTTATAAATTTAGTTTAGACTTCGTCTACAGTTTGTTAGTTTAATGGATTTCAATTAGTTGAATAAATAATATAATATTCTTTTAAAGATTTTAGAATACTATTTTTTTTATTCTTTTGAGAATAGAAATTTTCAAATGCTGATATGTTTAAAAAGTTTTCTTTAACCGCTAGAAATAGCTATGGCTTTTAACCGTTGCTTTTTAAAATTAACTATTTTAACATAATCACTTCAATTGTATTCGGTATATTTGATAAACGTAACTCATATTTGTTACTTATGTCACTCATGGCAAAATATGGGACTCACAATCAGTCAAGCGTAGGTAAACATAAAAGTCTTTGAAGCGCAAGTTAGTATAATACGACAAAAAGTCTTTCAAGAAAATCATACTAAAAAAAATAGCCTATTTATTATATTTGTTGAAAAAACATAAAGACACAGCTCTTTTATAGTGTTAATAAATTTAATGTTCTAAGTATGTATTGTGCTATCAAAACTGATCAGTGATAATTAAATGAATTGAATGACATATGACTTGATATGACGTTCTCATTAATATCTATTTGTAAATGCTAAACGTGATTATATCAACAAGTGTAGAAAAATCCATATAAATAATTTAACAACTCATTTAGATGACGTCATTTGGTTGAGAAAACGATGAATTAAAATTCTGAAAATTCACTCATTCTAGGAAGAACCAAATCAAGGCACTTGTATATTTTGTGACTATAATCAAATCAGTAGATAGAAGACAACGTCGTCCTGACTTAATACCAATCAAATATATAGTCGCTATCACTTAACGAAACGATTAGAAAACTATTATTTATATGAAAGATTTTAGTGTGTATTTATTAAAAACTTGCGATTCCAAAAGAATTTGATATAAGCTAACTTTGATCTGTTTCCATATTATTGTTCAGCATAGGATGGACTGCAAAATTTTAGGACTAAAAGGTATAACGATCACACTAGGTATATGATAATTTTTAATGTACGGGATATATTGGGCTGTTGGTAATGTACCAGGTGTGTCGACCCGAGTATTAGCGGTTAGCTCATTTAGCTCATTACGATGTTCCTTATGACGATGTTGTATAAAACGCAGATGGTGGAAAGCTTTAATTTAGTTTTGTATCAGTCCCAAAGGTTGAATGGTGTTTGTTCAACGGAAATGTGTCTCAAAATTTCTTTGTTTAATATATTAAAAAAAATATTAAAACAAAAACGTTCCTTACAAACTGTTTAATATAATATTCTCTTTTATGTTAAACATTTCATGAAACAAATTGCATCCAATTAAAATTTTACACACATTTGTGTATCACCTTTGTTTTAGGGTCAATTCTCATGACTTTTTATGCTAATTAGGCAATATTTAATAAACTAAAAGGTTACTTACCTTTATCAAGAAATTGGTAACATTACATATTAAAAGAGAATTTTGTTAAAAATTATATTACCAAATTTAGAAGTGTCTCAGACGAACCTACACGCAATAACTGGTATAATATATATTTTTTTATCTGTTAAACATGTCTTCAAAACTTGGGTTATAGTAATATTGCAATAAGATAATATTGTAACTATAAAAGCAATGGAATAAATAGCTCTCTAATGTATTTATTTATATAATCAAAAATCAAGTAACATAAAGTCAAAAAAAAATTGTTAATAACAATTAAAAACTTATAAAACTATGTTAATATTGTTATTGCTGTTGCGTCCCACTAGAGATGGCGCAGCAATGATTTATGTAAGCATAATCAAGTCTACTCATATTTAATATGCTGTTGGTGCTGCCCCGTAATCTTCGTATTAAAGCATCACACCTTTCGCGCATAGTAGCGAATAAACAATACCCGCTCCGTCGCAAACATCCCTGACGCACTACAGAAACGAGGCAGCCCGAGCAGTACCCTAAATGCGTTATTATATTGAACGCGAAGGGCGCTATAAGATTTTTGAGAATACCTTACCCACAGGTTAGACAAATAAAGACTTGTACAGTAGGCTCTAAACAATGTTATTTTCACGCTAGTCAAGGAGCGCGCCAGCTTGCGAGCTAGCATATTCACTCTCACCGACAACGCCCTCCTTTTTTTCTCAATATCGGCATCGGCCTCAAGGACGATAGGAATAGACCAATATACAAACGATGTCGAAATTACAGTACCGTCGTAATTGAATAATAGTAGAGAAAAAACGCATTATTTCTTTTTTCTAAATAGAATACTGTTTTATTACTATTAAGATAAATATAATTCCTATTTTGGTAACTTTCATTAATTTAATTTAACACTTTTATTGAATTCAAATAGTTACAATTTGACTCCGGGATAAAAGTTTCTGTAAAACAATACTTAAATTGTTGTGTTTTGCTTAATTAGATCAGTTACCTGTTCAAACATTCCATTAAAAACAGTCCCTTTGAATACCTAAAATAATTGGAGAAGGGTGCGGGACATTCTTAAAAGATTTAATTATAAAAATATTTGAAAATTTTTGACGTTATGTGGCTAATAAAATTCCATTGGTATATTTTGTTTTAAATAACCCAATAATAACCCAATAATTTTAAATAAAATGATATTATAAATGTATATATATATATATGTGTTTGTGTGTATGTGTGTGTGTGTGTGTGTGTGTATGTTTGTGTTTGTGTAGAAATTACGTTATTATTATTATAGCGTAATAGTTTAGGACATCTCGATATAATGTACTAATTAATTGAAACCCTGATTACGATGAGAGTAAATGCAATGGAACAATTTAGACGTATGTGAGCATGTTGGATAGAATGTAATTGAGGGTGTAATATCTTTGTTATCAATCTCACTATAGTTGTACAATACAATTATGTAATAAAGATTCCTTGGAATAGTTTTAGGTAACTGTAATTTTTATTAATATTGTAAAGTATGTTGCATTAATAATGTGACTAGAATCTTTATTGATAATAGCCTCTTAAAATTTCTTATATCACATGACAAGTAATGTAATTTCTCCCTGAACTTCTAAAATGAAATATTTTTCGTTTCCTCTATCGCCTCCATTTAAATTAACAAAACTCTCAAGCAAGGTTTATCAAAGAGAAACCGATTTTAGTTACAATTTGGATAATGTTACACGTTTGTCAAGTTAAAACTGTTGAATTCTAATAATTTAAAAATAATTAAACTCGATTCCATACTTTAATTTTTCTAACTAGTATTCAATTGTTCTTTACTTATACTTTCATATTCATTATGTACATATTATCTTATAAACATGTAGAAAGTAAGATTAAAAGCTTATAACTAATTACATAATACTAACTACGTAATAATAAATTAGTCAAAATCTATTCTACTAGATGTTACAATATCTCTCTAATAACTTGAAGGTTTTGGTCTTGAGTTATTAATTTCCCAGTACCCTTTAAAGTTATAAGTATCTTCAGTAATTTAGCACAAAGTTTCCTAAGAGTGTCTTTCGTCTTAACAGTTGAGTCTCAGCTTTTGGGGGCTTCCACTATAATTATTCAGACAATATTTGGTTAAAACATGAAAGTATTATAAAAACTTTGTATGAGATTAAACTGAGAAAATCCAAGTAATAAAATAGAATTGTTGGTTTATTTAAAAAAATTATAACTACTTTATACGGGGTTGATGCTGAACTATATAATTTGATAATGACGCTGAAAATAAAATGATTGGGCCTCACATTGTTGCCAATTATAGCGAAGTAGGATTATATTTCAGACCAATAAAAGTGAATAACTATAACCGTCCCAGGCACGAACTACGAGTTTTGAATTTATGAGAATGATTATGGAATTAGAATTATGGAATTAGAATTCTGTTATTAGACTTTATAACCTACTTTCGCATCGAATTTAAGCATCACGTCATTAACTTTGAACTGAAAATAGCACAGCTGGCAATTTTATGCGTTTTTCAATTTTCCTAAAATGAAGCACTAAATTTGTATTGGTGACAGTTATAACTTTATACAATAATGTCGTCAGTATAGATTTTTAGAAGCTCTAAATTGTTTTAAAAATGGAGTGGAATGAGAAATTTTATAAAGTGTGTAATTTTATATTTTTTGTGGCATTGTAGTTCAACGAAATATTGTTTTTTATTTAAGTTACTTAGGAAAAGAGAAAGGGCAACCGCTTCTCCCACTCTACGGATGAAACGTAGCCAGCGAAGACTGCTTCACGCCGATCTTCTATGAGAGGGTGGCATTTTCCCGGTCGAGCCAGCTGGACTCTACCACCTTAAAAAACCTTCTGTATTCCCTATGGCTTATATTTTGGAGATCTTCAAGGAAAAATTAAGTAGTCTTTTATTTAATATACCTGCCGCCTAATGCTATATTTCTACATACATTGTTAATAAGGATAATAGCTGAGCACTGTCCAATTCTATTTTAAAACACTAACACTGTCACACACGTTTATTTCCTATGATAAATATTATAATGTATGATTATAAAAAACGGAGCTATAGTTGAATTATAATTAGATTGATTATTTTATTAACTATTATAGTTAAAAAAAATAAACAAGTGCGAGTTGGACTCGACCATGTAGGGTTCCGTAGCAGCAAGTAGATGACATAATATAAAAGTTATTGTAGTGCGTTGTAACTTTGATCGATGTTTTATAAAAAACTTGGTTTTACATAGTGTTTGTATAAACGACAAAGTTGTATATGGGTTTTTTGAAAATGTATTATTTCTTAAAAACTAATAATGATATCTCGTTCAAACCGATTATTGTTGAAAGTTTCCATTGAAATCTACAGCATATATTTTTTTTAGTTTTATCACTCGCTTATTTTAAAAGTAAGAGGGGGGGGACACTCATTTTTCCACCTTGGAGGCGTCTATCTTTCAAACAATTGATTTTGACGAAAAATGCTTTTAGGAACCTTAATTTCTTTTTTAAATCCCTATCCATAGACACCCATCACGTTAGCTGGAAAAAAAAATTTTTGAATCAGTTCCATGTATGGAGTGCCCCATTTTAATTTTTAAATTTATTAATTTTTATTCAAAATTCGAATAGCAGTTACTAGAATACATCAACTTCCGAAGTTTCAACTATGTAGGCCAAACAGTTTCAGGAATAATTGGCTGTGACATACAGACGGACAGACAGACAGACAGAACACTAAAAGGTTTACTTATAATATAATAAATAATAAAGTTTAAATACATTAGGAATTTTAACTCAAGGTTACTCGTTAAAAAAGACAATTTAAGCATTAGTACACATACATTTATATAAAAGTATAATAATGCATTTCCTTTTTAAGTTAATGCAAATGGAAAAAACTCGGGTGGTTTTAAAAATAGCTAGCCGTCACAGCAATCAGATTTATCGTACAATGTCTTTCCGACGAATTAACTTTAGTTTGGGGTCTAGTTATTTTTACGAAAAAATATAAAAGGTATTAGAAATAAACATAAAATATCCTGTATGAGCAATAAATAAAGTATTGAAAATGTTTTTATTTATAACAATATGTAGGTAAAGAAATCGTGATTTTCAATTTTAGGCCGACTGGCTAACAATTTATTTCCATATAAACTACCCCGCTGCGTCAGTTATGAGGTCAGCCAACAAATAAGTATTAATTGAAATAAAACATCACGTTGGTAGGACCTAAAGTACAAGCGTTATTACACATTTTATTAATGTTTATATAACTGCGGGTTCTCAACTGGTTCCCAACGAGTATTTTTTTTTATGTTTTGAAAATGATAGATGATGTTGATAGATTTATTTATAATTAATTTAATTTATTTCAACACAGTATACCATAATTAATTTGAAATATTTCTTTTTGCACTTCACTGAAAGCAAACATTTTGTTCAACTGTAAATTTATAATGTCGAAGGCAGATAAAGAAAATATTCTAAACAACTATGCAAAAGATTTATTTGACACCTTTTGGTTATTTAGACTACTTAAAAGTATTATTTAATTGTTTTTTTCTCGTTGACTATGTAAATATTGACATGTACATTCAATTTATCCTTTCTGCTATTCAAAATTATATGTTAAAAATTTCTAATGTTTCTCGGTGAAAACGGAATATCAAATATTAACTTAGAATTATTGCACGTTACATGCAAAAGTTAAAATATTTTTACCCTATTTAAAGTTTATTGTAAAGTATTAAAATTAAAGGTACTAGTGTATCGTATGGCGTAAATTATATATCATAAAAAAAATATTTGTTTTCACTTTAATGAGATATGACTTTCGCGAACATTTATTGAAATGAAAGTTATATTTAAGGATTTGAAAAAATCTTTCACCTCGTCTGTCCGGATTACAGTCGCTTCTAAATAACCAAACGTCGGGAGTAAGTAGTTCATAATAATAAAAAACGCCTTTTCCACACTAGTTTCCACTTTATTGAAAAAACACAAATACAGCAAAATATGCATGTAATATTCATGATTGCTTCAGGATTGAAAATAATCCTAATCAATATATCGAAAGATATTTTACACGCTTTATCATAACAATAATACCACTAATTATTTAAAACATGAAATGAATTATCAATATCATTGAAATGTTATTTATTTGGCATCAAACTATCAAAAAGAGTGTGCGAGTAAGATCAATCATGATCGGGTGTGCTGGTAACGTTGTCACTTCATGATGGATGGTTCGTTCAAATATAAATACATGATACTTTAAAATTTATTTTATACTTGTCATAACAATATTTTTTAATAAATCATCAGAATTCGTTAGTTTTATTAAATAGAGTATCCAAATAGATAATCTAAGTTCTTGTATTCATATTTTTTTCTTGAGGATTTTTGAAAGAGTCGATTGTTAGTGTTACATACAACAAAGAAAATGAAACACGTTTAAAGTGTAGTACTCTTCACAAGGATCCCTAAAATATTTAATCATATGTAAAATGTCGTTTATTCAGTGAATAAACTTCAACAAGCTTGTGCTGTTTTTTTCGCTTTTCCGATGATATAGTAGTCAAAAAGAAATATAAAGTTTATACGAAAATGAACTTAGATAGAATGTAATAAGAAGCGTTTTTGTTTAACTCCAATTTAGGATTGTCAAAATAATCTATTAGCCCCTTGTGTAATATCAGTTAAAAATTAAAACATTGCTTTTGTCATCCCTTCAAAGTGGTTTTTTTTTCATCTTGAATTTCAACCTTTTCTTTAGTTTATTATAAATGTAATAACATATTTTTATAACCCACAAGTTTTTTTGTAGTAAGAAGAGAATTGTTGCTACTTAGAAAATTAGTAAATAATAATTCGGAGCTCACATTCTGGTATGGGGCAAAATTATTTTAGGGTTATTGTGTAACAGATAACAGTACGGGTATACGAAGTTTGAGGATGTCAATTTCGATGTAATTGAAAATATCAATGCGCTCAAACAGTATATCTTAGACTTCCTAAAATTATATAAATGATGAACACCTTTTGACACTTAACGATGATGAAGTGTATACCTTTTGCTTCCGCAACAGTGGTTCCCCACATATTGTTTGAAATGTATTAACAGAAGTTGATTCTGAACAAAAACCCGAGTCAAGCTTACCTCGCCGTAACTTATTTCAAGCATCATTTCAGAATGTCATAACGAACACTAGTTTATTTTAATAATTGTTAGAAATATTTTAAACACATACAAACATCAATAATATTGTTTTTTTTAAATAGCGTTCAAGAAATCTCTGATTTGTGGTGACCCGCACTTACAAAACAAAACCAAGCCAGCGAAAGGCTTTAACTTAATACAAAATTAAACAATATAAAAAATATTACTTAAATTAACAAAAAAAAACTAAAACGTACTTCAAAAACTTGCCTGCGGTTAACAAGTTTAAATTCACAAACCTTACGACTTAATATTGAGACTCCAAAACTTTGCTTTAAAGTGCAATCTCTTGTTTAAACTCAGAACTTTACTGGCATGTTTATTTTAGGAAGTTCTTTCATTCATATATTTAAATTCACAAGCTCAAATTTTCATGACAATATGCTGCAAAAGGCTGTCGTGGAATCAAACTGAGCTACTCTCTTTTACATTTCTTATACAAGGAAGCCGATCTTCGAATTCGATCCCATGTCAAGCTGCAAGGATAAAAGGTATCAAAGATCTCATATCTATAGCTTCACCCCTGAGCACAGGATGCGCCGAAAATACTAGAGAAGTGGGAATTTTTTTACGTAACCCGTGTCAGAGTGAAGTGTTTCATATTCTAAAAATTACAAAAATATCGTTACGCTTATTGTGAATATTTTTACCATCTTGAATTGAACCCATTTAGGTGATATGAAATTTACAACGAAAATAACGCATGTTATAAATTTAATTATTACAGTATCCCCCAAACAAAAACCCGAACATTCTATATACTTATTTTTACATAGCAATGTCTATGTAAATTTCCTTTTTGTAGTACTTACCTTCTTATTTTTATGAGTAATATAGATATTTTATTATTATTTCATATATTTGTACATCAATCTATTTAACTTCCTTAAAATTTTTAAAAAAGAAATTTTCTCAGCTACCGCCATCTTTAAATTTAGATGTGCTATAGAGTTCTATTACATTGAAGGACATGGGACATTAAAGAGGAGTTGAATGTTACCACCATTCTATACAATTCAAATTATTACTTCTATTACATTCTCATCTTCCGTGATCACGTTTGCTTCAAAATAACTGAAACTTCGGGAGTAATTTGTTAAAAATAATTATAAACGCCTAGTAAATCTGAAAAATATTTGTTTTATTTCTATTAATTATATACTTGATAAAAATAAGGTACAAAACATAATATTCAGATAATATATTTTGAATATAGCTATCTACAAATCGACGACTTGTGGCTATGTAAGCCACTCACACTCAACCTATTATGATACTTAAGTGCTTTACACACATGCGGCTTGTGTCCAGCAGTCTTATACAGTCACAGCAGTCTCATACAATATGTTAAAATATATAAGCAGTTCAGTTTTTATGAAGAACTCAAATCTAAGTTTTTAGATTCCGTTACATTAGATTCTCGAAAATATTAAGCTAAACAATTTAATATAATAAATCTATGACAGCAGAACAGCATTCGACCAACCTCCAGCCGAGCAAAAACATCCATGAAAAGCAATTTGTTACTTAAGAACAGAGAAACATTCATATGTGTTAATGTTTCTCGTTATATTTTTTTATAAAATGCAAAATAAAATAACAATTTTCTTTGAGTTTAGCATTAACATCTCAACAGGAGAAATTTCACATGATTTAAAGATTAAAAAAAAACCGAGAATTTACGTACCATCCGGCCAAAACTTTTATTAAAGTCACCTCAAGTAGGTATAAAGTAATAACTTTATTAGAACATTACCTCATAGCTGAAAAGTCTTATTGAATGTTATACTTCTATTTAGTATTGAAGAGTTGAAATTGGTACAACAACAACCTTCTTTTTGTTGATTTCATCTAAAGGACACAAACATACAATTAACTACCATCTGCATTACAATAAATAGATATAAATATACCAGAGACGATGTCCTTAACACCACATTAGAAATTAATGGCAACATTTATGTGTTATTGGAGGCATTGGACATTGGTAGCGCATTACCAATTCAAATTCCGTACGTGCTTCATACAGTTACTCGCCTTAATTTATTTGCGTATTCATTACAGGGTATGTACCACTTAAGAATCGCAAGTTTTAAGCGGTAGAGATATTTTAGAAAACATAACTATTCCATTCTCAGTTCTGCAAGTTTACTTATTCAGTTGCGATCTTTTCCAAATGAGTGACTAGATTTTGCTTACGAATATAGAAGTATTTATTACCTAAACGGTATGGATAGCAAATAATCTTAACAGAAGTGCTCTTTTCAAGATATATATATATTAGAAATTTGTCATCATTTTGAAATGAGTTTCATTTTGTTTTTGTATAAGCGACAACAACAGATACGTTATGGCGCTTATTTATCTTCGGGATTCTGAACGTAGCAAATACTGATTAGTATTGAATCAAAAAGTGTTCTAGATTTGTGTCTGTGAAAACATAAAATATTTAGGTAATGTGACAATATAACGATAGAGTAAACAAAATTTATGCGCGTTATTTGATACTCTGACCTTGGTGAATTCAGGCACGCCAATTGAACGTAAAAACTTATTACACTTTATTATAGTAAAGTTACAGTTTCAAATTCTGTTGACAACTAATATTCAATTTGAAACAAATATATAGTATCAACAAAATGCATTACAACAGAAATTGAAAAGCTTTCGTAGGTGAAACGATCCTTTTCAGGAATGCATACACGAATAGATCGTTACGAAGTATGGATTTATAAGATTTAGAATTTAAATCATCGTTATAAATATATTTCCATAAACTTGAATGAGAAAAGCCACAAAGTAGAAGCAGTAATTTTGTTTAGGTTAGTTAAATTTTAATATAAAAGTGAATAGAACCATTTTTAATTTGAAATTAAATTAATCTGAACAATCCTAGCACTGAATGCAAAAATCTCATACTGCTTCATTAAAAAATAGATGGTACTGCGAAATTAAAGTTTTTGATTATGTTTTCGATTATTATAACATGGCAAATAGTCTTCAATACAGCACGGCAGAATACTGAAAACTTAAGTTATGGATATAAATATAAATATTTAATAAAGGCATATATATATATATATATATATATATATATATAACGGAGGATCAGAAGATAGCTCATTATCAGACATAGTGAACGATGGAACAAGATTTAGTTGGTAACGCAGCGAGTTCATCCACTCCAAAAATGTCGGTGACATTCCCTTTTTTCTCTGTCAGTTGTCCAACGTCAAAACCGACACCGGGGTGACCTCACTCAAGCTAACTGCTTGACGTTGCCAGCTAATTCGTAATAATTTGTAAAATAAAATGGAAATAAAATCATAATTAATTCTGACGCTCCGACACGGCCATCGTGACATCTCACACGTCCTCGTGTGATGTACCTGAAAATAGAAAAGGTTCTGCAGTAGATAAAAATTTCCACTCGGCCAACCTGGCAAAAATAAAGAACTCGGAATAGTCTTAATTATTTTATGGCAAACAGAAAACAACTAATCCTCTTTTATAAAGCAAAATTATTACAACAACCAAAGTACAACCATAAATTAGCAATCAAATTTAACTTAAGTAAACTATGATTCAGAATACTAATAATCAAATAATGAACATCATTTTCGATTATAATATACGCGGGTACTCAATTCGGCGTCCGAACAAGCCATGGACAACCTCATATAAAGTTATTATACTTGGATAACTGAACGGAGTCCGAACAAGCCATGGACATCCTTACAGCATCCGACAACATCAGGATAATCAGGTCGGCGTCCGAACAAGCCATGGACAACCTCACATAAAGTTTTTATACCTGGATAACTGAACGGAGTCCGAACAAGCCATGGACATCCTTACAGCATCCGACAACATCAGGATAATCAGGTCGGCGTCCGAACAAGCCATGGACAACCTCACATAAAGTTTTTATACCTGGATAACTGAACGGAGTCCGAACAAGCCATGGACATCCTTACAGCATCCGACAACATCAGGATAATCAGGTCGGCGTCCGAACAAGCCATGGACAACCTCACATAAAGTTTTTATACCTGGATAACTGAACGGAGTCCGAACAAGCCATGGACATCCTTACAGCATCCGACAACATCAGGATAATCAGGTCGGCGTCCGAACAAGCCATGGACAACCTCACATAAAGTTTTTATACCTGGATAACTGAACGGAGTCCGAACAAGCCATGGACATCCTTACAGCATCCGACAACATCAGGATAATCAGGTTGGCGTCCGAACAAGCCATGGACAACCTCACATAAAGTTTTTATACCTGGATAACTGAACGGAGTCCGAACAAGCCATGGACATCCTTACAGCATCCGACAACATCAGGATAATCAGGTCGGCGTCCGAACAAGCCATGGATAACCTTACATAAAGTTATTATACCAGGATAACTGAACGGCGTCCGAACAAGCCATGGACAACCTTACAGCATCCGACAACATCAGGATTATCAGGTCGGCGTCCGAACAAGCCATGGACAACCTCCTTTTAGCATCCGACATTATAACATATCGCTAATTTTACAGTTTTAACAAGAACTAGTAGATAGCACAGCAAAGTCATCGTCAGAGTCATAGTCGTCATAGTCTGGTCCAGGCATCCTACGGAGTCTATCATTAAACCGTATCTTATCATACTGGGCATTTCTAGTTATGTTCTCTATTGTCTGATCTCGTACAACAATCAGATCGACTTCGGGCTCTACATCACTAGCTAACAAAATGTCTACTGGCCTAACAACCTTGACAATAAGCAATTCCAGAGGACTTAACCCCGTGACTCTGTGTTGTGAACAGTTTAGTGCTAGTTGTACATCTGGCAAAGCTTCCTGCCACGACCGTTTACTAGTCTCGGCGGCAGTAAGCATCCCCTTAAGAGTGCTCATTGTACGTTCGACCTGCCCGTTTGCCCGAGAACTACCAGCGGCCATAAGGTGTAGTTTAATGTTAGCAGAATCGCAGTACTCTTTAAAATCTTTGCTGGCAAAGTATCTGCCCTGGTCTGCAACGATTCGTGTACGCGCACCAAACAAAGAGATTCTAGCTTTAACTGCTTTTATACTACTAGTCGCATCGATGTGTAAGGTATGGTGGAGCAAAACAAACTTAGTGAAAGCATCGATAACTACAAAAACCTACTCCTTACTATCACTTTTTTCGCTAAGCTTCTCAGTGGCATCTATGTGTAAAGTGTGCCAAGAGATCGCTATCTTTGGGATGGAGTGAAGCTTGGCCTGTGTTTTGCCAGATTGCGACTTTGAAATTCTGTATGTGATGCAATTGTCACAAAACTTCTCACGTACTTGGTCATCTTATAGAACCAGTAAAGTTCGTACACTTTCTCTAAGGTCTTCTCCCATCCCAAATGCACCAATCCCTCATGCACACCATTAATGACTGACCACCTCATAGGTAAGAAACGGGACTTACCCCGACGCTGTATTTTGCGATACAAGACACCCGATCTGAACTCGTGAGTCTTTGCAATATCGTCAGGCAACTTCTTAGCTTTAAGGTCATTCACCAACTTACTAATTTTTTCGTCACGCTGTTGTTCTGCTAACAGCCAATTACTAGTGAACTCAGTAATAGGAATTTGCTTTGACTGTTCCTGTGAATGGTGCGTGTGAGCTTCTTTGACTGGAAGAGGGTTTCGTGAAAAGAAGTCCGCATGTGCCATACGCTTACCGTCAATGTGAATTACATCAAAGTCAAAGTCCTGGAGAAATGCCCACCATCTGTGAACTCGAGGCGTCAAATCCAGCCTTTTGCGAGTTGACTGAAGGGAGTTGCAGTCGGTTAGTACGATAAACTTGCGACCATGTAGATAGTAGCGCAAATGCTTAACCGCGTTTACAACCGGTAGAGTCTCCAACTGGTATGAATGGTATTTCGACTCTGCGGCTGTAGTACGCTTACTAAAATAAGCAACTGCATGCAGCTTACCTGCTTTTTCTGCATAAGCACCGAAACGTATCCAACCGCACTTGCATCAGTATGCAACTCGATCTGTAGACCTGGATCGTAGATCATAAAAACCGGCTCCCGTGGTAGCTTGGAAATAATTTATTGCCTTACCACCTCATACTCAGACTTCCAATCTAGTTTACTATTAGAGCTCGAAGTCAACGCGTATAACGGTGCCATTGTCTGTGAGAATCCCGCAACAAGCTGCCTAAAATAGGAGACCAAGGATACTGGTGAAAGGTGAAAAACTAGGACGAATAATATTTGGTTAACTTTTTCCCTAACAATTAATTAATTAAAACAAATTAATTGGTTAACGTTTTCCCTAACAATTTTTCGCTCCTGAGGACTTAAACGATAAGGGCGACAACTTACTGTTTTGTGGGGGTCAATGAGCCTGATGGTCATAGGGTCGGTGTTGGAGTGAGTCATAGGTACACCAGTAATAAACGACTTTTCGAAAGACTTCAAGATGTCAATTAATTCTGCTCTATGTTCTAAAGGTACATCAGTATTAAATTAAAGTTGTTCATTCTCGCTAACACTACACGATTCGATAATACAAGTTTTCTCTACACTCAACAGTTACGAGTCATGTGGACAGTTAGGCTTTGAGATAATTTTTCAAGTCCTACCATTATGTCATATTGAAGGCAATAGTCGGGTAAAACATGAAATAGGATTTCTAAAGTAATGTCGTCAATCTTAATAATAGTCAAAATCTGTAACATTGATTTAACAGATGTTTGCCCTATGCCTGTCATTTTAATAATACTATTCAATCTTCTACCACTAAATTTGCTAGACACAGATTCTTTAATTAAAGAGATTATGGTACATATATCCAGTAGGCGCATCTATATTGCTCAGATCCACCCGCTTCTCTATAGTTGAAGCTAAGCTGCTACAGTTGCCTCCGCCCTTGCTCCTCCACTTCGGGCAGCTGAATGAGTAGTGGCCTTGCCCTTGACAGGAGTAACAAGTAATGGAGAGGTGTTCTGCAGCAGGCTTCTTATAGTTGTTGAAGCGAGTTTGGTTATTGTCTCCATTTAGCTTCAAATTCCTCCTCGAGAAGGACTGAGTAGACTTATGGCCCAGTTTCCCACAGTGAAAGCACTTGATGCTTGCATGGCTTGTAGCCGGGCGAATCCTCTTAAAATCCGGCACGTCACTGTTAGGTGGAGCTCTTCTCTTTAAAACGACTCCGCTGTAAGCTCTTGTTGCAGTCATTTTATATTGTCAATATTAGTGGTACAGGACAATCGTTGAATACGAGGCGCGAACTGCGAAATATGTGCCAGAACTGTGGATACCGCGATCTGTTCTATCGTCAAGTTTTTCCACCTTGATATAATAAAGGTCATCAAAGAAGCACCATATGCAGCAAGACATTCATTTTCTTTGTTTTGCTTCCAGCCATATTAATAAGGTAAGATGCCACAGTCTCAGGACTTGCGTACCTTGCATTGAAAAGCTTCTTGAAATTTTCTCAGTCATCCCTGGAAATGACACAGTCGACAGTCATGTGGATGCGTCTCCTTTCATTGCACGACTCAACGCAATCATTAACGGGGCGCCATGTTGGCATCCGTCAGTAATGCACGTGTCCGCTGTTGCAATCCCAGCACGTGCGTCCACATTGTGTCGGTCCGGATCGAAATCAGGAAGTCGAAGTTCGTTCGGAGATCGCGAATGCTTCACGGCCTCAAACATGGCCAGAAAGTTTCTATTTTGCTGCTCCAGTAACAACAATAACTTTTCGCTTTCGGACGTATTTGCAGCACGTGGGGCGTTCCGGTTACATCCCACTTCTGATAACGGAGGATCAGAAGATAGCTCATTATCAGACATAGTGAACGATGGAACAAGATTTAGTTGGTAACGCAGCGAGTTCATCCACTCCAAAAATGTCGGTGACATTCCCTTTTTTCTCTGTCAGTTGTCCAACGTCAAAACCGACACCGGGGTGACCTCACTCAAGCTAACTGCTTGACGTTGCCAGCTAATTCGTAATAATTTGTAAAATAAAATGGAAATAAAATCATAATTAATTCTGACGCTCCGACATATATATATTATGGAATGAAAAACAAAGACATGCCCACATCACTTCATATTATATACGATTGATTTGTTACATTCCTATGCAAGGAATTTTATTTAAAGGTACTAGAATGTATTATTTATTCCATGAATATTTTAGTCTCATACTGATCTAAAAGTAATGTTTTTGAGCAGACATTTAAGCTCCTTTATATATGGAGTTTTAAATTTTTCTGGATTTCCACAATTGAAACGGATGAATTTATATGTATGAGGCATTCTAAATATATTTCGAGGTACATAATTATTTATATAAAAAAACTATTTGTGAATTGATCAATTTCCGAATGTAATATAAGTTTTATTTTATTATTTATATCAATAAATAAAGATTTATATCAATAAATAAATAAATAAATAATGTATTATCTTTCTGTAATTTGATTAAGAGGCACACCTCGTCTGCCCGTGATCACGGTTGCTGCAAAGTAACCGAAACGTCGGGATTTTGTAGTTTTTAAATAATAAAATCCGCGTAGTAAATCCGAATAACACTAGTTTCATTTAAATGAATACTCGCGAAAATCTTAGATCTCATTATTTGATTAAGAGTATTGAATAACTTGTGTTTGACCGGAATTTTCAAGGTAATATATATTGCTGTACACTAATGCTTTCCTTTAAACAAATTAGCTTTCAAAGGATAGGTAATAAATTGATCCCCTTTTCATTTAATTGAAGACCACTGTTAACCTGGTATGCACGGACAGAATGAGGTCACAAACAATTTATTGGATATGCATGTCAACAGCTGACATTGAATGTATCTGATAGTATAAGATTATATATTTTCTTCTTAAACTAAGAATTTTTGAAACAATGTAAAACTAGTTTTCATATTCTTAAATTAAATATTTGATACTCTTTCCTATTAAATAATACTATGGCGTCGGGCTGTGGTTGTGGCATAAAAACATTAAGCAGATTTTTAAGTTCTGTGGATTTAAATATCTAAAATCCGCCTAAGATTTGACGGTCTCGATATTTTTTTTTTGTGAGTAAAAATATCGCTAATGTCCCGTACAAAAAAACAATACAGTCGTACTTTAAACTGTTTTGGGTCGAGAGTATTTTTATTTCCGTGGAGTAAACGTTTTAAAAGGAAGTAAACCTTATAAACTTGATTACTATATGGATGCATACGATAAAGGTTATTAGTATGTATATTTTGTTCTGGTATGTTTGGTATAATAGTTTTTTAAACAGAAAACAGTATTTTAATTGATTACTTATAACGTATACATAAATATATGAATTCTTAAAATTTATATATAGTCATATAACTTTTTATAATCTATTAAAACACAAAGTAGCCTTAAGTTTGTCGATTGAAAAATTAACAAATATTAAACCATCATCATTACAAAGGGTCGTTGGTTTGAGACTATATGTTGCCTGTCACCAGCTTGATAATCCCGATGGATTAGTAGTAGTAGCTCGATAGCTACGTCCGTTTGCTTAATTCTCTGACAAATAACTTTGTTTCGGATTCCACCCTTAGAGAAACTCCGAGAATAGCTGTCTTCCTTGTTCAATCAATGACTTGAAACTGGTTGACACGCTTACTATTTGATAACGTTTAGAAACTTTGAAGTTTGGGCGAGAAAAAGTTCTGGCAAGGTTTAGCAAATACCATCCATCCTAGATATAGCCGTTTCTTAAGCTCGTTGTTTAGGACGATTTGTGATGACCCTTGAAACAGGTTAAACTTACCTTAGAAGTAATACTTGAAATTTCGTGTTGCTGCCGTTTTCAAAAAACAAAATAACGATTGCCCTAATCTATACATTTCTAAATTGTACAGAAAAAAATTTTTTCGTGTACATCAATCTGAAACGATATTTATTTTAATTGATTTTACATATTTTAGAAATTTATAATAAATTTATAACAGCTTTTATTATCCTATACGTGTAAAGTTCAATAAGGAATTGTTAGTATAAAAATATTCTTAAAACGTTGTCTTTAAGACACCATACGGGCCTTTCATGAAAATAAGGTACAATTTGAAAGTCAATGTAAGCCATTAAGAATATTATGCCAAAGTTTTAGAAAATTTAAGAGGGCGAAATGTTTTATAATAAATTTAAATTTTAAGATATTTCAGATATATTATTATTATTATTAAAGTAAAAGAATATATTTATTTTTTGCTATATTATAAACATACATGTATACATTATACATACCTACTGTTACAATTTAAAGGTTTGCGATAAAGTTTGTAAAGCTATATTTTTTGTACTGTATCTTTATTTTGATTTGTTTTCGTATGACTTACCATACGATCTCCTCAACGGTCAACATTATATCTTGTGAATGCTTAAATGTATTTGCAAAATACCAAGTCATGTAACATACGACATGCCTTTTGTGATATCTACCTGTATAAGTTGATACCATAAAGAAGATATTGTTATCAGCAGTCAACAAGGTAGGTATATGCAATTCAAGTGGCAGAGCCTGGCTGTGGTTAAGCCACTACAGCTCGACCATGGGCTCCCTCGGCCGGGAGAGTACCAGCCTCTCTCAGAAGATCGGCGTGAAGTAGTCTTTAATGGCTGCGTTTCGTCAGATTAGTGAAAGAGCCGGTTGCTCTTTCCCTTTTCCTACCCTTTCCTGCCCTTTTCTTTTTCCCACCCTTTCTTCTCCCTCTTCTACAGGTCGGCAACGCATCTGCAACATTCCCTATGTTGCAAATATCCATGGGCGACGGTGGCTACCTTCTATCAAGTAGGCCGTCTGCTCATTTAACATTAAAAAAAATTTATTTTTTAAATAGGTCATTGACTACTTAATAAAAAACATAAAATAAAGTTTCCTTATGTGTTTAATATTTGAAATATTTAAAGTGTAAATTTTTTAACTTGATTTTAATTATAAAATCGCACTTCACGTTGTGTTCAGTTTGGAAATTGTGTTTGTATTGCCAGATTTAAACATGTAGAAATATTATAGTATCATCTCTCAATTCGAATTTTATAATGGTGACTATTTTATGCAATATAAATTTCCTATTAAAATATAAAATCAATCTATTTTTCATATAAATAATTAGTATAAAAACTTATTCTCATATTGTTAAAGGATATAGACCAGGTGTTCAAAGTGTACGGTAAATTAGCGGTTAGCTCATTACGATATTTAGTGAAACAACATCGTACGAACGCAGGTGTGCAAAAACTCTCATTATTAGTTTATGTATTTTTGTGCTATATATTATATTATCTAATATTGTAACTAAGTTGTGTATAAAATAAATAAACAGCTTTTCACTTTTGATTGTTTATTTCTTTCTGATTTCGAATGAGATATAATTATAAATTAATAATAAAACTTATAAGTGATGTCATAACGTATATAATTATATAACAACTCAGCACTTATGGTATAAATTGCTTGTGAGTGATAATTTCAATTTCATTTTCAGATGAATAAAGAATTATTTGTATTCATTTTGCCTGGCGAACTAAAGGCCATCAATCACGCAATCAATCACATAGACATTATTCATATATTCAAATTATTTTCCTATGTAATGTATTATAATACTGTGGTATGGTATGGAAATTGTAATAATATTAAGATAAACTTATTGTTTATTGCACTAATTTAAAACAAATATTGTTTGAGAAAATGCTTACATGCTTAATAGAAATTTCAATTTTTTCCTTTCTAGTTCTTATGTAAAATAAATCTTATATTTGTATTTAAATTTCTTAAAATAAATTTCTGAAATCAATAGTAACATAATGTAAATATTTCTCTGTTGTATCATAGAATACATTATGACTGTTATTTTGAGTGTCGATAGTCCTTATTATCTTAAATTTCTGAGGATATTTAGAATTGAGCTACAATTTGGGTGTCTTCAAGAAAAGGTTGAATAGGCTAATACTGAGATTGTGCCTTCACCACCTACGACTTCATTTTCACCTTCCAACGAATAGAATGACAGTATTTCCTCATTCAGTAAAATTAAAAAAAAAAGATTGTTATTCTAATTTATCTTAATGTTAAAAAATAAATCTTAATATTAAAATTTACAGCTTACCTGATTCTTTTTAGAAGTTTATATCTGTGTAGATACATTGGTATATTTAAATTTATTGTATGAAACCCCTATAACTCTAATACAAATTGAAGGAAATATGTACGGGACAAAATTCAGGTGTGCCGCAAAATTTATACCACTTTGCGATCCCTCGAACAATTTATATTATTCGAGAACATTGCCCGCGTTGTAAAATAATTAAACAAAACTCTTCATAAATGTAATTCAAGTATTAATAATTAATATTTGGATATGAAATTTAAATAACTATTACATTACTAATTATATTTAATCCCGGCCTTAAACTAAAAATGGCAAGCTAATTATGAAAATGAAAACATGGTTTTAAAAATAAATCGTCAGTCAAGAAAGTCACCATACAATTTTAAACAAATATCGTGCTTTGAATGAGAGTGTTAGAGCCCTTATTTCCCCCTACCCTCCCTCCCTTCCTCCCTCTTCGTTCTCTTAGTCCAATTCGTTTCCATATTCTTATAGTCCTTAGGCGAAAACACACAGAAAGACATCTGCTAGCTTGTAAAATAAAAAAATTAACGGTATTTCAATATCCAATATAGCTTTTTTGAAGTTTAGTTTTGATAATGAAAATGAAATCTTTCTGTTGAAGTGATTAAATAAACAAACAAACTATTTATTGTTACTGGCTTTCTTTGACGTTTAAGGCAAATTTTCAACAGCAATCCCCTGCATAGAGGTTTTTGGTATATCACAATACATACTTTTATTAAAATTTATTTCACAAAAAATAAAAACATAGACCTAAACATATAATCTTTCGATTTATAATATTCAACAGAATTTTATTATTTGATTTATTTATAAAATGTTGTAGCTGAAAACATTTACATTTTCAAATGGACTTGAAAACTTTTATTTTCTCAACTAAAGCTAATTTATTACTTTTTTACCGGATTAAATGCTGATTATAAGAAAGATTCCTCGTTATAAAAATAATTTAAATCACTTTTTTGTATAATCTTTGATTTCATAATAAGATATTGCCTTTAACAGTAGTAAAATAATTATTTTTCTTTGTATTATATAGCATATACACTACACTGTAAGCACGCCAAAAGTTAAACAATTAATAATGACACTTAATTGTGACACGTAATATTGTGTATTTATTATTGTGGTCTGTATGTTGTCTCTTATATCTATTTAGAATCTCAAATTTATCATGACTACACATTCTTTTACAATCAAGTCAAAATAAACATACTTAAATTAAGCAAATATATTATACATATATTAGTAACATTTTAATTACATTAAGAAGTAGTTTTAAATTTGATTTATTTCAAAAGCTTTACACAACTTTTTCATGTTGTAAAAAGATATAAGACAACTAAAAATTGCATAGCGAAGCGGTATTTATTATCTTTGGACGGTTTAACTTGTACAAGGTGTTTGATTCGCTTTACGTTATAAAGTTTCCTATGTAAAAAAAAATATTGATTGTCAGAAGAAAACTTATAACGCATAAGCTTCCAGGAGTTGCAAATCGATAACTTATATTGTGATGGTTGTTTTAAATTAACTTAAAGTGCAAAATTGAAAGTAATTTCGAAATGTATATTACTTAGATTGTAAAGAAGATTTTTTATTTCAATTCAGGTTGTTAAATACTAAAATATGACGAATTATGTTATACATTTTCTGAATAACATTTTGTAAATCCTCAGATTTGATTAAAAATTCAAAATTTATGAATGAATAATGTCATATACATTATACGCATTTTATCTTGTTGTAATTCTAGCGTTCTATGAAAAGAAATAAAGATAATGTGTCCGTTATTAAACTTGTAAATTGTATCTTTTTGCGAACAAATGCTATAGATAAATAACACAAGGGTTTTAGTGACAATACCAAGAGGACGAGTAATAAGCTTTTGTGGACCAAGTGATTGAATAATGAATGAGGGGACCGAGTAAAATGAGAAGAAATGAACATTTATAACATACTGTGAGTAATCAACTTGGTTTCCTTTGATCAATTCAAAGGTGAACAAAATATTTACCTTTAACTTACAATAGGTAAGGGATTTAGACTATATTGATCTTATTTTTTTATTGATACTGATGAAAAAGTAAGTACTTTTAAAAATCAACCGAAGAAGATATATTTTATTGCGAGATAAACAATTCGTAGCATCTCTAACTCTAGTCGATTTAGAATATGAATATATATTTTTTAATGTTATTTTTCGAAAAATGTGATTAAATTTAGTATATCATAGCCATAATGTCTTATACTTTTGACCAATCAATATAATCTTTTTCGTTAAGAACACATTTTATGAAAATCAAAACATTTAAAAATAAATAAATTTTCACAGCAAAGAAATTCTAAGAAAAAAACAAAAATATCTCTTAAATATTTTTGCATTATATTTATTAGCTATTGCATATTCATATTTAATAGTTAACGACGTCAGAATTATTTATTAAATAATTAACTAAATGTTGAGGAAATCAGCTCAACAATGGACTGAAATTACCATTACCGTTGAACAATGCAGACGTCAACACATCGGTACCGTAAACTTCATCCTTGCTTTATAACGCCACTCATTGCCTCGTGCTCTCTACAATGGTTAAGTTCCATTGTTTGGTGCCGAGTTGCTGTGAAGATTCCTCTAGATTAATATGGTATTATGATACGATTCTGGTCTCACAATATTTCATTCTCTGCACTTGTGTTTGAGTACATTACAAAATATATTTCTTACAATTATGAATATTAAAACTGGAGGTTTTACCTGCAGTTGAAGATCTTTTTCTTATATGTAAATTTTATATAACATAACAATCATGATATTTTCATTACTAATGAGATCTAAGATTTTCGCGAGTATTCATTTAAATAAAACTATCTGCCCGTGATCACGGTTGCTGCAAAGTAACCGAAACGTCGGGATTATGTAGTTTTTAAATAATAAAATCCGCGTAGTAAATCCGAATAACACTAGTTTCATTTATTTTCATTACTTATAAGAAGTGTATATAATAAATCACAATAACGCACACAGATAGACTATTTTTCTTTTTGTACTATTTTTGATGTATATAAAATTATAAAGTATATAATTGAAAAGCTAAACCTTTCGATTCTTTTCAGTAACTAATTTTCTGAAAAGTACCTACATTGATTTTATATTCCTCTTTTATGAATAAATCAACTATATAGTATTGACCTATATAATTGACCTATATATAGTATTGCCTCGAATATACGAGTAAGTCTCTCTGGAAGCTAAACTGTTATAATATTGCAAAATAGCTGATTCTCAGCAGAGGATACTTAAAATGAAATGATATTAATCTCTAATCTCTTTGATGTATACAAAATAAATATCTTACCACCAAGGCTAAATACTATTGAATAGAATTATCAGAATATATTTTGATTTCCTCTTTGTTTAATATTACCAGTATATCAAGCATATTATTCCTACAGTATACAGTATACGTCATGCTAGCGGGTAATTATTCTCTTCTTGCCAAAATACAAATCAGGAAAAACTATTCTTATAAATATCGACCTTGACTCTACATATACGGATTTATTCTTTTTCCTTTAAATTTATTTACTCAGTATTGAATTTCCGTAAAGGCTTAATTTTATGACTTTGAGATTTCAAATATATTGCAACCTAAGGGTTGCAATATATTAAACCAGTTTATACAGTTACAAAGCATTACATCTATTTTAATAAATTTGAGTTCTAAGTGTTAGCCAATATAAACAAAATACTCAATAACAACTTGATTGAAAATTGAATAAAGTGTTAAACAACAATATAATAAACAATATAATAAAGATGGTATTTTATAAGGAATGTCGGTTTTCAAATGTACTAAAATAGTTCTGTAATGCGCAAAATTATTTTAATTTCATTTAATCATTCTCTTCTGTTTTTATTGAGGATGCAAACCTTTTTTATAATAAATTGTACGGAGTGCAATAAATATGAAATCCGTGCATTGTTAAGAAATTATTGGAAATAGAATACAAAACAGTAGTAACCGCAAGGACAGTATATGAAACTGTTAAAATCGTTGTTATTTGCGATGCAAAATACATTTATCTAAAAAACCTACCAGAACTCTTCGCAAAAAGAGGTCGATACGAGCGGAAAGTCTTGTCTGGTGGAATTATGAAGGTTTAATGTACTTCAAAATCATTGTAAGTGGTAAAACCATTAATGGCAAGGTATATAGTGGACAGCTGTTGCAAAATTATGGGTGTTTCATTTGATAAATATCCAGGTTTATTCAACCGAAAACCGGTTCAACTACAACAAGACAATGCTAAGCCACATATTGCTAAAGTTTCCCCCAATACGGTAACAAAACTTGTGGTATTAACCGACTACCAATCCAGAATTTAGATCAGACCTTGCACCATCAGATAACTATTTATTTAGATCCGCGACAAAAATATATCATGCAAAAAAAAGTCCAAAAGAGTTGTTTAAACTGCAGTGTTAATTTTTTGCATCTAAGTCTAAAAAGGTTTTACCGAGGAATCAAAGAGCTGGTTGTATGTTGGGTTAACACTAGAGAAAACGGCGAGCTATACATCGAATACTAAAGCTTTCTTGATACATTTTTTTTAATAATCCAAGTGATCATTGCAAAGCGGCTTTATTTAAATAAACCCTATGTATACATAAATTTAAAAAATGTGACTATAATACGAAAAACCTGATATATATGACTTAGTATATGTATATATTTCTCCTATATGATAACCGAAAATCCTACAATGGACTTTTTTAACGAAAAGAAAAAGGGAGAATGGCTTAGCACAAAAGAATCTAATATTTAGTGATTATACACGTATTAATGACACTTGGTGTTTAAGAAATTTCTGCTTGACTTTCACTTATAATTTTCTTTGACAAATAAAAATTCCTCGTAAATTTGTTCTCTGGTTTTGTATAACTAAACATAAATCATTTCAATTATAACAAACATGTAATTTTAGAAAACCTTAAAAAAGATCCAAAACGCACAAATATTATACGTTACAATGTATACTTCTGAAAATGACGGGTTTCTTATTATTATGTCAGAAAAAAATGTTTTCCTCTGGTAAAATCGAAATACAAGGCAAGGGAAACTTTTATTGCCTTCAAAGAGTTTTTGGAAAGTTTCATAATAATAAATAATGTGTCTAAAAGAATATTTTTTCTATAATTCATGAGTTTCCGTTGTGGTACAAACCAGTGTATTCAAACTTAGTCCCCGTATATAATACCTCAACATATTGATAACGTATTTTTTTTTTTTTTGGTTAACAAAAGACTAGTAACTGACGATGTTAAGATTGACGATATTTACTGGGATACATACAACAATTATAACGCATGTCATATTTATAAGGATAATATTATAATAAATTATTTTCATCACATTTCCAGATTGATAGAAATAATATAAAAATACTTAAATAACTTTAAATTACTTTTAGAATAATATAATGAAACTTAATATTGTTAAGTAGTTTACTAGCACTGTTTATAATTAAGAATAGACACGAATTAGTCTGTGACAGAAATGGATATCAAACACGTGTATCTAAATGCAAAAATACTGAGAAACCTTTTATTCGTTGAATGTCTACGTGGTTTTTTATATATAAATGCTGTCTCATCCTCAAGAAGGTGAAGAGTAAGTATAGTAAAGTTTAAAACATTAATGACCGAGACCTATATCTCGTATCGTGTTTTATTCCTTATTCAAAATTAAATGTATGTGTAGTCGTGAAAAACCTTTTATGTTGACCTGAAGATATATTAAAATATAATCGACCAAACTTGTTTTAAAACTGAATCAAAATCCAACTTTCATAAGAATATAAGCCAGTAAATAAACCAAATGAACTTGCAATTAACCAATAACAGGAGATAAATTCGATTCCCAGAAGTGTACTTCAAGTAGGAGTCACGTAATGATGCTTTGTGGTCACACACTACAATTACGTGAAGTACTGGCTATATTTAACGTAGTTCATTCATTTTCGGTTCATAAATTAATTGATCAATGAAATCAACAAATTTCTTGCCTTCCATAACACAGCAGATAAATACTATAAATTATTATATACACTTGATACTATTTAAGAAACAGTTAACAAACTTGCAAGAGTATTACTATGAGCTTTCTGGCTTACTTAATCTTTTGCATATGTATTTTAAGCTCTATATGTATATAAAAATAAATACATGTTCATGTAATATAAAATATAAATAATTTTTAATATTCACTTATATATTTACCTGTCGACAATTTAAAATCTAGATAAGAGCCTGAAATTTAAAATAAAAAAAATAATTAAAATTTAAATATTAAGTAATTACTGAATGTTTAACTAGCTTTAAAAAAATCACTACTGCAGAGATCTTAAAAATATAAAGCCATTGGAAAATTTCTCATTAACTTAGGTTAAGGACTCAGGGGAAATAAAAATAAAAAATTGACTCAATAAATTACGATTGCTTTAGAAATTGCTTTCATTCTACGATTACTGTTTTTATTCCCAATTTTTATGTTTTATAAAGTTTTTTGTAATTAAGATTGTAAATTGAATGCTCGAATCTAGCTGTCACTACAATAACTTAAAGTCGATAAGTAAACTTCAAATAATTTACTTACGGTACAGAATTTCTGTGTGATAATATTAATATCTGCAAATCGTATCAAAACCGTTGATTAATGCACAGACATATTATCAAACTACATCAAATCTTCTTGAACTTAAATGACGTAAACGACATTCTATCTTACATTTGATACTTTGAGATAACGGAAATTTTGCTTAGGGAAAGTACGCTTAAGCAAATCACGTTCTGCTAGCGTAGCAATATATCAATGACGCTACTTAGTTATTGCTAAGTCACTTAAATTAATGGACTATATTATTCAATGTATCTCTGTGATTTATCAAAACTATGCAGATATTGGCATTGTAGTTATAATATTAGGTAGTTTAATTATAGCATGAGGAAGTAATAATAAACTACTAGATAATAATAAAAAATACTACCTAATTAATTAAAAAAAAAATTAAAACGGCAAGATCCGTAGGTTAGAGTTTTTATTTTTATATATTTTAGTGTCAAAATTAAAAATCTTATCTGTTTTTTTAATGTATAAAGAAGAAGTACCAAAAATAACACGGAAAAAATTAAGAGACTTTTACGTTTACTCGTTTTACTAAATATATTTTGTAACAATGTTATCAACCCGAAATTTGCATTGCAAAAAAAAAATTTTCACCGAGACAAAATAGTAGATCAACAAATATTATTCTTAGACTTTCTGCCTGTAAATAACCTTTCCAGAGATAAGATTGTACAAGTGGAAACATAATGTAAATTTCTTCACTTGCCTTAGAAAAAGGCACTTTAAAAGAGATTTTGAGGAATATTTACTCGGGACCTTTTTGAAATAGATTTCAAAAATTGAATAAACTGTGTTATACATAAAATTATAAGGAGTAAATTTATATTAAGTACATCTGTTGTATTGAATATTTTTTTTTTTATAAGAAAAAATTAAATTTTCTTTATTTTGTGAACTAAGGTAAAAACTTTTACTTAAAAATAGATACTCGTTTCGTTGTTGTTTGTAGTAAAATTCAAGAACCATGAGTAATAAAAAGTTAGTTAGAAAAAAACGCACTCCTAGCTATAATGAAGCATTTAAAACTTGTCTATGGTGTAATTATTTTCGCTTAGATGAGTGATATTAGTCAAACAATTTAAGCTTTTATAACATTATAACTGAAATGTTTATATATGTATTATTGGTAAACTTAGTAATATTTTCATTATAAAGATATGTATTGAGATAAATTTGTTACCTTCTCTTTAACTGTCAACATAGCATCTGATCTATGACAAGGCTTATCTGATATTGACAAGTGTAATCTATGATGTCTTGACTGAGATAACTTTGACAAGTAAAGTTTGTATCGTATTACGCTGTATTACTTCCCCACATAACGCTGAAAGATTTCGATGTGCTGTGTAACATATTTAAAAATATTCATTAATTAAAATTCTAAGAAAGGTAGCTAATAATTACATTTATTTCAATGTAAAATTTTATATAATTTAAAAGTCATTTTTAAAATAATTTTAAGGTTTGTGAAAACAGCTTTTAAACTAATATAGTTAAAATTTTAATTAAAGTAACTCTCGTTGACTTAATTCATTTAATGAGTATTAAAGAACTAACTATATATTAAAGCAATTTCTTCTACCATAATAGAAAAAGTTTCTCAAGTACTAGATATCACTTATATGTATATTAATTTAATATGTACATTATACCTATTGTATTTAAAATTTACTATTTTTATTCTAATATATTATCATAATTATTTTTTGACTTTAAACAAAATTTTACTACTTCAAACATATAAGAAAAAAAATGGAAGCCTAAAAAATTTCACGCGTACAAAGTGATATATAAAAGATATTTATGATGTTTAATGCTATAAAAAAAATATTATGTAATAAGAAAGTTTTTCTTTTACTTGGTGACACGAGGACAAGTTTCGTAACATAATGTGTCATCGTAATACAAGGGAAAGGATATCAAACTTGTCTAGTTAAACTTTGGTACATTTAACTATAAATAATATTTTATACAACCTTCTATTCTCTAGTCTAATGAAAATGGATCACAGTTCTAAAGTTGTTCTAAACATATCCATTCATATATTTAAATAAGGTTGCACTAACGCTTCAAGGATGAAAATGTATCACTAGACAATAAACTCGTAGGAATATATACCTCTTAAAGAATTTATAAATACGCTTACGATTCAACAATAAGAAGAAATAAGTACCAATAAATTAATTATATTAAGAGCTTGTCTTTCCTGACAGCTGTGAGTGACTTAACGTGATATCTTATTAAATAGAAATACAAGGTCGGTGAATATCAAATTTTCTTCTGGAAGATGTTGAATAAAATCGACCGTGGTATCAAAATGTATAGTAAAAGTAATTAATAAAAACTTTTTAGTTAGCAAAATGTTTTTTCACTGTTTGGTTCGGACTAGAAAACATTATTGATATATTTCCGTTCCTAAAATAAAATTTAAATCACTTGTTGTTATACCGAAAAAAAAAACAAATGATACATCAACAACAACTCAAAACAACTTTAAAGAATAATAACTACATTTATATATGCTGGATAAAAATTTTAAGTACTAGAAGAGCTTTATTTTTATACATTTGATTACGAAAATAATGTACATATATCACAATCTTAAGTTTTATTAAAACCCCTGTCGCTGTAAACGACTAGCAAACACAATATTTGAAATATAAATCTAAAACATTATGACAACGCCTTCCTTTCAGCTCCGTCTTATCATTTCATGACATCTTTGTGACTGCTTTTGACGAAATTTATAACTCCCTTACAATTATTAAGAGTTTGTATCATCACATTATACTTAGACAAGTTGTAGTTTTCTATCAAGGTATAATTATGAAACAACATTTTGAATACTATATTTTTGTTGTATGAGTTAATAAAGATATGGTTAAAGTATAGATAAGAACGAGAGAACAATGGCAGAGAGATTAAAATTATTACTCAATTATATAATTTTACTTTGAAATATAAAGTGCAGATCATATCTTACACGATATAGCGATACCAGTGTCAGAAAAGTTTTAATCGATGGAAACTCAATTTCTTTTTTTTTTTATTGATTGAGAGCTAAAATGGAATATTTTGGGAAGCTATGTATATAGGAATATAATGACTACACTTAGAAAAGGAGGTTTATAAAAACTTTTAAAATGCAAGATCTTCTTCATGAGACGGTTAAACAAAAACATCAGTCTTTGTTTTCTTGGCAACCCTTTTATACCCATGTCAAGGGAGTGCACAAAAATAAATAGACCGCTATCGTAACATGTCTGTCACCTTCGATTTAAAGTGATATCTTTATCAATTTCAAGTATTATTATCAAAACTGAATTATTAATATGAAAAAAAAAAACAAACGACGGAAAAAAATAAAAGCAATAAAAAATATGTAATTGGTCAAGGAAAACTTTCATGTGTATCATAAGTTTTGAATATTTGTACGTGTACTACAGTGAGAAAACCAATACCTCCTGAAATATTGCTACTTTTTTTTAATCTAGAGAGCTTAAATATGAAATTTAGAGATAACAGCATGCAAATTTTTAAAATTAATAAAACATTATACAGCTAAATATAAATCCAGAAGTAAAATACAGACTACACTGGAAAAGTGGCACATAACTTCGCTGACGTTGAAATACTTCCTCCTCTTCAAAAAGGTTCAAAACTTCTATTGTCACATATTGTAGATAGCTGTCCAAACTCGGGACTACAGTGTCATGTAAAACATTACATTAAACATTATTATAGTGTTAACCAAATTTGCTAAGAATAGTTTATAGTTCCTTTGTTTTCATGAATTCAATTATTTTGTCCTTTTTTCATATGTTAAAGTGTTCTTTAAAAAATAAAAAGAAAGACAAAAGTTTCACCTAAAAGTATTCTTTTGGGTGAAATTTTATCTTGAATTTGGTTTATTTTTATTACCGACTTCTTTTTTTTCTTGTTTTCAATTGTTTTTGATAATAATTATATTTAAGCGCTATTTATAATGTTATTTCGGTCAATGTCGGTGATTTAATCTTTATAAAGGTGTAATCTTTTATCTTGTAAAACAAGAAAATATTTGTTAGGATTTCCTAAAAAACAATAAAGGCCAGCCCAAAACGATATAATCTTACGGTTAAATTTATTCATCGGCTTTTGTTTATAAAACAATGTTGACACGGTTTTATTTGCATTTTTTAATGAGAATATCGCGTACGTTCCTAACAAATTATTATGACTTAGATTATAAAAATACAAAATTACTTTTCATCGTTTAATTAAAATTAAAAGATCTGAAGATGATTAAGTATCAATACTAAAATAAAATAAGAGAACTATTGGTTTATTTATTCCAGAAAAAACTCATATAAAATATATTAAGTGCTCAATTAGTCAAGATAATTTAAGTTTAACATAATAAAATGTTTTAGTTAGTAAAATTGCAATTTACCAGTATAATTTTTTTAATTAAATAACATGTTTCTGTTAAATATTGATTTAAAAAAAAATCTTACCAGCTATACTTCGGTTTAAAATATACAGACTAGTTGCGTTTCAGACAGAGCCATATATCTTTTATATTGCCTAAAGAATATTTATGAACAAACAAACAAACTCAGGGATCAAAGTAAAAACCAAACAATGAGAAAATCAACTTGTAGAAAACGCAATGGTTAATTTAGTGTTTAAAGTTTAAAGTGTTCTGAAATGCTACTATGAAATAAAACGACAGCAATTTGTCTGTTAAAGAAAACGCAAAAGAAGTTTAAAATGATGAAAGGCTCTTCCTTTATGTAATTTTATTTTGAAATATCCTTTGTATGTTTATACATATAATAGCAATATCAAATAAAAGTTCAGAACATTAATGTTTTATTTGCTATTTTAACGTAACTACATTCCTTTTTAACTCTGCAAATATATTTTTAAAAATTGAAATTTTTGTATTTTCTTATCCTTCTCAGTTTAATAATGTTTGTGCCCTCTATAGCTGTTCATTATTTTTATAAATATAACTTATTTTTATTAGACTTGAAATAATTTTACTTACTTCATCAGACGAAAAGCTTTATAAAGAAGGACATATTATAGCATATGAGAGATTTATACGAAAAAGTGTCAAAACAATGCACTATAATTAAAATACACAATACTATTCGAACAACGGAGTCTTTAGTACATTGTTTTATGACACTACTCATCGCCTCACACTTCGAAGAACAGCTTAATACTACTGTTTGTTTTCGAAATTGTTACGAACCTACACGTAGATTGATACAAAACAAAGGAGAACGTACGAATTATTTATTCAACGGACTATCCGTATTTCCTATTTTTTAACAGCTTTATTTATTGAAATCGAATTTTCTTATTCAAATTCAAAGAAATTATATTAAAATAAATACCTTGCAACCGTGTTGAATTTTATTTCTCTAAAAGTATATAAAAAATAATCTGATGTCACAAAATAGCTTTAATAAAACCTTATAAAGAAATAATGTAAATACATTAACATCGTATATTTATTTACTATATCCCATTATTTTTGCATGTTACATAATTTTGCCTTTGGAATAAATACGATGATTTTTAATATATTTTTTAGTTTCCGCTTGTCTGTTGCTGTTAGCCCTAATGGTTTTGACAGCGTCTCCGGGAGGGGTGGGTGGCAGATGGTATCTACCCGTTAAATTCGGGCCTGAAGGGCCTAGGGAGGGGGTGGGGTTATTTTTTAGTGTAATGTATGATATGAATACATAAAAATTTGAAGTAAATTTTTTGAGTACCCGAGTCAATATATTTATTAATTAATTCCAGATATTCTTCTTATTA
This sequence comes from Danaus plexippus, assembly GCF_018135715.1. Classification (NCBI taxonomy): domain Eukaryota; kingdom Metazoa; phylum Arthropoda; class Insecta; order Lepidoptera; family Nymphalidae; genus Danaus; species Danaus plexippus. The sequence goes on from NC_083554.1 coordinate 2,592,183, forward strand.
GTAAAACAAAAGTAAAGTTTTATGAGAATAAGTTATTTTTTTATTGCTATTACTAATATCTCTGATCATAAATCTTTTCATGATTGACTCATGACTTTAAAATAAAACTTCTCCTCAAGATATGCCTGCATAGAAAAGCTACCTCTTTTATGTGATTGTTCAATCCAAAGTAACACGTAATTATTTACAGAAAAAATAAAAATATTTTTTGTGTACTCATTAATAAATGCTTCTAAGATTTCTTTGAAATATTTGACATTTGGCATTTGATTTGACAGTCATTTGACAGTCTTTTTGCTATGTCTCCTGCGGTATACCGGCGATGAGACGGGGAAAGACATGACAGATTTGTCAGTGATATGACTCACGCGAGGTATTTGAGGACAAATAAATCTGGGGATAACCAAGATAGAGTCTCTCTTTATTAATGTAATGGTTAAATTAGTAGTAGTACTTTAAATTTTTTCATGCTAAGCAAATCTAATAACACATTTAGAAGTATTAAAAAATATTAACACCTGTTAACATGAAATATAAACAAGTTAAATAAAACTGTTTGAATATAGAATGCATAGAATCTATTGCTTCAATGTTTGAAATAGAAATGCAAAATAGTTTTTAATAAAAGTGTTAAAGTGCGAAATTCAAAATGCGTATTTCCAATATTTTTTTAAATAGAATACCCTGTTGATTATTTAACATATTTTAATATGAAAGATGAACTCTTTTGAATTAGTTTAAAGATTTCATCTTTCATATTCCGTCTATAGGAATATGAAAAATATTCATACTAACAAATAAAAACAATCGATCACCAGGTACAGAACTTGCTGAACAGGTCTCTACAGTAATTTATCATCTAAAATAATTAACATCCCCGTATTTTACCCATTTTTTTTCCTATCATGATGTCAACATGTGTTCCATAACATTCTTTTCAATCTTTATCTAAGATATGAAAATATGTACACAGTTATAATCTCGTGGAACTCACATGAAAATTAATTAAATACTTGTTTTAAAAAAAATGGGAAGTTAAAACATGAATTAATAGTTGTCAAAAAAACTATTAAAATCGAGGAATGACCTTTACAAATTATTACATATTGACCTCTCACGGTCGTACTATTCTTTCTTATAGAATTGGAATCCACTTTATTAGGGTTTCCGTACCCTTAAGGATCATGAGCGAACTCCATTGTCCACTTTTTTCACGTATCAGGGGCTTCTTTCATACTTTTATACAAAATAGGAAGGTACCATCGAAATTTCAGTCACGTGATTCTTTGGATCAAATATTTTAATAAAAAAAAATATATTATGCAACGTCCTATACGTTAAAAATATAAACAGTCTATAAATATTCTAAATATCAGTACTACTTTTACTGAATTTTTTTTATATTTTAAAACTTCTATATATCTTTTTTAATAATTAGGTTTTTGTGTCATCTAAATATATTTTGATTCGTTTTTTATTTTTTCCAACTCAGCCTGGATTTGAATGCTTACAATGTTAAGTGTTTTCGTGAGTTATAAGTGAAAAAAATATGAATATTTTTAAATATAAAACGTTACAAAGAAAACTTGGATATTAATTATAATAAATAGTACTTAAGTTTTATATAAATTATAATTTAAATTCAGTAAAAATTGAATTGAATAAGTAATAACAATAACATAATAGAATTTAACTATAATTAATTACTCCCTCTCTCTCTCTCTCTCTCTCTCTCTCTCTCTCTAGGTCTATCTGGTGTGTAAGGATGTATATATACATCCTATGTAAATAATTCTTTTGATGAATTGAACATTTCTTGCTATTTGTCTTTCAAGTTGTAATTTTTTTTTATCAAACATAAGTTTTATATAATACCGAATATATTCTGATTTTGATATAACAAGTGTTACGTCAGCACAAAAAACCCGCATATTCCAAAAAAAACATAAAATGTTTTGTGTGCCCAGTCTCGGAGCAATCGGTTATACCCTCTATGAAAACTCCCCACGATTTAATTTCCTACAGCCATTTAATATTCGTATAGAAACTCGACACATCATTTCTGAAAAGCATGATTGATGACCATGTTAAATATATTAAGGGCATCTAATATGATATGGATTCAAAACAAAATATCTTTAGGCTATCTTAAAGTGTTCATTATTTTAATTTTGGAAATTAGATTATACTTAAAACATATGAAGGTTCGTGGTGTATTTATTAAGATGTTTTCCACAAAAATCTACGACAAAAATTGGATTTCACAAAATTGGATCTAAAAAGAGTAGGCGTTGTATTTTTAATCCACACGTAATTTAAGGACAATATCCCAGAGGTGGACACTGTGTATGGTAATTTATGATAAAGATGGTATGGTAAATGCTATGAAATTATCGGAAGGTTTATCACTTAAGTTTATATAAGTGTACACTCCTCAAATCGAACACGTTGACTAAGATGTCTAAGCCATGTAAGGACACTTGGCAAAATGTATATCTAGTACCGAGACCTTTGAATCACTTGTCGTGGGTGACTTTAGTGCTGAAGTAGGAATATTTGAAGATGACGAATTGATGATATAATATTTAGGCTTTGGGAGCAAAAATCACAAGTTACTGATGCTGATAAAATACTTTAAGACTAAGGACAATTTTCGATGAAATCTAATTTCTAGAAACAAACCCCAACGGAAATGGGCTTGGTTAAACTTCAATGGTGTCTGTAAAGAAAACCGACTTCATTATGTTGCCTTGTAAAGGTACTTTAAATGAAAATGTAAACTAAAACACGAGAATCTAACATGGTCCACTCTTAGACTGATAACTAATATACAAGTTGGAAGCCACAGATGACATAAATAAGTAACGAATAATCTGACAATGCGTTTCAGTGTGGAACGGAAATACTTTTGACCACAGAGCACTGATGAGATCTAAGACTTTCGCGAGTATTCATTTAAATGAAATTAATATTTTCGGATTACTACGCGTATTTTTTTTTTTTAATTACATACTCCCGACGTTTCGGTTACTGTGCAGCAACCGTGAACCGTGTCTGTACAGACGAGATGTGAATGAATCACAAAATATATCACCAAATGTACCGAATGCAACGAAAGATGACAGACATATACGAAGAAGTCATCTCGGCGTCAAACAAAAGATGAAATAGCTCAGTATATTTTATATATATATAAAAAATAGTAAAATAGTTAATCATCTTTGCTGGCGACGATCTCTTATAGGAATTGACTAGTAAGAAACTGAAAAGCTATATATGGGAGATGCCAGTTTCAACGAGAGACCTTAACGAAAATAGAAAAACTTATTGAATGTCATTGTATTGCTAGATGAGAAAACAGGAAGGAAAATATTAAAAATGTATATAATAAAAAAAACAGGAAATAGTTGACATTACAGATTGCCAACAGAAGTAGCACCGAAAATGATAGAAAACAAGAATAAATGGTAAAGCTTACTGAAATATAAAATTGAACTAGTAACAAATTCAGATAGAGCCGAAACGAAATCTCTTAGCATTCTATGGATTCACCGTGCGGGTGCCGCGCCGGGTCCGTAGCACCCATTGAAATAATCAGCAGTACATACCATAATAAAAGAAACAAAATTATGGAGAGATAGAGGATTTGGAAATGCCGTTTTTTGATAGATTTAGAGCGGCAGTATCAGAGATACCTTCATCTTGTGGTACGAACTATTATTTCATTTATAACAATATAAATGTTATAAATGAAATAATAGTTTAAAAAATCGTACGTGGCAAAAGAGTTGGTGAAACATTACTTTCAATCCAAAATTCCTGCTTAATTCCTGAATACATAGACGCAATAAAATAGTACAAAGAGACGGGCTGCGGTAATGTGAAGCAGTCAAGTTAATGGGTCGCGTCGCCGCAAACGCGTCGCCGAAAATTCGTCGTAAAATAATGGTGACAATTCGTGACACCAATTTAAGGAACGCTACTCGTTTTCTTTTAGGAGCCAAACATTAAACCAGTCGTTTAAGAATGATCACCCGTGAAACTAAAATACTGTAGGTTGATATTTTAGCTTTTTCTGTCAATATGTCTACTTTAAAATTAATAATTACCTTTTTGACTTCGTCAACTGCATTTATATATTCATATAAATTCTTACTTTTTTACTTTATTCATTCAAACATGGAGTCTTATTCAAAATATAAACACCAATTCATTTTAGTAAAGTAACAAAATTACTTTATCTTATTTAAAGTTTGAAATCTTGCAGGTATTCCATACAATGTATGTGAAATATTTTAGAACTTGGTCTAGAGTCTAAAAGCATTCGAAACAGAATCGTTGACGGGGATACGCTTTGAAGTAATGTATTCATGCATGCTTGCCCCGGAATCGAATCGGAAATTTAAGCAGATTCTTTAGAGTATACTACTAAAATTTTGAAGGTAGACCTTGTAATAGTACGATAATTATAACTTAATACGGACAAACCTTTATCTTAATTCATAAAATTAATATGGAATAAAATTATCGATATGCTGGTTTGTTGGCTGTGACTTCTGCTTCAGAACTTTTTATATTTTTGTTACAATAGCTTGGTAATCTACGATACTACCAATGTTAAGGTATAGGATTACGTTACCCGTAATCCTTAATTAACCACCACCGGGAAAGGAAAACGCTACTTTTTCTTATTTCAATATTATACATCAAAATTATCTGTGTTTCCCTTTAAATATATTTAGTTACAAGAGGAAGCAAGTATACGTACAATTATTATTAAAATTTAAACGGAGCCTCACTTATAAAACATCTCTGCTGATCTTGACCTACAGAACTTTATTTTTCACAAACCTAGCCATTGACACTGAAATAATGAGACGTAGCATTCTTGTCTGAATGTTAAAAAAATCCAACTTGACCTAGACTTTGAAATAAACACCTTTTACTTTGTACTTGTAGGATTTTGTTTTCATAGCTTAATTTTTTTTAGGATTTCAAAGTTTTGATATCATAACTGAGTGATATTCGTCTGACATTTTCAGTAACCTAATCCGAGGATAAAAGACGTTGTTGTTAAATTTGAAAAGAAATATACTTCAACCAATCGCCACAACCTTAACCTTTGATATGAAAGACAGACTTGTGATAAAATTTTCTGTTTTCTGTGATATTTTTATTGGCAGTTACCTATAAGTATATCTACAATCTGACTCTTTGACCTAACGAACGGTGACTATTTAGGTAATAAATACGTAAGTAGGTAAATTAAGTAAAAGTTTAAAGTCTCCTATTTGCTACATTTATTGTCAATGCTTTATTCGGAACTGTTTTATTTGTACAACACATGATTTTTTAATTGTAACTGTTGTTTTGATTGATTATTTCCACAGTTATATGAAATATCTATGAAAATAAAACCTATGAGTGATGAAACATGAGTTTTTTTCTCTGATAACAGAACTCATCATGACCTATTACTTATAACCTTAAATAAAATTAGCTCATTGTATAAAACAAAATATTTCAAAATAGAAAACAATCGTCTTCGATGATATCGCTTTTACAAACTTACTAACGTTTTATAACTACAAATACGTATTTCCAAAATAAAAAATTAAAAGGAACCTAACCATACAACACTACTAAATTTTAAGAAATTTTTATTATTATTTAATTTTCATTTCTGTCGTTAATGAATTGATGGTATTTTTTTTAATTTTCCAAAAGTAATCCGAGAAAACCCTTTTTACTAAGTTCTTAAAGTATACAATTGAAAATTCATTATTTTATCTCCTTGAGTACAAAAATTCAAAATTAGTAACACGAGTTTAGTGAACATTTTCTCTCTTTAAAATTTTTCTTAAAATATTTTTAAAATAACTTTCTCTCGACGGCCCCTAAATTTCTTTAACGTCATAATAACATTACACTTCACCGCAAAAAAAAATCTTCCTATAAAGACTGGTAAGCTTTACCTGTTCATCATACTTAACAATGAACAGCTTCTTTGAGTGATTCCATTGTATTTGTTAAGAACATCAAAGGCTTTCTTCAAAAGACCTCTCCAGAAAAGTTATTTATTCGATCTTAGTAATTTAATAGAAAAAATGTCTTTTCATGCTTAATAAAAGTTAATTCGGGATTGTATGAAAAGAATTTGTATGTTTGTATGTATTCTTTATATTTTTACAAAATTATTCATTATACTTAAAATTTATATGGACGTTTATTAATTTTTTGTCATAGAACTCTGGTTATTCCTGACAGAAAAGATCATATGCATTTGAGCTTTCAAACGAATTAATCTTCCAGTAAAAATATAATTTTTATATATTAACGGGTTTTAAAAATAATAATTTAAAAAAAAAGACTGACAAGCAGAATCTTCGATTAATAAAGACATGGTGTGTTGTAATAGCAAATAATACTACGAAAATCATATGGGTATATTAATACGTGAAGCGGAAACTTCTCATCCCTTTTTAAGAATATTTCACGTACAGATAAACATGGCATTTAACATAGTTAGAGGTTATAAGGGCTAAGGAGATGTATACCGAGAAGTGTTTAAAGATATTTTTTCCATTTAAAACGTGTTAGAAAAAAATAAACACGCTACCATGATTCTGACAAAAACATACAATATATCAGCTCGTGAAAATTTCTATATACATGCATTGCAAAATTATGTTAAAATAGAATCCCAATTCTATTCTACTACTATTGAAGCTGAAAAAATCAATAACAGGCATGGACGAATATCGAACATTAGTATGTCGAATTTAGATATTCATATTATTTAGACATTTATAAATGTATTTCGAATTTATTAGAATATCAAATATAGTTATATCAAGGAAAGACAATATATGTTTAACTAAAGATTATTTAAAATTTTACATAAGTTTCTCTGGAAAAGCTAATACTACAAAGGGACTTATACTACTTTATCCACAAGAGTTAGTGGAACTTCTCCACTTCGAAGGGTTTGTTCACCAGAATCAAATATCTGCAATTCTATTTCGGAAATCTCAGCAACACGCATTACATAATTGGCGCTCGCTGCTACTTCCCAAGGAAGTTTGTGTTAAAGTGCTGTTGGTGCCATTCTGCCTAAATCCAAAGCATGGGTTGAAGACACAGGTTACGTCACCTGCAGATTTATACAATAACCCATAGGCTGTGGGTGTTTCGGTGAGTACCTGAATTGTAGCGGAAGGGAGAAATCAGCACGATATCAACATTGCGCTTCCTACCAGAACTGGGCTCAGAACACATTGGAGGTCTGCCTTGCTTTGATATTCAAGAGATCTATTCACGATAGGATTAGTTCTAACATTTCGAATCTAACAGGTTCGAATCCATTTATTTTTTAATTACAGTTTAGCTCAAATGCTCCTTGTTTGAATGCAAAAACATAATTAAAAGAATTTGTGTTTAGATACAACTCTTCATATATATGTACATTATTATAAAAATATAACATTACCTTCTTTTGTACAAGCAAATTTAAATATTGAAAGAAAAGTAATCGTATGCGTAACACCTACAAACCATAATAAGTGTATATTTCAAATTTACCAATGGCTTTTATAATAAAAAAAAAATTTCTTACAATTATTTTAAAAGCAAAAAGTACTCGTATTTATTTGCAAACTATTAAGGAACTTTCAATGCTTATCCCAAATATAAACGGCTTATTTGCTTTGGATCCTAAACTCCGGACCTCTCCAATTGAAAACTGCTTTGAAAGCCTATGAATATATCAATGTGTATGCTCAAGCTCATATTGTTTATGATATCATTATACTTGGTATACACAATAGAATTTTCATGGTTAATATTTTAAGTAAATTCTACTAAGAATGACTTTTTAAATCAGGGCGTATTTGTATTGTTTTAGAAAAATATGTAAGCATATAGCTATTCTTAATACGTTCTATTTATTTAAATAGCAACTGACTCTATATGATGAGATCTAAGATTTTCGCGAGTATTCATTTACTCTATATGGTTTAAGTCTTAGGAAATGAGGATAGACTCTGATAGTTTAGAATAGGTTTTTTTTTTTAATTTATTTCCTTTAATTTTTTCTTATTAAATTACTAAGTAATTAAAGTATCTTCAATAATTTATATTCCGGTAAATATATCTTGAATGTTCAACAATTATTACATTTATTATTTAGTCAGTAATTATTACAACAGAGGTGACATGAATAACATTTCTATTTCTATTTCAGCTTGAATGTTGGAACAATGCAGAATACGTTTGCCAATTAAATTTCAAAATACGTGGAGTGGAATATCTAAACACTGTTTTGAAATACGTCGTAGATATTTAATTTATAGTGTATATAACATTATTTTTGTTTCGAAAATAATAGCAGTAATAATACTAGTATTCAAATATTTTAAGGAAATTATTAAATATTATATAATAATTATACTTAATGTAACGATTTAACGATAATTAAACAATAAATTATTTTAAGAGTCACTGAGAAGTGAAACTTCGTAACATAAACGCAAAGTGGCATTAAATTGTTCTGGAAAGTAGAATCGATCGTACTCCGTTGGAAAATGGACTATTATCATCAAACTTTTTCGTTCTAAAAAATAAAAAAGTCTCTGATTGTCTGTCGTAAATTCTAAAAAGCAGAAATCAGTAACGGCACCTACGATTTTATTTCTTAAGTTCGCCTTTAATTTATAAGTTTTTGTACGCTACTACTTTCCATTACACAAAATATTTAAAATTTTCTCTAAACTTTACTTGTAATATTATTGTGGCACTTCTAGATAGCCCCACAAAATAATTTATGAACTTTGAGGTTATAAGTCAAAGTTTAGTATACATATGTGCTTCGTGAAGCGCGTCACGGAAAAGATGAGTGCAAATTTTTGTAGGAAAATAATGAAAATGTAGATTAATTTTTTATTACTTGTTTTATGTAGTAGAAATACTTTTCGGGGGTTCTTATTTTAAGTTGCCATGGTACAATTTTCGTAAAATAATTGTTATATTTTGTTTAATTGCAAAGTATACGAGTAAAAATATTTCCTAACCTTGAAATTAGTCCAATCGTGTTGCCAGTTGTTTATTTTTTAAGTAAGGTCATCTCTCTCGGAGGAAAGGGAGAGATAGCCAATATCAGTTGGCATAGGATGGATATAGGGCCAACTTATACAGGGTACATAAAGTGATACTTATTTCAAAATAAACTTATTTTCCCGATGGTTTTGAAAGCTTTTAAATACAAGCCTAAGACATAAAAAGTGAGAGTCGATTGGAGAGAAAATTCACTAAAAGCAGGTATAAGTGCTGTGCAAAGTTATGTATCTTTTGTGAGTGCCGCAGCTATCCAGTACAAAATTCCAAGAAAAACCTTAGAAGGGAAGTGAAAGGAGAATAATGACAAAAAGGGGCGTATGGGATCCAGTTTGATTGGAGAAGAAAGCGAATATTACTTTACTGATAATTACTTAATCAAACTTGGTTTATGTTTAATTAAATAATTCATAAAAAATAAAAGTTAGTTTAATACTTTTTTTAAGATATAATGTATATTTTATGTTGCTGTATTTGTATATAATGTTTCATAGTATACTTTGTTATTTAATATTTATCTGTCTCTATAGAAAGTTTTCTATAATACCAACACTGATAGGTTATTCACGCTTTGAGAGGTGACGTTATTGTTAAGGATTAGCCGTTGGTATACAAAATATTGATAAAGGCCTTGATTTCTTTGTTTTTGCTTTTATTTCTTTATAGTTTTATAGAAAGTATGTGACAGTTCCGATCAAAACATAAAGGTCAAATGCAACTAAACACATTCGATTTATGTCAAAACATAATGAGAAGTTGCAATTTTTGCTTTAAGTAAGAGGTTAAAATCAATATATTGTTTATGAAAAATTTACAGTGATTCAATGCTGAATTTATATTCTGGGCTGACGTGATGAAAAAGTTTGATATTGCCCGAGATCACTTTTGCTGCAAAGGAACCAAAATGTCGGGAGTACGTAGTTATAAAATATAATAAAAATATTAGTTCCCTATATTCGAGTATATTAGTTTTATTTTATATAGAATGTGACTAAAATCACCCATACTTTAGACAGTTTCAATAAACTTTTAAAGCATCAAGAATCCGTCGACAATAATAAGTTAATAATAAATTTTGATTTTAAATGGAGTGCTATAAAAATTAAATTAAGAAATACTATATTATCAAACACATTATCTTATAATTTCAAATTATAAGATTGAAATCGCCAACCCGTCTTGAGCAAGCGTGGTGATTAATGCTCTAACCTTCTCTGTGTGAGAAGAGGCCTTTGCTCAGCAGTTGGCAGCGATAGAATGATGATGATGAAACACATTATGCAGTGTGTAATCAAAGTTTTTTCATAAGTTATAAAACAAGATAATTTATTACAGTGATAACGTAACATAGTAATTTAAAATAGGTTCATGGATATCAAAGAATCACTTAAATTTAATGATTAGACATTACAACTTTGTTATAGCTTGCTCATAAATTATAGTTTAATGTCACGCTACCTTGTAATAAAATATAATCTAATACTTTAATCCATCGCTTTAATGAACCTGGTGTTTAAAATTTTCACAAATAGACAAACAAAATTAAATATAACAAAGTATATTTTTTTTGACATTGCAACATATGACTTTACATACAATAGCTAAAAAAATATTTTCTCTAAAATTTTTACAACATCAAGAATACGGATTAATATAATTTTGTTTAAATCCTAATTTGGGGTTAATCGGTTTTGTAAATAATGTCATACTTATATTAAGAATTCAAACACCAACGTGTTTGTGTAAACTATCATATTTAGGTCCACACAATGTTCATTATACTTTATAGACCACAATGCAATGATGTATTCCTAAGTGTCATGTCTTTCAAAATCTGGCACTCAAATATAAAGATTTGAGTACAAAATATTTATATCATTTATAAATGATTCTAAAACAAAAATTCATTCATAGGATAAATTGTTAAACATTTCGTCTTGCGGTTTAAATTCTATTTAATCAACTTACTTATAAACATTACTTTATGAATGTTGAAGTTAAGGTACACAAGTACTTTGTATTTACGCAACTATTCCTATAAAGTTAAAATACAAAAAAATTAAAATAATCGGGTCCTAAATGAAGCAACATTCATCTTATGCTAGATTCAGTAATTGCTGTAAATATCTTAGCTACAAAATAAATACGTATATTTGCAAGATATAAAAGGTACAATTGTTTGCCTTTAATGGTATATCAACTATAAAAAATTGTTTTGAGCCCATTTACGTAGTTAATAAGTATAGTCATTTGATAAAATGGCAAGACCATGAAACTTGATGAAAAAAAATAGGTCAATAATAATAATAAGTACCTTTATATCTTTATTTGAAGATAGGCCTATCAATAAATCAGGGGTCCTCGTTCCGTGAAGCAATAACCTTATCAGACTGAACTTTTACCCAATATACTCAAGGATGATTTTTTTTGCCCCGAGGCGACATGCAATACATAAACAACTAAACAACTATATTAAAGGCAATCATGTTTATGGAATATTATTTAATTATATAGCTATTTTTCAGTTCAATCTCTTTCTGCATTTTATATTCTTTCAAAATATGTCAGTGCCTGGGTTATTTGATCTGTTTTCGATTCCCGGAGCTGCTGCACAGATCCTATCTAGAATCCTCTCTATGACAACAGCATCTATTCCCACACTCGGGTCCCACATTATCTATTTCTCGCAATTTATTTATTTACTTTTTTATATTAAACGAGCAGATGACCACACGGCCCATCTAATTGGAAGTAGTCACTGTCACAAATGGACATCTGAAAAGTAAAGGGTGTTGCAGATGCGTTGCGAACCTTGGTTGTCCAGTCTACTTTCATAAGCAGAAGACTGTCTGTGGTCTGTGTATTTACAGGAAATATTTTGTGTTTTGTAATTGTTTTCCAATTTCTTTGAAATTCTTGTAATGTTATTTCGAGGTTGATGTTGATTCAAGAAGAAACTGTAAGAAAAATTGACATTTAGAAAATAGAAGAGTGCTCGATGGTACTATATAAAATTAAGTTTATATGTACTGTTTAAAAATTGTACTTATAATATTATTATATATATATATATATATATATATTGTACTATATATGAAATTAATTATAATTTATGTGCAAATATAATTTACACATATTTTTATTAAAAACCACTTTACACTCAGTTAGTTGTCTGGCACAAGTGTAATTTGTTCTTAAGCATATGGTAAAAAAGCATAAACTTACGTTATATTAAGGACCTAGTCCCTTAAACATTTAAGATGCAGTTCCCAGAATAACTTAGTTTTGCTTTAATATATTCAGTATTAACCTGGTTACGTGGTTTCGAAAAAGATAATTTTTATTTTTCCGCATATACAAAAGTTTTATACTATGGGTATTCCAAACGCTCACTGCATCTATTTTAGCAGATATTTCAGTTATATCTAAATTTATTTCTAAACATCGATACAGTATAAACAAGAAACAATTAAATACTTTCACTATAAATTTTAAACACATACATATATTAATCTCATATTAAAGACATATAATAAAGTCTATCATTTTATTCCTTAGCATTTCTAAAAGAGTGTAGTGTCAACAACTGTCTTGCTATACACATTCAGTGAACCTGGCGATTTTTGTATAGTGAAATTGACCTATCGCAAATGACATTGCTAGTCTGTTTTAATTTACGAAGAAACATCAAATAATTTGTGTTTTATAATTAATCCATTATGTACAATATATTCACCTACCTATGGATCATGGTAATCGATTTAAAAATTGAATTTAGTTAATAAGATTTCCTATACCATCAATAGTAATAATATACTATATATTTTATTACTCTGAAATGATAATAATACTTGTCCTCGCCTTAAAGTACCCTTGTAAATCAGCTTAACCAAAGAGTGAAACCTCAAATGAAAAACAAATATTAAATTAAATTACTTCCTTTGACTTCTGCTTAGCGTTAAACGGGATTTTATATTTCATTAACGTAAATCAATAACGATAATCCGTATATATACGTAACTCTAATGAATTATATAGAAAATAATCCAATAAGGGACAATGACAATTATTATAGACACATCTCTAATGCTACGACTTTAATTATTCAGAATAGTCGCTATTATTATGTAATTGAATTCCATGAGCATATCCAACATGGTAACTGATGTCATGAGTTGATTACATTTAATACTGGAAATTAATCTGTGGCTTCCAATTAATAAATTTCAACCGAATATATTTATCATAAGCCATAACATACAAGCAAATATTTTTACTCCCAATTTATATATATATATTTTAATAAGTTCAAGAGTAACATGGTACATATTTTAGAAAGCGGTTTTAAGGTTATTTGCTCTTTTCGTTGCAAACAGCTAGGGCATCCAATAAAAAACTTAGACCCCATGTCATCTGGTGTTTTAGGGAAAGTGATCTGAAAAAAATCCCTTTTAAGAAACCTTTTGATATCTGGGCCTAAAATAACAGCAATTTCTGACCTACAACTATTGAAAGATATCAATGACCACTAGGGAACGTTTAGCTAACATCATATAGCCCAACGTTTTTTACATTGTAATTGTGAAAACTCAGCTTCATGGAGTGGTTTTTTAAACATAACATATTAACTTGAACTTTTAGTATAAAGATACTTCGTCTTTACGATGCTGCATAATTAATTTGTAATACCGTATTTATTAGGATAGGGTTATATGACTATGCAACATTTACCAAATATACTTATTGTATTTTAATGCATAAGTTGTCTTTTAAATTTAAATTTAAAGATTAATTATCGAATAGTGAGGGTAAGACTTACAAAAGCGTTGACACGTCAATAATGTCAAACAAGTGTTTAATAAATTAACATATTGTAATGTGCTTTTGTTATAGAATTGGTAATAGTTTTATAATGCGTTAAAATAATATTACCTAAATACATTTATTGTTTTTTAAATTTATATCAATTTTAAATACTTGAGAAGTTATTATTAAGTGAGGGTAAGACTTACAAAAGCGGTTCGTCGCCATTTACAGTTCAAATACGTATTTAATATACTGTTACACTAGAATCTGATTTCAAATATAATTCACCAAAATAATTTCTGTTATTAAAAAAAAGTTATTGTTTCCAATCTACACTTTTCTTTTAAATTAAAAGAAAAAAATATTGCTGTTTGCCAAAGCTGTGAGGTTGAAATCGGTCAGCGGCGGTGGACGGACCTTCAAGGTATAGCTGGTGGATAATAGTCAAGATAAGTATATTGTGCTATATTATACCTATAATATGTTAGACAAATTAATAAAATGTCACTTAATGATTAATTGAAGAATTGTATTTTATGTAAAATTCTAACACATTCATTAAGAAAATCAGGTCACAATGTAGTGACTATAAAATATATTAAACATAATTCTATAATCTATCATTGTTAATTGTTTTTTGAAATCTATAAATTTTCATAGCCATGTAAATTGTTTAATTACTCGTGAAATAAAAGACAGAACTGTTCGTTATTTACAATTTTTAATGAAAGCAGGCATTTCAGTAGCAAAATTACTTTAAAACATAATAGCTCAATCGCATTAAGATAATTAATTATTTTCCATAGCAAAAGAGTTTCCATCGTGAATTTCAATGACATCCAATTTGGATAAATGAATTGTGATTTTAATTTGTTCTCTGGGTAATAAAATGAAATAAAAATATAAACAACTTTCATTTACGCAAACTACAATGCGTGTAAGACGCATCTCTAAATTAATTATTAATTGCCAGGTAAGGATACGTAAGTAAGTTTACTTTTCTATCTATGTTATACGAGTATGTCATTGATCTTATCAGTTAAGTAAAACTCGTGTCCAAAAAATTGAACAGAGTGAATTCTCATTAGTTTTTTATTATCAGTGTTTAATAATTTAGGGAGATTGTGATCATATTTTTCCGTCCACATGAGCTTTGCTTGGAGATGATGTTTGTATCTTGATTTTTTTTTGTGTCTTTTTCGCTTATTAAGTGATAAAGGGAGCTCAATTTCTATACTTGCAATGACATATTTTTTACTGTTTTATATACATAACCAGTTTGACTCATATGATTATGGATATATATATTTTTACCTTCAATCGTTATTGTTGTTCTCGTATTATATTTAATTGACAATTGCAACCTACATCTTATCAAGTTTCCTTAAATCTCGTTTATGCTTTACGTTCTCTCCCTGAAGATGATTACCGTGATCATCAATCATATTTAGACATGTCCCAGTAAGCAAATAAAATGTAACATAGCTATTCTAAATACATAGATAATATTTTTTGAGTAATCGTTTTACCAAAGAAAATGTTAAAGGCATTTTAAATGAAAATATCAAAATCAAACACGGACATATTCTATACAGGTAGCCTAAAAAAGGCACATGGTAACTTAAGAACATTATTTTAATTCTAATATTGCTCAAGAATGCAAAAAAATCTTCAAACAATATTTATTTTGCCAAAATTTTTGTGTATTGCTACAATTCAAGTAAATCAATTAAGTTTTAGCTAAAGCTAAAGATACCTCGCCATAAGGAGAACACAATCTATTTTTCTTATTGAAAAGCCATTTTCTGTTTTATAATATATATTTATAGTATTTTTATAATTCCGTTTTTTAGTGGTATTAGAGTTTTGAATATTTTTTTGTTTATGATATCTCAGATTTTCGCGTGTATACGTTTAAATTGAACTAAGTTTTTGTCTTTCATCTCGTCTTTTTTTTCTCTCGTCACACTTTTATCTAGTCTATCCGTGATCACCGTTGAAAACAACTAAAACGTCGGAATGATGTAGATACCAAATCATAAATAAACCCATAGTATCCGAAAAATTTTATTTCATACACTATTCCTTACCAATTGCACAAAAATTATGGATTAAAATGCAATCTTTAGCCAATAGCAAGCAAATTTGCCTCCAGACATGATGATAAATCTTGTCTTCGTCAATGTGATAACGTTAATGAGGGAAACATACATATTTTTTCCCCCGGTTTCTGTCTATTGTCTCTGCCACTAAATATTGATTTAGAATAGTACCAGACTGGCTGTTTAAGAGGCATATGCAGCTCGTGACCATCAATATTCTTGTATTCAGTTTTGCTTATCTGGATTTGAATAATCGAAAACTATCAAAACTTGCTTTTGCTTTACCGGTTTAGACTGGTAACTGTCAGTTTCCATCGGTATGCATAATAATGAAATTACATATCAAAAATGATTTTAATTTCAATGAAACTAATATTTTTGGGATTACTGCGCGTATTTTAATTTAATTTTTAATTCTTTTTCTTTTAAATCAGATTTGATTTTGATTTTGAATTTTAATTTTAATTTAATCAGATAGTGACGCTTCGTAAATTATTTCAATTGGAGCACGTCATCCTTAGGATCAGTCCGAAGACGGTGGTCGTTATTCGAGAGTAACTGTGATTCCTAGACCCTCTCCACGATTTTGTCGATGTTTAGTATCAAAATTGGGAGATCTCTAAATTACTTCCGAGTGATAATATAAATCTTCATAAGTTAAAACCAAAAATATCTGGGAGCGGCGCCAAAACCCGTAGCACTAGCTCGATCATGTTAATAATTTTGGATACTATTTCAATAAGGTTTTTAAGATTGGAGGTGTCAGCAGTGTTTAAATGGCTGGAAAGAAAATTTAAAGATCATCAGAACTCGATACCACAACATGATTGCTCTAAAGCAAGAGCGCTGACAATCTGGGGAAATTGATCGTTAAATTTATAAGGCTCACTGGGTTTGTGGGTCTTAAAGAAATAGTTTAAGTGTAGACAGCAAAAGTACAAGATAAAAATAAAGATGAAAGTAGCCATAAGTATCGTAACAAAGCAAAACAAGGCCAGAAAATAACTTTTTAAGGTAACGGTAATGTAAATATTACTGATATTCGAATACTTTATAGGTCCCAATAATTTATCATTCTTTAACCACCTATACCGATGCATATTTCTTATGAAACGACTTGGTATGTCTTTAATATGTGCAATTACGATACAAGATCACGTCGTTAAAACGATAAATCTAGCTGCTTTCTGTTTACATTGAAAACTTGTTCCTTGAAGACTCTTGTTCAATTTGATAATATTTAGTATATCATAAACGAATATTATGTTTGTTTAATTTATATTTTATAAACTTTCATATATTCGAAAGACTCATGGATGTTTTACAAGAAAAAGGTCATATGTTTATGAAAAATCCAATTTTTTTTCCAAACTATTAATTACGATAAATTTCTATTGGAAATAAAGGACTCATTTATTTAAGTCTCTGTTAAAAATAGCCTAACTACAACAGGCATAGATAATAAAAGATCCCGTACAGGGTCGATTGAAATTTGGAAATGTTGTTTCTACAACGTTATAAAATGAAGCACTTTTTTTAAGAAATAGATATATATATAACGTTTTTCAGTTTTTTATTATTACAACCGTGTTTCCTTACAAATGCCTTTATGTTTACTACGCACCTAAATAATTTCATAGTTTGCATCTATCTGACATTTTACTCGCTGGCATTATAAAAAGCTAATAGAGAATAAAGGAACGAGTATAATTCATAATTTTTGTATTTTGACTTTGTTAAGGTAACATTTCACAAAGGAACTTCTACTGAAATAATTCAAAAATAGAGAACATTTTTATGATTACTCTTAAATATTTTTGTTATTTAATTTTCCAAGTATCATTTTCTTGATAAGAAGATACAATAATAGTACAAAATCTTTCAGAAACAGCCGAGTTACTTCTTACGTAGCCATTTCTGTACTTGCATTTGTTACGTTTAGATCAATTTGCGTATCTAAGATGGGGTTGGCTGAGTGCGGAAAGAATTTCGTGTTCAATGGCCGTTGAGATAGAAAACGAGCATTAAGCGGCATAGTAATTTATTTTTTACAAGGATAATAATGAATCTTTGGATTCTTGTTCTATTTTACTTTGTTTTTTATAACCTTTACAATATTACAATATCTCGAAAATTTTACACCAATTTAACGTCTTTTAAATTTCAAATGGTGTATAATATTAAACCCAGACATAAAAACTATTTTTTATTTTAAATTAAAACATATTTAAAATGTTAAATTTGCATTTTTTTAATGATAGCTTGAAGTAATATCTAAAATGCATACAAAATGAATTTTCAGCGGTAGAGGTTATTCAATGAAACGGATTTGAAAGGAACGTTTGTAAGATATTAAGACTTTGAGATCAAAGCAAAATGGGGACTCAATACTATCTGTATCTTATAACTATAGTATTTATTAGTATTAGCATTTTATCAATATTACTTTAATGATATCATGATTATTGCTTGAATGATGTTTCTTCAATAACAACTGCACACGTAATAACTTTTAGTAAAGGTTTACCTTTATTTACACAAAAAATAATTACAGATATTTATGTTGATAAATAAGCAAATAATACTTTATGAGATCTAAGATTTTCGCAGTTTTATTAATTTAAATGAAACTAATATTTTTCGGATAAACTACGCGAATTCACATCTCGTCTGCCCGTGATCACAGTTGCTGAAAAGTAACCGAAACGTCGGGATTATGTAGTTTTTAAAATAATAATAATCCGCGTAGCTTATCCGAAAAATATAAGTTTCATTTAAACAAATAATACGTTCATCTACTGAGTCGGTTTGAGAAAAAAATAAAAAAAAAAACAAAATACAAGAAACATGAATTTCAAAACAGAAAATAAAAGCTAACATTGCAATTAGGTAACAGTTTTTGAGAAATTAATATTACGATAAGCTTTATAGCGGCCATGATAGAAACAATATTACTTTTACCCTTCCAAAGGTAATACGCTTCACGTGAAACACACACGATGTTGTTATATGCAAATTGATTTATTCCAATCGTTCTCTTAATATGAGGTAGCCCCAGCGTTCGTAAATTAAACAGTGTTTCTTAAATGTGATACAAACAGCTTTTAAGCGTATATTTATATAGAAAATATATATGTTCACATACTTGGATTCAAACCTTCTGTGTTTTCAGCCTTATGATCAATTATAAAAAATTCTTGTATCCAATTCTTATCAATTATTTTCGTTTTTGAAATATATCATATATTCTTCGATTTAATTTACCAGATTTCAGTTCTACAAATTCCATGTTTTAGTTTTATACTGCGATTGTATTTACTAATACGAAAAGAGTAATGGAAGAGAGAAAATATTTTATATTCATTTAAGTTAATCAACCACAATATTCATTATATTATCGTTGTTTAACAAAATAATAAGAGCCAAGTTATTATATTTACCTTACAAACAAAGTAACGTACCAGTTAATTGGAGAAGGCTTCAATGTTCCACGATACTGTTAATAAAGTGAATTTTTCAGGAATTTCATTCCTTGCTGTGAGGCCTTTTCATTTATATTATTAAATTAATTCATACTTTATACTTCCTCCTTCTGAAACATGAAAGATACATATGGTTTAAATTAATTTACACTGAACTGGATTTTTAGCTAATGATTAATTTAAGCGTAAAACAATTTTAATACAATGTAATAGATAAATCAAAGTATCAAGTTTCATCATCAGCAAATTTGTGAACAGAGCTTGTCCTACGTATAAGAACATTAAGTGTATATTACTGCTAGACCATACTGAATACGAACTGAATATATTATATCATATACAATTGCACGAAATATTAATCACCGGGGATATGACCTGAGTCATTAATGTTTTTTATTTTTGGTTTCGTATGAAATTTGCTCTCAGATGTTCATTATAATTTTATATTTATTAAATTACAGTCTCAATTTTATTTTTTATATTTCTTACAATAATCATTATCATCAATAAGTCTACGCTATATTAGGTATAATTAATTGTTCATCAAAAAGAGAATGCCATTTATTATTTTCTTAATTAAGTCAAATGACACAATCCGATTTACAGGAGCTTAGTGTTAATGATTCTAAACTATTTATCTTTATACTTTAAATCGATTTCGTAACATAAGTTTTTATATTTGATGATTAAGTTTGCATGTTTATATTTCCGATGTTTTACAAAAACCTATGGATCCAATTTCCGTTGCCTTCATTTTTATTAAGAGAAAATATTATGATGACGAATTTTAAAAAGCCACGAAACGTATTTGGTATATTAGTGACAGGAATGAAATACATATAACAATTTCCAATAAAAAAATCAGCTGCACATCTTTCATGATATTTCAATATTAATTCAGGTATGTCCAGACAAATATTTACACTTATTTCACTTAATAGGAGTTATAAAAATCTATTTTCATATAATGAGATCTGAGACTTTCGCGAGTATTCATTTAAAACTATTTTCATGTTGTACCATCTATTATAAGCATATATACCATACTTAGTTTTCCTGTTCGCAAACCGATACAGAAACAAGCTTAAATGTTAATTTATATTAAGGACTCAAAATACTTTAAGACTTTATTTATAGAATAGAACAAACTCACTTTTATGAAAACAAACGAAGTGTATTATTTGTTTTCTTTAAAATATTTCGAACACAATTTTAGAACTATTTTTTTATACAAATATTATTTACAAAAAAGTAGGATTCACGAACACTGAACTTATCGTTGCCATTACCTTATTAATGTGTAAAAAAATATCAGGATAACTCTAAATATTTGTTTACTATAAATGTTAAATATTAAAAAATAACAAAATATATTAGCTTTATACATTTATTTTATTAAATCTTTATATCCATCCAAAACAAACGATAGCAGAAAAAAATAATCACTGCCCAAAGATTTCCAGGCACATTGATGTTGAGTGGATTCAGTGATTTTGGAAATGATTGTTTTAATTGATGATTATTAATCAAAAGTCCTATTTTTGACAAAATAGTCAAAATAGAAAGTAAATATTATTATTATTCTGTATCGTTCATTCTTTTCAACTGCTATGATTACGAATGAAAAAAAAAAACTATCTAAGAACATAAATAATTGTAACATAAAATTCAACAAAGTAATAGTTTGAAATACTAAAGAAGAAATGTACAACATTTTACTGGCGCTAATACTTTTCCACGTTTATTGTACTTCAAAAGTCATAACAAGTAATAAAACTTTCCCTTTGTACACCTCCTTTGTTACTCACAAGTTGTCTTTAAGAAATATTTTATATCAGAAGTTGTGAAAGACTTTTAATAATTTTACGTTTTGATTACTTTTTCTGCTGTGATTGTTGACTTGATGTTAGAATTTAATATTTCAATCGGCAAGTAACTCGTGTCAACTTATGTTATTATACTTCGGTTTAATCACAATGAATCACAACGCTCTTTCAGATATGAATATTAAAATTAAGTTATAGTAGTTTTTATAGTATATTTACGAATTAATAAATAAATATTTTTTTATTATACAGGAATACAATGTTCAAAAGACTTTTCAATTTCTATTGTGGCTTCTCGGGTAAGTATTTAAATTTAATACAATAGTTATAATATAGTTTTACTTTAAGGAAACTTTATGACAGTGAAACCTCAACCCGATCTGAAATCTTAACATACGTTATAGTTAAAAAATCACCGATCAGTACCAAGTAACATAATAAATATAAAATAACAACTCGAGAATAGAACTATAAAATCCCTCATTATCTGAATACGCATTTAACGTACGTACTTCATACGCATTATGAAGTTTATGTTAACAAATATTATCGTAACAGTAACTATTTACACCCATACTTTAAGGTACTAAGGTCTATTGAAATGGGATGTTTAAAATTTAAATAAAAGATAGTATTGTTTAGCCTTAATCTTAGATTTTTTGTACAGAGTTTATTCAGGCATGGTTTCAAAAGTGAAGGACAAAGAATTCTTTCCTTGTTTCTCAACCATGCTAGTTGAGTTGAGTGTACATGGTTTACACATTCGGTTAATATATATAAATTAATCTACTCTCCGTTATTTATATCGAGTTAAATATTTATGTAGAGTTCATGTATGACGAGCACATTTCAGTCAAGCTTTAGTTGAATTTAGACCATAACAGTTGATTTTTTAAATTTATCTGAAGAGCATTCACAATTAAATTTCGTTAATATTTGCATAATGAATAAAATAATTACAGATATTTTAAAAACTGTGAGTAAATTAATGTCCAGTGAATTTAACATCTTTGTTTATAGTAATATATAAACTTATTTCAGAAAACCTGATTGCACTCAGTCGGCAACAAATGTTCAAAATCTTAATTGTTTTAGTTTATACACTACAATAGAAGACTTTAATAACAACATATTAAAACCATGATGATGTCAAACAGGGCTATCTTCATGACGTAAAAAATCTTGAACCTGAAAATTAATCACATATCTCTTTGTTAAATTTACATACGGCTGGCATATATATGAATAAACCTATGTTTTTTGGCGTATATTATGCGAGTTATATTTTTTTAATTACTTTACACCAACCATGACTACTACATAAGATATCGAAAATGATTGGAACTATCAATTTGCGGATAACTTATGGTTTTTAATTACGGCAAAAGATATGAATAAATCATTACTTACTTAGAAATTATGGAACAAAATTTTCATCGTACAAATAAAGATCTTACGTTAGATATAATCATAGTGGCAACGAAAGAATACGCAAGTCGTTTTTAGAATCAATATACAACTTAATATGGTAATGATTACGATGATCTATTTAAATAAATACACATTTTTAATGAAAATTACAGTAATTGCTGTTTAAATGTTATGAAATACAAATAGTTATTAATAGAAAAAGTTATTTATACGGAATACAATCTCACGACTATATTGTTACACCATTTTTAAATAATCTACAATCGAATGTACGAGCTAAAATAAAAAGTCTAAAGCAAAAAATATTAATTGCGATTACTCATATACATTTCCATGATAAAATAATTAAAACCGCTATCACTTTACTTACTTTATACCATCCAGTGATATTACTAGTCATGTCTTTAGAAACGACCAAGATACTTCTTAAGTGCCCATTTCTGTGATCCTTCATATTGTTGGGCTTAGATAAATTTGCGTTTCTAAGACGTGTTTTCATGCTGAGGTTTTGAAGGTCAAAGAAAGAATGAAAAAGGAGCATAGAGCAAATTATAACTTTTTTAGCAATGATCATTGATAAAAATATTATTGTCCATAAAACTATATCTTGTTTGACGTTGCTTATACAGATGAGCCCCGAAAAGGTAACGAAAATGCTTGCCAAAGGAATTTGCAGCAATTAAATTTAGATCAATAAAGCGTACTTCTCAACTAAGTTTCAGAACTGAGAGTACAACTTTAAAGTTACTAAGACTTCCAGATCAAAGCTCGAACCGAATAGGTACTATCATAAATATTTATCCACTGAAATAACTATCCACTCTAAATTGTTTCTTATCTCTGTATATATAAAATATATATTATTAAATTGTGTAAATATTATTATTGACACAACTCTACCACTTTCCATCTTATTTATATTCTTAAACGCTCAGTATAAATTTTTCATTGTGCAATATTTATCAATAGTTAAACTTTATAATAAATAGGGGAATAGTATCAATTTTCAGTCCGAAAGCTTAATTTAATATCTGTGGCTGTGATAAACTCGGTGATAAATATTAATTCACTGAATGTTTTACTGAAAACTTATTTCTTTTAAAAGAAACTAATATTTACGCGTGCCTTATTTTATGCGACGACGAGATCGACGAGATGTCGTTTGCGCCCGTGATCACGATTGCTGAAAAGTAACCGAAACTTCGCGAGTATGTAGTTTTAACAAAAAATAACAGCGTTGTATATCCGAAAAATATTAGTTTCATTTCAATGAATAAAACTCGCGACAGTCTTAGATCTCATTAAGATATTTCTTTATTTCACAATGTAAAATATTTAATTATATAAAGGCTTCTATAATTTATAGAAATGAAATATAGAAACGAAAAATTGACAGTTAAAACCTTTCACCAACTTTAGCAAAGCGGAAAATAAAGGAGAGGAGTTATGGTATTTGCATTCATATGTATACATATGCTCCTACCTATGTCCTATGTATATGGTCATGTTGACATTTTGACAAAATAATAGATAAATCTCGATTATATATGAAAAATAAAGAATCTTAACTTCAAATTGAAAAATATTTAAAAATCATAAATAAACCTACATAAAGTCAGATTTCATAGTAAGCAAACAAAAAACTTTAGATACTATTAAATAATACTAGCTGTCGGGGTCAAAGAAGAAAATAGACGAAGCAATGAATGAATCATGACACATAAAAAAAAGTACGAAAAATAAATATTATTATTGTTACTCTTTTATTTTCATTACAGCGAAATCGTTTACCGCTACAAAATAATTAGTTCTACGGAAACCCAGTGGCGCTGGCCGTTGTAATATGCAAATTGATTCCTATCAATCATCCCGTTAATAAGAGATGACCCCAGAGTCTGTATACCGAACAATGAATACTTAATATGATAGTAAGGCTTATGAACGTGTTACTGTAAATGGATAAAAGTTTATTAAAAAAAAAACTGCCTGGAGTTCTTGCACTGTGGTTACGGACATGGGATTTTATATTTTTGTACCGGGATCCCAGCTGTTAAATAAGATTCCAACTTTAAAGCATACAAATTTTCATTTTTGAAATCTGATGATTCTAATAATTCTAATTTGGAAAATTTTAAAAAGCCTCTCGGATTAATCTCCTTGTGTATGTATTTTCACGAGCGAGCATCTGTGGTTTTTAAAAGAAGACGTAATACCTTCATGCCTTGTCCAGTGTATCTTCACACACTGCTGACTTCGATTCACGTCTTTTTTTAATCTAACATGATATGTTCTTGAACTTACAGATGTTCCTCTTCGTTGGTACAATGTATGATAAACTACAGCCGCAATCAAATTAGTTATTTAGCCTTGGTTGGTTTCTCGTTTTAAATATGGCCTTCATCTGTGCAAAGATGTGCACAGTATATTCTGCCAGTGTCGTTATTTATTTTTAAGGTTATGGTTTAGTTCTCTCTAAATGTTGACACTTTTGATGTAGTTTATATAATTTTTTCATCGACAGTGACTGTAAATTTTTGATATTAAATATCATCTATAAACTTGAAGAATTCTTTAAACACATGACTTTGTACGTCCAGAAGTGGTGATAGTGTAATTATGTGTGGCCAGCTTGGAGGTTGGTAATTCGATCTATATACTCGAAGTAAATATAAAAACATCCATAATTTTAATGTGTTCTCACAAACTGTTTTAGCTTTTTATCACCGTTATAAATTTTATCACCGTGACTACATAGTCATAAACATAGTCAGATAAACATTTATCCATATATCCAAATTTTTTCTACATAACACAACATGTCTAGTAATTTTATGAGACTTGTTAATTTAAATGTTTCAGAATTGTACGCTGTTAACCTACATCGGGTAATAGTCGCTGTCTCTTAACTATTACACTTCAGTATTTAACAATTAGGACTGTACTTAAGCTTTTGTATCCTGATAATTATCAATTTACACAGATTTTATATTTCATACAACAGAATAACTAGGTACATAACAATAACAACATTGAGGGAATTCTTTAGAAGCATGAAAATTATTTTTTAGGTTTGTATATTGAGTTTTGTGTTTACTATTTTATTTTCTAGTAATTTTTTTGGTATAGGAGTATTGTTAAAGTGCATGTGAATAATATTTTAACATTTAAGTATATAGTTAAACTGCCTTGTATTTTTATTTTCTTTTACTAAACTGAAGCTTTAAATGTATTACTTTGAACAGAATTGGCACAACGACCTTTTAATTTTAGAAAAAGGAGACAAAAATAAATAGGTTTTAAATGTAAAGGAAATTATAGTGAATTTTGACATATTAAGTAAAAATAATATTGACTAAATAGCAATCTATGAAATTTTTATATCTTCCAAATAATTCTATATCAATTTAATATAATATTTATAGGAATTTTTCATTTACGTATTTCCAAACTTAATAGTGTTACGATGCAGATACACAATCTTGATTTATGCCCAGCATTTATTTTTGCAATACCATTCAAAATGGCTGATGCCAGTATTTATAGCTTCAGAATGCAGATTGATTTTTAAATGTTGCAAGCATAAAATTCAAATACATTCAACATTATAATAAATTTTAAATATAGATTTTATTATAACTGATGGCTATTTGTGTTAATATTACTTCTATATTAATAATTTTATCCTATCTATACCCACAGCTACGTAAATTATATGTTATTGTTATATGTATAGGTAAGGAAGAAGCTCTATCATAATTATTACTGGTTATTACTGCTGAGTATAATATTTATTTATAACCACTATCATATTTCTGATAGTCTTATATTTCAACAAAATATTCTTAACAATATTGTTAAATCTATTAATATCTAGATCATATTTTTACAAATTTCAAAAGATACAAAAATAAAACATTATTAACATTTAAAATTCTATGTTAACTTAAATATAAATATGTGTATTATCACTACAGCTTACATAACCTAATAATTAATTACCTAAAAATATTATCAATTACAAAGGAATATTATTTTAAAAAAGATTTATTGCAATTTTTTTATTTAGAACATGCCACACCGGAACCTCTCTACAGCCGCTCAGAACATGTTTCACTGAACATCAATCATATCTTTTAGACACGGTAACCTGCTAAATCTGATAATATGCCAACATTAAATTTGACCCAAGCCTACTTTAATAGAACTTAGCTCGCTCTGAAATTAAAATTACCTTTGTAACATGCAACTGCGTGAACAGAGATTTAATGTAAGGATTTATTAATGTATTTAATTAAATATTGACTGTATTTATTCAAACTAATATTACATAATTCATAATTCGTCGAATGCTCTATTTAACGAATTGCGAGCGATAATACACTTTTAATAAAGTAGCTTTATATTATATAGTAAAAATGTTTAAACCGTAAACCAATCGGCTGGTAACAAGAAGTGCTTCTCAAACCACAAACATGCATAGTTTTTACAAGCACATAAAAATTGTATGAAGAATAAGTCGTACCACCTACAATCGCATTGACGAAAATGTGGCTCTAGTAGCAAACATTAAATTCTATTTCTGTTTATTTTTAATGGATGTCACTGTTGCCAAATCATAAATGGAAAAAAAATAAAAAATCTCTATCAACACTGAATGCTTTTATAACTGTTTAAAGTCAAAACAATTTAACAAGGTAAAACAACGCTCGAAATACATAAATACGTTAAGGATGAAGCTATAAGAGAAACCACAATTTTCCAGGCTCTACCTGAGGCTTCTCATGGAGGAATATTAAGAGTATTACTTGCCACACCTAATATTCCTATGATATAATAATGTGCTTACTATATTCACATTTGCAACGAAAAAACTAGGCCTCAATTATAAGAAAGCGCAGAAACGGAAATATGATGAACCAAGATTCTTTCTACCTTAAAGGGTCAAAAATAAAAATTTTAAGTCACCACCGACAGAAACTTAGTCTTTATAAAATAAATGCTACTATATATATCATTACATCAAGGTGATCTCTTACTGGAAAGCAGTCTGAAATTTATGAGATAATTCTATACTCCTAAACGTTACAATAATACTAGGACCAGTGACATTATCTATATTTTGCACAAAGCAGCTATATAGCCAAAGGTATTTTAATCTACGTATTCAAAAATGATTACACAGATAAATAAATGGACCGACGCAATTGTTGTTCTCTTGGGTGACAACACAGGAACCGCTATATTACAAAAATAGTTGCCTTTACATACATTTTTACGACCTTTTAAAATGTAACCATTTTTAATTTAAAGCTTCTATTTGACTTACAATGTATGTTTGTGAATATGCTTTCTCTTGTTGAATACGACAATATTATCATACAGTTACATCATTGACAAGAAACAAAATATTTAAAAGTTGTAATTTTTTTGTTCTTAGGGACTGTTCTGTTTTAGTTAAGGTGAAATAAAATTCTTCTTCGAAACTTCGAAAGGACTTTTGTATTTAATGGCCGTTGAGATTGAAGACAATTATTTCTACAATGCCTATGTTGTTCTTTATAAAATTTATAATAATATAATATTTTACAGTCTCTCAATCCTTAAAACCACGACATTTAAATCAAAGCTTTAAACGAATAAATATGCTAAAATGATCTAAAATATCTTCTTAAAAATGGTTTTTATATTTTTATTATATAATTTTTTATCGTCTAATAAAAGTTAATTCTATGTGTTACTTCACTACCAATCGAGTAAATTTTCATATTTATTTAATTTTATTTATTTATTTAATATTTTTTAACACTTTTCATATTATCATATGTAATTTTCAACATTAATTTTATAGATTTCGCAGAGTACGTTCTAATCTAAAGATATTTATAACAACAACATAACTGTATTGAACAAAACAGATTGTCTATGTTAAATTTCCTGTTAAAAGAAAACTTTTTTATTCCCTTGTTGGATAACTGACAGCGAAGTGAATAGTGGCGCGTTTGCGACGAGTGATGAATTTATTGTTTTAAAAGGCTTCAACGATCGGTTCGAACAAGTAATACATCGCCTAACAAACTTTAGTGGAAAAAAGTTTTAATTTTATTATTGGCTATTATAGTTATATTATACTTATGACTGACTTATTAATTGATTCGAGACCTTTAGCTACTAAAATATACATTTAGGATTTGAAGTAAATCATTAAAAATATAGTTGTCTTATGAAGCCACTACTTTTAAATAATAAATCAAACCTTAACTAGAAAAAAAACTAGTTTGAAGTGTTTGAAATAATTATTATCTTAAATCAAAATAACTTTAATTTAATTTACAAAGACACTCAAAAATCGAGTCTTATTGACACGCAAGTAATACTTATAAGCAGACATAAATATATAATTGATGTTTTATATTATTTTATTTATTGCTTTTTTAAGCAAAAAACAAGAAGATGTAACATAAATATATCTGTGAACGTGAACTCTGTCCCACTTCACACTTAAATTGCGAGGGGGGGGCGTTTATGACGTCATCGTTATTTTAGCGTGACTAATTTGTTATCAAAAATTTATTTGTAATCGAAATTTTTAGGTCCAAACTGTAAATTGATGGATCGAGATAAATGACAAATTATTTAAAAAAAAGTAAGAGTGCTGGTGCCAATGAATAAATTCTGTTTGACATTTACCAGTTATCCTATGGTGTGTTTGACAATTTTTTAAGATATGTGGAGCATATATTGCTATTTGTGAACAAGGATGTAAAAAGCAGTACATTAGGTTATTTGATGATAATTAAAATTCTGCATACATTTGAACTGAAAACGACAAGAAATAATACGATTTTAGCTCATTACTGTAGCAAGTCTTGCTTAAACCTATTGTATAATATCGGATTACTGAGTAAGAACAATCATAACATTTTGCTGTATGTTATTAAAGACGCAGATAAGCACTCTATTGTTACAATCTTTTTATTTGCTTGTAAATACAAACGATATTAAGCTTCCCAAGGACGTGGAAACGAAATAAGAGGATTTTGTTACATAAAAACATAATGTCGAAAAGTATATAGATTTTGTGTGTTTCTAAATAGTAGATATTATACGTAATTTAAGATATTAATAAATTTCTCACATCTTGGTTTACGTTTTATAGTACTTATTTTTAATTGAATACTTTTATATGACACTATTCTTTTTTCTTTACTTGTTTGAATTCACAAAAAGCGGTGTAAGAACAAACCTTTATTTAGGAAATTATTCTAGTTCTTTTTTCCTTCTATTGATAAATTTAAGAAAACGTATTATAATTTAGAAATATAATTATGTGCTTTAAAAATATATAATTTAAATTTTTGTTTGCAAATTCAAAATAACAAGTAAGAAAAATTTTTATGCATTACAAAAAACAAAAAATATTTCTAAATAATTATTGAATAGAAATGCGTAAAGTAAGTTATGCTATAATTTAAATCACGTTTAGTAAGTGGGTCGTAACGCCATAGATACAAAGATAGAGTCATTTCCGGAATAACCCTTCCACTTGTATTGAACGTAATAATTAATTGATTGTGAAGTCTATAACATATTAACCCCACATATATAATAATGCATAAATATGTTAGACTTACTGTTTCGCTTATAACCTTAGTGCCACAAAATACTCCGTTCTAATTTTCTTGCTCGTTGAGTTTCATATAAGAATTTACGGCGTTTTAGTGGCAAAAATATTCAAACCCATATTCTATACATAAATATAAACATACACTAATATTGTGCATCTGAAAGGAGAACGGAAATCATTGTTCTGAAAATCATTCACTGAACTTTAATTAATTTTATGAGAGGAAATATGTACCTAATTATATATTTACTTTATATAATTTCAAAAGTGGAAATTGCTGAAAACAGCGGCAACATATTATAGCATATGATTTATATCAATAATAATGATAATACAGTAATCCCCCCTATAACACGGTACTCTTATAACGCGTTTTCATATAACGCGATTTCATGTCCCTCGTATAAAACGTGTTTTCCCCCATATAACAGGGGGATTCCCAAATGTTCTTGGTTTGATTTTAATACAACGCATATATTTCGTTCATAACATAGTTTTTCCTTAATATTCGATTTAAACCCTCTTTAACAAGAAAAGTTAAACGTGAATCATTTGTATATAACGCGTTATACGAGGTCATACGAGCATTTTCGTACAACGCGTTTTCCTATAACGCGGAACAAATATACCGTGTAATAGGGGGGATTACTGTAGCTCATTACGTGACAATAAGCTTATATAAAACTCTTTTCCTCCGCTAACATTTAAGTTGAATACGACAATTTCATACGATATTTAATATTTAATAAATCATTCGGACAATGTCAACATTTACTTTGTTACGTTTACCAAAAGGTAATCTGTTTGCTATGAAACAGGATAGCGAAAGGTTTTAGTGGATTTTAGGGATTATGATTATATTTTTCTTATTTTTGATTATTTTGAAATATTATTTAGGTTGGTTCAGTGTTTTTATATCGTTTACATATAAATATAAATTCTCTACTACTAGAGGCCACACACTGAACAAAGTATAAATACTTAATTAAATTTAATTATAATACTATAATAACTTATAATGACTTAATAATTTAATACAAAGATGTTTTCCGAATCGGTCTGTTTTATATTTAACTTGCGTTTACGCTTTATATCAGCTGATAAGATTATTCCTGAAAGTTAAGACGTTAATCGATGACAATCACGATTTTCATTTAATGTATCAATCGTAAATAATGAAATATTTATCAAATGCAACCAAATAAAAAAATATTAATTAAAAACAAATTGTAATATATCAATTCATAAAATTTTGTAATATTTCTGATCATAAATCTAAATAATATTAAAATATTGTTTTGAAACAGTCACATAAAGACGTACTCGCAGAAGATCGCTGATATAAATATTGGAAAGAAGAAATGCATATGTATATTTATAGAGAATGTTGAAATCGCTACTTAAAATAATATTCATTATAACAACCTTTCTTACCGTTATAAAAGAAATAAGGTTATGCTAAATCACCTCAAAGGAAACGATAATGTACTCTTAATGATATCTAAGATTTTCGCGAGTATACTTTTAAATGAAACTAAGTTTTTCGGATAATAGGGCAGGCGATATTGTCTGGACACTTTCATCTCGTCTGCCTGTGATCATGGTTGCAGTAAAGGAACCGAAACGTCAGATTTATGTACAAACAAAATAATAAAAGAAGCGTAGTATCCAATAAACTTAGTTACATTTAAATATACTATTAAAAAGTCTAATGAACCAAAATCCAGGAATTACATTTTTTCTTTTAATTAGTTCTCACTGTAACCTAATATTTAATTAATATAGAATTTCAACAAACTGAGCAATAATGTACGTGCATCGAGAATGGTACATCGCAACTGACATTTTATGAATTAAGTATTATAATTTTACTAATCATTATAGTGTACAGGTTTGCATCAAATAGGCTGTACATCAATCAGCAGCATCAAGTTCAATTTTTAATTTATAAATAATGTTTACATTAAGTTCCATTGTATTATATTTTAATAAAAGTAGTATAGAGCCGTTTTCGGCTTTTCCTCACTCTTTAGTCTGTAGCTAAATTAACTAAACTTTTATGCTCCAACAAATATTATGTGTTATTTCAAAAACAGCCATAAAACATGAAGCAAAATATTATTGGAAATATGTCAGGTTTCAACCAAATATTATTTATGCTTTGAATTTACTCCCACTAGGTAATTGTCAATTACTTTACCAACCAATATTTTAATAGGGCTTATTAAATGACTACGAAAAAGAAGTTTTATAGCACACCTGTTATTGAATTATTATTTTAATTTTGTATCAGTTGAAAATTATATAAAAAAAAATGATAAATAAAAAAAATCTTTTTTGCTAAACGTCCTTGAACATTTTTAAATGCATCCGTTTGAAATTTTATTACACACATAAATGTTAATTTAAAAATGTCACAAAAGGAAATCATAAAATTTGTGTAATTTTTATTGCTTTTTAATTTTGATGAAATATAAAGCAAAATGTTTTTAGGGAATCGGATTTCTACATTGTTATCTTTTTCGGGTTTTGTTCATTTAAAACGGCTTTATGATTTACACAATTTGGACGTCGAATCTCAATAAGTCGCGAACGATAGTATGGCGGCTTCATGTCAGAATTGTTTTACTAATCAGAAATCATCTTGGTGTTATTTTATTCTTGGTTTTAGTTTTTGTGAGAATTGCAATTCGGAGGGATAATTATTTATTAACAACTCAGGTATACGCTTGACTGCAGAACATTTAATGTGCAATTTAGAACTGTTCGATTGGATATATGTTATTTTTCGTCTAGTTTAAACTATGTATTAACTTAACGTTAATGAAATAAAGAAAAACAACACACGATTTAAAAATAAATGCAATTTTTGGATATGAGTCCATCATGAAATATGTCTGATATCAATTAATAAGTGTCAGTGTCTGTGCGGACAAGCTACGTTCGCTGTCTATCCATTCTTATTGTAAAAAAAAATTCTGTACTACTTACGGATTATGAACGAAAATTGTTTATTAAAAAAAATATTTTATTTTTCCAATTCATAGCGTTAAAAAATATAGAAGAGACAAGAAAATATACATATTATTTTGATTTTAAATAACATTGCAACCTTTTCTTTCGTTCTGAAGAACTATAAATAAGTAATAACGCTTGTGTTTATTGAACTTGTATGAATAATTAATACCATAACTGGTTTGCTTCAGCATAAAACATCTCTTAAATATCATAGTCGTTTAGTCTGTTGTATAAAATACTCATACAACACCAAAATTCTCATTGTTTATTTATTTTTAAAGTTTAAACAAGTTAAATACAAACTGGTTATTGTATAACAGTTAGTAAATTCATTGCCACGTATGCTAATATATAGGAATAATTGTTGCTTAACGGTAAAAAGTTGTTTGTCCTACTGTACATTGAATTATCATTTAAATACTTAACGTTGCTTACACGAGCTATCTAATATTTGAAGCAAAGGCCATAAATTAAAGAATAATTTGAACTAAAATATATTTTCAATGTTTGATACAAAACTATCTACTTAAGACAATTAACCTTACTTGAACATTATAAAAACTACAGAATTTTGATATCGCTCGTTCGTTAGGTGTGACAAAAATGTTTTCAACCAAAGAGCACTGGACGAAATTCTTAGAAACTCTGGAAGAGATCTTTCAAATCAAAGAGAGTTTTAAATCAAAAACCACACATATCCCGGCAGACTCCCTAAAAGACGTAGTATTTTGGGCTATGAAAAAGTCTTCAATATCATCGAAATCTATTCTGGTGTCTATGTAAATATGCCTTATTAACAAGACAAGGATAGTTAGAGCACTTGACTTTTTTTAGCATATTAAAATAAAAAAAATAAAATCATTTAATAATTGAATTATAATATTAGAGAAATTTTGCTGCTAAAAAAATCGTAAATTGCTTTATAAATCCCTAAACAAACTTGCATTTGGATCTGGTTATTTTTTTAACAATTACGAGTACAGTCGAAGTGTTAGTTTTGAATATATATTTTTTATTTAAATTAACAACAATGACAGCAATATCAAAGTTGAGGTGTTTTCCCTTAAGTTTTCTCAGGAAATCCAAGTATAAGATTGTTTACATTGCTATTTATAAAATTTTACATGACCTACAAAGAGATGCTTTACAGGTGTTGGTGGGTGTTTGGCTTATAATTTTATATTGATACTTTTATCATTTTCACAGCGGTACGCTCCACGCGATTTGATTTCTATCTAAAAATAATGATTATAAATAAATTTCAATAATAATTGAAATCATGTTTTCTAAAATATTTCGTTCTGACTTTATTAATATAATTACAGTTCAACGATTCGTTAAAGATATGTGTGAAACTTTCATACAATGACTTAAAAATCAGTTTCAAATAAGAAGAAACGAACTAAATATTTTTCAAAATCTATAATTATGTTTTACCACTTACAAGTAAATTCTTATACGACCCTTCAAAACCAATACATATGTACATATTATAATTATTTAAATTTCGAATTATTTGTATTATTATAAACGAAAATCTTAAATACTTAAACATATTTCAATTCTTGTTAAAATTAATTAATTCCAATTAGATAACTGAATGAATTGCACAGCAGAGTGACAGCTGGCTTTAACTCATTTATTTCAAACGTGTTCAATAAACATAGATTTCATCAGTAGAAAGTATGCAATTTTTAAAATGAAGATTATGCTTCCATTTTATAATAAAATTATTTTATAATAAAATTCGCGAGTTTTATTCATTTAAATGAAACTAGTATATCCGAAATATATTAGTTTCATTTAAATGAATAAAACTCGCGAAAGTCTTAGATCTCATTATTATCAATAATATTAAATCAAGATTTAATAAGCACGTAAGCTATTTTTCTTCAACAATTAGCTTATTTTTCTGTAAATCTTAACGACCTACGAGTATTAAACTAGTATAAAACTAAGTAAGTTGGTTAAACCTGGGGGAGCGTTGGTTAATCAATTATGAAAAAATCTATTTAACCCTTTTATAATTTTTTATGCTCCAACATAAGATTCCACAGTTTAATTTCCGCTAAAAAATGTGATAGAATCGCTGGAGAAATTGGGAAACTAGTAATACACGTACCTTGTTTCTATGACACGTATAAAATTGCTCGGATTATAAAACAATTTTCCACAGCTCTATGAAGTTGAGTATGTTCCAGATATATGATAATAATGTATAAGACGTTTATCCATAAATTTAGATACAGTTGAGTGCTTTTAGCTTATACACGTCAACAACAAGAGCCATTCAGGTCTCACGAACTGCCCTTTGTTTCTACCGTCGTTAACATCGATTTTAAGGTAGGCTTAAGAAGTTCTACCTGCCCAATTGAATATAAAAGTGTACAAATGTAAACGGTTGTTATTGGATTCACAAACCTCTTTTGAGGCTTCACTCGCTTAACGACATCCTTTTATTCACTTTGGCGTACCAAACGTCTCTAAGTGTAGAGACAATATTCAGTTAAATACCTAACGTAATGATCACCAACGGTCTTACACCACACTCCCTTTGATAATGTCACTAACGTCAGTGTGTTATGCCCGATCTGTTGCTAAATTAAACTTTCATCCAATTTCTATATTCAGTTACGCTGTTACTTATTAGACACAGTTTTGCGATGTTTGTGTTGACGTTTCTTGAGCTCACAGCATCACAGGTGCCATACAGTACAAAGGTTTCTTATAAATACGTAAACATGAACATAGTTGAATACAAAGTAAAAGTATTTTCCTACTTTTTTATTATATATATAGTCTGTGTCTCAGAATGTATCACTTCTTTTATACAGTCGTAATAAAACAACTCCAAACATAAACAGTACTTCTACGTGACTTCCAGATAAGAATATTTTTATGATTTTGAGATTTTTTTTTTTTTTTGTAAATGACAAGTGGTTCATAGAAATCTTTTGTTAGACTTTCTTTACACTAAAAAGTGGTAGTAAGCAATGGCTTTAAATTTATTTCTAGTACGTTATACGAGAATCTTCTGAATCCCAACTCTACCTTGTTGACATTTTAGGAAAAAGTTTCTCACAGATTCAGAATTACATGAAATCGGATTTGAATGGATTGAACTAAGCTTATGTCTCTTTTAAATTAAATCATATTTGTCTATTAAATTATATCACTACTACTAATAAAACTTTAGCTAAATTTTCTGAATATATTTGTTATTCAAATTTCATATCTTTTGTAATAACTTTGTTTTCTCGCGTATAAACCAATTAAAATCAAAATATTCTCAAAGTTATAAATGTATAAAGAAACATAATCCATCTAAGTTTCCCTGATATCTGTTGAAATTGTAAACAGATTGTCTCCAAGACGTTTAACAAAGTAAATACTGTCTTTTCCCTCTATACTCAATTTATATTAATTAAATACGAACATCATCGCTTAAAATTTATTAAAAAACGCTGACATGATGTTAATGGTTTCTTTTACTAATGATAAAGTTAAAAAAACTTAATTAAAACGATAGCAAATTATTAAATCAATCTTATCTTTCTTAATATTATATTATTTAGGCAAAACTTTGTTTTCCATATGTAACACTTATAAGATTTTATGCTTAAGCGGACATTATGACCGATGTGGTTTTATTAACGGTAACCTATAAGTATATGTGTTTGCGTGTGCGTTTGTATATTCCTGCGTATGACATCGTAGCTTTCAAATGATTCGAACAATTTTGATTCGATTTTTTAATTAAGTTCTTCACTAATGCAATTATGAACGTAAACGTGAATTTTTTTTGTATTGTATTGTGTTTCTCAATACATCAAGTGGTTATATGTCATTAGTGATAACCCACCAAATAAGCATATATCCGTTTAAAATTTATGTTAGTTGCAATAGATATTGACTATTTTAAGCTCCCTGTTGAGAGTACACTCTATTTATTATTTTGTAGAATCCCTGACAGTGAATAGTGGTGCGTTTGCTAGAAGTGATTAATTTATTGTTTGCAGAGGCTTCATTAATCGATTACAAGTAGTAATTTATCACAGAATGAACAGAAGTGAAAACACAAATTTATATTATGTTTTTTTCTCAAGTAATTAAAAAAAAGCTCATAATTTACATATACTCTTACGGAGTTAGTTATTCGACTAAAACATATATGAAGTTTTTATTCATAAATTTTTTCATAGTCCCTGTCTGGGAGTTACAGTTCTGATAAATCTTTTGGGACAATTGCTTCATTTCCATAGCGTAGTTTTTTTACGAACACAAACAGATTTACTACAAAATGAATACGAAACACAAAAATTTTCCTTACTTCAGACATTTCGTTACGAATCGTAGCTGGATCCGAAGACTGGGGACTCTGGGTTTCCGCTGTTAGTAAGAGGCATAACTGGAGGGACAACTAGGCCTTTAATTATATCCAACGACTTTGGATTATAATTTCAAGGCTTTGTTCCATTACCGGCTTTCAAATTAATCTATTCACTGTCGTGTTTATAAAAGTGCATTTATAAACGTCAGAGGCTAATTTCTCATCAGTTCCCCACCAACCAGAGGGAGAAAAATCGCGCTTGCTTTTTGTGACGGAGACACAGTTTTGAGTATGTATAGTTTCCTAAGGGTATGTATATAAATATATCCGTAATGTGATTTCCTTACAATGGTAGTAAAAGAAAAGTAGTAAAAAGTATAATATCTATATAGTCTAACAATAATTGACAAAGTGCAGCTCAAACTAAGATTTACACCTAAAATATACTACTATATGTGCTGTTTATGAAATCACTCTGATACGTGTTTTCTTGTTTCTGTAATAGATTTTTGTCATTTTAGACATTTCGTGAAATTTATAATTATAGGTAAAAGCCATTAGAGTCGAGGGGGTAAAAAATTGCTATGGTGTTATCTGACAAAAGATTCAGTATCGACAAAAGTTATTTATAATGTAACGTTAGACGGTGATGCTTCAAAATGTTTGTCAAGAGAATTTTAATAATAATTTTTTATTACTTTAATTTGTGATTTACAAAATTAATGGTCATGGCACTCATCTAAACAGAAATTCCTTTTATTAAGACACCATGGACCCCAATGTTATATGTTACAACACCTTATGAGTTATGTATATATTAACTTACTTATACATATATTAGGTATTACATTATTCATAAATAAAATTATTCCGTCTCTTATGCTAAAATGCTAAATAGGTGAAGTTGAGAATAATCATCAAGAATATTAAGTATATGTTCTGTGACTATATGAACGTGAGCGCGAACAAACTGAAAAGATTTTATCTCATACATAACTGTTTCAAATTTTCTCAACTCCTTTTGTAAATTTAGTAACGAGTAAGTCTTTTCAGTCCTAGAACATCGTATCACAATACACCATATTCTAATAAAGGCTATGAACACGGTGTAAAGATTACTTTGTTGCTTTGTATCAAATATTTGTATTATGTGAAAAAGGATGAAATGTAATGAAAGACATTAAATCAATACTTTTATCTTATTAAAAAAAATCTCTTAGATCTTTACTTGTGTTGTATAGAAATCGTTTGTATGGGTTCACAGATAAGCTTCGTAAGAGGAGAGTTTTGTTGAAGATATATTATGTTCAGGTCGCTTTTACAGTGGATTTTAAATTTCAAAGAAAATGCAGAAAAAGATTTAGTTTTAAAATTTGGTTCTTTGTTATTTTCATTACGTACATGTAAATAACTAAATAAGTCATACCGCCATAGATTTAACTACAATTTAATTTGATCAAACCTCACAAAGAGATTAATATTAACATAAACAACCAAGGGCTATTAAGCATACATTTTTAAGTTTCTGTATAAACAGTATCCCTTTAAAAAGGTGAATGGGTTATCAAACATAGGATCTGGTGTGCCTGAAAATCCTGATTAAATTTTACAATAATTATCTGACAGGTATTGTTCGTAACCTATCTTTTTATTTTTACTAGTTGTATTTCTTATTTGTTAAACTATAAATACAAATGTAATATTATAGTACTATATTATATAGTAGAATTGGGACTTTTGTGACTGTTCATATAGACTTCTTTTGATTTTAAAATTAAAGTCTGTTTTTGATAGCCACCAATTGCCATAGCTAAAAACGGTAAGAATTATATATGGTAAATGAAGCAACGTTAAGCCTGTGCCTTAAATGATAAAGAGCAAATGAACCGTAATTTTAAAAAGCCGGGAAAATTGTTTCTGTTTTCCCAATGGGATTATTGAGAATTTAGTTGTATTTTATATCTATGAGTTTTTATTAATTCTGAATATAATATGCAAACCTGTAACATGTTTAGTAAATATATTTCTATCAGGCACGCTTGATTTGAGAAATAAAATTTGACGACGAAAATGTGATAGATTTCAGAGACTTTGTTAATAAAACCTCTGGGTTTAGGAAGCTTAGAATACGTGGAATAGGGGTAGTCACTCGTAGGATTTCATGTTTGAGTCCTGGATATTCTCGATCACAGTTGTATTAAGGGTTTCACCTTTCTTATTTCTTTTTTCAAAATTTAATCTCATGCTTGATAAAGTGATCTAAACATTTTAACATAAAAACTTCATTTATCAAGAAACCCTCAAGTTATTGTTTTTAATCGCATAAATTAATCTTTATAATAATTTAAGGTATTTGCGAATATGCAGTAAAAAGATGGAATGATTTTAATTAAGGTACTTTACACTTACAGCCTGACTGATGTAAAATTATTACCTTTATTTACAAAACCTTTGAAGTTCATAGTTGATAGTAACTCTACTATTGAAATAACTGAAATATTTTTTTAGTATCGTTTCAGAACTTGTTACTCGTGCTCTGCAACGTTTATCTTTGTTTTGTTTGGTCGTTTTGGAAAGTAATTATATATTCTGTTTTTTTTTTTTTTGGGATTTTTACTTTTTTATTTTATTTTTCTGTTTTTCTTATTTTTTATTTAACTAACACTAACTAAAACAAATTCTTATGTAGAAAACCTACATATTTCAACCATCTCAAACATTTCATAATCACGCTAGTATTTACTTTTTAAATATTAACGTTTTCTCTTATATAATGCTTTTCTATTATTTTTCTATAAAGATTGCTAGTCCTTAAGTTTATTTTATTTACTAGCTTTTCTTATATCAATAAAACACAGAGAACAGAGAAACGTACTTTAACTTTGTTACCGCTTTAGCGCTTCTGTAAGCTACAATCAAGTTTTACTGCCTTTCTTACGGATTATAGTTTTCATTTCGCATTTTATTTTAATCTTTTTGGTTTATTAGTACAAATTTTATTAAGAATATTTTTATAAAATATATTTATACAAATGTCTTTTAAATGAAACTAGTATTATTCGGATATACTACGCGGATTTTTATTATTTAAAAAACTACATTATCCCCACGTTTCCGTTACTTTGCAGCAACCGTGATCAAGGGCAGACGAGGTGACACTTCGGGATTATGTAGTTTTTAAATAATAAAATCCGCGTAGTATATCCGAATAATACTAGTTTCATTTAAATGAATAGAAGTCGCGAAAATCTTAGATCTCATTATACAAATGTCTTTTTGATAATACTGTTAACTGTTATTTAAGCTTCTGGGCAGTAACTGATTTTTGTAGGTGTACTGATCACTAAAAGATACACGAACATTAAAATTGCTACACAAGTTCTAATGTAAAGGTCTAAAAATAGGTGAAAGGGAATTTATTTATTTTTTAAACCATGTACTTCAGTAAAATTTTATATAATTATGTTCAGACATTGAACGATTAAAGTGACTATTATTATTTTTTTTTAATAAATAAGAAAATACAATATCTGTGATAATTGAAAACAAATAAAAAAAAATTAAAAACGAGTTAGTTATGAAATTTAAAGATATTTTACATTTAAAGCAGGAAATAATTAGATACATCTCAAATAAAATTGTAAGAATATTGTTACAGGAAATAATATATATTGCTAATGGCATTAGAATTTTTTAACAATATCATAAGAATAATTATAGTCGTCTCAAGCTTTTTAATTTAGATTCAGAAAAATGTATACATAGATATTTGGTAAAACAACATGTAATTTTTTTTAACTATATTGTTCTGTTAATCTCTTGAAAATTTAATATGCAGGGAATATGTACAATTACAATGTAATGAATATGTACAATTACAATACAATGTACAATAAAATAAAGTGTATAATAAAAGCAGATATAGTAACCAACCGGCAGCGACGTCTACAGTCTGTGTAGGTGACTTCCTAGACTGTAAAAGTTTTATGCCTTAAGCTCGTGTTAACTACACTGAATCTTAGAATAAATTATAGCTTCAGTTTTATTCTGAAATCAAAGCTACATTGTCATAAAGATTTATAATAAACCGTTCAGTAGTTTTTGTGTGAAAAAACAATATATCCATATATACGTATATTCATACATCCTTAAATACATACAAGACTACATTCATAAATAAGTAAATCCTCAGATATTTTCGCATTTAAAATATGAGTGAACTCAAGAAGTTTTAATAGTATTTTTATGGAAACTAAATTATATAGTCTTTGTTTTACTCTCATTTCAATCGTAGTAAGTCAACGTTGAGAAGAAAAATGATTGCAAAGTAACGTCTATGTAATGTGATGAAGACAAGAAGTATCTTTTAAAGTTTTCACTCGGCAAAAGAGACTTAGTGCAGTTTGAAAATAGATTTTACTTATTGCAAGAAGTTATTACTTTAACGTTAGTTTTTTTTAGTTAGTTTTTTATTAGTTAGTTTTACGGGAGAAACCAGTTTATCAGTTTGAAAGAACCAACAACATTCTCATTAAAATGTAAATACATATCATTTCGACCAATTAAATCATATTCATTAAAAAAAAATACAATATTTTAACAATGTACATAAAACTAATAAAAATGAAAAGCCCAAAAAAAAAAATATTTTAAAAAATGTAGGTCTTTATTTTTTGAGCCAAATGTTCCTGAGCAACGCTGCGTATGTCACAATATCAGATAAACATTTTACTATCAAGAGTTACATTACGTTACGTTAAACGCAACGTTGGTATTGTCAAAAAAAAATATATTGTTTATTATGTCAGTTTGGATTTTTATATTAATGTTATGATCCATCTACAGTAATAAATCACAAATATACCTTATTGCTTCATTCTAGTCTTAATTATGTACTTATTTACATGTTGTAAAATTCTAAACTATGAATATCATAAACAATAACTTTTTATATTATGAGTGTTCAAAGATTTATCTTATTTAAAGACCAAAAAAAATGTTTTGTTTTCCTTTATGAACTAATAATAATTTTAATCCAAGCATATAATCCATGAAAATATTTATAATGTCTTATTACATTGTGTTCTTAGACACGATAATAGTTTTTGACGTGCGAAGGAGACAACAATAGGATCCCTTGACGCCACTTTTCTGTTAGACACTCGTAAAATGGATTAATATTTATATTTTAAAGGGCAATAGCTTATTTTTTGAATATTAAAACTAACAAAATTTCTTCATGAATTAAGTAATAAAAGTTGATTTCATTTAAAAAGAACTGATTTTCTGATATACTACCCAATGTGAGACCCAAGCATAATGAGATCTAAGACTTTCGCGAGTTTTATTCATTTAAATGAAACTAATATTATTCGGATATACTACGCGTGCTTTATTTTTGTAAAAAACTACATACGTTTCGGATACTTTTCAGCAACCGTGATCACGGGCAGACAAGATATGTGCACACAGTTTTTTACAAAAATAAAATACGCGTAGTATATCCGAATAATATTAGTTTCATTTAAGTGAAACCCAAGCGTTAGTTATACTAAAGGGCACTGTTTTCTGTCCATAAGAGTATGCTATCAGAGAGAAAAAATGTTTGCGTAAAAATGTCTAACAATTGGTTCATCATGCTATCATGCTCATTATCCTTTTAATTATTTGTCATTCCAACAATTACAGGACTAGCCAAATCTAAAGTATTTTCTCGAATGCATAAGCCGTAAGCCAATCAATCTTCACTATAGCTAAAACTTTCTTTAATTCTGTTAATACCATCTCGTGAGAAAGCAGTTTAATTTTAATATTACCAGCATCTGATCATAACCACTCTTAATTAATTTAGTTCTAACTCGCCAGTTGTAATAAATAATAATATCAATATCTCCAAAAGGTTTTTTCAAAAGCGGTTTCGAATGTTTGTATACTTATAAACAGTCGTGTTTTGTTATCACAACTATATTCTATAGCAGTTAAAACATCCTAAGGAGTTCTATGGCCTAAAATAATAACTAGACAACGTCATCGTTGATGTTGCACAAAGTTTCAATTCGTGGATAAGACATTATTGTAAAGCTCTTGCCGGTTAACCCGTTTATACTGCGTACTTATATTTATTGGAGTTTGTATTGTATTATCTTGGCTCGTTATTTTGACTTTGTTAGAATCCTAATTATTTTTCTTTAAACTTGTAAATTTCACATTTTCCATTTTGAGACAGTTATTGTATTTAATTTTAGACCTTTCATATTTGTCTATAATGATTTCTGGTCCAGTACTCATAACAGTGATTATTTTGTTGTTGTTGAACATCACAGATTCATCACAATTCGTTTTTTATCTTTGTCAAATCAGTAGAGGCTCACTCAATCCAAATTCCCGAGTTC
Organism: Danaus plexippus; assembly: GCF_018135715.1. Classification (NCBI taxonomy): domain Eukaryota; kingdom Metazoa; phylum Arthropoda; class Insecta; order Lepidoptera; family Nymphalidae; genus Danaus; species Danaus plexippus. The sequence goes on from NC_083554.1 coordinate 2,636,305, forward strand.
TAAAAGAAGATACGACAGGGATTAATAAATACGCAGTCTTTTATTTAACGAAATATAAAGCCACAATTATACACTTTCCACGCAGCCTTACTTTATCGGTATTTGTTGCACTTCCAAATTTGCCAGGCCTTTCTTATAGATTCAACCGGAGTTTTGTATTGAACTTGAAATTTCCTTTCTACGCTAGTGACTTGAAAAGCCGTGTATCACCAAGGATTTTAGAAAGGCCTTCTAATAATTCAGCAATTTCGATATTAATTACGTATAAATTCCAGTTGTACAAATTCTCTTGAGGATCGTCCTTAAGCTTGACAGGATGCTGGATCTATTCCACTTCTGAGGGCGACTCTTCGCTCCAGATCTCTTAATCAACGATCCAGATATCTTAATCAACATTACTAGATGTATATAGGATGCCTAATCTAAACACAACCTGTCCCTAAAATGATTTGTGTTATATATTGGAGCGACTGCGAACAAACATGATCATGGTCATGAGGTTGGGGATTAAGGTAACTTTGCAGTAAACGAAACGACATGTCTATAATACGTAAACTCTTTGAAAAAAGTATTTCCTTTAGTTTGAAAAAAATAAAGATAAGAGTAAAGATTATAAAACGTTGATCTTGTACTCAGGTATTCAATGATTTGGTTCACAAAAACTTAATTTCTTAACTGAAAAACAAAAACTATTTATAATATTTTTTTAATGTACATTAAAACAACATGTTAATACATTTTTTACAAAGAACCTTAGACTAAGGTTACTTTTTCATGGTTCTATATACATATAATATAAACCTTTAAATTTTTTAACAAGAATAAGAAGAAAAATTAAACATTGAAACTGCCAAACAATATCCGATTTATGTTTATAAAACTAAGTTTTAAACCTCAAATACATTGTGATACATACTGTTAACTCTAAAAATATCAATATTATCTATGGATGTTACATAAAACTTTAGTTTTGCTTTCTGCAATCCTTTCTGTTTGTCTTTCCCAATACTCTTTATAAAGATAAAAATTCATTATGAAATTGAATATATTTTTCCTAAATTATTTCCTCCTAGCGGAGCTCTATAACTATAAAAAATATCAGAAAGATTATTTTCCTTTTACTCATAGTACGAAGTAGTCGATGCTATTTTCCCATTTTGTTAAAAGTATAGTGGGTATAAAGCCCTTATGATTAGCAGTAAACTAGATTGCTGCGCTTGTAAATTGTAGTATAAAAAAAGATACTCTAAAAATAGAGTAGCGAATAGTCAATTATAACAATTAATAGTACCTTATTGAGTTTAAAATTCTATGTTATTTTAATGACCCTTAGTGTTGGTAACGTAAGATAATGGTGTGCTATACCGCTCACGATAATATACAACTCAGAAATATTGTTGATATAGATTTATCAATAAATAATTTTTTTAATAATCTTTTGCTAACTAACTGAAGTAATATTTCAGAGATATAAATAAACGTATGTTTCGTAAACATTTTTCATGTAAGTCACGTATCATCCGTAAAGTTAGGGCCGATTGCTTTATTAAATGATAAGAAACGAAGTTATCTCTGTGATGTATTTGTGGATTATTGAGTCTATGAAGAGATTTGATTTATATATATACTTTAATAGTATTACGGAACCCTTTATGAGTATTACTTTCTTCGAAGCAAATAATTATTTGATAGGCAGTGCGTCATATTATTAGAAACTATGAGAAAAAAATTTACTCATACATAAACATGATATTCATTTAAAAAATATTTCCCTTGTAAAACAGCATGCCAGATTTTAATTGTATTATAGGATAATTCAGTTATCGACAGCTTACTATGTCATGTACAGTCATCAATGCTCAACTTCAGTCATTAATTATATATTTACTCTATGATTTTTAAATTGTCATCTTAAATGAGTTTTTTTTTTTTAGTTTTTAAAGTATCAAGCTATTAGACATTAAATACTTTTAATGGAAAATAAAGAATTCTTTTTTTAATATTACGTAATTAATATGATAACTCATGATTCTAAAATCACAGAAAAGGAACCTTTTCAAAATCTCTATTTGAAAACACACCAACTATCCTCATTCAATCTTATAAATAAGTAACAAAATAATTTTCATGTAAATGAAACTAATAAATTTTCGGATATACAACGCGGATTTTATTATTTTAAAACTACATAATCCCGACGTTTCGGTTACTTTTCAGGAACCGTGATCACGGGCAGACGAGATGTGCATGGCTGTCAGTCGGTCCTTGTTATTTATCATTATTCATTTAAATGAATAAAACTCGCGAAAGTCTTAGATCTCATTATAATTTTCATGTGTCGCAGGTAATACGAATAAATTAAAATTTAACACAGAGTATGAAAATCGAGGGTAGTAGTTGGAACACAAAATTCAAATACTTATGGTAGTAAAACTGAATATTTAAAACACAAACAACTTCTTTCTTCGGTTAGATCTAAGACATTAGACATATCGTAATATAATTTTGAACTGTAATAGATATTTTTATGAAACTAGGAAAAAGTTTTTTTAATACACCGGAAAGAGAGCAGATACAACCTTAAATATTTTAATAAAATCTAATTAACTAAATTAAAACACCTTATACTTCTGTTAAGTAATTAAATTTTAAATTGTTAGGTTTTAATCGGAAAAGTCTTTTTTATTAAACATTATTTAGTCTTTATTAATTATGGTCACAACAGTACTTTAATTTCAAATTCCTTTCATTTTAATATCATTACTTCTTTCTTATTATTTCTTTCAATAGCAAGATGAATGGATCGGTCAATATTTTTTTGTTATAATATCTTTGGTGGTGTATCAAGCTACTAAAGAGTTTACTTCCGATTTAGGTGAATAAATAATTCGTCTATGTACCATTACCGTCTCTATGATAAATATATACATCAATCTTGTATGATTTCCTATTTACTTTGGGTTGTTACAATATAGTAGACATTTTTCCTTTTATTGAGCTCGTCGGAAATACAAAGGCATATATCGTAAACAACATGTAAATGTCAACATTTCCTTTATTCCGAACTGAGAAAATGTTACCAGGTTAAACTAGTGTTTTTGAGATTACTCTTCTTAAACATACAAAAGAACTATTGAAACATATGATTCAAATCAATAAAATACCTATCTGAGATACGTAAGTCACAGGTTTGAGACCAATATATTCTTATCAAAGTTTTTCTACAAGAATTTTTATTTATTGATACGTTTACATTACTCGCTAAGTTGACAAACCTTATTAAGGTTATAAGTTAGGAACAATAAACGATTGAGAATAGTAGAATGATTTTGTATTTTAAAACTATTATGTACTGGTATTATATATTAAAATAATTACAGCTTAAAACTGATGTTTCTTTTAGAATTCTCATAATTGTGTTAAACTCAAAGTGTTTTTAATACAGACATAATTACAGATTAGTGAGTGTTATTATTAAAGCTTTTAGTGAAATACTGAAATGAAAAGCAAGCAACAATAAAAGCTCTTAAATCTTCCTTTGACTGCAGACTCACAATTTCTTCACGAGCGCAATTTCTCGTTTGTTGTTTGAAAGTCCATAAATCCGCTGTTAACCTAAATTCTACTTTTATATGAACAAATAATGTTTTTAATAAATGATTATAATAAGAAAATTTATTTCAATATTACAAGTAGAAATAAAACATAATATTGGAATAGTAATAGAAAATTTATAGCCTTTAAGACAAAGTTCTGAAATACGAATTTATATATAATTTTAATAATCTCGCATCAAATAAAGCTTTATTAATTTTAGTCTTTGAACTTGAGAGAAGGCTAATTATGGATTTTGAATCGTTTTGAATAGGTGTAACGTATTAATTCACAAATTCTTGGAAATATTTATTTATTATTTATTAATTATTTAATATGTAAGAATATTTTTATTCATTTGACTAACTTGTATTGAATTCTTTAATGAGATCAATATATAGAATAAAAATAATAATAGATTGATGAAGATGTGAAAGTAACTTTCTCATTTATTTAAACAACTAACTTGAAAACTTCCCTTAAGAGTTTAAAATACAATCGAACCAGTCTTTGTTTGTTATCAGTTTATCAGCAAGTTAACTTCATCAATACTGTGATTGTTATTTTAAAATTTTAATTTAGTTTTAACTATTCTAATTTACAATATATTATTTCAATCAAAATATCTAACATTTTTGTCTATAAAGAACAAATTATAATATTTTATTTTAATGAAAATCCCATTCAGTTATTCGAAATTGTTTTCTAATTTTTTATTACTACTGAAGCAATGAACATTTCACGAGATTATTTTTTTGTATATATGTAAAACAATAAATGCTCTTTAGCAGTCAATCATAAAACAATTAATTTAACAACTTGATGTTAGCACAATGTTATGTCATATATTTTGGGGTACTGTAAACAAAATACATGGTATAAAAAGAATTGAAAACTATCGTAGTCATTACATTGAAACAAATCCATTCCACGTTACATCATTGTCCACAAATATTATTTAAGTATGTTTTAATATGGTTAAAGTATAAATATTACTTATATTTGTGTTTTATTTTTTCGAGGCAATAAGATGAGTTAAACAGTTTCTGAGATAGTGTTTAACATTAGATACAAAATATAAACACTCTATGATTATTAAACAACACAAAATGAGATTTAAAGTAAAATTATCATTAATATTTAAATTTTATTTTATTAACATTTTGCTGAAAGATATTTTCGTATGTGTTCAGTAATTGAGATTGATTCTAATTAATTATTTCGTGAGAACAAATTTTGTTTATAAATTTGTAAGTATTCAGAGTATACGCGTAATTAATTACAATAATTCGCGTTTTGCTTTACAAAATATTCTGAGAAAAAATATCACAATCGATTAGTATTCTCAAGGGTATCATCAGCTGTAATCTGTTCATTATTGAACATAGTTTCTCCTATAGAATGGTACTTAGTTCGATATTTAGGTCATCACCATCTCACCAAGCAAACAGTGCTGAAGTCCTTTTCATAGAACCCAAAAGTAAATTATTTTTGCATATATACAATTATAGTTTGTAAGTGTTTGTTTTCCAGTTAGAACAGGTAACATAGGCTGGCTCGACAGGGGAAGTACCACCTTCGCACTTCAAATTTGTTCAGTAACGACATTTCAGTTTTTTGATATTTTAATTTAGCCACCAAAGCCTCATGAGACCCAAAGTGGTCCACTTGCCAATACTTCTCTCTCAACAGATTTTTCTACTAACCAGCTGGTTACAATATAAGAGGTTGCAAAGCCTCGGTAATTGATTTAGTTCATTATTCAATCTTATTATCAGTTCATTATTCAATCTTATTATCAGTCTGGTTTTTTTAGTAGCCGGAATTGGGGAGTACAACAGTGGTCGACTTGGAGAGCATATATGATTCCTTACATACTCGTACCTTTATTAATATTGTCTACTTTTTGTTATTATTATCATATTTTTTTTCTGGTTAATGGCTAACCACAATCCTTAAGCTATACCTGTCGCAGTAGTTGGGGAAAAGGCATTATTTATAACTTTAACTCCTGCTTTATCAAAGAAAAAAAGAACCCCTAAAAATATATAAATCACAAAATTCTAACAAATACAAAAGTCGAAATTTGAATAGCATTTGAATTTGAAATTCCTAACCAAACTCCAGATTATTTGAGATCAAAGACGACAGAACGCAATTATCATATGTAAAGATCCAATATTGTAAATGTGAAAGTTTGTTGATGCATTAATAAGTGTAAATAGATTGGATACCTTCAATTTTTTTTCTGATCACTGGACTTCTTATATAAGTTGATTAAATGGTTACCATCTTAATATCATTTTTGATTTTTACAAATTTAGTTACTATTTACCTCAGCAATTTATAAAATGGACGCTTAAAAAGCGCCTACCAAAAATAGATATCAAAATAAACATTAGTTCCATCCATCCATGTTTCACGTTAAAAGTATTATTTTTTTCATTTAAAATAACTGTTTGCTATATTTAAAAATACGATGAATAATCCATTTCGTTATGGAACTCTATACATTGTACGATATTATTTTACAAGATATTATATTCAAATAATGTACAACATCTCATAACATTTCTATTTCAGGAAAATTGTTAACATAACGTTACCACAAGTAAATGCCCGTAGAGTGGTAATAAATATGCATTCGGAAGCATGCCGGTTGGCGAATATAGTAGGGTATGAAATATGTATGAAAACAAGTTACAATCTATCTAGAGTGTGATAAACCATTGTATTGTTTAAAAAGAAACTTTTATTTATCTACATTAAAAGTATAGTGTCGCATACTTGCCGTTATTGTGCGAGTAAAATACAGATGTGATAATTTATTTAGCAGGTCTACAAAATACATTTGGAAGGTGCATCCTCGTCACTTACCAACATTGTATTTGATTGATTGTTTAATATCATGTTCATTATTAAAGCAATCATTCCCATAAGTTAGTAAGCTAATAGAACTGAATGTTTTTTATAGATTTGAAAGAAGAATTCAAATAGAAGGCATTTATTGAAATATTCTTCAATACAGGTATTATTATTTGAATCTACAACCCCCGGAATGTCACGTTTCATTTGCTCTGTATCGGTTTCCTAACGCTTTGAATGTTGGCAGCTGGTCATGGATTATTTCAACTGTATACTAATAAATGTTGGATCAGTATCGTTAACCTTATGTCATTTGTATTGTTATGATGAACCGTATTAACTCAAAACTTATTTATTGCTTATCCCTTTTGGAAGCAGTAATAAACTTGATAACACAGTAAATGTGCTGAGTCAATGGGAGGCTGAGAACTATCGTATATTAATCAAACTTTTCCTACTAAGCTAACAATAGAAACCCAGTGTTTATAAGAGTAGATTCATCCATTACATTACCAATAAATAATTGAAATTACTATTTCTTCAATAATTTTTTTTGAACAGAAGTTATTTTAATCTATAATATTAATTTGATATAATTTTTTGGCCTTTAACTTTATTCATATATTTGGCTCATTCAAAATATTAATCTTGATTATTATTTGTTTTACAAAAGAAACAAAAAAGCCGGTTACATTATCAAATCAATAAAAAAAAACTATTTTACAAATTCAATCATGTTTTTCTAGAAAGACTTAGTTATTCAATACAACAGTTTACAAACTAAAGTCGTTAAAGTAAGCTCAAACGAAACGGAATAGATTACACCAATTAGTCAATAATTATTCAAATCAAAGGGCAAAGTTTTAAGACCAATTCGATAGCAATTAAAGATTTGTCAACAGTGAAATATTTCTAAGGCTTAATGAAATAATTTTTGCCATTTCCTAAAATGATATAAGATTTATCAATCTCAGTATGTCAAGTAAATGAAGTAAAACTTATAAATTGGATTATAATAACTATGAAAATCTTAAAGACAGAAAAAGTATTTATTTTATCGGCTAGGTTACTGTCTTTTATAGCTCAACATTCCTTGACTGTCTTTAATTTTAAAAAACATAGTCATTATACATAGTCCGTGGGATCCCTATAATACTGGTGAAAAGATAAACATCTATATTAAAATGATTATAAAATCTCTGTAAAGGTCTTCAGTATTTTATTTCTTTATGTCTTTGCTTTTACACGATCTTTCTATATATCTGACAGTTTAAAATTATTTTTATTGCTATCATGACATCAAAATTAAATCATTTGACGTTTGTCAAAAGGTTCTGATTTTTTTTTTGCCTTTTGCATAGGAAGAACAATGAAGAAATTATATTATTTCATAATTAATGATAACTAAAAAGTAAGTATGTAAATATTCCCTTTATTTTCAAACTATTCCATCATCTTCCTATTACTACTGTCTGATTGATCAAAGTGCTTCAAATATACCATCTTTTCTGTTAAATTTTGTCTGATAGTTAAGTTTTATTTCTTACATAAAGTGAAGCAATCTACACAATCAAGTACGTCCTAACGATAACGGGTTCTTAGTCCCCAGCGATTAATACGCATCGTGAGTAACACAGCTATATATGTATGTATTTATAACAAAAATTTAATGAGAAACAATAATTTTGATGTGCACTTTGTAATACGGTGATAGACTGTACACTCTTTAATTACTTTTATAATTCAAATACAAATACAAGTATTCTTTTGAAATATTTACAACTACGGATAAACTTATTTCGGAACATCAAAACTTTTCTCTGCCACTACGGGCACTGAACCCGAACTGCAGTTCATAATTCCACCCTTGTAGTTTCGGGATAAGAGTCGGTATCGGGATAGGCATCTGGATCGGAATTGGGACCAGGAACGGGATTGGAATAAAAGTTAACAGATTAACACTACGGCCACTGAACCTGAACTGCACTTCATGGTTTCACACGAGTATTATCGGGATAGGGGTGGGTATCAGGTTCGGGATCGGACTCGAGATTATGATCGGTATGAAATATTTTATAAGCTAACTATTTGAATTATGGGTAGGTATTACGATACAAATATGTGGTGCGCAATTAAAACGACTTAATTTTAGAATCGGGATTCGGGATAAGGATAAAAGAGAGTCAGACAGACGGAGTAACTTTCGCATTTATAATATTAGTAAGGTTTAGACTGGAAGATATTGGTTAATTTAATAGTAAGAAGCTATGTATATATCAACCTTAATGTATATATCGGAGCGAATACCCTTTATTTACGTAAATAATACTAAAGGATGGCTAAAATTGTCAGGTGCACCGGTGCAGTCACAACATTGAGTTTCGGTAGCTGTAAACAGAAGCGAGGGTACAGATTAAAAAAATTCGCGCTCGACCCGTCGCAACGATCGTCCTCTCCTAAATAAAGGATTCGTCAAACCGTCTAGGGGATTACCCTTAAAAGCTCGACAAACTGACGATAATCAAGAACAAAGGCATTTGTGACGTCATAATGCTGACGTCATACTCTTCAAAAACTACGATAAGGATACTAAATCCGACAAATATAACAAAGTTTATTTTAATTATGTTAATTCATAATTTTTTTGCTAGTACTAGTTATACAAATTGCAAAATTTATAAAACTTACTGTGAACTGGATTCATAAAACCGAATAACTGCTCGTTTTACTTAAAGTACTCATTTTAAGAGAACGAATGAATATCTCTTCTACGACCATTCTCGCTAAGTTTATGATAAAAATTTAAATATTTCTAGTCTATATTGATATAACATTATAATCAGAAATAACTCTAAATTAAGCTAACGTTTTTATTAACATAAAAAAGGATTTTTTTCATCGCGGTCAACGGATGATAATTAAGTAGGTACTATATAACCCAGGAGTGACAAAATATCCGAATCGGGCTCACGTTTCAAACAAAATGTAACATTTTAATTATACGGCCCTTTAATTTAGATTTTTATCAAAGTTATTTCTTTGTTTACTTTTAATTTTTAAAGATAATTGTCTATTAAGCAACAATTACGAATCGGCAAGAATTCATTCAATTCGTTTGATTTATATACAATTTAATATTTTACGTCTGTTTGAAGAAATTATGTTTAGTAACTATTGAATTAATATTTGTAGTTAGTAATAAAAATATCTAGCATATAATATTTTAGCAAGACAGCAATATTACGCTTAGTGCTATTTTCTATAACAAATAACGTAACATAAAATGTCTTGTAAAAACGATTAGATGATAAGATCCGTCTTAATCGTCAATTTTTGCGTTTACTGGGATCGTTACGCTTAATTTAAGTTTATAAAACGGGTTCTGGCTTTTGGTTATATTAAAGAATTTTGGCCTCAATTATGGTCTTAATTTAAGACGTTATTTTTGGGGTGAGATTTTCTGTTATGAAGGTTATCTTTTGCTGTTGGTTAAAATATGATTATGATAGAAATGGTATGCTTATAATAACATTGTATATTTCATATTTATATTGTTTGTATATACAATAAGTCTTTACACTTTTTCGTTTTCGTTTTTACACTTATCATACTAATTCATATGTTTGTACTTCTTTTGGTATTTTTAATAACAAAAATGTTCATGTATTATAATATGTACGGAAAGAAAAGTTAGGAAAAAGTTTTTAATTTTTTGTTGTAGTCGTATTATTATTTACGTTTTTTTAATTTCAGAACTGAAAATTATTATTTGAAAACAGCGTTCAGTTAAGAGTTTGATAAAAATTTAGCCATTTAAAAAAGTGAGCAGTCCGTAGTTAACAAGTATTGACTATGGATACTGTAGTCTAAAATATATACAATAAATTTAAATCTATAAATATATACAATACGTGCCGTACTGATAATAATATACTATAATCCTTAGTATTATTTGTATGACTTTTTATAATTAATTGCTATACTGAACTATTTTAATTTTGTAATGGCAACATTTAAGTATCAACTTGTATTTGAAAACTATAAATATTAACTTCAGCCATTTTGTGGGAGATTACTGGAGCTTGGAGATAACGCTGAACATTAAGAAACAAAACTGGAATGGTGCCTCGAACAATATACTTATTGTCTTATAAGATGATTGATATCATAAATATAGAAAAACTGAAATATAAGAAAAAAAGACAGATAGGTACATAAATAAAAATTGGAGAATAATAATAAAGGACAAAAAAGGAACTAGGAACAAATTAAACAATCAGTATAATAAAATGTGTGCAGTGGTATGTACTTTCGGAGAATCAAAAGAATTTTCAATTTTAATTTTATTTTAATAATAATATTGGAAAGTTGAAATAATTATGGGATACAAAAATAATACACGAGATATTTAATTTATGATACTTTTATTATTATGTGCATAAGTGACTTTTATTTTACCTCATTTGGCGGCCGGTTATATGTGGACGGAAAAGTTAAATCAAATATTAATAATAATAATATATTCAGTAAATAATCATTTAGGGAGCAATCCTCAGTCGTTATTTTAATTAACAGCAAATGGCTCATTTAAAATACAAGAGCAATATATGAATAAAATGCTAACATCGCTTCAAACGCTTAGATCTTTGCTAAAAATAAGTATATTTCTTTATTTGTTTCCTTTACATTAATCTAATGCCGTCTTTAATCTTATCAAATGCCTTTAAGAAAGAATCTTTATATCAAAACATTCTAACAATTTTTTTGTAATATTAAGTGCGTTGTTAGTTATCCATTAGTGTATTGCACTTAATGGTACAATATCAGTTTAAAAGGTTGCCGCCATCCAGTGTCAAACCAACCAACCATCCATAAGAGTACTTCAAATAGCGAAAGCATTGCAGTGTATTCAATTTGTTTTCGAGTGCATTACCTCGATGCTTGAAAAGTTTATGGTACTCAAAATATATAAATATATATATATATAAGTATACGTCTGTTTTCGGTTATTTTTATAATGAGGCATTTTATAATTCTATATGTTCTCGTGACTTATAAAAGTGACATTTTGAAAAAGGCAAATTTTTTCTAGTATTCGGTGTGAAAGCATTTACAAAAAAGTCTTAAGATACACGTAACCATCTTTTATTTACCATAGGAAAGAAGATAAACATATAATTATCTCATTCCCATAAAACAATATATAAAAGTTTTCTAAGCAAGTTTTACTTAATCATCTATAAATTTTAATGTAAATACTTTTCTACAAGCGGAATACGTAATGATTGCAGTATAAAATTACCTACAGCAACCGCAAGTAAGACGGGTAATAAATTATAGGCGTCAAGAAGAGATGTAAACCAGTTAAGTTAATGGAATACATCTCCGAGTGCATTAAGCTCTTCATCAGTATAAGTGATTTCTAAGGGAGTAAATGCGATGTTTTTTAGTAAAAGTTTAAATTCACGGAACTAAATTAATTTAAAATTATCGAATGGCATCTTGTGGGAAGTTTTTTCTTGGTTGTTGGCAAGTTTCATGTTTCAAGATCAATGTAAAATGAGAGTAGAAATTTATGAATCAGGAGATATTTTGTCACAAGCTTCTATTACGCCTAATTGATTAAATCTTTTAATTCATAATGTAACATAATAGGATGAAAATATTTTTGCACTAATAAGAGTCACTAATTTAGGGTCGGGAAATCTTGTTCCGAATATAAGATATTTGAAAAGGACATAATTTTTCTTGTTGTAATTTTTTTTACCCTATTCGATGGATTTGATGCTACAAATTTATAACAGATTTTATTAAAAACATGTCTTATTTTTTTATGATAACATGATGTTTTAACATATAGCCATATTTACGTCTATAATATGTATAAAAATGAGTAAATAAAAAAAACCTTAATCGTGTGTATAAGAGTTTAGATTAACTTCACGGTTTATTATGCTACATTTTACGCAAACGTCTCGTTCCCCAGCTTACTGCTCTGGATACTAGCAAAATATGTTATCAGTGATTTAAGGTTCCGTAGTGTAATCTCAAAAATAGGACTTTAAACTCTTGACGAGGGAATCCCAGGTATTTGATAAGAGCCAGATAGTTACTGCATTGAAATTAGGATGTTCTTTAATTCCAATAGCCTTGCATTTGACCTCGGATATATATGTATTAAAGCGAAATTCGAACAATTTTCTTCAGAAATGATAGGTTAAAATCACACAATATTGAAACAGTATTTAAAAAAAGTGTGTGTGAGTGTGCAAGTCACACACGGTAAAAGTGAAACTTCTGAAAAGTCCCTGATTAAAAAACTTATTGGAAGGCATTGAAAAAATGAACAGTTGCTTCATATAAACTATATATTAAGTACGTAAAAAAAGAATTAGAATTTCTGAACACAATTGAAATTTTATCATTTTTTATATTCTTCAATAAGTTTTTTATACCAGGGGCAGGCTATGAGATAGAGACAGATCTAATCAATCAATAAAATAGAGATTCAGGAGTATTACGATAAATGTAAGATTTATTGTCTTTCATTAAGCTTAAAAATTAATTATTAAATATTTTAATGTAAATAATTATTTCGCCAGTACTCTTTAATCTTTTCAGCTTTAGTTCTTGGCATAATTATAAAATGAATATATCAAGGAGATGAAAATATTGACATAAATAAAAATTGATCAAGAATCAACACACTTATACTAAAACTTTCTAATACTCAGGCGCAGACACATGCATTAAATACATACTACCATAACATGTAGAACGCTCGGACCTAGAGCAGGATATACATATAGATATACTGACTATCCCAATACACAGGAGCATACCTATAGACATGTTTAGTAGACAATAGTGGAGATGCTACGAAGAGTCGCGCAAAGAGGAGACCGAGAACGTCTAATGTTTTCTATCTCATTCTCTCGCCGGCTGAATGCTATACTTTTATGTGTTTGTGTTTATTGATGAAACGAAAAAATAAGTCCATAGAGACTTATTTTTTCGTTTCATCTCTATAAACGAAAAAAAAACGTTTCATAAAAATTTCACGAAAAAATAAGTCCATAGAGACTTATTTTTTCGTTTCATCGAATTTGAAATCACAACGATTCTAAAGAAGCTTCATTTCCAAACGTTTGAAAATTTTAAATATGAGTTTAATACCGAGATTTCATTAACTTCACATTGTTTGTAGTATTTTAACATCAGACCTTTAAATAGGAAAACAGTATTTATAACTATAAATTTAATAAATATCATATTATCATATTTAATTTTAGCTGTTAATGAAAACCTACATTATGTTACATGTTCATCAACAAGTTCGATTAAGCAAAAGTCAAAACTATATCCAAGCTGAAACGTAATAAATGGGAGCGAACAGTTAGACGAGATTACCAAAAAAAACGAAACAAATGATCGGATTGATTGAGAAACGTACTAGTAAACGACCCTTGGGCCACATTCTATTTATATGTCTTTTGAAGATCGTGGAACATAGAGGAATCAGAGAGATGACCCTTCTAATAACCAATCTTATTAGTAAGTCAGTCAGAAAGAATCCCGCTACCAAATAAAACCTTTATTCCTTGTGCATTTCTCTATAAGCCCTTCGAATCCAAACAAGTATTTTATTAATACATACTGTTATTCTTTTATTATAAAAAAAAAAGAACTTTAAATAATAATAATCATGATGTAAAAAAAAATCCAAAGATATTATCGATATAACTCTTTGAAACGTTACCTTACTTCCCTATGTCGTGTATATTTGTTTAATAAATAGGAAATAACAAAAGCAAAAGAACAAAGCAATATGGAAAGGTTTTTCGAATAACAAAACCATTACGGATACGGATTCTGTATTGCTTGTCTGCATAATATACGGGATGAAAGAGATGAAACGATAGTTTCTGTGCTACATTGTTACTTCAACAGTAATTAATGCTTCAAATGTGTTCTAAAACTCTATTTCAATTTTTTTTAACATATAAATAGCTTTTATATTTCTTAGTTTAGATCTTTTAAATTTTTTCATAACAATGTAGAAGCTTTACAGTAACTGTTTACACTTTGTTCATAGTTCTGATGTATTAAAAACAAGGAGAAGGGCATATACGAATATGATTTACCAGTTAAGGATTCCTTACCTAAATCAGCGCAATACATATTGTACATACTTGTAATACTATACACCTGGAAGACCCTTGTGGGTTATAACGGCCGCGTATTTAGTATTTCGATTTATTTGGAATTAAGTCTGACGAACTGGCAGTTTGATGAATTGACGGATTGACGGATTGACGTGTTGGGGGACTGAAAAATAGTCTAATAGGCAAATGTCCGACACATCCCACATTGTTTCCATATGGGTTCCGTTATTCCCATTTCAGATAAGATTCATATACCTACAATAATTACGTACCTACATCCAAAGTCATTTGAAGCATGCAACTTTAATCAATTTTAGTTTCTGTGAGTTCAAAACTTTGAAAACTATTATCGTGCAATAAAAATTATTTATTATTTGTACAGTAAATTACCATACGTTACGTGTACTATATTGATATAATTATAATTGTAATTTATAATAATGAAGGTGGTAGTGTCTAGCTATGGTCAAGATAGACTCGAACATGGGCTCGAACATGAGCTCGTACATGGGCTGTCTTGACCGGGGAAGTACTATCCTCTCCCAAGAGGTCTGCGTGAAATAATGTTTCGTCCGATGAATGAGAGCGCCGGTCGCCCTTTCCTTTTTCCCACCCTTACCTCCCTCTCTTCCCCAATCAAGGGTGACAACACATCCGCAAAACTATGTTGCGGATGTCCATGAGCGTCGACACCACCTCCATCAGGTAGGCCGTCTGTTCAGTTGCCCCCTTTAGCATTAAAGAAAAAATGACAACATAAAGAAACCCCTATTGCTATTGCACGCCAGTTGTTGGTACTTCTATTGTGGAGGGACAGACCAAAGAGGTTCAACTACAAAAAGTAAAACTTAAAGTAAATCATAGGATTATTAGGATAGGATGGGAAACAAAAATGTAGATTTTTGGCTAATTTAGAATGTAAAAACGATGTAATTAATTAAATATATTGTAGGCGTTTTAAGTATTGCTCTGGATACAGTGTCAGAGGAGGATTAACGAACAACATTTTTGCTTTTTAGTTTATTATGCTAAATTAACAAAACAAAAGAAATGGCAAAGTTCAAAATTTTATCAAAACTGAAACAAAATATCGAACTGAGTATTAAACCTTTTTATGTGCTTTTCTTTTATAATATAGCATGTACAGTAGTTAATTTAGTTTTAAGATAATAATTTTCTGCTAATGCCAACTTGAAAATGGTTTTAAATCAAATAAAAACTTTATTCGCTCTCAATGCATAGTCCTTGCTCACTTCTTAACCGCTCATTCTACTGCAAAACTCAGAAATAAAACTAATTAAATGTTCCTGGAAGTAAGAGCACTAGAAAGAGTTTTGTAGTTCAACTAGTAAATTAATTTCTGTATTAAAAAAATCAACTGCAATATAACAGAGAAAAAAGTAAATAAATTAAACTTTCTCGCCCAATTAAGTCATTTTTTTTTCAAAATTTCTTATAGCTTTTTAAATATATCTTTGTCGAAGAAGTTGAATGTTTAATTTTGTGTATGTATAGACAAAATATAAGTACTACTTACTTACTACGTACTTACTACTACAAATTTATGTTTTTATGAGTACCTTTAAACAAGAGTCTGATAATTGTCATACTTGCAAAAGACAAGAAAAATTTATTGCGTCTCAGAAAATATATAACCTAAAATACGAAAATAGAACAGAGTTTTAATATTGGCCTAGTTGAGAGTAGTCTATCTCGCTTATAATTAGATCATCTTATCTTGTTTGTTACCCTTAGTTCGGTACAGGGTTTTTCCTCCTTTTTTTATTCTGTTATGCAGAATTATACGTACTCTTTTTTTTAGTAAGTAACTGCATCTAATTATAAAAAAAGAAATGTAAAAAAATTCAGACTTCCGAGCTATGTTCAGTCTAACTATTGCAATTTGTGTGACAACAACTGCCCATTGCTGCCGAAGTTGGTAACAATCAAATTATAGATACTCGGATTACCTTCTATCAGATAGTACCGAGAATCCCAGAGAGTAATATCACCGATACGTACTCTTCCTTATTGGACAGTATATCAAATAAAACATCTTCACAATATCACTATACTTTTTGGTAATAAATAAATTTGGTAACAATTACATTACAGCACAAGCACAGCTTACAATATTATATCAGGTATTTATTCGCATTATATTAACAGAGTATTAGGAGTTTACTCAAGTTTAATACTATTATCGTACTATCCTCACGAGATTTCAATTTGCTTGTAATTAATCCGCAAGCTGAAATTAAATTAAATTACCGTTTATTTCCATGTCAGCTTATGAACGTACAAGTTTGTTGTTTAAGTTACTGTTGTAGAATATTAATGTATTCGCTGTAAAATACAAATAACGATGAATATATACAAACATTTATATGAGTATAATTTGTCTCATTTATAGTAGTATCATATTTATTTTATGAAATACTGTGTCATATTAATATTATCAAATAAAATATTTATTAATGTGAAACAAATATTTTAGAACTGATTTTATGTGAACAAATATGTATATACATAAAATAATAAATATGTAACATCACGAGATTTATCAAACAGATTGTGTTAAATTAATCATATTTTGCGAATATATAACGAAAACTGTTAATTTCAAACAAGCTGTCTTAAATGGCTGTAAAGTTAATAAAGTAAATTAAAAAAAAAGTAAATAACTTCTGTTGATAACACTGTTTTAATATACTGTTATATTCAATATTTCTATTGCTATCTATACTATTAAATTATGCGATTTATTTTTCAAGATTTTTGCACATTTTTCATTTTTCTTAGTTCAAACTTTACAAGTTGACTTCTTAAAATTATCTTAAGATTTAGTTGGATACTTAAGAAATCAAATGTCGATCTTTTATGGGTCTCGCTTTTGTTTTAATTTAAGAACTCACACATTGATAAAATCATTCAGTATAAGACGTCCAGCATATATTACACGTATGTTTTTATTAATACGTACATATACGTATGTAAATATTTCACGCATTCAAGTTTAAAATAAGTTTTAATAAGCTGTGAGATGTATAGTTGGAACTAACGTTACTTAAAACTGTCTTAAAGAGGCTTGTTCTAGAACTTTTTTAACTTTATTTTTACCAACAGTATGTTTTAAAAAGTTCACAACATGTTATGTACATAGCATACATCCTAATTTAATATACTTAAATTTCATGTTACTTAAATAATAGACATAATACAAGAAGAGTAATATCCGAAAACCTTAAATTCATTTAAATGAGTTCACGCTAAAATCTTACATATCATTAGAGTGGAGAATTCAGAAATAGTAGGCACTGATTATTAGATAATTTTGATTTAACTATAA
Source organism: Danaus plexippus (assembly GCF_018135715.1). Lineage (NCBI taxonomy): Eukaryota > Metazoa > Arthropoda > Insecta > Lepidoptera > Nymphalidae > Danaus > Danaus plexippus. The sequence goes on from NC_083554.1 coordinate 2,654,278, forward strand.
ATTTTAAAACACAATTTACTTACATATGTAGTATTGATTGATATTGATGTAAAAAGATACTTCTTTGCAGTTTATTTATTAGTATATTATCAGTGCTTTTTTATTTAAAGCCTTTTAAAATGTTCTCAGGATATCCAATAACATTGAAGTATTGAAGGTCTTTTGGTATCATATTTAAAGGTTTCTCCTCAATAAAATGTTTTAAGAATATAATATCAACTTTAGAATCTAATGAAAGTAATTTTACTTAAGTTATTTAAATTAATATGGATATTTGAATTGTTCTACAATATCACGTGTAAACTTAAGTGCAATATTTTTCATGATTTTGTTTTCTCATCCTACGAGACATTCAAAGACTGGTATCCTTATCACTTGGTCATGGTTGTGATTATAATTAAAAAGAGTAATCTGCGTTCCATTTCAAATTTTCATATTTTGAAAGGATAGACTGATGACCTTTGAAAAGTATTACCTAACCACAAACAGAAATGTTATTCACCTTCGACAAAACTGATCAATTCCTCCGTAAATGATTGCTCATAATATAATTAAAATTTTGAACAATTTTTATCCGTTGGTTACTTAATGATTTTAATGTTTTAAATCAAAGAAATATGTCTTATTTTTTTATATTATGGGGGGTAAACGAGCAGGCTAGCCACCTGATTTTAAATGGTCATAGCCGCCCATAAACACTCGTGGAGCCTGAAGGCTCCAGAGTGCGTTGCCGGCCTTTAAATTTTGTATTGCTTGATATTTGTTTTTTTGTCTCAAAAAAAAAATATATCAAAACAAAATATCAATAATCATTGCAGCCCTATTCAGTACCATTAATAATATATCCTATCGTTAAGGACGTTTCCTGATTTTTTAGGTCAGATTTTATTACGAACGTTAACTCAATCCAAGGTAATGAGAACTTTTTCGGGATACAAGTAAGTGCCTCAATTTTCAGAAATTCCTTGTGACTTTTTTGGTATTATACCGTTTCATTTCCAGTGATATATTACTCTTTCATTATATGTTTTTTTTTACTTTTACAGAAGAATTTTGGTATTTTTAAGTAAGCGACTGAATAACTTTATCTTGGCTAAATATGTAGACATCAGCCATGTCTGAAACAAGATTCTTGTAATTTATTTTTATTAAGCGATGGACCATCCTCGTCGTTTGTTCAACAGCCTTTGTAATGTTTGCACACCTTAATTAATAGAACGTTTGAACTTTCTTGATAACCGTATTGCATAAGTTTAGTTGAAGTGAAGACACACAATAACAAGGCCTTAATTGTTAGGGCAGGTTGTGTACCTGAATAAACTCGGGTCTAAGTGATTGGATATACTTGTAACTATGTTAAATTAAACTGATCCTAAAATAACAATTTAAGATGACTCGAAAGCTTTTATAGAGTATTGGGTTCTTTTATTTATTTTTTATTTTTTATGTTACATTTTTAAGAATCTTATAAATAAAGCAACAAAGTGAAAATGAATTACTAAGCTGTATGGGCTATAAACTATTTATCTTTATCTATCTTATCTTTATTTTTATAAAAAAAATCATTAAACGTCATAGACAATGTTATTTTCCCCTCTAATCAAATATATAATTATTCCAAGCTCCAACGAAAATTTCTTCAACATCTGACTTCTTAAAAATGTCTGAAAAATGAAGATGTTTTTTAATTTTTAGAAATGATAAGTCATATTTTGTTGACATTACACATATATGTAAAAAAAATTGTTTCATAGTATCATTGCACCACGAAAAATTCCTAGTCAATCAAGGAGATCTGAACTCCAGTCTAAAAGTTGAGTATAATATGAAATATTGTCAACTCCTTTCTGATATCTGTATCTTAAAAATAATCATCATGATTATTAACATTAGAATGTTTAGTTTTTTTTTTATCAAATCGATCATATAATTTTTCTTAGAAACATACAACATTTGTAGTTGCATAAAAGTTCATAATCAAAATATTTAATTGAATTTTTTCTAATATTTAAGAATCAAAACTATATGTGAGTATTCCAAGACAATCCCAGAATAAATTGCGATATATTAATACATATAAGACTTAGAAATAATACTGTTTTTATCGATGTTATGAATAAAATGATTAGTTATCGAAAGGGTATCCTAATATTTAGTTCATAAAATAAAAATATAACTGTCAACAAGACAATTATTTTATATGAATGAAAATTAAATTATATGTGATCATCATTTTAATTACGAATCTATTTTTGTAGCAGAAATAAGTACTCGCAAATAAACGTTTAACTCTCAACAAATAAGCTTCGCAAACAAGTAAATATTTCTCAAAAGCAACTGTATTCATAATAATAATAAGTCAATCGCCGCGCTTAAAGCAAAATTTAATCTTAATTAAAGCAGTGTGTTTCGTAGCTTAGTTTCTCAAAATATATTTTCTAGAAAGTAAATATTATATAATATATGTACTGATAAAATCTATACATCGTAAGTAACATTTGCTAATGTATATGTAAAATATGTCCGAGGTACTGAGGATAACTTCTCTGAAATAGAACATATTTTTCAATATCATTTTCTAACGAATTTAAAAATGTTACTTCATACCTTAATACAATGGTAAATTTTATAATTGAAATATAACTATGTACTATATAGATAGTAATAACTAAAATTAGTAGTAATAACTAAAATTCTAATAACTTTGACAACTAAGATTTGTGAAATTTTAAGCGAACGGATCGCGTCTACTTCCACATTATAGATAGAGTAATATAAATCACAGTGTAATTTAAACAAATCAATTTAATGGAGCGTGACAGTTATTTGTAATGTTTCAGTCTCATTACATTGAAGGGCACTTGAGATTAAGGTTCAGAATCCAGTACAAATGAATGAAGATTACATAAGTTAAATTTTTATTGAAATTTTATTTGTTTTTTTTTTTTTATTCTATTCCTTTCTTTATTAATTAACACCAATACTATTTAAGTATCAACATTATCATTAAAACAGCATTACACGATCGTCAATTCCATGTTTCGTTTTTGTGTTAGATTTTTGATCTATCAAATTAAGTCAACTGAAATAACATGAAAATCATTTTAACCATAAATGTGTAAGCTGTATATAAAAGGTTTTAACACTAAATCAACGAACATAGTGAAAATAAAAACATCACAAGGTCACAAAAGTCGTTGTAATAAAACCAAAACAGCATGCAAACCTTACAAAAAAAACTCGAATGACGTAAAATTTTTGCAATTTGTTTGTTAAAATTACATAGAACACGTAAACAAGAAAATTGAGCATGGAACTTTATTATTTTAAAGTAATAAAAAAAAATAAGATAGATATTTTTTTTATTCCTATTGTTTAACAAGATAACGAAACAATAATAATGATATATATATATATATATATATATATATATATATATATATATATATATTGTTAATAGATAACATTTGTAGCTCTAGAAAGCTGGTACAGTATAACAAATGATACTCTCCCTTCCAATTATACCACACCTCAGGGACGACTCAGCTTTAATGCTTATAAGGGAATGATGTGAATGTTTTATAGTTCTTAGAAATTGTGAAGAACAAATAAAGATGAGAATCTTTAAAAGCATACAAAAATATAGCTTTTTGAACTTAAAAACAAACACGAACACTAATGAATAAATGACATTCAAATTCAATACAACTCCGAACATGACAGTGAATACGCAAGTATACCTAATAAATTACACCAAGCACGTCCTTCGCGATTACGTTTTGGTATAATCGTTATAGTACTTACATATACTAGCATGTTCAAAATAGCGTTCGCTGAGAATATATAATATAAACAGTATTTCAAATACACAAAATAACGATTCTATTGCACGATAATTCTGTCCTTTCATGCTATTTATGCCATTAAAACATTGTCGAATAGGAACATAAGTTCCTAATAATAGTTAAATGGATATAGAGTGGAAAATATTGTTGTATGGTTCTAAACTACGATAACTGTTTTGTTTAAGAAAATTTAAATTTTTTAATCTTGCTCATGTCCAAAAAAGTTTCAAATAAGTAAAATTGATCACAGGAGTTCAAGACAACTAATTTTAAACTACGTCTTGAATTAAGTTTAACGTTTCATACTTTTATTAAGACTTCTTCAGCAACCACGAATAAATATAAAAATTATAACCTTCCTACACAACAATATATGTATGTAAAATTTTATTAATACATAATGTGATTAGTTTTTTTGAAGTACCCACAATTGTAATACAGAATTTACCATATAAAAGTCAAAGCATAATCGTACTGAATTCATTCTACATTGGTCGCTCTTAGGAGCCACAGTGGTAGAATTTCCGCTATACAATTCGTGACAATTCTGTAAGAATTTGTTAGCAATAAACAAGTATCATTTTGAGTAAAGACTATCTTTGCTTCAAAATGGAAGCCTGTCCATCGTCATCGGTACTTAACGCCCAGACTCGAAAGCCTTTTAAAGGACTAGGGTCTTGGCCAAGGTTCCACGAGGATCCCCTCGCTCTCACATATATGCTACTTAAATTATTTGTGTCTGTTCTTAGGTTAATTGTATTATTTCTTTTATATGCATCATTTGACTAATGTTTCTTTTAAACCAATTATCTTCGATGTCCAAAGTAGTTGCCATGTCAAATTTTAAATTGTGTCCGATTCTAAAATGGTGCTCAGCTAACGCAGTAGTTTGTTTTCTGTATAGGTTCCGTATCGGTTTACGATCATATTTATATTGATTTAGTGTTTTCTTTAATTTTTGTTTAGTTTGTCCCATGTAGAACTTTCTATACTCACTCGGTACTTTGTATACTCCTTGAGACTGTTCCCATTTATCAACTTTGTCTTTTAACCTCGTGTAGATCGAATTCAATTTTAGAAAATGATCAAACACAAGTTTTACATTTGTTTTATTGAAGCATTTGTTAATATGATTTGATACTGAGTTCACAAAGGAAAATCTAATAAACTTTTTAATGTCCAGTCTATTATCCCATATATTTTTATCTTTCTTATAATTATTAAATATCGTGTGAATTAATCCAGACGGAAAGTTATTAATTTTCAGCAATTTCTCTACCTTGAGCAAATTTTCTTTGTGGAACTGTTCGCTACTCAACGACAAGGATCTAAACACGAATACTTTGATGATAATAATTTTTTGATTCAGAGGATGATTAGAGTAGTAAATGAGACATCTCCCCGAGCTATCACGAAGAAAATATAAGAATAAATTGGATTAAAAATATTAAAGTTTTTCTATAATTTAAGAACCTAATTTAAGTGTTTTTTATCACAAGAAACATTGTTTAATTAACAAAGTGATAGGGTCACCTCTTATTAAGGGGTTAATTGGATTGAATCAATTTACATATATAAAAAGTAGCCGGTATGTGGTTCACGTTAAAAGTTGCGAATAATAAAGTAATATTATAGTAACCATGGCTGTTAAAAATAAAAGGTTATATTCGGTAACAGATTCGGTATCATCATTACTTAATTTTATTTTTATTGCGTTAAGTAACTATCATAATTATACGAGAAAATGTCATCGAGAATGAAATACCTGAGATTAAATGTATTTTACTTTATTACTTTGTAACTAATCCAGAAGGTATGAGTTTTCAATAATGCCACTGAGAAAAACCAAATAATACGAAGTGTTTTAAGACGTACATGAAATATATACTATCAATTTTAAACTTATTAATTTTATTTACTTATAAAAATCTCTCCGTTTAGTTTATGTTTTTCATATGAATCTGACTTCTCAGGCTGTATATTGTGCTTTTGTTTTTAATTTAATTAGAGCTCTATCCCCCCTTTTAACGATTTATCGAAATTAACTACGTTTATTTTAAGTTTAAAATTATTTACATAAAATACTCCACCACGACTACATTTATTAAGTAGACTACATTTTTGGTTTCCTTTCAATTGATGTATTTTCATTGATGATTTCAGTTTTTGGTTATTTTATTTCCCAAAAAGAAATGACTATCTTTATAAATGTAAATATTTCTAGTGTTGAAGTATATAAACCACTAGCATTACAGTCCATTCGGATAAAAAAAAATTAAGTTCATTAAGACTGTCATTAGAATTTTATATTAGAAAAATTATCAAATATAGAGTATTATTGAAATACAAAATTAATACGAATCGAATTAAAATGATATAAGATTTGTATTCAATATTCTAAAATGATAATAGAAAATTACACATACAAGTTGATCTTGAAAAATTTATTAAAAAACCAAGCAAAAAAGAATTACTTCATCATTTAAAATTATCATTTCAGTTTACACAGATAGTTTAGAATGAAAATCTATTGCTTTGTGGTAATATCTAAGATAGTACTTGGTCCGAGCTTTGATATCAAATTCTTAACATCTAAGAAACTTCTGCACTCAGTGACCCCTTACTGATTAAAGTTTACGCTCAAAATATCTTCTGTTATGAATTTTGAATATCTATTAAAAGGTAACTGTTATTAAATTCTTTTAAAGATTAATACAAACATTTTAAAATAAACCTTATAATAGAAAATAAAACATAAACGTATACGTAAGTAAGACTCAACACATTTTATAATATTTCTATTCAATATTAATGTATTTGAAGCTTTAAGAACATCAGTAAGATACATTATATACAAGCACAAAATAATTAATCACGATACTTAATGATCCTTTTTCAATCTCAACGACCATAAAATCAACTGTAACAATATCAACGAGTACAGACATAGGCACATAAATAATCATTTTGTACCCAAGAAATACCTAGCAATATTACCTCATAATATCTTCAGGAAGATGGTACTGTTAAATGAAGATATGATTTTCGGATTTACTAAGTGATATAATTATATTAAATTCTTTCCGACATTTTGTCTATTTTGTAGTAACTTTGCTCACGTACAGATTAGATAAAATGTTATAGTAATTTCAAATTACTCTTAAGATGGGAATATATAAGTCATAGCTATGAATATTCAAATTTTTATACTTTTCTTATAGTATGCTTTATACATCAACTTTCAAAGCTTTTAGACATCGTTTGTTGAACTGCAGGGTGTTTCAGAGTTCCAATTATCATACGCTCTAGGAGAAGAATATCCAAGAGCGTTTTTATTTAAGTTTCAATTCACTGCCCAGTGGAAAGCACTGATACGTTCACTAAAATATTATTATTTTCATTTCTATCCATGCCAAATTCTTAATTCAGGACCTTCAAGCGTGGACGTGAGGAGAATAGCAATGTCGTCATAATATGTCCGTCATTCAAAGGCCGTGTTAATGTTATTTATGACAAATTTTACATTTAATATCATTTTTTTTGTGTATCATTTGCGACTTGATGAAACAATAGGGTTCGTTTTTAAATAAACAATAAAATAAGTACTTTATCAACTTGTCACGTATATTTTTTATGAGTGACCACACATCACTTTTCACTGGGTGCGACGAATTTCATTTTTTATTGAAAAGAGTACACTTCGGAATAGGTCTCATATAAATTAAGAAATAATAAAACAAGGAGTGGTTTGCTGTTCACTTCCTGATAATAATGAGTGGACACATTAATTAAAAATATTCTTTTAAACAAAAAATTCTTAAATTCAAAGAAATTAAATTAAAATTATAACAAAATATTTTAATATGTTGTAAAGCGGGTTGTTGTCTCGCTAACATTAACTTTGTTAACGGGCATTTTCATACGTTATGGTAACTTGACCTACATCAGAAACTCCAAGGCATTTTTAATAAATTTGTTTTGAGCATACCAAAAAAATGTAAAAGTGAAATATACACATACACATGTGTATGTAACAAAATAATTTTATATAAATAATGCTAATATTTTTTATACATAATACAATTTTTTTTATTAATATATACGTTTACTACTCTCGAAGAAATAAATTAATTGCTAAATTTGTTTTTATTATAAATAAAAGCATAGCACGCATGCCTATCAAAAATGGTGGTATGATTTCATCATTATAATTACTCATTGATGATAAAAAATATAATTTTCTTTGAAATTCTGAAATAAATCAACGCTTAATCATAGATTTGAGCCAGGAAAAAGGTAATGCTTCAAGTGCAGTGATTTTCTGCACCACTAACAAAAAATTCTTGCAAAGTTAAAAAGAGCCCTAACAATTTTAGCATCTCATAGGTGGATCCATAGTTAGCAAGCTTTTTTGTAAGTTTTCATGATTTTTATCTAAGCAGATAAGAATCGTGAAAACTTAACAAAACTTCTGTTAAAATTATATATACATTTTGTACTCTTAGAATATAATCTAAAATTCATCAATTATTATGATAAAACTAACGACTCTCATGTCTTGATACAAATGTTAACACTACCTAAATATTTTAAAAATAGTTTAATTTATCTTGTAATATTTGACACGTATCACAATTTCCTCTGTTATTAATCTTTCACCCTACATAGGTCTCAGTATCGATATCACTTCAAGCGTACATGACAAATGATTCTGGTAAATTTATCGAAACAATTCAATGGTCGGAAGTAGTTGAGTAACTTTGAGATTAGAAATATTAAAATTTTTTCACGGCACATTATATTAAATAAATTGTAAATTTATTTTCAAATACAATCTAAAACCTACAACACGCTTAAATGAAGGTTAAAGAGATTTAAAAACTTTAAAACGACAGTAAATACTCGTAACTGAACGTCTATTTTAAAACTAGAATAAGTGAACTAAACCATAAAATAAAATAAAAATTTCGAAATATATTAATAAGAACCTATTAGATTTTTACAATAAAAGATAAAAAAAATAAAATGATAATAATATTGTTTTTTTAATTCGATTTTATTTTGATGATTATCATAACTATAATTTCTCCTTCATTCACTGTAGTTAATCATCACAATGAATTTTAAATTAATAAATTTCAGGAAATTTCTAGATAATAAATATTTTCATTCTAATTTCCTATTTTAAATTTACATTCTTACTTTAAATGTATCACATTAATAAAATGCATTTTACCACCGCGTTGATAAAGTATACCTGTTTGCTAACCAGTTACATTTCCGTAACAAACAATGGAACAAATCTCTTCTTCAGACTGATTATAAAGGGTGATTGCTATCATAAACAGCTGATGAAATGCTGTGTCCGTTTAGTTTCTTCATCATTATTTTATAATTTTAATAAAAAGGATAGCATTTTTACTTCTTGTAATTTAAAAATATCGATAGTTATTAAAGAACTCTTAGATTATGCCATTGAAATATTCTTGAAAGCTACAAAATTATCTTAAATATATCAAAGTGTCTATCGCTAATTTAAACTAGGTTGAACGAACAAAGCTCTTGAATCAACTCTGACTTTCGTGTACACAGTACGCAGACTGCCCAATTGTTTTATCGACGTGACCTGGTAACGTAGTCAATCACATCAGTTACAAACAAACTCACTTGGAATTAATTTGTATATTAGAGCTTTCGTTCAAAGTTTGTATCCGATAAAAATATTCAAGAGGATAGTCAATTAGATATACTAAGGTAATAATAACAGAACTTAAAGAAAACTTTAAGTTCTAATTTGGAATTTAACTTTAACATAAAAAGATAAAAAGTAAATTCAAACTGTAAAGTAAAAGATTAGTTTCCTATAGTTTCCTTAACGTTTTTATTACATTTATGATATAAGGTAAAATGATATCTAAAAAGAAAAATAAATAAGAGTAAATGTACGATTTGTATAAACAACATAATATTCACTTAATAATATTTTATTCAAAATTAAGCTCTATTAAACGTGGCTACGGCATAATTTACTGTTGGCATTTTATTATTTTTTTGTGTTTTAGCACTTGTCTAAGGGATGTGATTGATCTTCTAGCAAACATGATATGGGCGGCGAAATAGGAGAATAGATTTTATTTAAAAAAAAACTTGAAATTATATCAGCTGCAGCCTGTTTTTAATTAAAAATAATAATGAATTTTCAACAATACTCATTAAGATTTTATACTTTTAAGCCGATTTTGCTATAATTAATCCTATATTATACATTCAGGGATGAAAGGAATGATGAAGTTGTCAAAACTTGGAGTATGAAACGCTTAAAAAAGATATTCTCTCAATTACTAGAAATTTTACAGTGCACTGTGTACATTAAGCGTGTTTTTTAATTTTTAAATAATGGAGGTATTATAGTGTTTCATAGAATATTTAAAATAAATACTTTATTGTAATAAATTTATAGAAAATTAAATTTTTGTTATAATTTTCGTCCATTTCAATTTTTTCGAATTAATATAGGGTTTTCCATTAAGGGCGCTTGATCTTTGAAATGCAAAAAAAAACACATGTAGGAAAGATATTTGCGAATTTTTTTTTTTTTATTTGGAAGGTCTATCGACCCCATTATGTATGGAATATGACATCATTCAAATGACCGCCATGGCTTCGGTTGGTGGCGCGCACACGAAAGGTCCAATTTTCGATGACTCTGGCGCACAAATCGGGCTGTATTTGATCGATGGCGTGGCGTATGTTGACTTTGAGGGCATCGGTGGTTTGCGGCTTGTTGGCATAGACCTGCGACTTAAGAAAACCCCACAAGAAAAAGTCCAGCGGGGTCAAATCGCACGATCTCGGTGGCCAGTTCACGTCGCCTCCGCGCGCGATGACCATGTCCAGAAATTGCTCGTGCAGAACTTCCATCGTAGCGTGTGCTGTGTGGCACGTAGCGCCGTCCTGTTGAAACCACATGTTGTCCAGATCCATATTCTCGATTTCAGGCCAAAAGAAGTTGGTTATCATCGACCGGTATCGCTCACCATTGACGGTGACGGCCACACCATTATCGTTTTCGAAAAAATACGGACCAATCACGCCTCCGGCCCAAAATCCGCACCAAACAGTCACTTTCTGCGGGTGCATTGCCACTTGGTGAACCTCGTGTGGATTGGTCTCGTCCCAAATACGGCAATTTTGCTTGTTGACATAGCCATTCATCCAAAAATGCGCCTCGTCGCTGAAGATGATTTTTTTGCCAAAATCGGCGTCAACTTCCAACTGCTCTAATGCCCAGTCAGCGAACACACGGCGCTGTCTATGGTCATTAACCTTGAGCTCTTGGGTCAGCTGGATCTTGTACGGGTGCAGGCTCAAGTCACAACGCAAAATTCGCCAAGTTGTCGTCTGCGAAAGGCCGAGTTCCTGTGCGCGACGCGGAATTGACTGCCGCGGGTTTTCGAGGACACTGTCGCGCACAGCGGCGATATTCTCGGCAGATCTCGCGTTACGTTGACGCACGGGAACCGGCTGATTGTTAACTGACCCGGTTGACTCGAATTTGTCCACCAATCGACGGATAGTCGACTCGGCAGGACGATCATCGCGACCGTAAAACGGGCGAAGTGCGCGGAACGTTGCTCGAACTGAAGACCCATTTTCATAAAACAATTTTATGATTTGCACGTGCTGCTCGACACTGTAACCTGCCATGGTGGTTTGGAAGGACGGAATGAATATAACACACTGCATTTGACAGCTGTCACTCAAACAACATGGCCGCAATCAGCTGTCAAAGTTCAAGCGTCCCTATTGGAAAACCCCATACAACTCTTAAACAAGTGCGAGTCGGAATCGCCCATGAAGGGTTCCATAGCAGCAAGTACATAACATAATATAAAATTTATTGTAATGAGTTGTAACTTTGATCAATGTTTTATAAAAAAATAACTTGGTTTTACATAGTATTTGTATGAACGACAAAATTGTATATGCGTTTTTTAGATGTATTATTTCTTAAATACTGACATCTCGTTCAAACCAATTTTCGTTGAAATTTTCCATTGAAATCTACAGCATATATTTTTTTAGTTTCCTCACTCTCTTATTTTTCCACTGTGGAAGCGTCTATCTTACAAACAATTAATTTTGACAAAAAGTGGTTTTAGGAACGTTAATGTCTTTTTTAAAGCCTTAACCATAAACACCCATTACGTATAGGTTAGCCGAAGGACGAACAGACAGACGGACATGATCAATCTATAAGGGTTCCGTTTTTTTCCATTTGGCTACGGAACCCTAATTAATATATTTAAAAATCAAGAGTTAATTTTAGATACATGTTTTTCTTTCATTTTAAATGAATGTTTCATATTATTCTCAAAGTAACAGTTATGAAAAGAATTATTAATAGATATTTTTTTAAAACGCAAAAAAGTGCAAAATGCAAAAGCATATAATAAAATTAATAATTTCCTTGTTTACTTACGTTTTTAAAATTTTTATTTCAAATAATATTTGTTATGACTTTTTAAAATTTTCTTTTTTAAGCAGTACTCCTTCCTTTAAAACCATTCAGTTTATTTATTACCGTAGAGAAGGGGAAAATTATATTATTTTGCTACAACTTATTTATGGGAGTTATTACAATATATAGAATCATTAAAACATATGCCACCAAAACCAAGTAACAATTCATTTATCCAATTTGAATACTATTGAATTCATAGTCAATAAAACCGTTCCTCCATAAATTAATTATTTTAATGCGACTGTGTTAATTCGATTTAAAACCAATTTAAAATTTAAATACCGGTTTTTAAGCCAGACATTTCATACTGAAATTATATTTGCACAATTTAAATAATTATAGGTATACAATTTGTTCTTCGAAAACATATTTTTTACGAATACAACGGCAATATGACGTACTTATAATTTAATTTTAAATGTTATGTTCAGAATTATAAAGGAGACTTTCCTTTCGTATGGAAAAGAGCCGGAATAACCCAGATTAATAAAGGAGCCACAGTTTCGAGATGCATAAACTGTGCTCCGTCAACGCGAAATTAAACCAGGTACACCCAAGAAAACAATTTTACATTTAAATTATTGGTGTAAAATCTCTAATAATCCTACTATTCCCAAATTAAATAAAAATTAAAATAATATGCCAATGGTTTTTCAGTACCCAGTTCCTTATGAGCTATGACCTAATCAAGAAAAACTAGACATGACTGTAGCAATACATAATCTTTTTAATTTAGGTGCTACAGATAGAGATGAATTTATGTCTAGGGCATTTTTATGGCTACAATATAAATTAATACTATAATATATGGCTGCAATAGACCTTAAAGAAGCTTATTTCTTAGTTGCAATAAAACCTGATTTCCGAAAATTCTTAATTTTACAATTTGTATACAAAACAACGTCACGTGGTCTCTCTGTTGTACCAATGGTGTTAACAAATTTAATAACACTGACCTTTTTCTGACTCTTTTTCTAGATTGAAATCTTAAATATAGTCATAGATGAATAGCTTACTTTGACGGCATTTGATATATAGGAAAAGGCTTCTTTGAATGTTTCATTCACGTAAATGGAACTATTAAATTATTTATCTGTTTCAATTTTGAAATAAATTATGAGAAAAATTCATAAACAGAACCAAAATAACTTAAGTTTCTTAGCGTTAAGTTTAATGTATGTATTTTTTCTTTATATTTGCACGATAATGTGTTAAAAAAGAAATCCAAGTTGGCAAATGACAATAGAGAATTTGCAAACCTGATAAGTATACTAATAGTAATTTGTCCCACTATCAAATGCAAATAGGTCTAAACCAAAATAGTGGAGCTTCAACATTTCCTATTAATAGAACAAAACAATAGCCACGCCCCTTAGAATTGACTTCCCAATAGCAAAGTAAGTGCTTTAAATTGCAATGTAATGAGAAAGACTGAATGTTAAATAGAAATAATTTCAGATGCCTCAAGAACAGCTGAGGGCAGCGAGAATTGTGTTAATAGATCGTGGAAAAAGTGTAAAAAAAGATTTTAAATAAATTATCTGGAATTTTTAGTCGCAGGTTAGTTTTAAAACATTGACAAACATTTTTTGATAGTTCAATACACCGTGCGATAGACAAGATGCGTAGACAATGGTACCGTTATTGGGTATAAAAATTTAATAGGTAGCATACGATCCGCGCATCTAGTATCTAAACTAGTAAACTAGTATCTAAACTAATTATAACGTCGCTTTCCGATAGCACCAAGAAACAATATTACATTACTTATAAATTATGGTGGTTATTTTCTAGAGGTAACAATATTAATATCCACATCAGCAATGTCTAGGGATACTACATGAAAGACTTCTTAACTTAAAAACTATTTACTGTATAAAAAAAGTTTGTAAATAAAATATTTTCTTATCCAACACTTCATTCTAAATTCAAAAAAATAATTTAAAAAAAAAGAATGTCGATTATTCGAGTTTGGCCGTCGAAAATTTTGTTGATCTATACATATAATAAGACAGTAAAAATCAAAAGTCTGAACATTAAATATTTTTCCAAAAAACTAATAGGAGGCAATTAAAGAAGAGTCATAGAAACAAAAAAATTTTTTTTATTATTTTTGTCTGTCTGTCTGGTACGTTATAACTTCAAAACTACTCAACGGATTTGAACGCGGTTTTCACAGTTGGACTGCATATGATGTCAAAACTTTGTTTCGTCAAAATCGGTTTAGGGAAAAAGAAGTTATGGTCAATTACAAATTAACTTCAAGCACTACTTCAAAACTTCTAAACACTAAAGCTTAATATTGATTAGTTAAATATTACATATTAGTTAATAGTTAATTAGTTATATTAGTTACTAAAAAATATGTTCTTATATATGTTAATCTTAAAATTAAAACTTATGAGAGGTAACAAAAATAACAAATAACGCAGTGCGCGCGGGCGCGGTTAAAATGTTGAACCCTGTGCTCGATAGATGGCGTTGATAAAATACGTCATCAATCTAGATCGCGGTGTTACGATTTTCCGTTGTGTAATGACTACCATGCCGTTCGAACGTTTATTGACGTTTGTTGGATGTGGTTATCTATCATTTATTTGTCTTTTGTTTTTGGTTGTGGTTGTCTATCATTTGTTATCATCTATTTTTTGTATGTTATTGTTTTAAGTTTGATATATATATATAGGGTTATACGAAAAGCGACCAACACGCGGGCGGAGCCGCGGGCAACAGCTAATGTTACAATAAAACAGTGAAGTTCTGAAAAAATAAAAGTGATTACACATTTCTTCTTTTCTTCAATTTTCCTAATTTCTACGTGTGTTCCTTTTATTGTTATGTCACTTCGATATTTGACAAGGGAAGAGCAGATTAGAGCTGTAGGCATGTTGGAAGCAGGTTGTATACAGAGCGTGATTGCTGAAACTCTGCAAACCGGCCGAAATGTAATCTCCCGGTTATGGTCAAGATATCGTGCTACAGGCGATGTCGGTATTCAGCCAGATATTCAAAATTTCACTAGAAGACAACCCAATATTAAAGCTATGCAAATGTTTCAAAGGCTAGAATCTGACCACCAATTGTTGGTTAGTGATCAAACTATAAGAAGAAAATTACATGAAGTTTGTCTTCATTCTCACAAATCACTTCGGGTACCATCTTTGCGGTGTGGCAATCGCGGACGGAGACTATTGTGGGCTCGAGAACATTTCGCATGGAGTGCCGAGCAATGTTCCATGGTGCTTTTTTCTGATGAGTCTCGGTTTGGATTTCATCCGGATTCACGAAGATTAAGGGTTTGGCGAATTCATGGTGTATGAAGCCGTCTCCAGCGTCCACAGGAGGTCCATTCATATCATAGCGGCACTATTATGGTATGAGCTGGTATTCGTATCGGTGCAAGAACCGATCTCATTTGGATAAGAGGGAACATAAATGCACTGAAATACCGCAATGAGGTAGTGGAACCTGTGATTATCCCACACAGAGTACAAATGGGTCAGGAGTTCTAACGATAATGCCCATGCCCGTACGGCTGAGCTGGTATCAACTGTGATTAGGGAACATGAAATAAGGGTTATGGAATGGCCAACTCAGTCCCCCGACATATTACAACGAAGAGCTATGGTAAATTTTTCTCCAAATTTGATAACAGAAGAACAACTTTTCCTGAACTTGTATAGAACCTGGGACCTGATACCACAACTCGATTTGAATAACTCAATTTTGAGCATGAATAACCGATGCCGAACTCTAATTAATGTTAGGAGAGGAAATACTGTTTTGTCTTTAATTTTCATAATTTCCTACATAAAATCCATTATGTACAAAGTAAAAATTACACCCAAAAATAAAATCACAAATGAAATTAAATTAAAAATCTTTGATGCATCTCTTTTTATGTATTGCAAGTATAGACTATAATATGAACTTCAATTTCATACAGAATTGTTTCAACAAAATATATACAGAATGTCATATAATAAGGTAAAAATGAAATATCCCTAGGCAATATGTAGGTTTTAAAGGTGGTAGAGCCTAGCTGTAGTCAAATTGCTGCAGCTCGACTATGGGCTGACTCAACCGGGGAAGTACGGCCCTCTCACAGAAGATCGGCGTAAAGCAGACTTTAATGGTTGCGTTTCGTCCGATGAGTGAGAGAGCCGGTTGCCCTTTCCTTGTTCCCACCCTTTCCCTTTGCCCTTTTCCTAACCTTTCCTCCCTCTCTTCCCAAAACAAGGGTGGCAACGCAGCCGCAAAATTATTTTGCGGATGTCCATGGGCGACGGCACTATCTCCATCAGGTAGGCCGTCTGCTCGTTTTCCCAACTTTATCATAATATAAATATATATATATATATATATAGACTACTTAAAGATACCTTTTAATTAAAACCTAGTAGACGTAGATACAATTACACATAGGATCCACAAATAAATTTAAAACTTGTATTATAATAAAAATGTATATTTAGGGGAAACTATCGAAAAAAATGCGCTAGCGCTGTCCACAGCTCAGCGGGTGAAAAGGTTATCTTTAATAAATATTAAAAATATTTAATACACGGAAAATAGTCAGTATATTTATCAATAATTTAATCAAAACCTCTGCTCCCGGCAGGGATCAAAAAGTTTCAGTTTTACTTTATTTTAGGGAAAATAGTTATATTTTGCCTGCTACAAGACAATTTATGATCTAACTTCACTTCCATGTTTGTTTATACATATATTGTGTATAGTAACAATATTTATACAATGTGCCAATTTTATTTTTAATTTAGAATCATACATAATTATTTATATGGAATGCTTTATTTGTAAAAAATAACAAGACTAACAGACAGACTTCCATCTCGTCTGCCCGTGTTTACGGTTGCTGCAAAGTAATCGAAACGTCGTGACTATGTAGTTAATTTTAAATTAATAAAAAACGTGTAGTAATCTTCGAAAACCTATACTAGTTTAATTTGGTAATTTTTATTAAATCTATGTTACAAAACATAAAATCAATAGTCGTAAATATTTCTAAAAGTGAAGTTATTATTACTTTTTCCGTCTACCCTCCAATTTGCAGCACTCAATCATCATCAACTAATCAATAGCAGTCATATTCAATGAATGCGGTTGGATCGAGGTCGGTCAATCTAGAAATCTGTAGGGATGTTTTCCCATCTATGATCGTATTTTAGATCGGTACATCAAAAAAACACAACAATTTTAAAGCAGTAACGTTTCTATTCCGTTAATTGGAAGTAAAATAAAATAGCTATAAGTATATTTTATAAAGTTTTTGTTATTTTTTTTATATGTACTTAACGTTTTCAATAAAATGATAATAATAAATACGGGTTCTATTTCTTTGAATCACTCAACAGAAACTAATATCAAATTTGTTGAAGGATAACTAAATCATTTCCGAACCCCCTGTAAAACCTTTGAGGGTTTTTGAGTCTTAAATATAATACAACACTTAAGTTCGTTTCATTCTTCCTATGATATTCTTATTTCAATATTTTTGCAAGTGACATAGAAATTCAGCATATTTTAAGTTTTGATGTCATATATAAGCTTTATGTCGTAAGTACGTATGTATGGATGTACATATTATCGAGTATATTTATTTATACATTTACAATTTATTTCCGTGTTCATAAAAAATCTATATTTGATTAAATCTTTACAAGATGTGCTTTTTAAATAAATCCTTCTAAAACTATTGCCTTAATTTTATTACTTCACATTGTTAGAGATAAATACTGAGAAGAATTATTATCAATATAATATATAAGAGAATCATTATCATAATGTTGCAACAGCAAAAACTCAATATAAGCATGTTACAAAGAAATAAAGGATAGGTACAGCTCAGATAACATTGAAAAGGTTTGCAAATGACACTCTCCCATCCAATTAAAGCACGCCTCGGGGAAGAAATGTAGCTCTACAGCGGTTACAATATAATGACTTGAACGATTTATCGTCCAAAATGTTCCGAATAAAAACTGTCGTGTATTTCTAGGAAACCACAGTGTATTAGACTTGGAATACAAACGGAATATCATTGCGTTAATAGAGATAAAGAAAAAACCTAACATAATATTTAACTAATTTACTGATCTAAACATGAAAATACATACATATCAGGACTTGAAGAAAAGAGTGACAGTGATAATACTACACTGTCAAATGACGCTGAGCTAAGCCGAGCCGAAGTGAGCTCTACACAGAACCTTTCACCTCAACCCTTACCCCTGACCAGATGCGATATGAGATAGGTGGATGAAAGATATGAGACTTAGTTATAAAATTTTCAAATAAATAAATAAAAAAAAACTTATTATATAAAAACAAAACGCTTTTAAAAATAACGAACAAATATTAACGTTACTTTATAACTAAAATTCGCATTCAAAAAACTACCAATTACAAGTAATAGGAAAATATACGAATTATTCCCATCATATCCTTCCCAATTTCATTTTGGTCTAGTTTATATACTGGAATTGCACACACAGAAACCCGTAATATAATATTTAGTAAGAGAACAGCTATATAAAGTTTTATATGTATAATAAAAATTAATAAAAAACAAAAACGGTTTCAATAGCAACTCCTGAAAACTTCATTTTATTATCAGCATCGTAGAACATTGAAGCCTCGTCCAATTAACTGCTACGAGATTTTAAGTTGGCTGTTAAATTATTATTAACTGTAATTGACTTTAATAGACTTAAACTGATGTAAAATATATTTTCCGAGATTATTGAGGTACTTTTAATACTATTATGAAAAATCTCAAAACATGGAAATTATAGTATTACTGAATCTGGCAAACTAAATTAATATCATTGTCATTTGAAAGGTCAAACAGATGTCTTAATCTTTTAAATATTGCAATCATCATCACCATCAATCTATATGATCTCCCAGTGCCCATGTATTCTTCCATTACCTCTTGTATTTTGTAAATTTACTGAGATCCATAACCGTTACCATGTCATCAATACGTCAAGTCCACTTAGGAAACATTCATACATAGCATTTAGTATTCCTTTGTCACCATTGGTGCACGTTTAGGCCTAATCAGTCGCTGGGCCAGCTCATTGGTTCTTGAGATTATCAACACTAAGAACTATGTTACTTACTGAGTTTATTTTAATGATTCTTTATTCCAAATCGACCACAAAGAAGCGCTGCCACCAAAAAATGCCGCTTTTATTCACCGAAACTATTTAGTTAAAGTAAGTAGGTAAGTGCCTCAGGATGAGATCTAAGACTTTCGCAAGTTTTATTCATCTAAATTTAACTAATATATTTCGGATATACTACGGTTGCTGAAAAGTAACCGTGATCACGGTTGCTGAAAAGTAACCTAAACGTCAGGATTATGTAGTTTTAAAATAATAAAATCCGCGTAGTATATCCGAAATATATTAGTTTAATTTAAGTGCCTCATGAACCTCAGGGACCAGAGGACCTTTAATTTAGTGAAAATTGATGCCATATCAAGCATATAAACTGAATTTTTATTACTTTACGTGTAAATTACTTTATTTTATTACACGGCAGCTTGTAAATTAAAATAAATCGATGAACAACAATACCAAACTGTTATATAAACTTTACATACAGACAGAAAGTTCCTATCTAATAACTAATCTGGTCTATGTTCGAAAACAATACGTGTCTTATAGTGCTACGTAAAGTGGCTAATATATTGATAATAACTATTACTAACAAAAAATATAAAATTTATATCAAGAAATAAGTAGGCATTTAATTTTTCTCTTCAAGTATTCTTCATCTCAAAAGATCTACAAAATGAATGCCTTTACATTGAATGTATACATGTCCCAAATAGCTGGAACCAAACCTCACATTTTACTTTTGGACTTCATTCAAATATTACTTAATTAATACCTTTCTTTTTAAAAGAACTCAAAATTATTTCGGTCAAGAGGTCGACTGCACTCAAATAGTGAATAAAATTATTATAACATTCTTAATTAGACATGAATCTTCTATATATGGCGGTAACATGTTTTGACAATTCATATTTACTTCAGAGATATGATCTCAACAATTGAAGTATTATAGTCACTCCTTACTTTTATAACGTACATAAACTCATTACTTGTATTTAATTCCTTCATTTAACCGTTTTATGAATCGAATAAACAGCCTTTTAAATATTGATAACTATATGTATATAATGTATACATTATAAATATAATGGATAGAATTTTCAGGAATAATGGGATTTTAATTTTATTTACAGAACAGTGTTTTCTAAGTTACAGTATTGTAAATTAAGACGCATTTAAGAGACATAAATAATCGCGCATAAAAAACTAAAATCTGCATTGAGAAAAAACCTATATTTACTTTATTAAACGTAACGGAAATATTCTGTTTCCTGAATAGCCGGATAGCGGGGAGGCTTCAGCGGATCGTGTTACTTTATGTATCTGAAAATTGGAGAATACTTTGGATTGAAATAAGTTTAAAACAGGGTAACGAAGATGGAATTGCTAAGTATTTTAGATAAGCAAAACTTCAAATTGATATCAAATTTCACTAACCTAATTAATCAAAAGACTTAAATTTCGATTAAATGAAAGTTTTAAAACAATTCAAACTTCTAAAAAGTTTGTAAGGATATCATGAAATATCAAGTAATGCTGTAAAATTCTTTAACTAAAATTAGAAGTTGTCTTACATGTGTTTCAATTTATGTTTGAGCTAAAACTCTATACAGCACTGCGAGAATTACTCACTTTTCCCAAAAGAATCTACTTTCGCGAGTAAAATGACGACTCTTTAGTCAAATAATAACAAAGTGAACATAAGTATTCAATTTTAGTTTGTCGTTTTCATAATTTGCACAGCTACAACAAATGTTACCTAAAGTTTTTGTATATAGATTTAAAACTTTTGCTATTCACTAAAATAACTAATATCTGTCCGTAACAATAAACTGCTTATCTCAGAAGTCATAAAGATGTTGACTGAAACTCAACATAAATACTCATTATTTTGTTTGTAAGTTGTTTTGTTAAAGTGATAAAAAAGAATTGCTACACCTTTTAATGTAATGATCGTAAATAATACAAATAGTAAAGAATACGTATGACCTTATATATAATTTATTATACATACATGCAAACCATATTCAAACTTGAGATCTATTACTGATAGGGAAAATTTTACTCTATTAAGCCTTAGAGGAGAAATTATTTTTGTTATTTGTACTTATATGCAATTGTCACGGGTTACGTCAACACACATTTATTCAATACCGGTATAAATAAAATAAGTTACAAGAAAAACATTGTAATCAAAGACTGTCCCTTATTTATACATAAAAAGTAAATATATCACAAAAATATGTCCCTTTCAAAGGTCCAGATAATTTTTTTTCTAGATTTCCCGAGGGCAAAACTTGACTATGTGTATACAAATTCATTTTATTTTTATTTTTATTCAACATTTTAATGAATATATTTACTGACAAGGAAAAACAAACTGGATGTCCGGTTTTAAAGCAACTGAACTCTAATGAGAACAAAGTTGGACAGTGAATGCGACGGATATTAAACTGTTGTAATTATTGTTGTCGGTGTACAATGATAACGGTTAGTATTAAACATGGCTGTAACATTTAACTATTATGAGATAGTGTTGGTTGGTTAACTATAACATAGTGAAACTATATCGAGTTTTGGAAAATTGTGTCATAAACCGAGTATTTTTATGTGCCGTAAATAACTATACATTACTAGTTTCTAACCCGGGACTTCCCAACGGTACACGAGAAATTTTTGTAGCATATATAAACAGTATTTTATACCAATACTACTTTTTAACTATAAAATATCATTTAAATCGCGTAACGACCCTTTTTGCAATTAAGTTACAAATAACAATTCATGAATTGAACCTAATAGGTTTAAAAAGGTTTAGAGCCTTCCATAAAATTGGACAGATTAAGAAATTACGTTACTAATAAAACATAAATCGATTAATCTAACAAGTTGTCTACGGAATGATTTATATACTGATGCTGTATGTACGCTACTTCTCTAGTACTGAGTGGAATTATTCCCGTCAGAGATTATTGGGTGAGTGATGGTTGCTTGTGTCTGTGTTTTAGGTAATCACAATTGTTAATCTCTAAGAAATACACAAATGCTAGAATTCATCTCGAAGTAACAGGACCAATCCTGATGAAATTTTATGTATATGTTAAAAATGTCTTAAAAGTGAATCTCCATCAGACAGTTTACATTCTCCTGCAATGGTCTTTTAAATATGAAAATAAAACCTTATTAAGTTTGACTCTAATAAAAACGTGATTTCATAGAAACGAGATTTATAGCCTTTATATTATACCAAATATCAGAAATATGATGTTTGAATAAAGTCACAATATGTATATTTTTACATAATATATTTATTACATTTGAGAATAATTAACTTTTACTCTGTAAAATAGGAAATCTTGAGTTTTTAGAGAGATTTCTCGGGAATCTCAACTGTTTAAGACTTCTTTTAAGGTAATATATGACAAAGAGGTGCTAAATAAACAACTAATAGGCTTAATTTATCGTAACATAATCATAAACAAATAAACTCTGAAAGAAAACATTAAATCTATTGATTTCAATGAGAACTTTTAAATAACTTATTTTCTTTTTCCTTTTTTGAAAATTCAACATTCAATATTTATTAATAATATGTTGTTATTCCTGTTGTTGACAAAAAATATGTATAAATTAGTCAAGACATTGACGTTTGAAAACCTTTTTAGCTATAAAAATAAATTAAATCTAAGACATTTATTAATCCAATAACAAATGATGATTTATTATGAACAGATAAATTTATATTATTCCTTCAACAAAATACAAGGTGAATCAATTTCAATGAATTCTTAAAGTTATGACCTTCGCCGGTGGTTAGGTAACTTACGACAGTATCCTCCCATCTTGTAACTACAAGATGTATCTTATTATAAGATAAACAACATATTACAGTTGGGCAACTATTATTCCCCTATATCAGACCTTCATCGCAATGAAGGTATCAAATCCAATGTAAGTTCATAACAATAAAACAGTATTTAAATTGTATTTACACACCCTCAAACTAATACTTACAAAATGAATAAGTGTACACAAATATATTTATCCTGCAAAAATGTTTCAGAGCAATATCTCAGCTATTAATGGCATTCTTTTACAACATACTAAACGAGTGTAATATATCTCAGATGTTATATGGGGACGCGAACTAGTTAAAATAATGAAGCGAATTCCCAAGGGCTATTTGGTTAAATGTGCACTTTGTAGGAAATGGTTTATTTTACCCCAGTTAACAGAAGCATTACTTATTTTTATTTGTTCACTGCATTTATATTTTATATGCATATTAATGTAGTTCTCTGCCTTTTACGAAATTAAATGTTACGTGTTTCAATTACAGTTATAAGAAAACTCTATTCGACCATAACGTAACAAAATGCTACCTAAACATCAAACTCAAAACAAACAAAAACTTTGAATTCTCATAATAAATAAATTGTTATTACTTGTTTGAAATTGGATAAATATAATTTTCTCTGAAGACCAATTTTTCTTATCTGTCAATAATAAGTTATTAATAATTTATGCTTAATTTAAAAGAAATAAAAATCAATAGAAGGACGCATATATATTTTTATATAGATAAAGTACACAAATTTTATATCCATAAAGTGTTTAAAGTATGTAAATAAAAAAAATGTACCGTTACAATCGAAAAGTTATAAATAATTATTTTTAAAAGTTAAGACAAATTACGCAATGGAATTTTATTTAGGGAGTTCAAACTTCAGATTTTGGGTTAAGCAAGAAATTATTGTATATACACGAATGACCTAATACACTAAACACTGTCGTAAAGTCTCCAATGAACTATTTAGACTAGTATAAAAGAAGTTTAGGTAGCTAAAATCACGAATTTCCCAATAATGATGTGATGTGCACTAGACATATATTATTAAATACAGTGGCGAACATTGTAACTTATTTTTTATCGTAACAAATTTTAGACGAAACTTAAAATAACATATGAGGCACAAATATTATACCTCTCAAAACCGTTTATCAGATACGGTCAGAATGAAAAGCATTAATAAAATTCCGCATAGATTTTACAAATTTACTATTTAATGACAATAACTAGTGTAAGCATCTTCATATTCTGATATGTTCGCGTCTTCTACAATTCGGAAAATTACTTTAGATATTTTGCTGACAAAATTTTATTTTGCACTCACTCTTCTAATCCTAACGTAGCTTTGAAAAGTTCAGCATCAGCTTCAAATCCAGTTCGTGTTGATAGTATTCGTTTTATATTGTCCGATTTTAAATTGTAATATGAGTAACAGCATATTTTTATATATTGCAAACTTTTATAGGAAAAAAGTTACAAGTTTTTTTAGCAGAATACCAATATAACTTTAATCTCGAAACAAAGAAACCAGTTTCAAATTAAATTTCAAACAAAGCATTGCATTTGTTGGATTTACTTTCTTTATTTAATAATAATATTAGTTTAAGTTATAAATTCATTAAATATTTCAACAAAATGTTCATAATATTTATAAATAAAACTTATAAAATAAACGTTACTTTAGTTCATGATCATTACATTTGTTAAATAATATATAATTTTGGGATTGATTGACGGAAAACGAACGTAGCGTGTTTGTGAAGTAAAGACTCTTTTTTAAATAATTTCCGACGCGTTTCACTGTGAACTAACATTAAAAAAAAAATATTAAATTGCATTTATGAAAATTACGTTACGAAGTTTTTTAAATCATTCTCACAGGTATCTGCTTCGCCTTCAATTTAACCCTGGAGTTGCAAATATCCACTCGAAAAGATGACCACTCGGACATCGCGTGGAATATCCGTCTTTTTCACTGTCTATGGCAAGTAAAATAAAATATTGTGTGTGACTTTAATCCACCCTCTAAATGATAACCACGATATTTCCAACTGTTCCAAAATCAATTCTCGTTAGTTGTAATCACTATTACACAATCTAGGTTATATGTAAAAGCAACTGAAAAAAAAATGAAGCAGAATAAAAATAAAAGGAATTTACATAAGGGTAAAAACTATATATATACTGTACATAGTATATGTATACTGCATACAGCCTGTTAAATGATATAATGGCAGGATGTATGTTATGTTTTGATCTATATTTACAATTTTAATATTATATTCGGTACTGTAGTGTTAGCTATGTATATAAATGTATGCTTAGCACAAGTTTGTACTATCACACTACATATAAAGCGTCTCCCAAATCTAGTGCAATGCCCTTCGTTATTGCTACAATGCGCGAAAATTTATTAATAAAGAAACTGTTAACTCGCTGTACTTAGTGATGTTGCAAACTTGGGGTAACTATACAGATCAGA
This sequence comes from Danaus plexippus, assembly GCF_018135715.1. NCBI lineage: Eukaryota > Metazoa > Arthropoda > Insecta > Lepidoptera > Nymphalidae > Danaus > Danaus plexippus. Next base: position 2,680,124 of record NC_083554.1, read on the forward strand.
CTTTTAGCTCCGGAAACTGGTTAATTTAACTTTATTCACCGAGTTGATTTAAAATTTACTATTTAATTAGTTTTTATTGTTTAAGTAAAATGTTTTCTAAACTTTGACAGCGTTTATGGTCGTGTTTTATTAGTGCTACAACCAATTATTTTGTTTATTTAAATGAATTCATGAAAACAGGCTAAAAGATTGTTTTATTGCAATTTTACCATCACTGTGAAAGATTGAAGTTGCTTTCGATATTAGTAGTAGGAAATACATTAAAATGTTTTGTCCCCCACACCCTAACACTAACCGAAGAATTAGGTTCTAAAAATTAAAATAATATCAATGCAGATATTATATTATTAACAAACACAATAAATATGTAAGCAAAATGGTAAAACAATGTTTTTGTTATTTTTATTGATTGTATATGTCGCGCCGACAGCCTTCTCGTATCGAAAATATTCCTTTTCGTGTATTCGTTCATTATAACTGTTTTCAAATTACCCACTTCACCGATGTTAATAACTTTATTAATACATCAGGTGATTAGTTTTTTCCAAGTACCCACAATTGTAATATAGAATTTACCATATAAAAGTCAAAGCATAATCGTACTGAATTCATTCTACATTGGTCGCTCTTAGGAGCCACAGTGGTAGAATCTCCGCTATACAATTCTTGACATTCATTGTAAGAATTTGTTAGCAATAAACAAGTATCATTTTGAGTAAAGACTATATTTGCTTCAAAATGGAAGCCTGTCCATCGTCATCAGTACTTAACGCCCAGACTCGAAAGCCTTTTAAAGGACTAGGGTCTTGGCCAAGGTTCCACGAGGATCCCTGCTCTCACATATACAATATTTAAAATATATCTGTGCAATTCCTTTTGTTTGAATAATCAATAATTGAGGGAGGGTAGTTGAAATTATTAGGTGTCACCCGGATAACCACCTGCGTTGGTATAAATAGAGGCGAGAGTACAGATTACAGGGGGTCTCGCTCGAGCCGTTGCTGGGAACGGACGTTTTCAAAGTCTTCGTCTGTCAAACCGTCTACGAGGTTACCTCCAAGAGTCTGAGATCCTGACGACATTCAAGAATAAAGTTATCGGTGACGTCAGTCTTTTAAAAACGACAAAGTGCTTCCAACTCCGACAAATAAATAGTCACAGGTCAAAAAATTATTCAAAAATATATGAATAACTATGACTGGTTCTATCTTTTATTAGATTTGTTTAAATGTGCCAAACTAATATGGAAACCTCCAAAAATATCTACTGACAGGTCTTCAAATAGTAACAAGCAATCTTTCAACAACAAAGATATGTACGAATCTTTTTTTTAAATGTGTTCATATAGATCTAAAAAATTAAGATTCCTTTTAGTTTCTCTTGTTATTAGCTTAATCCTATCAAATCTAATGCAAAGACAATTTCATTAATAATGAATTAATTACAATTTACAACATGTTACACACTTTAAATAGTGCTAGAAATATAAATCGGTAGGTAACTTTTTTAAGCTTTCAATGTAATCTAAAACCATTACTGAATTTAAATAATAGACATACATATACATACTATAGGGTTTTCCATTAAGGGCGCTTGATCTTTGAAATGCAAAAAAAAAATACATGTAGGAAAGATATTTGCGAAATTTTTTTTTTTATTTGGAAGGTCTATCGACCCCATTATGTATGGAATATGACATCATTCAAATGACCGCCACGGCTTCGGTTGGTGGCGCGCACACGAAAGGTCCAATTTTCGATGACTCTGGCGCACAAATCGGGCTGTATTTGATCGATGGCGTGGCGTATGTTGACTTTGAGGGCATCGGTGGTTTGCGGCTTGTTGGCATAGACCTGCGACTTAAGAAAACCCCACAAGAAAAAGTCCAGCGGGGTCAAATCGCACGATCTCGGTGGCCAGTTCACGTCGCCTCCGCGCGAGATGACCATGTCCAGAAATTGCTCGTGCAGAACTTCCATCGTAGCGTGTGCTGTGTGGCACGTAGCGCCGTCCTGTTGAAACCACATGTTGTCCAGATCCATATTCTCGATTTCAGGCCAAAAGAAGTTGGTTATCATCGACCGGTATCGCTCACCATTGACGGTGACGGCCACACCATTATCGTTTTCGAAAAAATACGGACCAATCACGCCTCCGGCCCAAAATCCGCACCAAACAGTCACTTTCTGCGGGTGCATTGCCACTTGGTGAACCTCGTGTGGATTGGTCTCGTCCCAAATACGGCAATTTTGCTTGTTGACATAGCCATTCATCCAAAAATGCGCCTCGTCGCTGAAGATGATTTTTTTGCCAAAATCGGCGTCAACTTCCAACTGCTCTAATGCCCAGTCAGCGAACACACGGCGCTGTCTATGGTCATTAACCTTGAGCTCTTGGGTCAGCTGGATCTTGTACGGGTGCAGGCTCAAGTCACAACGCAAAATTCGCCAAGTTGTCGTCTGCGAAAGGCCGAGTTCCTGTGCGCGACGCGGAATTGACTGCCGCGGGTTTTCGAGGACACTGTCGCGCACAGCGGCGATATTCTCGGCAGATCTCGCGTTACGTTGACGCACGGGAACCGGCTGATTGTTAACTGACCCGGTTGACTCGAATTTGTCCACCAATCGACGGATAGTCGACTCGGCAGGACGATCATCGCGACCGTAAAACGGGCGAAGTGCGCGGAACGTTGCTCGAACTGAAGACCCATTTTCATAAAACAATTTTATGATTTGCACGTGCTGCTCGACACTGTAACCTGCCATGGTGGTTTGGAAGGACGGAATAAATATAACACACTGCATTTGACAGCTGTCACTCAAACAACATGGCCGCAATCAGCTGTCAAAGTTCAAGCGTCCCTATTGGAAAACCCCATATATATATATATATATTATACTCTGAGCTGACCAAAACTCTGAGGTTTATTTACAAGTACTCTTAAAATCTCTAACATTTTCTTCGTTAATTTCTAGTAAAGTTAATTTCTAGTAAAAGATATAATGTAAAATTTATTTTAAATTATAAAAAAGGAATTGTAGAAAACAAAAAATAAAAAGATTTTTAAAAAATATATTTTTAATATGTTTATTTCATTCAAGGTACAATGTTATAGCTTCGAATATTTAATAATTATTTATTGAACAAGAAATATTCCCTGACTTACGAGGGGTGATCAATAAGTAATGATAATCGAGTATTTCTAGAACGCACAAAACCCCAAATTATTTTTTTTCTGCTTGCTTATTTATCCACTAGTTCAGTTTCAAAAAATTGTATAAATAGGACACCATTACCGGAAGATACATTCATTTGAATACGAACTGTCGAAGAGAAAACATCAAAATGGAGAAAAATGAAATAAGAGCTGTCATCAAGTACCTCTGCCTGAAAAAAATGTCTACCAAAGACATACACAGCGACTTAGAGGAAACATTGGGGGAGTCTGCTCCTCCATATTCCACAGTCGCACGCTGGGCAAAGGAATTTAAGCTGGGCAGAACCTCCACTGAAGATGAACATCGCGAAGGACGCCCTTCCACGTCCCTTACTGGAGAAAACGTAAAAAAAGTGGAAGATATCGTGTTGGCCGATCGAAGGGTGACCGTAAGGCATGTAGCTGAGGTCACAGGGATCTCCTATGGCAGCGTTCAAAAAATCATTGTCAACGAAATGCATATGAAAAAGGTCTCTGCGCGTTGGGTGCCGAGAATGTTAACCGACGAGCAAAAAAAGAAACGAGTCGACATTTCGAGGGTGAATCTTCAAAAGTTCCAGGCCGATAAGGAAAATTTTTTGTCGCGTTTTGTGACCATGGACGAGACCTGGATCCACCACTTTGATCCCGAAACCAAACAACAATCAATGACTTGGAAACGAGCTTCCTCACCAACGCCGAAGAAATTCAAAGTGTCAAGTTCAGCGGGAAAGGTTATGGCGTCTGTTTTTTGGGATGCAGAAGGAATTATTATGGTGGAATATTTGGAAAAGGGGGCCACTATAACAGGCTCTTACTACGCAGACCAAATAAGAAGATTGCGAGAGGCTATTAAGTCAAAAAGACGCGGTAAACTGCGCGCTAGAGTGCTGTTTCACCAAGACAACGCCCCGGCTCACAAAGCCGCAGTTGCGATGGCTGCCATTGAAGAAATGGGGTTCGAACTGCTCGAACACCCTCCCTATTCGCCAGATCTAGCTCCCAGTGACTTCTACCTCTTTCCTCGGCTCAAAGAACATCTCCGGGGCAACAAATTTGAGGACAATAGTGAAGTGATGGCCGCAGTAGAGGCATTTTTGTAGGGTCAAGACAAAGAATTTTTTTCTAAGGGAATAATGGGTTTAGAAAAAAGATACACTAAATGTATTAACTTGTTAGGAGACTATGTTGAAAAATAAAATAGTTTTTTTTATCTTATAGTTCTGTTTCATATTGATTATCATTACTTATTGATCACCCCTCGTATGGGCGCTTTCTGGCGAGAATTTAAGTTTTATTCAAACGATCGCGATTAAAATAATTCAACTGAAATTAGTTTGTAAATTATTTAAATGAAAAATAATTACCTTAATTAGTGATGTGGTTTTTGTAATTTTGCGGATATTTTGCACTTTTTAGTAATTAATTCCCCTTGAATTTTACACAAATAAGAAACAATACAGAGATTTATAATGAATTTCACAACAACAGGAGAGCTTGTGCAAAACAATTGTAAAGTTATTTATGAAACATACAATACAAAATATGTACAAACTATACTCTTTCTGTCCGTGGTGGGCAGAATATTCAACTCATTTGAAGTACATAAAAACCTATATTACAGAAAGTATTACTTTAAATGATGACTAGACTTATTATATAATGCACAACTGGCGCTGCACATTGTAGGTTCGGTAGGTGATGTCATTTTATTTAGCAATTTCTCTCCAACAAATCACAAAATGAATTAGCTTCCACGTAACCAAGAAAGTATAACCGAATAAATAAATTTACCGAAATACATTCTAATATAATACGAAAATGCTTTGATTGTTTCGGATATGTTTTCTTATAAGATAGTTTAACCACTACGCCTTAGTTGCAAACATTCAAAGAACATCATAAAGTTTATTCCACGTTTTGTCGCGGGTATTCGTATTTATTTAAACTCGCGTTGCTTTCAAACACTGTATACACGTGATATATTTGTAAACAGATTTTGAAGCTCAGAGTTTAAAATTTAACATAACATTACTTATTTATATGAAACTAATATTTTTAGGACATACTACGCGTGCTTTTTTTTTTTTGTTAAAATGACATACACCCGACGTTTCGGTTACTTTTCAGCAACCGTGATCACGGGCAGGCGAGATGTGAATGTCACATGTCAGATGTATGTGTAACATTACTACTGTGGAATTTATCCATCAAATAAATATTATCAAAATGATATATGATATTGATGCAATAAGCAATAGAGACAGTCTATAATATCCATGTATGATGTCATTTATTCAATCAATTACATAGTATCTATATACATAATAAGAATCTCTTTTCTGTATGTTATTATTTTAAGTTTGAAATATATATGGTTATGCGAAAAGCGACCAAAACGCGGGCGGAGCCGCGGGCAATAGCTAGTGTTCAATGTGTACGGATGGAGAATTCGGGTAAGTGATCTTTGGATCTATGGCGTTACGAACCATTTACTTAATGTGATTTAAATTACAGCGGGACTTACAACAGAAGCTGCTATCATATCATTATTTTGAATAATTTAGATTAAATTTGTTTGTACACGGATTAAATGTTTTTAATTTTCACCAGACGCAATGAATCTCTAAGTGTACGTTTCGAAATATTATTTTAATCCACGACCGTCGTACTTAAGAACATAATACAATACTATTTGATTCGAGCCCATGATCTCGCCAAGCTTTATTGACTTTCATTTACATGTGAATAACTCGATAGAAAGCAACGAGGGAGTCTTTATCTTCGTTTTCGTCGCCTTTATTATAATACGGTGTATTGTTGTACGATGTGTTACGACTTTGTAGACTCTTACCCAGTTACTTCATTTACAAAAGCAGTAAACAAGATTTGATACAATTATGTAAAAGTCAAAATCGTTTATCTTATTATCGTTTTTGATTAAATTATCAAGGATTAATTTGATTAAAGATATATTTTATTTCCTTTTGAAGAAAGCATCGCTTCTTACATACTTATTCTCAAACAACTGTGTATTATACAAGTAACATTCTGTAACCATGTGTGAACAACACAGGAAATAATTGATAAGCCTCGGATATGTTCATCGTCACGTGATAATGGACATTATCTTGGTCGAATTATAAGAAGAATGTAAAATAAAAATATATATTTAGTCAAGTGTAAATGTATGTGTGTTTATTTAAATATGTATGTGTGTTTATTAAATATTTGACACAACACGCGATATTTATGTATACTGTTACCAAAACTTACAGACATTAGCACGTTCCTCCCATATCAAATGAATTGCCGTTTTGTCCCATTTCTTCAATTTACAGTTCAGCGTTAAATATCGCTTTCTGATCAAATTATTATAAGAGTTTAGTCATGGTTAAACAAAAATAAAGTGTGACTGCGCCTCATCATTTAATTTCCCAAAAACATTGCCTTCCATGTGTTCAATATTCTTTAGGTACAATGCCTAATAATGTTTTACTAAGTATTTTAGTATTTTGAACAATCTATATTTTCATTACTATTACAACCATTTAATATTATTACAGACTAATACCACTAAGAATATATATATTTATATAAACTTTCATTATATAATTTTTAATCTTATCTCAGCTGACCAACAACATAGAACTTGAAGATGAATCTTTGAGAAGTTTTATTTTGCAAATGCGTTATATGTTATGCGATATATTACTATTAGAAACTGAGCAGAGAAGTCTCTTAAAACAATAAATTCCTAACTTGTCGCAAGCTTGCCACTATTCACTGTCAGGAATCTAACGAGAAAATAAAGATTTCTGTTAAGTGGAGATTTAAAATAGACAACCTTATTTGTTCAGCAAGAACATGTTGTGCTCTAATATATTTAGTGTACTAGAATGGTTGACATGGATGATAATTGGGATTGCTTTGGGAATACTTGGACGAAAATAATGATAGCAAAAAGGTTGAAAGGTTATTGATCTCACGAAGCCATTGTAGAAACAATAACGAAGACCGTAATGAAACTTACGATTTTAATAGTTTTTATACAAATAAATGTTTAATTAAAGGTTGTACTAAATTTATTACGCGTAATAGTTATTTAGTTATTAATATATGTAACACATAACTTGTATTATCAGTAAGAAAATAGCGGAGATGATAATATATCATTATGTTTTAACAATTTAACACAACAAAAACAAAAAAAAATAACATATAAATGAGTAAACACAGCTTTAATTTCTCTTTCAAGTATTCTTCATATAAAAATATTTTCAAATAGTATCTACTTCTTTTAATTAAATCTATACACATCACTGTAGGAGGTAAAAAAAATTTAATTCCTTGTTTTAAAAGTAGCCTGAAAATTATTTGGATAAAAAGATCGGTTAAATTTGAATAGTAACTAGGATTGTATCAAAACCTAAGTTCGATATGTGACTAAGTGTTTTTTAAAGGTTTCAGTTAGTTAGAAATTAGTTATAAATATTTACTTACTTATTATCATTCTGCCTTACTGTTTATTAAATATTGCTATTATTCAATCTCTCGCTTTAACAAAGTTTGAAACTTTTTAAGAATTTTAATAGGAAATTGCATCACAGTGTAATTTTCGTGTTATGTATAGAAAAACACACATTTGTATTTATATTAAGATGTCGGAAATAGTAGAATTTAAATATTTTGCTTTGACTTTACATAGTTATTACTAGTAGACAAACTTTCAAAATCATAATTACCAATAGTTAAGATTTAAATACTTTTAAGATACAACGTTCGTATTTTAATCTTTTTTAATTTGATATTAATTATTTAGTTTAGACTTGCCGGTAAAGACAAAATTCAATTTGTTGAATGTAGCTGAGACAATCTGTTTACTGATTAGCCGGATATCGGGGAGGCTTCAGCGGATCATGTTTCTTTATGTGTTTGAAAATTGAAGAATGCTTTAATCTATACAAATAAATAAAATTGGAGTGTCTGTTTGTAACATTGTAATAACCGTTTTTTTACTACATGCATATGAATGTGTATACGGTACATACACTAAAATAACATTTTTTACAATTTTTGTCTGTCTCTCTGTCTGTTTGTTCCGGCCAATCTCTGAAATGGCTGGACCGATTTTTACGGGACTTTTATTGGCATGTAGCTGATGTAATAAGGAGTAACTTGGGTACTTTTTATCAAGATCTCGAATCCCCATTCTGAAATTATAACGCGCTAGTGGGAGGCAGGACGCATTGTTTCTTATTGTTTTTCTTACGCAGACGGAGTCGCGGGTAACAGCCAGATTCAAATAAGTTTAAAACAGAGTAACAAAGATGGAATTCGTAAGTATTCTTGATCAATAAAGTTTTCAATGGATATTCAATTTCAATCCAATTAATATTCAAAATATTTAAGTAAAATCGATACAGTAAAAAGAAGACCGCTTTAAAATCTTTTATTTGAAACATGATTCAAAAAGAGATCAAATACTATTGTCAAATTCTTTTAACTTTTTTCCAAATCAGAAATCTATTGTTAATGGGTTTTAATTTATCTACCGTCTGTAACAGTGCACTTTACGGCGAGAAAAACTCACTCTGCGGATATAACGTTCGGAAGTAACACAAGGTCTCAACAAAAAGTGAAACTTCATCTATTTTATTAATCCTTTGTTTTTGTACAATTTCAATATTAAATGTTATATTGATATTCGTTGTATAATAGTGTTCGATTGTAATTTAATTTTCTTATAAAATTATGGCAACTTCAAGAAATATTTATATTTTTTATGTTATAATGCGTAAAATCTCTTGTTATTGTTGTTGTATTGTTGACCAAGAAAAAAACTATTTATTTATAACATTAAATTGCTTATCTCAAAAGTCGTAAAGATGTTGTTGACTGAAACTCAACATAGTCTCAGCATAGTCCAACAACACAACAACATCAAATACTTCTTATTTTGTTTGTAAGTTGTTTTGTTAGAGTGATAAAAAGAATTGATACACATACTTTATGTAAAGATCATAAATAATACAAATAACACGTTTAAATTAACACTTCGTTACTCACACTTAGACTTTCAAAGTATCAATAAAAAATGTGTACTATACTGTTCTTAGACATACGAAAAAATATTGTTATCATTTGTAAACATATGTACATATGTGTTCTTAATATTAATTAAAAAAAAAACTTTGTTATCAATATTAAAGACTGTCCTTCATTTGTAAATAGAAAGTCAAAACATAATAATTAGGTACCTAAATAGGCAAATTAGACTATGTGTATATAAAATACATTTCGTTTTTAATTGTATTTTTTTTTTTCAGTTCTTTAATTAATTACTAACAAGGAAAAACAAACTGGATGGCCGGTTTTAAAGCAACTGAACTCTAATGAGAACAAAGTTGGACAGTGAATGCGACGGATATTAAACTGTTGTAATTATTGTTGCCTGGTGTACAATGATAACGGTTAGTATTAAACATGGCTGTAATATTTAACTATTATGAGATAGTGTTGGTTGGTTAACTAAAACATAGTTAAACTATATCGAGCTTTGGAAAATTGTATCAGAAACCGAGTATTTTTATGTGCCATAAATAACTATACATTACTAGTTTCTAACCCGGGACTTCCCAACGGTACACGAGAAATTTTTGTAGCATATATAAACAGTATTTTATACCAATACCACGCCTTTCGCAACATAAAATATCGTTTTTACAATTGAGTTACAAGCAACTATTCACATTATCTTGCCTTTATAATTAAATCTTATAAGTTTAAAAAGGAAGAGAAATTTATAAAAATTTAGGCAGATTAAGAAGTTTACATTATTAATAAAACATGAAGTTATAATATCTTTATATATATATTTCTTTCAAAAGCTGTCTACGGAATGCTATATAATTTTTTTTTATAACAAAGATGCAAACGAGCAGACGACCTACTTGATTTAAGGTAATCACCGTTGCCCATGGACATCTACAACATAAAGTTTCGTTTCCGACCTTGATTGTAGAAGAGGGAAAGGAAAGGGTGGGAAATGGTAACCGGATCTCTCACTTATCGGACGAAACGCAGCATTTACAGGCTTTCTGTAAGAGTGTGATACTTCTTCGGTCAAACCTGCCCATATTCGAGCTGTTGTAACAGCTAGGCTCTAACATCTATCAAAAGTATAAATTGATATATGTGTATATATTGATTCTGTGGGTACGCTACTTAGAGAAGTATAAGTACACACTTAATATTGAAGGTATAGAGATAACTGAGAGGAATAATTCCCTTTGCGATGATCGGATGAGCGATCGTTTTTTGTGTCTGTGTTTTAGGTATTCAGGATTAACATTTAAATGAAACTAATATTTTTCTGATATACTACGAATGCTTTATTTTTGTAAAAAACTACATACTCCCGACACACATGACACATCTCGTCTGCCCGTGCTCACGGTTACTGAAAAGCAACCGAAACGTCGGGAGTATGTATTTTTAACAAAAAAATAAAGCACGCGTATCATATCCGAAAAATATTAGTTTCATTTAAATGAATAAAACTCGCGAAAGTCTTAGATCACATTATTCAGAATTAACAATGTCGATGACAAAGATATTTATTATTTATTTTATACATTTTGCCAATTCCATGTCGCCACGTGACCCGGCTTTATTCGCTAGGTCAATATATAATAGGCCGATATAAATGCCCTCACCTGCTCAATGACGTCGATGGTATATATGCCCCGGCAGAATCCGAACTGATGCTCGCTGATTTTCGGACCAACTTGCTCCAAACGGTCCACAAAACGGGTTGAAACCACAGACCTGTGCAGCTTACTGATCTCGTCGATTACTCAGTTTTTTTTACCCTAGTTTTTTAATGACTAATCTAGCGTTATCCTCCAAATTTATCCAAAATGTGTTGTTGTTCGCTATGTCAATCCCAATACTTTGATTGATCTTGAGGGGAATGTTGAAGCTACTGTAAATGGAGTTTTTTAAGTGGTAAACACGCAAAGTTGTGTTTTCTTAGGATTAAACTGAACTATACATTTTCAGCTTACCCAATTCGGAAACGTGCACCAGGGCGATTTCAACTTCAGAGTCTTTCTGCTTTCTTCTATTTGTTCACGAGAAATATTTGATCAGCCCATGTAAAATGCGTCACCAGAACTGTCATCTGCATTTTTATACAGTTATTTCTATGCATTCTGAATGTTGCTAGTTCGCAGCATGTCGTTGATATGCAGAATGAACAGTGTTGGTGATAGCACTGAGCTTTGGGGTACGCTAAAGTTAATGGGCACAGGTTCCGAGCACGAACTATGGTCCTCGACCTTTATTCTCCGTCCGTAATGCAAACTGGCTATGCAGTTGCATAATTCTTTGGGTAGTCTGTATAGTGGTAGCCCGATAGAGGTGCATAATGTCAGATCCGATCAAAGGCCTTTGCGATATCAAGGGTGATAACCATGGTATCCCCATTGAGAAATGGCTTCAGCCCATCGATACGTGAGATATACTAGAACATCCTTAGTGCTTCGCCCGAAATGAAAACCATACTGACATTCAGTAACAAGCTGGTTGTCTTCTAGATGACCCAAAAGTTGCTTAATGATGATTCGCTCCATCGCGTTTGGATAAGCGTAATCGACATTTCAGCTATTTTGGAAGTGAGGTTCCTGCACAGGATTTACCAAATCAGGGTTGCAACTTAACTCCGGCGCGAATTACAGAGCTGGGAATAAAACAGAATAATATCCGCAACGACGTTCACGCAGATCGAAGGATCTTCCGAAGAAAAACGAAACAAAATAACACATAAATTTCTCTTATTCCGCCTATAAATTATCACAAAATGAATTCCTCTAGAAAATATCACAAAATGAAAAATTATGACCTCCCTGGTTATAAGGTAACTTACGATACTGCAGTAGCATCTTGTAACGACAATATGTTACAGTTGGATAACTGTTATACATTTATATCGACGAACATAGATAGAGAAGAATTTACCAACTGCAATATAAATAGTTGTCCATAAATATTTTATTCCTTTAATTATATTTCAGTGATAATATTGCAGTTACTATTGGCATTCTTTGACAACAAAATAAACGAGTGTGATACATCATCACACATGTTACATAGGGATGTGAACTAGTTAAGATAATGAGACAAGCTCCCAAGGGCTGTTTGCTTAGATGTTTTCTTACAAGGGAATGATTTAAACAAGTGCAATAAACATAAGTGATTTTACTTATATTTATCTGTTGGTTATTAAAAATATAAAGCAATGTTGGTTATTGTCGTTATTGCTATAAAATATATTTTAAATTTTTAGATTCCTACACATTTCTTTATATTTGAAAGGCTGCAAATTATCTGTAGGAAAGCTTTACGGTTAGTAGAAAGAAAAGAGATTGCATAGAAAATCCAATTGTTCTCGATAATCATCAAACCAGACTTTATCGGAGTAAATGTAAAATCTTGAATTTTTCTTCTTTATTGTAGCTATTTCTAATTATTGACATAAGTTGTTGTAATATTTTAATATAATAAATATTGCAGACATAATACTGAAGTAATAAATCCTTGTACGTTATGTTTAGAAATGATATTTTACCAAGTTTCGTGTAAAGCATTTTCGAATGCAAATAGCTACTTCCACTATATAATTGTTGTGGGAGTTGTATTTGCATAACATTCGTATTATTAACATTTATATTCAAACTACATAAACACAAACGGAGCGGGAAAATTTTGTTTCTTTTTCTATTAAGGAAACTGGACATTTAATTATACTGAAATTACTAAACATTATATATTTTTACTTCCATTTTAGTTTCTGTATTTGAAATGATATTCCATTTTTCTGATTTATGATATCCAACGTAGAAAATATATTAAAATATATTTGAATAACAGAGGTGTTGTTTGTCTCAATATCATAAGACATTTAAGTGTGATATTTTATATTTAAAATGATAGCTGAGTCGCGGCATTACTTTATCAGAGTTAATCCTGTCAAACTAACGTAGTAAAATATATCTTATATATTTTTTAAATAATTTAATAAAAAAAATGTGAAGTGGATTAAATCTTTATTTGTGAGTTAGAATACATCTATACCTTATTTGTTACTTTTTTTTAATAATAGTGAAGATAGTTCAGCTAGACACGTTAGCTAAAGACGGAAGGCCAAAGGAAAAGTAAAGATTACTTTATACTAATCTTATTGAAAATTAATCTCACAATCGATACTCGATGTAAGCTTGTATTAATTTATCATACTTAAATAAATCAACGTTGTTTCTTAGCGACGGCCACCACTTGAGAAATAAATACTTCATGACTGACTGTCAATTTATTCTAAATAAATAAATTAACGTTGTTTTTGATACTTCTATGGAAACGTGCCTATGTAACTAGCTTCATTCTCAGGAAGGAAGAAATACGATAAACAAGCCTTGAACCAGATGATCCAATACAATCAATGTAAAAGGGACTTAGATCAAGGTACAAATTATTATTGTAAGACTCAAAAACATCCTTGACATAGAAATTGTTATTTTTATAAACCCCGATACTTAAATAATACTGAAAGTTATAAATGTGGCCTTAGATATTGTTTTTATAAAAAGCCATTTTTACTGTATAGAAAAACTTCGAAGCATATTGAAAATTGACCATATTTTTTCATAATATAGAATTAAATTGCGTATTGTAAATTTAAAATAATATATAAAGAGGTCTAAAAAAATATGGCTTCTAGTAGTCTTAAAGGATAAATAAAATTAAAATTACCCATTATATTAAGAAAAAAAAGATAATAAATTTATGGAAGGCATTTCCATATTTTAAGTCCTCTAGATGCCATAAACTACATATAGTGTATAGCATCTAGAGGACTCGCATATACACACATCAACATTGCCTAGGGATATTTCATTTTTACCTTGTTATATGAAATTCTGTATCTATTTGGTTAAAACAATTATGTATGAAATTGAAGTTCATATTATAGTCTATACTTGCAATACATAAAAAGAGATGCATCCAAGATTTTTAATTTATTTTTTTTTTGATTTTATTTTTGGGTGTAATTTTTACTTTGTACATAATGGGTTTTATGTAGGAAATTATGAAAATTAAAGTTATAAAATAACAAAAAATAGGCATTTAATTAAAGTGAATAATCAGTTTTTCCTCTCCTAACATTAATAAGATTTCGGCAACGGTTATTCATGCTCAAAATTAAGTTATCCAAATAGAGCTGTGGTATCAGTTCCCAGGTTCTTTTGTGCAGGAAAAGTTGTTCTTCTGTTATCACATTTGGAGAAAAATTTACCATATCTCTTCGTTATAACATATCCCATGCATGTTCAATGGGATTCATGTCGAAGGTCTGAGCAGGCCAGTCCATAAACCCTGATTTCATGTTCCCTAAGCACAGTTGATACCAGCTCAGCCGTATGGGCACGGGTATTATCGTGCACGAGTTAGAACTCCTGACCCATTTGTACTCTGTGTGGGATAATCACAGGTTCCACTACCTCATTGTGGTATTTCAGTGCTTTCATGTTTCCTCTTATCCAAAGGAGATCGGTTCGCGCACCGATACGAATACCAGCCCATACCATAATAGTGCCTCCTTGATATGAATCGACTTCTTGTGGATGCTGGAGATGGCTTCGTCTACCAGAAACTCACCAAACCCTTAATCTTCGTGACTCCGGATGAAATCCAAACCGAGACTCATCAGAAAAATAGTCAGAGCCCACAATAGTCTCCGTCCGCGATTGACACGCCGCAAAGATGGAACCCGAAGTGGTCTGCGAGAATAAAGACCAGCTTCATGTAATTTTCTTCTTACAGTTTAGTCACTAACCAACAATTGGTGGTCAGATTGTAGCCTTTAAACCATTTGCATAACTGTAATATTGGAATGTGTCCTAGCGATATTGTGAAGAAAATGGTCCTGTATAGGAGTGATGATGCGATCTCTGCCTGAATGCCTTTCAGCTACATCGCCTGTAGCACGATATCGTGACCATAACCGGTAGATTACATTTGGGCCGGTTTGCAGAGTTTCAGCAATCACGCTTTGTTGGCGCCCGCTTCCAACATGCCTACAGCTCTAATCTGCTCTTCCCTTGTCAAATGTCGTCGTGACATAACAATAAATGTAACACACGTTGAAATTAGGAAAATTTAAGAAAAGTAGAAAATGTATCATCACTTTTAATTTTTCAGAACTTCACTGTTTTATTGTAACATGAACTAACTTTTCGACGGCCAAATTCGAATAATCGACATTCTTTTGTTTCAAAATGGTTTTTTATTTTTATTTTTTTGAATTTGGAAAGAAGTGCTGAAGAAGAAAATATTTTATATACAAACTTTTTTTATGCAGTAAATAGTTTTTAAGTTAAGAAGTCTTTTATGTAATATCCCTCGACATTGTTGACGTGTATATTTATGACAGTCATTGTGTAAAAACTAATTACAATTTGTGAATGTAAACAATATGTTGAAATACATACGAAAGTATTAGAAAAATATTCTACTTTAAAATTTGTTTCGTCACTTCTGTAAACCTCTGTTGTAGTATGTGGCACTAGCTCATTATTCTTTGTATAGTTGTCATGAATGAAAATTGCAAATTAAAGAATTTAATTGAGTTTATCAATATTGGCATATAAATATGTAATAAATACATAAAAATATGTTATTATTTTAAACTAATTTTGGGATATAGTTTTAGAAAATAAGCTATTATTAAGAAAACATAAAAACGCTGCCTTATACTGTTTTCATTTTCATAGACCTAATAACATCTTTTCACAAGAACATTGAAATAACCTCAAATTTAATACAAACAAGAACTTTACTCTCTCATAAAATATAGGTACCTTGTTTGTTACTTATTTGAAGCTGCATATATCCAATTTTATCCCTAGACCCATGTTCACATCCTTCAATAATAACTTTTCCACGACTTGTCAAGTAAATATTTTCTATTGAGCTTACGGTTGTGAAGAATTTTAAATTAGTAGTAGTAAATGCCCCACTAAAGAAACAAACAGTATTTTTGCAGTGCGGAAGTTCTAAATGTATGTAATTATGTAATTTAAAATAAACCCACACAAGTATATTGCTTACATTGATAAGTGGTTACTAATCTAGAATGAACTTAAGTTTTAAAATAGGTTTTGGTAGACAAGCAGATTGTAGTACGCATGCAAAGAATATAAATTTAAGATATTGGTTTAAACGACAATGTTGTATATATCGGATTTTATTATAAATTCATTGTTTTAAAGACAGGACGCCAGCCTCGCTGACGTCTCTAATGTCACTTGTTTCAGTAAGTTCCAGATATCTTAAAATGAAACTTCAATTCTTCTAAATGTTCTTGTATTTCTCGAAGGTTCTTCATAATCACATTCTTGATGATCCGCACTCGCTGAACTCTGCAGTCCCCTGTCGTGCGTCCAGACGTCATATTTAAACCAGAATTCAAACATAGTTCTATTCTCTTTGATTTCGTTTTACTTTTAACAATAGTAACGACGACCAATAAGGTGTTATAATAATTGGTGCCAGTTATTTTCATGTTGCATCCGTCGTTGAAGCTGCTTGCGCCGATACGGCCATTCTGGCAGGCGGTGCGTGCTCTGCACCTGCCTGGTGATGTGTTCTCTCTTGCTTAGCTTTCGTTATGTTCTCGTACCCGTTGCAGGTATCGTAGAGTAGATGGGCCAGGTTCAAGAATTGATGCTTCATCGTCCGAAGTCATGCCGATACGGTTATACTGATGCATGCTCTGCATTGTTTTCTGTGATAACAGAGAGATACTTATGTAGTCTAGGTACTTCCACAGTAAACCTAGATAACTTTATATTGTTATAGTTATGGTTAACAACTTTGTTGTGGTCGTATGGGTTACGTTGTTTATTACGACTCATCGTGAGACGAAATCATAATATCAGGTCCAATTATTTAATCTACTTATGGCTTTGGGGCATCACACGAACACTCATAACATGTCATAGGACGTCTCCACATTTTTTTTTTATTTGTTTGGCGTAAGACGTCTCCACCCATGGGCAATTTTTTTTTTTTTTTTTTTTCGTAAGACGTTTCCACCCGTCTACAATATTTTTTTTTTTTTTTTTTTCTTTCTTTATTTGTTTGGCGTAAGACGTCTCCACCCATGTACAATATTTTTTTTTTTTTCGTAAGACGTTTCCACCCGTCTACATTTTTTTTATTTTTTTTTTTTTTATTTTTTTTTTTTATTTATTATTATTATTTTTTTTTGTTATGGTTCGGATCCGCACGCCAAATGCATCTTTTATAGTAATATATCTCAAACTAAGTGTTAGACAATCACATTGCTAGCAATGATTAATGGTAATGCGTTTGAATGAAGCAATTTGAACAAAATGAAATACGCTCACCGGATAACTATTAGGTAGGCGAACAGTCCACCTTACTGCTTGCTTAGTAATTCTGTGTCGTCCCTCAGATGCTGTGAAGTCTCATCGTAGCTGGTCATGTGCCACATTTCGAAGTCATCCATTGTCTAAAATCACTTTACAAGATATTAATCATTCTCAATTATTTTCTGGATTTTGTATAGTTCACAAAATTTTAAATATAGGGATATCCGATTTCTGGGGTTATATTTTTATTATTACAATATCTCCCTTCTGGAATCTTTTAATCGAAGCTCGACCTCTCAAAAACCTAGCTTTGTATCTTCTCTCCGCCTCGACCATCCTGTTTTGAATGTGTTGGTGCATTACTTCGATTTAAACGGACTGATTGTTGAATTGTAATCTAAACTGTCAAAGCATAATTGACTTGTTCGTATGTGCAAAACATCGGCAAGGATACTAAATTTTCCACATGTATTCTTATCACGTAATAAATCTGCTCCGGTTAATATATCAGTAGTCGTTTCAAAACCTGGAACTATAGAAAATTATTTCTACATTAATAACTATTTAACTATTCATTGAAATAGTAAGGTCCGATCTCAATCCACGCAAATAGTTTACGATTTGTTTTCTACACCCAGAGATATCATTTGCAATTGATTCTTGTATAACGCACCACTGCGATCTTGCATTTTATTTAAGAGTACATTTACCAGTTGGTATTAAATTAAAATTCGGCGTGATCTCCTTATTCCCGTCGGAAACACGATTCAAACGCATGACCACGGTTAGCAGAAAAGGAACAGAAATTAGTTATATTCGCAATAGATGTATTTGATCAGGATTTTGGAGTCGAGTATGCTTTCGTTTGAATTACAGCATCGTTTTTGTAGAGGCACTGCCGTGTGTTAACCAGGCATGTTGCAAATATTACTATGAAGCAATGGTCTCAGTAGTTTGATATTAAAATCATGCAAGTTCTTATAGATCGAGTGTGTACCTTTATACTCAAGTCTTCCCAAGGCCTCCCTACGTCATCTCATGGTATTCTTAAGGATACAGCAAGGACCTGTGGTTAGCTCAAGAGTAACACGCGATTAGTTCAGAGGTACGCTTTCCACATCTGTGGTGTAGACTTGTCTTCTCACGGCTCCACAAGGCATCCCTACGGAATCTCATGGTTCTCTTATGGATACATCAAGGACCCGTGGTTAGCTCAAGGGTAACACGCGATTAGCTCAGAGGTCACGCTCTCCAGATCTGTGGTGTATAATTGTCTTGTCACGGTACCACAAGCCTTCCCTACAGAATCTCATGGTTCTCTTCAGAATACATCATGGACACGAGGTTAGCTCAAAGGATAATAACAAATGTTAGCTATGGTCTCACGTAATGCCTCTTGTGTAGATGTTGCAACTAACCAATCGTCTGCACACTTTCTAGCTCGCTCCTTTAAAAGACTTTAATTCTAATGTCGTAGTTACTGATTTGGTACGTATTTACAGCCGTAAAGATGCGTTTGAATCAATCCCGAACACACACACTATCACCGGGATCAAAAGATGATAAAATTAATATGATCTTGTTAGTAATTTTAATCGTATCCCTTGTTTTTTTTTAGTAGCAAACGTTCGGTCACGCTCTGCATTGTTGACATCATTTGCATGAAAGACTGAGGAGCGTTCTTCATTACGCAAGTTCTCCGGATGATTATTTTCTTGAGCTGGATCAGGATTTACAAATACACTAAGACCGGCAGTAACTGATCACAGGAGCGATCCCACTTCTGATATCGGATTTTATTATAAATTCATTGTTTTAAAGACAGGACGCCAGCCTCGCTGACGTCTCTAATGTCACTTGTTTCAGTAAGTTCCAGATATCTTAAAATGAAACTTCAATTCTTCTAAATGTTCTTGTATTTCTCGAAGGTTCTTCATAATCACATTCTTGATGATCCGCACTCGCTGAACTCTGCAGTCCCCTGTCGTGCGTCCAGACGTCATATTTAAACCAGAATTCAAACATAGTTCTATTCTCTTTGATTTCGTTTTACTTTTAACAATAGTAACGACGACCAATAAGGTGTTATAATAATTGGTGCCAGTTATTTTCATGTTGCATCCGTCGTTGAAGCTGCTTGCGCCGATATATATGAAAAGATAATCTCATAGATCAGTTAGTCCCAACAAAGTCATCAATCAAATATTAAGATGATTTAGTATCTAAGAATTTTCGAGAGCTTAGCTCTGCAGGCAATAATTCTTTCATTCAGAATATAGTAATAACTTTATCACATTTTGGCCAACATCGGATAAAAAATGGAACCATTACATAAAAATATCAAACCGTGTTACTAACAAATTAACGGTCAAATACAGAAGCATTAGTCGCTTTAGATTTAACATTATCTAATCTTCAAAATAGTCCGTTGTAAATAGCATTCTCATTCATTTAATGAGATCAGTATACAGAAAGATAGGTAAAAAAAATACATTCCTAGTGCAATTTCCCTAGTATTAAAAGAGCCTTGTAACTTGTGTATTATTATGACGATATTTTATACGAAGATTATCAAATTTTAGATTCTACATAATTGTGCATAATTAGTTCGTAATACAGTCTAATACCAATATGTAGATCAATTAGTATTACATTCTGAAGTATAGGAAGTATATAAAAGTAGAAGTTTAGCGACTATCGCTAGCTAATAAGTGTCTCATACTACTCATTTAACTTTAAAATTTCCTTAAGTCTTATTTAAAATAAGTGCACTTAGGTAATACTTCGGAGAACTTTGCTTGGGTATGTTGGACAATGATGTCCTCTGACTTGTTATTTAATACATCCTTTTAACAATGAAGCAACGATATAAATTATATGATGGCTAGCGCTATACAAATGGGACGTCTTTCTTAATTACACAATACACTTTATGAGCTTTTATACACTCATAGTACTAGTATAAAATGTGGTTTATATTCCCTACATGAATTTCTCGAGATCATATGGGAAGCAGCACATTAGTACTAGTAATGTATAGTTATTCAATACACATAAATATACTCGGTATATACATAAATATAACAAATCCATAAAAAAAATAAATAACAAGTCTTCTATTGAGTGTTAACGAACAACATATTAACTATTATTTAGATAAGCCGTATTTCTAATATGGCAAATTATTATGAAAGTGAAAAATAAAAATCGATCTCCAGTTTTCCACGAATATTAATAACAGATTATTCAGAAGACGTCCACACGAGGATCTTGAAGTATGACGATTAATTTTGGTTAAAAATAAAGTTTACCTTTATATGTTTACTTTTCGAAGACTTCCGAAGGAAATACTCTTGGACGGGTGAGTAAGTTACATAGTGAATTGTAGTAGTTTAGTCGACGGCTTTATTAATACCTTAATACATAAATATATATATATATATATAGCAATATATATTGCTAAGTAAATAAAGGAAATAACAGTATATAATTCTTAACAATTTAACATGATAAACAGAACATAAAAATTGTCTTATCGAGTTAGTACAATTTTATTTTCTCTTTTCAAGTAAGTATTCTTGATACAAGGCTCTCTTAGAAAAGCATTCTTTTCAATGAATCTATACTCACATTAAGTAGACGGAAACCAACCTTACATTTTTGTTTTGGACCTCACTCAACCAATTCAATAAATTATTTATTTTTTAACAGGGACCCCCTAAAGTTATTTCGGTCAAGAGGGGATGTAATTTTTTTAAGGATAAGTAATTTTTTTATAACCCTCGATAGGATAAGTGTCTTCTATATATAGCAGAGAAAATCATTGAAAATATTTACTTGCTATAGGTATAGTATCGAAAATATAAAAATTATAATAATAATTCTTTATTATTATAATTTTTATATTTTCTATCAATTCTATCGTAAAGGTAATTAAGTAAGAGTAAGTATTTCATCAATTTGTAGCATTAAGCTGAATTTGAGGATAAGCTCAGTTTAGAGTAATTTTTGGTCACTTCGGCCTTCCGACTGTGTCTAGCGTAACTCGTAAAAATATAGGACTGTAGAGTATTTTAAGATAAATAAAATCAATTCAGTAATGTTTACGGATATACCGAACTGAAATCAAAGGTTTACGAATTGATAATAACTGAGGACACTTTTTGCCTATAAACTTTAAGGACTAAGATAGCATATTGTTGATTTAGTGCACCTTCTTGACCGACTTCAAAATAGGAGAAAGTTCTTAATTCGTCTATAATTTTTATGTTTGTAAACTTACTCTACTTATATACCCACTCACCTTATATACTTCCTCTACTTACATACTTCCTTTACTTATATACTTACTGTAATCGCTGTAATGTAATGTCACTGTTTTCACTGGTCCTATTTCAATTGGGTCCAGTTCTGACAATGGCACCCATATTGCGAGTTTGAAATTAACATGAAGTATGAACGACAAATGATGGATTAACTTAAACGCTAACCGATTTGGATTTATTAATTGATAAGGGTCAACTCCACAGGTGGTCCCATGGTCATTACAATAAGACCTGCTTATGTAATCATTAGAAAATTTAGGAAAAAATGTATACGTAAAAGTAAACGTATGAAACCAACAGAGATTTCGTTATATTTTCGTAATATTTTTGTAATTTCGTATTCAAAGAAGGAGGAGGTTCTTGAGAATTGTATTTTTTAATATTGATGATTACTAGATTCACCTTTATATAAATATATACTACATTGGCATATATATTACTTTCACTCATATACTTATCTACTTATTTACTTACTAGCCTTATATACTTACTCGCTTATATACTTACTGGCTTACTTGCGTAAGTATATAAGAGAAAAAGTACATAATTAGAGTAAGTATAGAAGTAGTGTAAGTAAGTATATAAGGAACGTAAGTATATAAGGCGAGCAAGTATATAAGCAGCGTAAGTATATAAGCAGCGTAAGTATATAAGCCGAGTAAGTATATAAGCAGCGTAAGTATATAAGCAGAGTAAGTATATAAGCCGAGTAAGTATATAAGCAGCGTAAGTATATAAGCAGCGTAAGTATATAAGCAGCGTAAGTATATAAGTGGAGTAAGTATATAAGCCGAGTAAGTATATAAGCCGAGTAAGTATATAAGGCGAGTAAGTATATAAGGCGAGTAAGTATATAAGGCGAGTAAGTATATAAGGCGAGTAAGTATATAAGCCGAGTAAGTATATAAGGCGAGCAAGTATATAAGCAGCGTAAGTATATAAGCAGCGTAAGTATATAAGCAGCGTAATTATATAAGTGGAGTAAGTATATAAGGCGAGTAAGTATATAAGGCGAGTAAGTATATAAGGCGAGCAAGTATATAAGCAGCGTAAGTATATAAGCAGCGTAAGTATATAAGCAGCGTAAGTATATAAGCCGAGTAAGTATATAAGGCGAGCAAGTATATAAGCAGCGTAAGTATATAAGCAGCGTAAGTATATAAGCAGCGTAATTATATAAGTGGAGTAAGTATATAAGGCGAGTAAGTATATAAGGCGAGTAAGTATATAAGGCGAGCAAGTATATAAGCAGCGTAAGTATATAAGCCGAGTAAGTATATTTGAAGAGTAAGTATATAAGGAACGTAAGTATATAAGCAGCGTAAGTATATAAGTGCAGTAAGTATATAAGGAGAGTATGTATATAAGTAAGGGAAGTATGAAAGTAGAGGAAGTATGTAAGACGAATAAGCATATAGGGAGATTAAGTATATGAGGTGAGTAAGTACTCACTCACTCACTCACTATATAAGGCAAGTAAGGATATAAGTAGAGTAAGTATACAAGGAGTGTTGGTATATAACGAGAGTTAGTATATAAGAGAGTAAGTATAAGTATAGTAAGTAACGAGAATAACTTATATGAACTCTCACAAAAGAGTTTAACTTGTTCATAAAGTATATAAGTGCAAATACTAATCTAAATCTAGTATATATGAGAACTTTATACAAAGCTGTATCTTCAAATCAAATTAAAGACAATGGCAATTTACAAATGACTCTACAGAGCGTATCTGATGATTACCATTTTCTAGATCAAGCCTGCATTTGAAATGAATTTAGGAAGTAAGTGCAAGTAAAACAAAAAACCCTTCAATAATAAGCCACTCAGTCTAGCTACAGTTGCCTTTATAGGAATACGAATAACAAATTTATTTTTTTCTTAAGAAGCTAGGACAGTCTCTTACACAGAACATCTACTGTGATAGTGGTGGAAAAATAAACAAAAATTTACCGCTCCGTTTGTGTTTATGTAGTTTGAATACGAATTTTATGCAAATGCAACTCCCATAACAATTATATAGTGAAAGTAGCCATTAGCATACGGAAATCCTCTACACGGAACTCGGTGAAATGTCATTTCTAAACGTAACGTACAAGGATTTATTACATCCGTATTATTGACTGATTTTTTTATTATACGTAACAGTGAATAAGATACGTTGTTGAGAGCTTTCAAATTAAACTACTATTAATTAATTAAATTACTCTGTAAATACAAAGTTTTGTTTTATTTAACACACTTACAATTTATCGTTTAACAATACTATTAACATTTCTATTTACCTTAAAATACAAAGAAACGACATTTAATGTTAAGTAATATCTCTTTACACGTTTCAATAATAATATAATTCACAGAATAATATGAATATCAACCGCCGTTCAAGCACCCTCCACACCAGTGCGCCCGCTGTCAGCTTCCACAGACAACATACACAGACGCCAAGCGCGGCAAATTTAAATTAACGAAAGTCCTTGTCAATGCCATTTCATTACATCCATAATTAAAAATAGCTACAATAAAAAATGAAAAATACAAGATATCACATTTAAACCACATTAAGTTTCCAATTTCAAGATTATCGAGAACTAGTGGGTTTTCTATGCAATCTCTTTTATTTCTACTTACCATAAAAGTTACCTGTTAATAATATGCAACGGTTCAAATATATAGAAATGCGTTCGAATCGAAAAAAAAATTAAATATATTTTATAGCAATAACGACAATAACCAACATTGCTTTATATTTTTAATAACCAAGAAATAAGTAAAAGTAAAAAAACACTTAAAACATGTTTATTGCACTTGTTTAAATCATTCCCTTGTAAGAGAATATCTAATCAAACAGCCCTTGGGAGCTTGTCTCATTATCTTAACTATTTCACATCCCTATGTAACATGTGTGATGATGAATCATACTCGTTTATTATGTTGTAAAAGGATGCCAATAGTAACTGCAATATTATCACTGAAACATTATTATAGGAATAAAATATTTATGGACAATTATTAACTATTGACTATTAATTTATATTGCTGTTGGTAAATTCTTCTCTATGTTCGTTAATATAAGTGTAAAACAGTTATCCAACTGTAACATGTTTTTGTCTTACGATACTAAACATATTGTCGTTACAAGATGCTACTGTACTGTAGTAAGTTACCTTATGACTGAAGAAGATTTAAGAATTAATTGGAATTGATGATACTAATATTTTGTTGACAGAATAGGAGAAATTTATTTTTAATAACAAATCTGATAAAATGATATTATATGACTAGCAAATCTGTCTTGAATTTAACTTGTATTTGCAATGTCTAATTACACTTATGGGCAAAGAAACAGATTTGAAAATCTCAACTGACACCATCAAAAATATCAAAATAATTAATTGGGATTTAAAAATTGTAACACGTAGGAAAGAATTATATTTTTTAATAATAATTATATGAGTTATGCGAAATAATTTCGGTATGAAGATACAAACAATATTTACGGATGATATTTTAATTACTATAGACTACATTATAGATGCGTATAATATTTTGCTAATTTAGGTAGTTATTATATAATTAAACTTGTAGTTCGATTTTGCCGTGAGCTATTATTATTGTAAATTCCAATTAAAGTTAATAAAATGAACATTGGCTTTATTAAGATCATCCGTTAATATTAAGTTTTAACTGTCTACACACGTTTAATATCATTCAACAATGTATCGCTTAAATCCGCATGTAAGTATTTATTGTACTGTCATGTCAAGACAGATGTGACTTTATAAAAAAAATCACGAAATTAACCTAAATTCCTTCCAAACTTGTCATTCAAAAGAACCTAAAAAACTGAGTGAAGACAACTCATTGTTAGTTCAAATCCTGCTTCGTGTCGATAATTGTTTTTGATAAACAAACTTAAATGTGTTACGTACGCTCTACTATTGTAAAATAAATGAACATCGAAGGGGAAATCGTTGTATAGATAAAATATCATATAACGAGTGACGCTGCTGACTCCGCGGAACGAACACCAAGCCGTGTGAACCAGAAGACTCCTGATACCACACAAGCTATGGAATGGTATTGCTATCCTAACATCGGGGCAATATTATAGTCTTAGGTATAGGTTATAAGTTTTAATATGTAATTCTTATTATAATATACATATAAGTAAGTTTCGTAGTTTTCCTGGAACCTCCGGTTGCCGCCTTATATAATTATTAACTAAACAAGCATTTAGAATTCAACAATTACTTTATTTTTAATAATTTATATATAAAGCCCATTTATCAATGAACATAGTACAATATAAGACATTCCCTTTCGTGGCATCCATCTGTAAGAACAAAAGGTATTGATTATCCTGTGAGGTTTCAAAGCTCTGACAATGAGATTATTTATTTATTCCGTAACTACTGATAACTTTAAATTTAATCGATTTATTTAAATTTAATCAAATAAATCATGCTCTGTCTAATATTTCTTTCTGAATTTATTTATCATATCAATGCCTGTGCGTTCTCTAAATAGCAATTGTATTTAAACAAACCAAAGATTTTCTGTTTTACCAATAAAATGTAAATTTTAATTAAAATAAATAATGAGCATATATATTTTTTCTTATTCAATTTATTATTATTTCACTGCGAAAGGACAAAATAAAATAAAAAGACATTTTATTAATTGTCAATAATGTTCAGGCTGTTCTTTGGATTAGATTTAGATATATACATAATTAGATTTATATACATATATAATTCTGTAGACAGCTTCTGAGATTAATCAATATAATAAATTCATGTTTTATTAATTACGTAAATTTCTACTCTGTCTAATTAAATTTAAGGCTCTTTTTCTTTTCAAACCATGAGGTTCAATTCATGAACATATAAAATCATGAATATATAAAATGTGAATTGTTGTTTGTAACTCAATTGTAAACACGGCTAGTTTGGCGATTTAAATGATATTTTATGTTTAGATTGGTACAAAATACTGTTTATATTCGCTACAAAAGTTTCTCGTGATCCTCGTGAAAAGTCCCGGTTTAGAAACAAGTAATGTATAGTTATTTACTGCACATAAAAATACTCGGTTTATGATACAATTTTCCAAAGCTCGATATAGTTTAACTATGTTATAGTTAACCAACCAACACTATCTCGTAATAGTTAAATGTTACAGCCATGTTTAATACTAACCGTTATCATTGTACACCAGGCAACAATAATTACAACAGTTTAATATCCGTCGCACTCACTGTCCAACTTTGTTCTCATTAGAATTCAGTTGCTTTAAAACAGGCCATCCAGTTTGTTTTTCCTTGATCGTAATTATATTCAAACTCCTCTCCCTGCAACGCGATGGACCCGGCACCCGCACGGTGAATCCATGGGATGCTGAGAGGTTTCGTCTCTGGACTGGTGGAAAGGATATTCATATGTAATTCGGTATATTTTTATGATGTTTTACTGTCTATCTATAAATAAAGGATAGCCTTTCTTATTAAAGTCTATATAATTATTACGTAAGCATAGTCGAGAAATAACCTTATAGTACATCAATGGTGTTAAGTACCAAATGCTGACGCTGAACCATCGGTGGGAATGGGAAAAGTATTTTAACATATGTTCAGTCTGGAGTCAACCGCTGACTTACAGACACCTATTTAGTTAGGACGTAGTTAGTTATAAGTCTTAATTGTGAATTGAATATAGTTTTATAAGTCAAACTGATTTTTATGGCGTCCTCCGGTGCCACCAAACATAATTTAGCCTTTAATATTTAAAAACACGTATATATGGGATCTAATAAAAAAATATTTTTTTCCCATTTCTGAGGCGCAAAACATTACACATTATTTATCGATACCTAACTTTGAATGTTGTTTACATTATAGTCCCGAAGTGTTTGTTTAAACGCGGTATTTATTTTTTGTATTATGATCTTTACGTAAAAAATGTGTACCAATGCTTTTTTATCACTAGAACAAAACAACTTACAAACAAAATATTAAGTAGGTATGTTGAGTTTCAGTCAACAACTTCGTTACGACTCTTGAGATAAGCAGTTTACTGTTATAGACAAATAATTCTTATCTTGGCCATAACAAAAGATTTTATTCATATCTACAGACAAAAATTATAAAGTTGTCATATTATTATGAGAATATTAGATTACGATAAAACATTAATATTCAACGAACATCAGTACTCCATTTGATATTGAAATTGTACAAAAACAAAAAATAATGAATAGATGAAGGTTCACTATTTATTAAGACACTTGTGTTACTTCCGAACGTTATATCCGCAGAGTGAGCATTTCTCGCCGTAAAGGGCACTGTTACAGACAATAGATAAATTAAAACCCATTAACAATAGATTTCTGATTTGGGAAAAAAGTTAAAAGAATTTGACAATAGTATTTGATCTCTTTTCGAATCATGTTTCAAATAAAAGATTTTAAAGCGGTCTTCTTTTTACTGTATCGATTTTACTTAAATATTTTGAATATTAATTGGATTGAAATTGAATACCCATTGAAAACTTAATTCATCCAAGATACTTACGAATTCCATCTTCGTTACCCTGTTTTAAACTTATTTCAAATTAAAGCATTCTCCAATTTTCAAATACATAAAGTAACATAATCCGCTGAAGCCTCCCCGCTATCCGGCTAATCAGTAAACAGATTGTCTCAGCTACATTTAACAAAGTAAATATTGTCTTTTGCCGCAAGTCTAATTTAAATAATTAATTTGCTATTAAAAAATAGACATTATGAATATCATATATATTCTTTGTGAACGCTGCCGTGATTTTGCAACAGTTTTGTATTTTCTACATTATATTAAGGCGAAGTCCAAAACAAACATTGGGAGTTCGCTTTCCGTCTACGTGGGTGTGCGTAGATTCAATGAAAATTTATGCTTTTCGAAAAAATCTTTATTTTAAGAATACTTGAAAAGAGAAAATGAAATTGTACTCACTCATTGACACAATATTCTCTTTATTTTCGCTTATTATATAAAATTTTTTAATAGTTTTTAATATCAAAACCATTATTTACAAAATAAATATATAAGTTATATATTAAAACTTTATAACAATTGTGTAATGAAGGCCAACATCGAATTAGTCTTACACCAATCTGTAGCATTAATCTGATTTGAAGATAAGCTAGGTTTAGAGTAGTTTTTGGTATCACTTCGTCCTTCCGTTTGAATCTATTTAAACTTATAAAAATATAAGACAGTAGATTATTTTAAGAAATAACTCATAAATAAAATAATTCAGCAATGTTGATGGAAGTACCGAATTCAAAACAAAGGTTTACGAATGGATAATAACGGAAGAAACTTCTTTCCCTATTAACTCAAAGATTTAAGATTAGGAAACAATTATTAAGAGCAACTTTTCCAATTAATTCTATACATATGTATATATTTATGTGTGTGTGTGTGTGTGTGTTCAATAAAATTGACAGTTTTATTCTTATACAATGGAATAAATTTAGTTTTATCAAATTTGTATAAAACGTTAACTAAAAATAAACGTAACAACAGAGTAGTTTTTTAAAGCAGACAGACTTAAAAGGTATTTGTTAATCTTTTATTTTGTTTCTTTGTAAGGTTGTCATAACTGTTCTTACTTCAAGTGCTTTTTAAAACTTAATTTTTATGAGTTGAATTCACTTGTTTACGCTTATTGTGATCATCACTGCCATCCATCCAAGTATTCAAAGAGTAATCTTAGTAATCAATATCAATCAGTCTAGTACACTAAATATATTAGAGCACAACCTGTTTTTGTTGAACAAATGAGGTTTTCTATTTTAAATCTCCAGTTAAAAGTAATCTTTATTTTCTCGTTAGATTCCTGACAGTGAATAGTGGAGAGTTCGCGACAAGTGAGGAATTTATTGTTTTAAGAGACTTCACTGATAAGTTTCTACTAGACATATATGGCACAACAAACTTGAGTGGAAAAAATATGTAAACTTTATTATTTGCACAATAACACTTCCGAGTGATTCATCTTCAACTTTTATCTTGTCAGCTGAGATAAGATTAAAAATTATATAATGAATTTTATAAATTATTCTTAGCAGTATTAGTCTGTAAAAATTTTAAATAATGGTTCTAATAGTAATGAAAATATAGATTGCTGAAAATAATAAAATACCTCGTAAACATCGTAAGCCATTCTACCTAACTACAGCATTGGAACACTTGATATCAATATTTTTTATCAAATTAAATTATTTGTTTAAATGAAACTAGTATTTTTCGGATAAACTACGCGTGATTTATTTTTGTAAAAAACTACATACTCCCGACGTGTCGGTTACTTTTCAGCAACCGTGATCACGGGCAGACGAGTGTCTGCCCGACGTAGTTTATCCGAAAAATACTAGTTTCATTTAAATGGATAAAACTCGCGAAAATCTTAGATCTCGTTAAATTATTTGGCTGCGGCACACGTTACTTTTGTTTTACCATGAGTAAATTCTTATCAAAATTTAATCAATACGAATAAATTCTATCCTTCTGACGATTATCCAGTATTTGGTAGGAAGTTAACCTTGTTTAAAAGTTAGAGAATACGCAGATGTTTGATAATAATTATGTGCTAAATAAAGTACAGGTAATTTCTCTAAATATATTACGCATAAACGATTTTGACTTTTACATAATTGTATCAAATCTTGTTTACTGCTTTTGTAAATGAAGTAACTGGGTAAGAGTCTACAAAGTCGTAACACATCGTACAACAATACACCGTATTATAATAAAGGCGACGAAAACGAAGATAAAGACTCCCTCGTTGCTTTCTATCGAGTTATTCACATGTAAATGAAAGTCAATAAAGCTTGGCGAGATCATGGAATCGAATTAAATAGTATCGTATTATGTTCTCAAGTACGACGGTCGTGGATTAAAATAATATTTCGAAACGTACACTTACAGATTCATTGTGTCTGGTGAAAATTAAAAACATTTAATCCGTGTACAAACAAATTTAATCTAATTTATTCAATAATATAGATTAAATATTCAAATAATGATATGATAGCAGCTTCTGTTGTAAGTCCCGCTGTAATTTAAATCACATTAAGTAAATGGTTCGTAACGCCATAGATCCAAAGATCACTTACCCGAATTCTCCATCCGTACACATTGAACATACTACGTAATTGATTGAACAAATTACATCATACATGGATATTAAAGACCGCCTCTATTGCTTGTAACATCAATATCATACATCATTTTGATAATATTTATTTGCTGGTTAAATATCACAGTAGTAATGTTATGTTAAATTTTAAACTCTGAGCTTCAAAATCCGCTTACGAAAATATTACGCGTATACAGTGTTTGAAAGCAACGCGAGTTAAAATAAATACGAATACCCGCGACAAAACGTGGAATAAACTTTATGATGTTCTTTGAATGTTTATAACTCAAGGCGCAGTGGTTAAATTATCTTATAAGAAAACATATCCGAAACAATCAAAGCATTTTTTGTGCAATCTTGAAATATTCTTCAATAAATTCAAACAATTTCTGTCACCTCTTTGTTTCGTGTAAACTAATCCAATATGTGATTTGTTTGTGTGAAATCGATGAAATAAATAAAATCAATTAATTAATTATCAAACAAAGAAGATATCGCGCTAGTAACGAGTTACATACTAACACCCAGACAAAAAAATACTTTCCATTACATTTTTTGGTTAGTTTAATCGAAGTAAAGGATAGACGAACAATTATGTCTGCATTCTCTATATATCACGACTAGCAATAATAAAATTTAATGACGTATGAAGCTACGTGTAAAATCATATTATTTTTGTTTCTGATTATGTTGCGATTTAAAAGAAGGATAGTATTTTACAAGGTTTTATTATTATTATTCTCCCAATTTGCCTAAGCATTAAACATTAAAATTATATATGTATGTAGCAGGGTCGAGGCTTTAAAGTCTCGTCTCGATAATGATGGCAGTAACAGGTAATTTAGATAACAATGATGTAGGAAGGACTGAAATAGACATTTTTAATTTACAGACTAAAATTAATAAATATTTATATAAAAAACTAAATTTATATAAAAAATTAATAAATATTTATATAAAAAACTAAATTTATATAAAAAATTAATAAATATTTATATAAATATTTATATAAATATTTATATATCAACAATCTTAGCTGAAAATAATGTTAACAAATTTAAAACAGTTATTGATGAAATTAATTAAATCGATTAACGTGATCTTCATTAGCTTAATATTACTAAGAGTAATAATGTTATTGATAATGAATTACATTTTCTAAATATATACGTAAAGATAAATAGATTTTAGCTTGCAGTTAATTACAGACGGACGGACTAATTAAACGCAATATAGTCCGGTCAATTTAGACATCCAAGGTTACAAAAATTCGCACTTGGCTAAATATTGGTAGGATTGTTCAATACACTATTATAAAGGAAATGTGAAAAGTCCTGCAATGTGTAAAATGCTTCCTAGTTGGTGTTAATGAATTATTAAATTTAAAACAAAATGATGATTCTTATTTCCAAGTCCCACAGAAAGTCCTTACTTGATTAGTAACATAATCATTGTTAAGTTTTTGTTAAAATTGACAATTTAAATAAATATTTATTTTTTAAAAAACGTCATCATCATATGAACGTAATTCAGACCAAATCATTTATTTATCTTAAATGTTAATATTAATTTTTGGTTACGAAAATCAACAAGTTGGTAATATATACTATAAATTTTTGCTTACAATGTAAAAAAAATGGCTAACGGTTACTAGAATCAGATTTAGTGACAATTTTAAATAAAACTATTATTACTAACCAAGAGTCTTGGTAATTTTATTAGACTGTACAAATCTCGGATGTATGGCTTAAAAAAAACAAATCTGTATGTTAACTGACAATAAAAAAAAATTGAGAATCCGTATCCTGTTTGCTGTAATGGTCTCCAAAAACGTTACGTTTGGGGAAAGTCGAAGTTTCTTATTATTTAAACGTGGAATTTTTGATGTCCAGTAAAACAATATTGATTGTAGCACGCAATGGAATCATTAGCGACGATAATTTTCATTTATTGTTAAATTAAATATTTTATTATTCATATATGAATAAAAAAAAAAAGTGTCCACTTCGTTGGCCATTTATTCTCATTCCGACATTACACGTGACTTTAGTAAATGAAGGAATAATGATCATTAGAATCATAGAAGGGTTAATAAAGTAAATTTTATCTATTAATAATTAGAAATATAGATTTCCTATTAATTATTTCTTTACTTAAACACAAAAGATTCTGAAATTGTTAGTTATTATCATTTTGTTGAGTTATTGATACATTTCGATAAATATTCTCATAAAATAAAAAGGTAAACAAATGTAATAAGAATCTAAGTTTGTTTGAAATGAAATAAATGGCTAAATTGCCTAATGACAGAGTAATATTAAATATTTTTACAAGTCTCCTCTAAGAAGTTCATCTACACTTTATCTGCATAAAAAAATGTCTGTCCTAAAAATGTTTACTACGAACTTTTTTTACTCCAGCAAGTAAAGTTAATGAAAAGAAACCTTTAAATTCAAATGTTCCTAGTTATATGTTTACTTTAACATAAGTGTCAATTATTTTGGGTAAGTTAGGTGGCGTGTGTATACAATGAAAAGACAAAAATCAGGCCCTTACACATAACTCTTATTAGAAACTAAAAGATATTTTTTGTTGGTAATGTTCCATACAAAACAATAGAATTTGACAATCTATGGCTCCAATAAGTTATACCGATAAAATTCTTTATATTTTTTAATAGTAAAATTTCAAAAGACATCCTTGTAATGAGTGTAACGAGCGGTGTTATTACTGCAAGCGATCTTTTTAAAGAAACTTTTTCATATAAGATAAAATTATTGGAATAGAATTTTGAGCGCAAATTGTCTAAGTTAAGTAAGTTTCCGAAGTTTATACGTTAAATAAGACTTTTCAAGAAATAAAGAACCTAAAAACTTTAATGGCCGCTATGACACTATCACACTCTGGAGATAGTAGCCAAACTTTTACTTCAGAAACTTAGTTAACTTCAGAATATAAAACCACTTGACTACGCTGTAAGGTAGTAAATTTGTGTCTTCTACATTTTTTTAACTTGGGTGTTTCTAGTCACTGCCAATATATTTCCATGATCATGCACAAGAAACAACACCCCCTCCTAAAATTATATGATATCTCCGTACCGTAGCACTATTTTTTGGACGTGCAGTACATTGTGTAACATTTTCGCATATCCTAGTTTGCATAACAGACGGCACCAAAGCCTTTCTCTTCGACCATCATTAGAATCTCAGTCTAATGAAGGTAGCGGTAGGTGGTTTAACGAATCGCTAATTTCAAAGTCAGATTTCTTTGGTACAGAGACAGGAAAGAGTGCACTGCGTTTCGAAGTTTTTGGATCTTCATGGTGAAAACTCAAAGACTTTAATCGAGCAGGCAGTGACTGGTGATGAAATTATGACCGTGTATTATGATCCACAAAGCTAGGCGAGTCAATGGAATGGCATTATAAGGGTGAAAAACGTCCTGAAAAGGCACAGGTGGTAAATCGACTAAAAAACGAATGTGCACAATCACTTGGGGTATTTAAGACATTATGATGATGGATTTAAAAAACAAACGTAATACAGTCGTGAACGATATATATTATGTTTCATGAACATATAAATAACGTGGAAAGATAAAGGAAAAAGAAGAGGCAAGCTGTCTAAAGGTGTTCTGTTGCTCCATGACAACACCCCTGTCCATACCCCTGGTGTTTCGAAGTATGCAGTTCATGAAGATGAAGAGTTGCAGGAGGCCGTCTTTGTACATTTTGAGAATAGACATTGCAATTATTTTTTATAAAAGTTTACAGCTGTTGATTCACAGATGTCAGAAGTGTGTTAGTATTCATGGCGACATTTCCTTCATTAATTCATTGTCAGCCATTATGGGACCGCGTACGCACAACTTCAAACAGGTAACAAATAAAGTATATTTTATGAAAAAACAAAGTTCTTATTTGTCTTAAATTTGAAGTTTGGATAGGCTTTTGTGACAACGGTGTTTATTCGTTTTATGTTACAAAAATGTTTGAAAACTGTTTTTGAAATAGTAGGTCATAGTTTGCAATTTAAAATTATAAACAAATCAATATAATTATTTAATCATTACGCTTTATACATGCCCAATTTTGCAAAGAATAATTCGTGAACGTTCGCTGAAACGAGAAGACAGGTGAAGAATAAAATCATAAAATGAGAACTATCCATTACAAGAATAAAACACAGATAGTAGATATCATGTGTGGTGAAATTTTTATCAAGTCTAAAATTTGACTAATGGTAATCTCATGAACCACAAACGAAAACTGAAAAAACTACTGCTACGAGTTCGAAGAAACAAAAAATATATTTTTCATATTTACTGAATTTAACATGATCTAAATGGTGCAGTGTTAATAACAAAGTCGCGTGGTATGACCGTTCGTGTTTCTAAAGTTAGAATATGAATGTTAATAATACAGATATTATGAAAATACACCTCCCACGACAATTACTCGTACTTATTAGGAGTGGCTATTTGAATTTGAAAACACTGAAAACAATTTAATTAAGTTGTAATTCATTAATATCTACCTTGACAAGAAGTAAGTTTGTTTTAATATAGATGCACAAAGGCGGATTTTAACGATGTCTGTCTGTGCGCGTTTGTCTGTGTCGTGGTAGCTCTTAAACCAATCGACCAATTTCGTTACGGTTTTTTAATTTGAAAGCCAGTTTCCTAGCAACAATTTTAGTTATATTTGGTTAATGTCGGACAAAGGCGTAGGAGCATCATCTCTTTTCCAAAATGATGTGCGGTATTTTTACTTAAATTAATCAATTAATTACTTCATTCGCACCAGTTTAATATTTAACAGACACTAGACGCAAATTGCCTTTTATTTAAAAAAATGTTAATATATATACTTCAATTTTTCTAGAAGTTATAACAGTAAGTAACTAAGATTTTAAATTTACAAATATGTTTTAAACGAAAAATATAATTTCCATAATATTAAATTTTATTTCATAAATGACGAGTGCTGATGTAAGTATTATAATTTTTTAATTCAGTAAACAAATAAATATCAGTAAAAACACTTATGTTTATTGCACTTGTTTAAATTATTCATTTGAAAGGGAACATCTAACCAAACAGCCTGTCGGAGTTTATCTCATTATCTTAATCTTCACATCCCCATATAACATCTCTCATATATTATGACACACCTATTTATGTTGTAAAGGAATGCCAATAATCACTTCAATATTATCACTCAAACATTATTATACAAAAAATATATATTTATGTACAATTATTTACTTTACAAGTATTATTTTAAGAGAGCACAATACAAAATAATTTGTGTTTTTGCTATTATAAACTCACTACGAAATTTGTCAGTGTGTTAATCATATATGTATGTCTATCATTAGTATGTCATATGTTTCTGTAACTTAAATATTCATAATAATATTAAGAAACTGAAAAAAGGAGATTACTGGAAATATTTAATACGTAGCGATATTTTCTTTTTAGGTATATTTAGAATGCCTAGAATAAATCTAGGTCAGACAGCTTACAGTCTACTGCAGTGTTCATTCAGACATTAAACTAAGAATTTACCAAGTTTGGCGTTTATTAAAATAAGATTTTGTGATAAAATATTACTTAGAATTTTTTTCATATAACTAGTATTTGTTTGCTGTTCAGAATAAGAATAATCATATATTAATATGCTGTATATGCTTAAAAATTTGTAGAAGTATTACAAGATATTATTTTTGAGTGACAATATTTAATATTGCCTATTAGGTTATAATTAATTCTCGGAGTCGCGAAACTCTGTTCAAAGAATTCTCCTTTAACGTGACAAATTAACTCAGAAAAGATTATTATAAACAGCATGATTTCAATTAGGAATTAAATAAATTAATCATTATTATACTCAATAGAAATCAAATAGAGGTTCTCATTTGTGAAATGAATGAAAGCACAATGCTTAAATCCCTTTTGTTCTTAAAGATAAAAGCCATGGAAGATAAAAGTCTTAAAATGCCTCCAGGTTGACGGAAAAACCTGTCTGCCTTTGAAATGTTTTTAATAATTTCCTTATATAGATCGTAAATGACTATGATTACGTTTGAACATTTAATGTAGCTGTAACAACTAACTTCAGCTTGATAAAAATATAAATCCTTTATATTATTCTAAAGTGCAAGTTGCTACTTAATTGCATTACTAAATTAATGGTAAGAAAACCTTATAAGAAAATAAAAGTATATAAATTGCGATTTCACTTACACTGTTTAGAAGCTGGACATACTTAAAATACAATAGAAGCAGATTATTATTAGCAATCCTTCGATTTTTCTCTAAATATATTTAACACAAAATGCAAACGGCATTTTTTAACGATATTATAAAAAAGATTTTTACTTAAATAATAAATTATATGAAATACAACTGACAGGTTACAAAGTAAAGAAAATGGCGGTAAAAAAATATGTTGTACAAGTAATGATACAATGAATCGAGGTTAGTACACAGGATGAAAAAGATAAATTTTGTTGTTCACGAAGGCATCCGAGAAGTTTCGATTTGTTGGGGAGCTCATTTCTTAGAATGGGTTTTGCAAAGTTTTATGTCTATATCGTGGATACTGTAAGACTGCAAACGATAATGTTGAAGGCAAATAACATTTCTAACTTGGAGACATAATATAGTTATGCATTAATTAAATCTTAACTGATTGTTAATCAAAAGAAATTGTTAGCGTTAAGTAGCGTCAGAACCTTTGCTGCTATAAAAATAAAATGGTAGTTTTGAGAATAAGTTGTGTGCAAATTTCTAACCAGGTACTGATATACGAAATCTTTGTACATATATTTACTTTTTATAAAAAAAAAACCACCCAAATTCAATAAATAGTGCAATTGAATAGAAGTTAATTTTATTGAAAAATTATTTACTATTTACAGTGTCCTTACAGCTTTATTTTTTCTAAATTTTTTCTAAACCCAATACTCCAGTCTAGTAACACTTCGTCGTGACGCATTCGAAGTTTACTCCAATTTAAAGTTTCTCTTTTTGTTAAGGCTTCGTATCTTAATTTGTAGAACAGAATCCTTGTATTATGATCACTTCTTCGTAAAGACGAAATTAGATAAAGAACTATTTTCGTCTTCATAAAAGATATCGTTTCATAATTACAAACTTTTTAGTAAAGTCAACTTCAAGCTAAGAATTTAAAGCGGTTCCTTCTTCTCAGGTTTCTTTCGTCTGCTTTCTCGACCGCTTATATATTTTTCTATACGGTATTCTCTGTTTGGAAATCAAACTTGGGTTTGGCACTTTTTTCGTAAAATATACTCAATCAATCAACTTATATATTCTAATATATAGAACCACTCCTAAATATTTTTCTTTAAATTTGTATTAGTGATGAAAGTTCGTTTTAGTAAACTTAAAAGGCCATTTGTAAACGAGACACATTAATTTCATGCTCCAAGTTAACAAGCGCAGTTATCTCATAGTTTATTATTTTTATATGTTATTTTATAAACATTCATTATATTATAACTTAAAAAAATAATTTTAACACATACAAGAAAATATGCAAGAATTAGTTGTTTTAAATTAAATTTATATTATTTTTTTAATAATATGTCTGAATAGTCCAAAGATGGCCTTCAAATTTTATCATGTAGAAAGTTCTAGTAGCTATTAAAGATTTTTAACACGCCATAGCGTGTTCTTTATTCGGGATCGTGTCACGATCCTTTTTTTATTCAATTTAAAAGTTTCATATCACCAATAAAACAAAGTATGCATATAATATAGAACATACTTATGTATATAGAAAATAATACCTGTTTTTAATTTCTACATATACGTCGGAGGTATAATCCCCTCGTGTGACGTCACCAATGCCTTTATTCTTGATTATCGTCAGTCTCAAGGTATTGAAGGTAGAGGAATATGCCAAGGCTTGAACAAGAAGGTTTTTAGTTTTTACTCTCAGCTCTATTTATACCAATCGATACTCATTGTTATGACTGCACTTGCACAGGTGGCTACGCTGGTGGTTATGCAGAGTACGTCTCATAATTTTAACTACCCTTCATAATTGATAACCTAAAAAAAAGGTCTTTGCTCCCATATATATTATTCTTCATATTGTAAGTACATCATACATATAAACATACTCACACATAACTATATAAAAAAATATGTGTTTATTTTCTGTTGTCTCCAAACAACTAAGCCGAATATTGACAATTTACTCTCGGCACAAAAATAACGCGAGGGTAAGTTAATTTCAACCAAAGATCAACGTGTCAGTCAAGTAAAACAAAAGCCGCTGTTGAAATCTGGATTTAACGATAGGTTTTTTAGTAATTTTTAGTATATTATTTTTCAATTTAAAACGGAACAGATTTTTTCAAAATAATTAGCTTATTTTAATTATCAAATACTACTGTAATGCTGATTTACAAATGCCACTTCAATATTTCTAGCTGATACTTCTTTAATATCAGTAAATTTCCGAACCAGTAACAGATGCAACTTATTTTTAATTTTTTTCAGACTAACATTTTGTAAAAATCAAAAAAAATTGACGTTGACTTTGTCTTATCTTCTCAAATAACGTCGTAAACAAACCATCATACCAACTTTAAGTTATTTATGAAACTGAAAGTCATACATTGTTAACAACAGCACTAAAACCGTCAATTATTATTTGATTAATTGATAGGACGTGACGAAGCAAAGATTATGTTATGATGCTAGCAGTGTGTAATGTTTGTTATTCGATTTGAGACTTTATACTACCGTGATACGTCATGAATTATAAAATTACTAACGTGTCGTGAATATTGCGACACATGTCAAGAAAGATTAAGAGAGGATTACTTTGAGCCAATGTGATTAAGGCTTTCTGTCTTATTCAGGATCTTACGCAAAATTTAATTACAGAATATCTTGTCTGTTTCATTAATAAAGTCAAATCAGTGGTTGCCATGTTATAAATTATGTTGTTAGATAGAAATTGAAATTGTTTTATGTTAAGGTTTTATATAATGTATTTTCCAATTTCGAAATTATGCAGGAATTGTCAATTCAAAGCCAGCGTCCCGTGAAACAATACCCTTATCAATCGAAAACTCTTTACAGATGACACTTTGAGTTTGTTAAAATGTCTATTTATAGTCGAGTTTCACTTTTATAACAAAATATTTTTAACAAACTTCAAAAAAGGATACATTCTCAATAAGAGAAATTACTTTATCTTCGTTTTTTTTTTATAATGACTTAACATTTTTTATACTCGATAGAGATTGTGGCTAAACAATATTTTTTCAAAACAACTAACCGCCTGTACGACATTGTACGAAGTAAAGTGTTATTTACTAAAATCTCATCAGATT
This sequence comes from Danaus plexippus, assembly GCF_018135715.1. Lineage (NCBI taxonomy): Eukaryota > Metazoa > Arthropoda > Insecta > Lepidoptera > Nymphalidae > Danaus > Danaus plexippus. The sequence continues at coordinate 2,720,660 of NC_083554.1, forward strand.
TTACTTCATCTTTTCAGATGGACGCTAAGACGTTCTAGTAAATGGTTTTTTTACATATATATTTTACAGAATCGTATTCCGGGTGTTATTTCGGATGACAAGTTAATAGAGATAGAAAATGTTGTATAAAAATATTATCATCACAAACACACAAAGAAACCCTGCGATGGTATGTGGGCGTACATTTGAAAGTCTTAAAGACCTAGTAGATATTGTTGCCTTTGTGCAATCTCTCTGTTCTTGCAGTCTTGTTCTCGTGAAAAAGAGCAAAGATTGACAATGTATGACTTTGTTATTAATTTTTGCCAAAAAAAAAATTAAAATATGACTAGGTAATGTCAGACTAAATTTATTTCGTGTTTTGCTAAAGGTTAAATAGTAAAACTCTGATTCCACTTCATAAAAAGTAAGCGTCTGTCATCTCTTTCTTCAGAGATAATATTTTTACCTTTTTTTCATTCGACCTTATAGATAAGTTCAATCCTAAGAATATTCTGCCTGCTTTGTCTTCTATTTTTTTAAGTCTGTATTACATTTATTAATTATTTCTTATTTTACGTAAAATTACAGGCAAGATTTTAAAGCCAGTTCTGTCTATTCTATAGGTATTTTTTTTTATTTCTGTCAAACTTCTATCTGTCAGTCAATCGCGTAACAGACTATAGTTTTCGTCTTGTTCATCTGTTATCTGGAATGTTTGCACAAAGTTTAGGGCATTTCGTCCTTCAAAACAAAAAGTCAGGCTAATGTCATTAATTTGTTTTTCTATTGATTTTTTTTTTTTTGTTTTATTTTAATCTCAGGCGCTCGTTGTTTTGTTTATTTACCTTTATTCGTCTTATCGGCCGCTATAGACCTACGTCACTCTGATGAGGGACCACACTTAATTAGCTTTCTTAACAGACTATAAAAATTCTTTACTAATATTAAACTGCTCAGCTCGTGTCACTTCCAAAACTCCCGATTGGAATCCCCTACTATTTATAAGTAAAACATAAAAGTAATTAGATCAGGTTATGTGATGACGAAAAAAATGAATAATGTATACAAAATCACAAATTACTTTATTTATACAATTCTAGATTACAATATATCTTATAACAACTAAACTAAACAATGCTTCGACTCATAACTCGGTTGTGTTGATGTTAATTCAACTTTAAAGCTGCCCCTTAAGTACGGAATAAAAAATCTTTCGTTAATGACATATAAATTACTGAAAAAAAAATCCTCACAACTCTCAATGTTGATAAATTTTATTGAAAAATAGGTATACGATATATACGATTGATCAAAAATTAAAACTATCCATTTAAAATGGACGCGTAGTATTAGAGGAAAGTTAAATTACAAGTAATACTAGCTCGTTAAAATATTACAAAAAAAAAAAAAACACAAACGTAGCTTAAAAATAAAATATTCTACACATATACTATAAATAAACAGACATACTCGGATCAATTATTAGCTCTTAGACTACACGTTCAGTCTCAGCTATATTTATATATAATTAATATTATTGCATACAAGTATTATAAATGCAAAAATATAAATTTTATATCTTCATTGTTACTTATTAATGATTTTATTTAGAATACTTACCGTTCGAATGTTAAGTTCACGATACAATTCGTAAACTCACGAGCTAACTAAATGTTTCATCTATATCCTTACTCTTAGTTTCCAAAGTCCCACTACATAAACAGCGTACAAAGTTTTTCATTCATAAATCATCGCACAGCACTTATTAGGTTAATGAATGAGAAACGGGAAACGCTTCGTATGTAGTGTGATCACGAGAACTTAGAGTAAGCGTATAGATTAGTACTTGAATTGATATAAGTCTATGGAAATGTCGCCTTACTTGATAATTAAAACCCCTTCATATATCACGAGTATACAAGTGACACAGATTTCACGTATAATGATTTTTTAATATATAATACACATAAAAACATGATGTATTAAATCACTCTGAATGTTCCAGTCGTGTGAGCGAACACAGCCTTAACAATTTTTTCCATGTCGTAGTGCAAACGATTGTCCTGTATTATCGTACAATTCCCGTACAGCCGAACTGTCACACGTCGGGCTTCTGCCCCTAAAGCGAGTCTCATATATTGTTCATATCGTACAGAACTTGGGAGATAGTTCGCGATGCCTCCACATTGCTGAGGGCTATTGACGCCAAATGCGCTTCGTATGAACGTAGTAATCTGAAATTATATTATTTTTACACAAACCACATATTAAATGAAGAAATTTTCCAATCAGATATATCGACTAAATGGTATCGGCATTTTAAGTGTGAATTCTCAATAAAACTATAGTATTGATATATATATAACATAACGATATTAATAAATCCAAGTTACAAATAAACAAACAAAATAATCATAAAAATTTATACTTTTTGTTGATATAAATCATTTACTTTAATTCAAGTAAAACTATTTAAATACAAATAATTTTATACGTAGCTAATATTTTTACCTTCTACCAGTGTTTGAGTAAATAACTATGTTTCTGAGAATAAGTGCCGCTGTTAGTCGAATGCTTTTCGTAACTGGGCCTTCGTTTTCATCCTGTACATAAAACAATAATACCTATTAGATATTATTATATTAAAAGAAATATAACATATATATAGCGATATTAAACTTCAACAGAGTACGGTATGCGGGTAGATTTTCATTTACTCCTTTATACAGCGTGTCCAAAAAATTCAACCGTAATTTGAACTACCATACTCTGCGGAATTGAGACAGAAATACAAAAGCAAGCAAAAATAAAATTCAAAACCTGTACATGATATATTATTCACAAAAAAACACACAGATAAAAAAAAACACACACACACACACAAATTCTTTAGTAGACCAAATTAATTAAAACAAAGCTGCAAAACAAATGGACACAAAATAGCTATGTGCTTAGCGAAAGGCGTAACGGGAATCACGAAAAAATTACCAATAAAAAACTAACTATAGAATTGAGAATTTATATTCATATTCATACATACGAAAAAGTAACACCCTGTATAATCTACTGCTAACGTCACTACATTATTATTTATTCACCAAAACACTATTAGTTTTATGGTATTTAATACATAAATCATGGCGTACTTCCATCACCGACGATTCATAGCAGAAATACGTTAAACTGACAGTGTTTAGTTGAAGACGTAGATCATGCTAATTCGTATTAAGGCGAAAGGAAAATAGTTACAAGTAGTTATGTTCTACATATAACAGGAATTTTAATTACAAAAAAAAATAGAGATTCTCAATATATGACACATCAATAATACTTTTCTATGATGCAGGAGTAAGCTTAATCAGTATCCTTACAACAAGTGTGTTTGCAAACTAAATACTGAGCGATTTCAGTTTTTATCAAATCATGTATGTGATATTATCAATATAGGTTTATAATTGAAAAACTGTGAACATCCCGTATAGGACGCTGAAAACCCGTCGTCAGGCTACTGATGACACTCCACGTACGATATTACATTGTAACCTAGAAAACTTTTTGCTTCAAACTATTTAAAAATAACTGTCCGAATATAATAAACATAAAAATTAAGAAATTTAAAAAATATATATATCATTCTAATTTAGACCTAGTATATAATAATAATAAGACACATTTTCGTAAAACCCGTTACAAAGCCACAAACTTGTCTCACCGAAGCGTCCGGCGTGCGGGTCACATCGGCCCGGTGCTAAACACACGGACAGATTAGTGCCATTACAATATATATAATATACTGTGTGACTTTAACTTGGTGTTATACAAAGGTTAATGTGACACACTAAAATACTTTTTTTTTTAACTAGAAGGTGATATTGTGATTTAGAATTTAAACAGCATTTTGTATATCAGATATATGATGAGAAAGAATCTTATTCTCTTGTTTTATATAAAAAAAAAATAAACATCAACTCTCATGTTAATATATAAATGAAAACAGATCATATATCATACGGGTGCACATACAAAATTGTACCTTGTGTCGTATATAATAAAGCTCACCATAAGCTCCCTGGGATTGAACATATCGGCCGCGTGTTTGTTCAAGGCCGCCAACGCTGCGTTCGGCGGATATCCCACTGACATAGGCTTACCAGACTCGGCCTCGCTCGCGGTGTGACGACGGGAATTGAATATTGCTTTGAGAGCCTGCGATTTTATTTCATAGATATAAATATTGACATTTATTTAAGATGTTTTCTTATATATTATAACTGTAAATATTTTTTTTTTTTTTTTTGTTAAAATTGTAATATTTTCACAATCGACACTGAACACGTTTTATATTGTATGGATGTTACTTGTTTATACAAAAACTATGTCTGTACAAAATTTTACACGAAAGTGTACGAATAGGTTTCCTATGTATATTAACATATTTAACTTATTATACTCAGAGGATATTAACTCAAAGTAATAATAATTACATAATACAAAATAATGGAAAGTATATGTGTCGGTAAGCAAAGGATTTCGTTTATATTACCTTAAATATTCAATTAATTGGTGATTGATTATTACCACAACTAAAAATCATTCCAATATACGGCATTAAACAAGAAAAATTGACAATTTTTTCTTCTCATAACACTTAACATAATCTATTATGTGGAAGAAAAAAATATGCCATTGATAACGTTAGTGGCTACGTTGTTATGTCTGTGTATGATTGTAACTTCGTGTGTGTATATGTATGTGTCTGTACGTAGTACGTGTGTGTGTGTGCTTGGTGATGTGCGCGTACTTGTATGAATGTGTGTTATAGTGTTTTGTGACGGTATATGTGTGTATACTCACATTTGGAGTACAATGTTTGTCAGTGAGATGGTTTAGTAAGGCAAATGTCTTCCGTGGGACTCGATCACAGTCTAGCCACATACAGGGGGCTTCACCGCCGGCTGTACTGGGACAGTGGGTCCGAGCCACGTGAGTGAACACCTCGGACGAACTGGAGAACGTTCTGGAAATTATGTGTAATATTAGTTGTGAACTAGTACGTGAAGGTTAAAAAAAGTTCTAGAACTTTTAACACAAATCTGAAAGTGGGGAAAGTTTCTAGAACAAAGAAAATTATATTAAAAAATATTTTCGACGTCTACTATAAATCAAGTCTAAGCTGAGAATTTTCTAGAAAACTTATTTCAGACTGTATAAATCGCATACATTAAAATATTTGGGTCTTCTATGTGGTGTAGTGTGAATAATTTAAGAACGTTCGAGAAATATGACACAGATTATACTATATTATCAACTTATATTACAGTTAAAAGTTTTGTAGCGAACTATTCATTAATATATACTATATGAATTGAGAAAGTTCTAAGACAATGTATAAAATATAATAACATATAGTAAATACATTAATTATGACATTTTTTCCTTAGGCTGAGTAATTAATATAAAAATTATAAGAATCATTGAGTAAAGTTAGCATGCAGAAATCTTATTTTATTAGTAGGCATATATTTGACAAAATTAGATACTGCTTTCAATGGTTACTATATACATAAGCCTGTCTAAAGTCTCAAATCTAAGGCAAGTCGAGTTCAAAAATCACATTTTAATATTTTATTATCTCGCAGTAAGGAATTATACCAACCTGTAAAAGTGACAAAAATATAACCGACCTAAGATGTCAAATATTTTTAAATCAAATTCATATACAAATGTATTTATGTAGATTAACAAAGTGTTGCTTGTTATTTGTATGATCTATAATATATTTTTCTATAGCCTTACTTCCCGCATCCCCTCCAGTGACAGATCCAGGGCGTGTCCTCAGACCCTGGCGTCGTAGGCGGCTGTGTCTGAAGTGGCGTCTGTGGCGGTGGAGTTTCTATCTTCTTTGGTTGTTGAATCTTCTATGACAAGTAACGTATTAGTACAAATCCTATCCATATTTTACAAATGAAATCTTGTATAGATGGATGTTCTTTTCGCTTTGAGATAAAAACTATTGAATAGATTTTAATTATTCTTTACAATAATACAGGTCATAAAACACGGAAAAAATAGATATAAGCTAATTTAACTGGAACTCTGTTTATTTCCCGATAGATGGCACTGCAATTTCAGACACCGTACCACTTTTTGACCCAACATTAACGGTTTCCTTCTAAACTTCAATGCGAGATCCAGTCTTTTTTATTTATTATTTTTAACTCTTTTCTATTGTAATAATTAAAATAATTCCTATGAAATTGACATTATAAACGTTTATTTTATATAAAACCAAAAAAGGGCGAAATAGGAATAAAAAAACATTTGTTCTCTAGTCTACACGAAGGAATTACACTTCTTTAGCTATGAAAGAGAGACCGAGAACACCGAAATGTGTGTTCGGACCGTTCTCTCTTGCTCCTAAAGTAATACTATCTCTTTCTAACTTAACTAATATATATGTATATACATATATCTCCCTCTCAACTTCTATTTGCCTCGTCAAACATTAAGATCACTCCCAAACAACGTGCTTAAATAGGTTTTACTTTAATCACCTCAGTTACAGGTTGCGTGACCACCATTTCTTTGTCACCGATCTTGGTATTGCCGACCATGACTGGTTGTCGAGTTATAACCTGTCGCATCACCGATTGAGGTTTCTGAAACATAATATAATATAAACAAAAAAAAACCTTAGTATAACAACAAGCTATCATTAAACTCACCGCTGAACTCTGAACAGTTTTTGTATCAGTTGTGACGACAGCCTGGTTACTGGTCACAACTGTTGTAACCTGGTTCCTTGATGCTTGGACAACTCTATGAGTTGGTTTCATTGGAGTGTTAACTATTATTTGCTGGTTGTTGGAAACCGCTATTATTTGTTGGTTACCCTGAAGTAACTGCTGATTTCCTTGGATTATTTGCTGGTTGCTACCAACTATAGTGCTAACGATCTGGTTGCCAGATGACGTACTTATTATACCAGGTGGTTGTTTTTGGGTGACGACGATTTGTTGAGGGTTAACGATTTGTGCTTTGTGAGGTTGTGGTTGAGATGTTATTATAGGTTGCTGGCTTGGCGTCAGTTGAGGTGGATTCTATATATGAAGAAAAAATACATTATTTTCATTCGTTTGCAAAGAAGATACGAATAGACCCAAAACCCAATACCGACATAAATGGTGCATTTACATATACATGCTAAATCATAAATCGTATTTACAAAAGAAAATCTTCATTATTTTTATTGTTATTGATAACAAAAGTATGGTACCAAAAAAAAAAAACAATTTTTTTATAGTCTACTAAATCAAAAAAGTATCTATAGGTCTTTTTTAAATTATCATAATACGACCACCATAATCCCCTCCCCTCCCCATATCTACAAAGCCATGCAACCATGAACCTGTGTGATGGAAGTTTTCAGCATTATGGGTTGTGACGAGCTGACTAGCGCTGACTGACTGACTATCACCCTTTGTGATTGTATCACTCCTGAGTTCTGTATCACATCATCATTATCATCAGATATTTAATAACCACATCACATGTTAATGAAACAAAACATTATTATATACTTTAATAAAATTTCAAAAGTAAATTTAAAGCGTTGCATATTGGGACAAAGTATAGCAATAAATTAAGCAACATTTTAGTGGATTTAAATTAAAATTATAAGCTCGGAGGATTAAGATAGCTATGTTCTATTAATGCAAAATCAAAATATAAGTTTACACGTTACACTAAATTGCTAGATACTAGAAATTTTACTCACATATAATTTATATATTAAAAAAAAATATTATTAAGAGAAGATTAATGTGTACAAATGGTATTAAAAAGTCAAGATGTGAGAAGAGAAAAAAATATATTATATATATATATATATTATATATTTAAAATGCTGATGGTCTTTTTTAATAAATACTTATACATAAACTTTCAATTGCACATATTTTTCGGTTGTTTAATCAACCATTATAAATAATCATATAATAAGCAATGACAATATTCTGGCATTTTAGAAAGATCCCTTGAAAGACATTTCTCTACATATAAATAACTAAAAAAACTAAAATATTAAGTTTTATAAAATGTGTTATAAAACCACCCAGTGAGGGAAGAAAGAGACTTCTAGTCCAAAATTGAAGTTAAAAAGAAGGAAAAAAGTTGTAGAAAGATGCTTAAAAAATGTGATAAAATATAAAAAATGCGGGCAGATAAACCAAATTACTGCTAGATAATAAAATCAAGACAGTAAATTATTTTTCAAAGCAAAACAGAAATTTCCCGAGAAACAACAGCAAAAAGGAAAAATTTATAACCTACACTGAACAAAATAGCTAACATTAAAAATAGGTGAACAACACTGGACATTTTCTTAAGATAAGAAGAGAAAAATACAGAAAGTATAGAATTTTATTGCGTTAAAAACTTCAAAAAATATGTAATGAATGATAAATTAAAACATACATATATAGACTAATAGGTGTCTCAATAATAAAGAACAAATAACCAAAAAGAATAGCAGGCATTAATGAGGTTAGTGCGGCAGCTAGCGATGAGCTTTATGAGGAATTATATGGCTCTGTATTAAATCCAAGAGAGTAGCGATAGATGAAGGCGATAACAATACAAACGAGACAAATAAATGGCAACAAAAAAATAAGAAAAAAACGAATAGCAATATAGAGTAAATGTTATTAAGGCTAGTGCAGCAGTTATGCGAGTAACCTGAATAAACTTGTGTGTACATAGTCTTTTATGGATACCATGGCAAGAAAGAAATAAAATTGCAGAAAAAGAACATTGAATACATAACAAAGAAATGTCCTAATAAAGAACAGAAGCAAAAAAAATTTGTTAATATTGCTTTAGGTTAGAGAGGCACAAAAATAAATAATTTTGTATTTTTGTAACAAAATAACAGAAATTAACGATAAAGAATAGCGAATATACTATAAATGACCTAAAACAGAAATAGCAAATAGCAAAATTGAACAAATGTTATTGAGGTTAGTGCGGCAGTCATCGAGTGAGTAACCTGAATAATTTGCTGCTGTGTTATCGCCTCAGTCGCCTGCGCTATGAGCGAGTTTAGCGTGGCCTCGTCCAAACCAGAGGGATTGTTAACCTTTTTATGTAATTTAAATATATTTCAAAGACTATTACTAAACACATTGTATATATAAAAATATTGTTCATCAAAAATATATTTTCTTTTCTCAAATTGGTTACGACTGTAAAAAATATGCATACAATAAGATTGTTTCACATGAATCGGGAAACTTATAAGATATTTATATAAAACTTTCGTTACATACCGTTAGTGTGAGAGGACCACCTCCAGTACCCTGAACTATTATGATGGTTTTCTGCATCATATTACCGGGTATGTTTTGCGCTATGTAACTCAAACCACCTTGAATAAAAGGAAAATATTATTATTTAATATTAAAAACTATGTATGTATAACTATGTATTTACACTCATGTATATATTAAATAAAACTTACCTTGTGATGTGCTTGGTGCTGCTATAAGTTGCATGGGCTGTTGTACAAACTGCGTCTGCTGAGTAGCGACCTGTTTTTCTATAGAATATAAATAAAGATCATTATTATAGCCCTTATACAAAGGAGCAAAAGAAATTATATAATAGTGGTTAGAGAGAATTATTAATTATGTTAATGTATACCCTGCAATATAATCTGTCCAGCCTGGGACATGATATTCTGTACATCCATTGGTTGAACTTGCAGCATCGGCTGTTGAACTTGTAAGGGCTGCTGTACCTACAGATGACGTGAGCATTCAAATAGAGATATTAAAGAAAAATGTTTATAATATATAATAATTCACACATTTTCATTACAATAATTTGTGACAATATATAAATATAAATAACGCACCTGTACCTGTAACGCCGGTTGCTGCATCTGTATCGTGGGTTGCTGCACTTGTAACGACGGTTGCTGCACTTGTAATGTTGGTTGTTGCACTTGTAATGTTGGTTGCTGCACCTTACAACATACACAGTATTATAGAACTTGCCACAGTAAACAATTTTGTTTCTTGCTTTAAACTATTTTATGTTATTTGCAAGTTTTCATTTAGTTCGTTTAAATTTTAATCAAAGCCATATTTAGATATTTTTTTAGATTTAATGTTTCAATAACTAGGAAGATAACGAAATATGAGATTTTCTCGTGAATTTTTTTGATATCTTTGAACAACGAAATAACGTTGTATTTTTTTAAAACAACCTTACGCAATAATTAATATTTTACAATTGTACTGGCACGCGAGAATCCCTTAGTCGTGTAATTGAACTGTTTAGAGCTACGACACCACAGACATACATACACGGACACACACGCACGCACATAATAATAATTACATAGTTTCGATTCAATAATTCATCATAATACCATCTACATAGTAAAAAACTTAGTTTTCCTTTTCAGATTTTTTTGTTTGAAGTCGCTTTTTTTCAATTTAACTAATTTTTTTTTTTCTGATACGGTCATTTTTATCAGAGGTATAACCATTTGAAAAAAGTCTAAAATCTAGTTTTTTATCTCATATTTGTTATAATGTTATATTGTTCAAACATACCTGTAATATAGGTTCTTGTATCAAAACTGATTGGTTCTCCGGAGTACCGACTAATACTGATGGCTGAATAACATCCACGGGTTCTTGTTTCGGTGGAAGCTACGACAGAAATAGAGTTACAATACCATGTACACACAGGGAAAAAATATATAAGCTGTTGGTCGCATTTATTCGACCCTACCACAGATAATACATAAGTTAGGCTAAAAAAAAAAATAAGCAAAGAAACGAAAAAATATGATTAACCAGTACTAAGAGGATCCACACTACTGGTTTTAATACAGAAAATAACATTTCCAATTCCACTTGTGTGAATGAACATTTAATTAATTAACAACATTCATGTAAATAGAAAACAAAATGTACATTATATATTATTATATCATAAACCTTAGCTATCAAGGTTCCGGAGAATATAATCCCTCTCGTCCGCTTAAGTAAAGACATGAAAGCAAATTCAAACAAAAATACTTTATTAAAATAATTTTGCTGCCTCTTGAACTGATGTGACATAGCTACTGGAATGTTGCTTGACAATCTCTTATCTACCCTCGACACAAGCACCGATACAAAAAAATACATTTATTTGGAGGAAAAAATATTTAAATCAGTCAAATATCAATTACATATGAAGATTTACCAATTTAGGGCACATTTTTAAATCATTTTAGCAATTTTAATTTTATTGCAAATAATTTTTTTTAATTCTAGATTTATCAAATGTAAATTAACAAGTATTATTTAACTTATAAACCCTGAATAACATTATAATATTAAGTCATTCTATGATGTTTGTGAACAATTTGTAAATATATATATATATAATTCTCTCAAAAACTATCATTAAAATTATAACTAACCAAAATGTTATTAATTTCAAACAATTAAAGCACTTCTTTCATTCTATGAATTTGTTTATCTCTATGTATTAGACAAAATTTGCTATATACATTAAGTTGTAATTGTATTATTGTATTTTTCCTAAATAGTATCAAGCAACATCCCAGTAGCATCATAAATACTCCGACTCACCAGATCGTCTTCATCCTGGAGGCTGGCAGCTAAGGCCGCGTACAGATTGGCAGCAGTCTTTGAAACGCTTTCCGGGGGATTCTACACTCATGTTATTTGTGTAACAAAATTATTAATAACTTTAAACAGCCCTACACACAATATAATATAAATATATATGAAGAAAATAGTTTTAATATTGTGATATATTGTGTATTAAATATTTTATAAATAAATAAATAACATAAATTTAGTCTGTCTGATAAGTTTTTACCTAAAGCAAATTAATAAAAATTTAAGTACTTGTGTACCTGTCGTAAGAATTCTTTCAAACTCATAAAATGATGGTCAGAATTTATATAGTAGAACAATAACAAGAAAAAATCGACAAAGGATTTTGCTAAATCGGCAGAAACTTTCTACTAGAAAGTGAAAATTATTTTAAGAATATAGATGATATTAGCACATCCTATATAGTTCATACATTTTTATCTGTATTTATATTTCTCTTACCTCTGCCTTGTCTTCGACTTTGATTTTCTTGTTCGGTGGTTCCGTATACGAGTGATCCGTCACAACACTTTCCGCTATGTCCTTCTCATTCTTCTGTATAACACCAGACTGTAATAACTGTGCTAGATTGTCATTTTTAATCTGTACGATCTGACCTTGGTCGTTCTTAATTTGAATCATGCCCTGTAATTGGTCGCTTTTGAGTTGTATAATCTGTCCTTGGTCGTTTTTGATCTGTATCAGTTGTCCTTGCTCGTTCTTAATTTGAAAAAACGGCGCGCTCGGTTGTACGGAATCCGATAACTGTATCATATTTTCCGATTTAACTTGAACTATTTGTCCTGTTTCCGTTATTTGTATAGTTGGTGCATTTATTTGTTGTCCCATCTGTACAACCTGTACTGGTGGGTTTGATTTTTTCTCAAGGAGATCAGCCAGCATCTTGTTCTGTGCTGTTTTCTATATTAAGAGTACTATGTCATTAGAAGTACAATAACCAAGAAAATAATAATTTAACCCACAATATAAATGACACTCACTATAGTCAATTGAGCCTGATCGTCTATCTGTATTTGAACTGGTTCGTCTTTTTGTACTGTAAACAAACATTAAATTCATTTACAACTACCTGATGTCTCTCACTTTATAACTATATTAACAATATGGTTATTTCTGTTTTAAAACTTTAGTAACTTTATTTTGTTGACATCGCAATGATGAGATCTAAGACTTTCGCGAGTTTTATTCATTTAAATGAAACTAATATTTTTCGGGACAAATCTCGCCCGCCCGTGATCACGGTTGCTCAAAAGTAACCGAAACGTCGGGAGTATGTAGTTTTTTACAAAAATAAATCACGCGTAGTATATCAGAAAAATATTAGTTTCATTTAAATGATATCACAACAGCTTAAGATAACGTCTACATGTGTGTATGTATATATTATATGTGTGTATGTGTGTGTATGTGTATATTATATTGTCTTATAAAAACATACCCATAACTTCGTCGGAAGCGCTCACTACAATCTGTAAATATATATTTGCGATAAAAAACCTCTCGTATGTACAAATGTATATGAACCTACCTGTTGATGGACAATATAAAATTTTAGCTTTATTACTTCAACTCATAATTTTATTGAAAATTTAATACAAATAAGTATAATAAATATTTTCTGTTTGCACATGACAGTATCGACAAAGGTTTATGAGTGAAATACTGTAAACGCTCCGTGTGTAGTTTGTAAGACATCGTCTTAAAGGTGCTGTTAGTGTCTCTGTCTGTCTGTGTATATCATATGTATGTTAATAAGCACCTTCTCCTGAACAGATGTGCTGGTGACGGTTCCGGGTATTATCGTCGTACATTTGATGAGCGCTTCTGGATCCACCTCCATATTCTGGAGCGATGTCTGTAATTAAAGGTAATTAAATTTAGATAAGTAACATTTATATAATATTATTTACAAGATGAATTTTATACACTAGTATCAAGTGCGTAAAATTATTTTTGTTTGAATCAGGACAGGACGATGAACGCGGAACATTTATTTAACTTTATGTTAGAAAAACAACTTAGCAAAACAATCGAAATTTTTAATAAAATACATTAACAATTATTTAAAATACATATAATATGAAAATGTTATCTAATTACCGCTGTAGATGTTTGTACAACCACTGTTCCAGAGGTCGGTAGACGTTGTTGGCTTTGCTGTCTCTGGGCGACCTGACACATACGTACATAAAAAATATTACGTGACAAATAAAATATAGGCTTTACCAAAAAAAAATAATTCATCGAATAAACTCTCCATGCGTTCAAAGCATTTTTCAGATCATGCCCTAATATTCCAACTGTTAGTCATTATTCCATGCCACTACGTCACTATGTTTGCATTCATGCGATCTATTAAAATCACAAAGTTTTACCATTTCGATAACAGCCATCGTAATGGCAGTGAGTTCTCTAGAATCATACTCAAATGACATTTTCCTTTAAAAAAAAATCGACTGAATCCAGATTAAGAACAAAATCTGTGTTTAAATGAAATGTTCGATACTCGTATAGTTAGTATTGTTAGTAGACTTACGTGTGTGTGAGCAGCGCTTACTTTGTGCGCTAACAGGTGTTTGATAAGCGACGTGTTGCTGTTGTCCGCGGTCTGCGCTGGCGTCTGTTGACAGTAACATAAATATTATATACAGGGTGTGTTATAGTTGTCTTGGGCGAGCTAATGAAATGTCATGAGGACTCTCTATAGACGGAATTTTATATAAAATACAGCTGTATATATGGTTTTGAGAAATCCTCTTGTTTAGCCAGATAGTCAATGTATAATAGAAATGTTCGATATAATTCAAATTTTAGATGTTATAACACGATTTAACTTCGCAAGAAGATAATTATAACATAAATAGAGACAGAAATAAATAGGTATGACCAAAATATTCTTTTTACGGACATTTTTTAATAGTACACAAGGTACACGAGTGTACGATAGTACCATAGGTACTATGTTTATCATGTTTGAATTATTTTAATATACTTGATAGTACCTGCAGTTGCGTCACGACCGGCTTTGTTTCAACGGTCGCGCTCGGCTTGTTAGTGAGTTGAGCTTTTAATATAGGTGACGACGGACCTGTCACAGAAATAAAATATCACTATGATACATGCACTACATATATATAAATAATTTTTATAGAATAAAATAAGAGAAAAATTAGTATTTTATTTCGCTTTGTAACCACTTTTTGGTTACTTATATAAAAAAATTAATTATGGCTTGCGAAATATTAATTTAGTATATATATATACATACCAACAGGCGGATTACTTCTATTTGCTATGTTCTTCGCTCGTATGCCGATGTACACATGTTGTGTTTCACCCGTAGAAGTGCTCACTGTGTTTGGCCCAACCGTGCCGCCGAACACCGTCCTATAATATATTATAAGAATTAATTCCAGCGCCTTGAGACGATAACTATATTAAAGTAAAGTAAAATGATAATATTAGTAACAAATTTTTATACTAATGGTTACAAAAATAGTAGAACATTCGTAGAATTATTTTAGCGTAGCACCTCGTAGAGCTACCGTAGATCCGTCGCGGTACAACCTACCTGACAAGTCGCGGGAAGTGCGCTGGTGCGATGACTCCCTTGCGAGCCAGTTTGGTGCAGCACGCGAGGTACTGCCTGTACACGTCCGCAGCATCGCACGCGCTGTTGTCCGACGCGGGCAGAGCTTCGTAAGTAGCGCGGAGCCACGCTTGGGCGAAGTGCTCGTTTTCCTATTATAATTATAATTTTGTTAGATTCTATAATAGTCAATTTACTCATCTACTCATACGTCACATAGGTATGCCAGACAGTACATAATACAATAGTTCGTTGATGCATGTATTTAAATTGAAAATTTTCATACTTGTACAGTACGTTGTTGCATGTGGGATTGTTGTAGTGTAGTAGGCTGTGTGTGGGTGGCGGCTGCGGGGGACGCCACGGGGGGTTCCACTTGAGGCTTTGGGGCTTGAACCTGTTGGGAGGGCTGTACAGCAAACATAACAATTATAGTAATTTTATATTACATCACATTGTTAACGAGGAAGAACAGATAATTTACTTTATGTAACCACTTAATTACAATCCCTTTCAATAGATATAGTTTTATATACATAATGTAACTACTATAATAGATATAAATTCAATATAAATACTTAAATTTTTTTGATAACATACTCGCTGGGGTTTCCGGTGTAAAAGACAATTATTTTAATTTTAGAACACACTTGAAATATAAACAGATTATAGTCTGTCATAAGAATAATGGTACAAGACATAACTAATGACATACAAGAACATGTTGTATGGAATATTAAATTAAATTTAAGAAATTATACAGTTCCTTATATTGAAATATACATTTTTTTCTAAATAAAAATATAATGATATAAGGCCGTATACACACTATACATACGATATTGTTCTGTACTGTGTGTGGTTGCACGTGGTCCACCGCGGGCGGACCGCTAACCGTCTCCACCACACGCATGAGGATACACGCGCGGGGACCGTAGCTCTGAGCCTGTGTACAACACGCTTTAAAAATTCTCATAATACAGGCTGAAATCTTAAAAGTTTCAAAGTCATATTTTTTGGTCCATCTATAGCAAGTCGCATTACAGCTAACTGAATCAAAAGGAACCTTTTTTTGTCTTTAATCCAAAGTAGTCGGAATTTGTAAATAAATCAAAGTTTTATTAAATAATACCGCACTTTATATCTACGTCAGTTTTGAATCATTTGAATGGTGAGTGCGTACACACACACACACACACGCACACACATACACACACACACACACGCGCACACACATACACACACACACACACCTCAACAGTAACCAGTGAGACGAGTGTGTGTAGCAGTCCCGGTACACGTGCGACCGCCTCACACGCGCGGTCTCCGAGGCCGGTAAGGGCGTATACACACTCCAGGGTGCAGACCAACACCATTATATCACGGAGGGTGAGCAGAGCACACACGTCGCTATACACCTGAGGAAACACAGAAGTTTACATATAAATTAATAAAAAATATCAAATTTGAAGATATTTACTTTACATAATTAAAAACTTGAGTGAATAAAAATTGTTTGCAGCCAAAGATGAGAATATATTTTTAAAACACACAGTTCACAGACAACGTTATGATACAATCACATCAAAATCAAGGCTTTTTTTTTATGAAACTAATATTTTTCGGATATACTACGCGTGCTTTATTTTTGTAAAAAACTACATACTCCCGACGTTTCGGTTACTTGTCAGCAACCGTGATCACGGGCAGACGAGATGTGACATCAAGGCTTTTAATAAAGATATATAATATTCCTTAAGGTTAATAAATATGTTCAGATTCGATTGAAGCATTCATTTCAGTTACTTGAAGATTAGGAACTTAGAACAAAATATACAAAAAACTTATATTTTTTTTACATACTTTTGATTCCAATGCTTTGAGTAATGCTTCCTCGTTGACTTCGTTCTGTGCCAATTTATTCAAGAGCTCCAGTGCTGCCAACACTCTAGCACGATCTTGAGATACGAGCGCAGATTGTATGGTTGATAGAACATGACGAGATATCAAACATGTCGCGGGGTCCTGCAATAATGGTTATGTAATATTTCTCTATGTAAAAGATTATTAAATATTCTGTTGGAATACATACTTTAATAATGAGCTCGGCAGCAACGTTACCGAGCGTGTCTAGACCGCTCTGACGAAGAGTTCCCACCCAACAGTTAGCGCATAGCAGTAAGAATCTGTAATAGGACGTAGACGTTACATTTTACTTAAAAATACAAAAAAAAATTAAATCGAAACTATATAGTTTCATTGTAGTGATGGGCCGAAACGATAAATATTTAATGATTCAGTAATTTCGGATATCCGTCACATCACTAGTAATAATAACGTTACCAACCTTATAAGAGTGGTATTCCTGGCTAAGTACTGTACATTCTCCTCGTGAAAGGACAGGCTTCGTACGATGCTAGCTATCTGTAGTACACGTTGTGTGTAAACACATGTGGCGCCTCCTGGTAACGTCGGAGCAAACAGCTGATCTTCCTCTGAAGGTTCCGTCACCCAATCCTCGGTGTCCTGACATCATATGCGATTTTAGTTATTGATGAAATGAGGTAAATTTTATAGCCTTGTATTGGAGGAACACACAGTGCAAGGTATTATTGATCAATCAATAAAAATTTTCTGTTAAGTTAAAATCTCAATTGTCATTGTATTTCAACAGTCATGTAATGCTTTAAAATATATAATAAAAAAAAGTTTCATACATCCTCAACAATCTTCTCCATATTCTCTTCTTCACCACCAGCCAGCATCAGACAATCCGTGAGTGTGTTATGTGCAGCCAATGCCTGCACGACCAGTTCAGGTTGATCCCCGGTGAACTTCGTCTCGTCGGCCAGTTCCCTCGCCCCGCCACCACCAGCTCGCTCCGACCAGAACTCGTGGGGATACCGACCGCGAGATTCGAAGTATGAACGGCCGATTGTATCTCGGAGGCTCGCTGTAATATATATAACATTAGTGCATACTATATAGATACAGACACAAGTTAAAATCAGAAACAATAAGGAACACCCTATATAATATATAAAGATGTGGACTAATATCCACCCATTGAAACAGTATAGATGTATTGTTTAATTATGATATTTTTTTATTATATTACATTAGAACTTACTATGTACACACAGACACAAATTAAAACACTAAGGAACACCCTATACAATATATAAAGATGTGGACTAAGCTTTATCCATTGAAACATTATAGATTTTTTTTATGATATTATTTATTATATTGATATTTAACTTCACATTATCTTCAAGCCAATATAAAATTCTATAAAAGGATGCTGTACCAATATAACAGTTAGTAATATTTACTAGTTTTTAAGTTATCTGGTTTGATATAATCATGAATGTGAGATATTTTCAGATAAATATAAATTTACATATAATTTTTAAAAAAATTTATGCGACTGTTTTTATGTTAGTAATATAAAGTGAAAGTGAAGTGAGAAACTTTGTATGTTCCTAGATATTTGATTAAAAATTTCAACAAATTCTACAATTTATTTAAAAAAAAAAAACTAGATTTCAAAAATAAACGAAATATCACAAAATGAACATTGAAATTACTTTCCTATTCATTCCAAATTTAAAATAGATAACAATTTAGAATATAGAGTGTGTTGTTGAAAGTAATTATAAGTGTGTTGTATATTAAAAAAAAAATAGTTTTCTTTAAATAAATACTCCTTGAAATCTTAGACATTATTTAAGTGTCTACTCACAGTGATTATAAACTCCAGCATGAGCTAGCAAGAAATCCAGTATATGAGGTGTTGTGCTCAACGGAAGCCGGTTAGAATGATCAGCGGCTAATACTGTGCAAACGTTAACAGCAAAATCCTGTTCATTCGGCATCGGAGACAACAATGATAATGTGAGGCGTTCAGACGGACCAGCTACACGATTTCCTGTACGAAGCGGTTCACCGGAAGCTAAAACGAAATTCCCATATTAATAAACCCTGAACCAAGAAAAATTTACTTACAGTAATAAAATTATGAATTATCATTCTATATTCAAGTAATGATCAATTCAAATATTTTCTATTTACAAATAGGATTCAAATTTGCAACCTACAATCATATTTCAGCAATTATCTTATTTGAATTTTTGTTAATTTTAATACATGTTAATAGACCATAGTAATATAATATTAATTTAACAATCAACATATTTTCAATTTTAATTATATATTATTCTATGTTATGTTATTACAAATCCTTGTAATCGATTCTTGCCTGATATATAAGTGCCGCTACCAAATGATATGCGTGGCATTCCACCGCCCCTGCCACGACGAGGGTCATCGTCCATATCTAAGTCATCATCTCTACCTGGTGGACCTTTAGCTCTTTCATATCTACAATATTTTACAATATAATTAGTGAACAACACATGTACAGATTTAATAAATATTAGTTAACAATTATAATGACAATGTCCTATATCCATGTCAAAAGTCTGGTATATGTATAAAATATACAAATATAAAATTATGACCAAGAAATGTCTGTACATAAATATTTTTATGTAAATATCTGTAAACATATGGTATCTATGCTAAGACTGATTTTTACTATTGACATCATATCAAGGCATTACCCAGCTTTGTTGATTGTTTTGGGAAACTGTTTATCACACAAAAGAATTAAATGTGGACAGACATATTGCCCGCAGTTTGTAGTTAATATAAAACATAATATCATATATTTTTTAACATTCTTACTTCTCCAAATACATTCCATATATTCTCCTCAATAATGTAGACCCATTAACACATGGATGTGGCAAGTGGAGCTGACGCAAAAATGTCTCCCAGGTATCATTTTGATTAACCTAGAAATTATTAGATTTATTTACGATGATACACAATAATTTGAAAATTGTGACATTAATAAACATGAAATGTAACATTTCTATTAAAATATATTGGAACAAGCATACTTACTTTGCTAAGACCTCCTCTTTGTTGAACTAATGAGTACAAGAGATACAAATCTATATCTACACCATTAACAACCGGTATTTTATAAGGGATACTGAAAGATAAACAAAGTTCCATTATAAAGCGAACTATCAGGAATTATGTATTATATGAAAAATCTTACTTTTTGCTTTCATTAAACTGCTTAAGTTCTTTCAAAAATGCTTCTTTGTCTTGAACATAATTTCTAGATTTCGTATTTATTTGAGATTTTGCCATTTTTATGGTTGTGGAGGCAACCTAAGATGCCCTTGGATTTTAAGAATGTTCCAACACGTTTGTCTTAAAACAAACAACACTAAATTATCAAAACTTTGAAGTGTAACATGTTTTAGGCTTCAAAAACGTAATTTCAGTAATTAAATTGGAAAAGACCCGATAATTCACAATCGGATTCTGTAATACAATTGACAGTGACACTATGTACTGGAGCATCGACGCGAATGGTGTTGTTAGAAAAAAATATTAAAAATAAAGCTTATTGATAAAACTTTGTATATTATAGGAGTGTGTATTTTTATTTGTCTACATGTTTCTTTTACATTACTCGTATCTTTCATTTTAAGATCGAAAAAAGAGTGAATTTTTAATCTGAACTGAATTAAATAAATATGTAACACTTTTTTCAATTCTAATGGATGTACATGCTTTACCATTTTATTTAAATGAGAAATTATTCAGGACTTTCATTATATATAAAATAGAACATAAATCTTAAATTCAATTCAAGTTAAATAATAAAAAAGTTTATTAGTTTAAAAGTGCTATAAGTTATATTTAATGAGTTTGTTACCTGTAACGTAAATACTCATTGACGGTTTCAATATATTCAATCATAAATTTATATTGTTAAAATGAAAAGAAATTATATATGGAAGAAAACTTACAAAATTTTGTTGCAGACTTAAAAAAAGATGTAAGTACGTGAAGAAGGCATCCAACACAAAAGTCTCTTGTGCAAAATTACACCTTAATTTAAACAAAATCAGTGCCCCAAAAACGTACTTATTGGAATATAAATAAAATTGCATATTTTTTCCTTACATACCTTTCTAGAAAGAGGACTTATATTTTATTATGCCTATACATTTTTCATTGCCAGTATGGTTTAATTTATAATTTAATTTACAAGATCAAATTTAGTTTTTCATTGTCGAATGATATGACTAGCATTTGATGTAATTGTATTTATAAAAAATGTTATTAATGTTAGACTCTCAGGGGTTTTGTTATTAAAATTCGAAATTTAAATAAAGTGCAGAATATTTTTAAATACATCATTTTTACTATAAATATATATATAAACACTATTCTTTTTAGAATCTTCATATAAATTGGTTATATCTCAAAGTAATAATAGCTCTTCAGTTTTAAGCTTCACAAGTATTCCTGGAAGTACAAAAATCCATATGCACTGGATTTATACCTTTTGAAATAGTAGTGGTAGTTCTAAATAGACATAATTAATTTTGCATATTGAAATAAAATAAATACTTATAAAAAGAGATTTTAAATTCTTTTCATTACCCCTTTAGAGTCTGTCTTAAAATATTGATCCTTCAGAATAATAAATGTCATCTATCAAAGTCGAACTTAAATGTGACTTCTGAATTATGATTACAATTTACAAACAGTAAATACATGTGGTTTTAGGTTATCAAGGCAAAGTAGACGTTACTTTAAATAAAATCCAAAAATATTTTAAAATGGTAAAGAAAAAAATTGATAACCGTATAAGAGTTTTAATAGAAAATGGTGTTAAACTTGGACATCGGACCATGTTTTTACTTGTTGGCGATAAAAGTAGAGATCAGGTGAGATTTTACCATTAATCATTAATTATAAAATCTCTTAAATTTTCAATTGTCATTCATAATTTTTTAACCTCATCACAGTTGATCAAAAACGTTTTAATATGTTCCAGGTGCCAATATTGTATGATATGCTTTTAAAATCAACAGTAAAATCTAGGCCGACAGTATTGTGGTGTTACAAAAATAAAGATGAGGCTATAAGCAAGTAAGATATGCTCATACAAATCATCCTAATAATTTTTCATACATCAATTTTGAAATCTGTAAATGAAAGTCATACATTTTTAATTCCTTAGTCATGGACGTAAGAGAGCTAAGAAGATCGCGGCGGGCAAATTAGAAGTATCAGAGGAGTGTTTGTTTGATGCGTTCAGAGTAGCTACAACAATTCATGGCCGGTACTATTCAGAGAGTCATACCATGCTTGGTCAGACATACGGAGTGTGTGTGCTGCAGGTGGGATTTGCCTATTTTCAAATATATCAATGTTTTTTTTTAAAAGAAATTATTGTTTTCAATATTAAAACCAAATTGTTCTATGATGTCAAGTTATTGGAACAATATTGTAGTAATAACTGTGATCCAAATCTTATTGTACACTAAAATATTTTGTGTAAAAGAAAAATCATAAAATTAATTCTTCTATAGCAATATCTATAATGAACAGGTTTTTATGAATATGTGTTTTGTAGGATTTTGAAGCTTTAACACCAAATTTGATGGCTCGTACTATAGAAACAGTTGAAGGCGGCGGACTTATTATATTTCTGTTGAAAACCATGAATTCATTGAGACAGCTGCATTCAATAACAATGGATGTTCACTCAAGGTGAGGTAACACATGTGATATAAGCATTATAAATTTATTAGTATTAAAAGTGGTCTCATATCTACTTTTCCTTGAATATTCTGCTATGCACAGCATCACTTAAGATTAATCTTACTTTTAATTATTTATATATTTGTTTCTCCAGTCAGCCATAGCACATGTTTGCATCATAAAATTGAATACTGAGTTTCCAGTTTTTTTTATAAATCTTTGCATGATGATACTAGGAGATGCACCTTTGCAAGTCGAGGGAAGTGACCTGAGTGTTACGGTACTGAACCACTCTTTTTTTATCATTGGTTTCTTTATCTAGGTATCTTTTTTGTAAATTTCACCTTAGCCAACTGGGCTACCAAATACATAAAACTTCGATTAATAGGACAATTGGTTGCCGTCAGGTCATTCATATCCGTGGATGAATGTCCTGGGTCGCCAGTTTCGCTTTTCACGTTTCGCTCGCTTCGCTAACTTCACTCAATCCATGATTAAAAATTTAGAAACCTGCTATATGTAGTCTAACAATCGAAATTTGTGGTAATGCTATTGAAACATCAATACTGTCCAGGTTTAAGACGGAGGCCTACGACACTGTTGTGAATCGTTTCAATGAGCGCTTCTTGTTATCCCTGGCGGATAATCCTCGGTGTCTAGTTCTGGATGACTCCTTGACAGTACTTCCTATATCATCATGGACTGCCCAAATTCAACCTGTTGATGTTGTTCCAGAGGTTAGTAATATTTATGTATATTGTCTGATTTTCTATAGTCTATTTGTAAGATTATTTTTTATCTGTGGTTCACTTATATCTACCAGTTGGTATAAATAGTGATATAAAAAAAGTATAAAAATTACATTGTTATTAATTTCTACATTTCGCCCCGTGTTTTTTATTCTAATGTCAACATTGTTATTTTTTTTATTAAAAAATGATACAAGTCGGACGCTCCTTTAACAAAAATAACACTTAAACATATAATTTTCAGACTTTTTGAAAATACCTCGTTCTACACTATGTTATATTTTGGTTCCTTATAATATGAATAATTAAACGAACTAATGTCTTTGTGCATTTCAGAGTGTAAATCCGAAACTGACTGAATTAGTGTCATCACTATCGGACACTCCACCGGCGGGGATGTTGGTGTCTCTCTGCCGGACATACGACCAGGCGACCGCCCTTGTGGCGCTTATAAACACACTCGCCGACAAACAGTCAAGGTTACTAAACTATTACCTAAATAATAATGTTCAAAACACAGTGATGATATATACATACGTATATTAATTGTCTAGTAATATTTTTTTGCTTTATCCAGAAATACAGATACTAAATAACAATAAATTAGAAAATTCTATACCTTTAACCTTTTGGTACTGATTTCATAAGTGGAATATCTGTACTAATAAAAAATAAATGATTTTAAATATTAAAATACTCGATTTTTACTATAAATTGTAATGTTTGCGCTTATCATGTATACGTAGCACATATGTATCTAAAAATACTTTTTTTTTAATATTTTTATCTGTCCATTGATTTGTTGGTTCCCTCTTATCTCTGAAACGGCTGGACCGATTTTGACGGGACTTTCATTAGCATGAGCTATTTCGTAATGAATGTCCCATAAATTATGAGAAGTAACTGAAACTACATTTAAATTAGTATTCACAGTTATTTTCATATAAGTAATAAATAAAATATTCGACGCGTAAGAATTCGATGGAAGATTAGTTTTTTTTAATTTTAAAAGCATTATTAGAAATAGACAATGGTAAATAAAAACATTTAAAATAAAGCAAGCGTACAATTCTATACAAATAATAAGTATGTATGAATATTTCTAGGCCTCCACATTGTCTAACAGCCGCTAGAGGCAGAGGTAAATCCGCCTGTCTCGGCCTCGCCGTAGCGGCCGCCGTAGCCCTCGGTTACGTCAACATATACGTGACTTCCCCTCACCCCGAGAACCTTATAACACTGTTCGAGTTCGTACTGAGAGGCTTAGACGCTTGTCTATATCAAGAACACATAGATTATAACATAGTGAGGTCAACGAACCCTGATTTTAAGAAAGCTATTGTGAGAATTAACATTGCAAGGAATTCTCGTCAAACTGTACAGGTGAGCTATTTTAATTTATTAATAAAACGTAGTTAGGTATTAATATATATTATTTATTGGAATTATTATTATTTTTATTAATGCATGTTGCTTTCATAAGACTCAAAAGTTTCAGTCTAATTGATGTCAACAATTATTTCCTAAACTTTTCTTATTAAATTTTTTTAAGTATTCCTCTATACCTTACTATATACATATATAGGCGTAGGCGATTCTTAATCAATAATGAATAGAATCTATTAAAAATGATACAGATACACAGTTTCTACCGTTTGAGGTCATTAAATTACTTGCGGGTAGTTTCAAAGATTACTAATTAAAATATAAACCATAAATATTTATATAAGTTATATTTCCTCCACAGTACATAACTCCGGACGACCACTCTCTGCTGGCAGCTGCGGACCTTGTGCTAGTAGACGAAGCGGCCGCCATCCCCCTACCACACGTCGCGGCGGCCGCTACCAAGGCACCGCTCGCCTTACTGTCGTCTACAGTATCTGGGTACGAGGGAACCGGCCGAGCGCTGTCCGTCAAACTGTTCAGTCAGCTGCAGACGGAGTACAACGCACCACCACCCGTCAGTTATATATGATATTGATTGTATAATGAGATTTTAAATTCTTTTCAATACCCCTCTATAGCCTGTCTCTAAAATAATGAACCGTCAGAATAATAAACGTCACCTGTCAAAGTCAAACTTAAATGTGACTTCTGAATTATGAAAACTACGCGACACTGGCAGAATATACTGTGCACGTCTTTGCACGAATGAAGGCCATAATATTAAAAAAAAAAGAATTACGATTGCAACTCACAAACTCTAAATACATGTTGTTTTACGCTATCAAGGCTATGTAGACGTTACTTCAAATAATATAAACTAATTTTTAAAATGGTAAAAAAGAAAAAAATTGATAACAATATAAGAGTTCTGATATCATTATATTTATACCAACAGATAAAACTCGAGGAACCGATCCGTTATCGTTCCGGTGATCCGGTGGAAGCTTGGCTGTGTTCCCTGCTGTGTCTGGACTCCCCTCCCCCCTCCCCAGGCGCCGGCGCGCCCCCCCCTACCGCCTGCGACCTCGTGCGTGTCAACAGAGACACCTTATTCTGTTACCACCGCGCAGCCGAAGTATTCCTTCACAGATTAGTATCTATATACGTGGCCAGTCATTATAAGGTAATAATCATTGTAGAATTCTATTGTCATTTATACTCAAAAATATTTTTTTTAATAGTTATTATTTATATTCATTATACAAGTGACATTAATGTAACATCTGTATTTCCAGAACAGTCCAAACGACCTCCAACTGTTATCGGACGCGCCAGCACACAACCTGTTCGTGTTGCTCGCCCCCACCTGCCCCAAAGGATCGACTTTGCCTGAAATTATGTGTGTCATGCAGATATGTATGGAGGGAAACATCAGCGACAAGTAAATTATCATTATAATGTCGTTTTGCATAAATATATTAATAAATATAAATAAAAACAAATTAATCTCCTATTTTGTTTTGTTATAAAAATTCATGTTACATAAATAATTGCTATAAAAAAATAAAAATAAATTATGTGAAAGATTTATTTGTAAGTGGGATAATTTATCCAGGTCTGTGAAAGACAGTCTGGGTCGGGGTCGCAAGGCGGCCGGTGACCTCATTCCGTGGAACGTCTGTGAACAATTTGGCGATAGAGATTTCCCAAAATTGTCGGGAGCGAGAATTGTGAGGATAGCAACACATCCCAGCTATCAACGGGTACATAGATAAAAAATATATTAATACACATTATATAAGACGAAGCGTTTGTACGATACAGATTATAAAAGTACTATGTCTATATGTTTGGTATCAGCCAATGTATTATTTGAAGTGTAGAATGTCATCACCTCCTTTAAAATTTTGATTCATAATAATTAATCCCACATTGCAAATATTATGCTAACGTTTTGTAATTTAATATTTGCATGTACAAGATTAAAATATATATTTTTTTTACATATAAATTATTCATGCAAATTTATCAAATTAATTTATATAAAAACACTTAATTATAATAATGTATAGATTTAAATTATATTAAGATTAATACAGTATTTTTTTTTTCTTCATCAGATGGGCTATGGCAAGCGGGCCTTACAGCAGTTAGCTGCATACTACTCGGGAGAAATTTTATGTTCGGATGAAATACACAGCGACGAAGACAATGATGTTGACAAACAGACAGACACTTTACAGACTGAGGATATACGGCCCAGGTAATGTATGAGATATACTAATAACATACAAGTATCCTGGAATCTGGGTTAGTTTAAAAATCTAATAGCATAATTTGTGTTGATATTACGAATGTTGTCAAAAAAAATTATTAAAATTTTTGTTCATTTGGTTGTCTTTGTTATTAATATATTTTAAAATAATATCTTCTCAATTAGTTCTTGTGCTTCTTCTGTAAAACACATCTAAAACATTGACATTTTCATACTTATAATATTGAATCATTTCTTGGCGATCAATAGACAAAAAAAAACGCAAGTCTGTAATATTATACTGTGATTAATATTGTTGTAATATCAATTGCTTTAGAAATGAACCTCTTTTTTTATATAATATCACTTTTTTCTGTCGGTTAACAAAATGTATGCCCATAATTTCTACGGGATAGAGTTGTGAGTAACTATACATTTTTCTATTCTTCCAGAGCCAAGCCTCCGACACTACTGAGACGTTTGACGGAGATGAGAGCGGAAAATTTGGACTATTTGGGTACGAGCTTTGGACTGACTGAGGACTTACTGAAGTTTTGGAAATCACAGAAATATATGCCGGTCTATGTCAGGTAGATAAAATTTTGTTGCAAGTGGCGCCATCTGTGCTGTACTAATTATAATATACTATAATCCTTAGAATTATTTTTATGACTAATTATAATAAATTGTGACACTGAATCATTGTAATATTTATGGCAACATTTAAGTATCAACCTGTATTTGAAAAGTATAAATACTGGCTTCAGCCATTTATTAGGATATTACTGGAAGTAACGCTGAAAATAAAAGATTAAGTCTGAAACTGTACCTCGGAAAATATATTAAAATTACCGACGTTAGAATCAACTTTAATCAAATTTGGCATTTTTTTCAAATATTTATTATAATAAATTAATAAATTATATTTAAAAAAATTCCAGAAAGTAATTAATTAATTCAAAATAGTGCCTAGTCATCCGTACCAAACAAAATTTGATTATTATTTAATATGTATGTATGCTTTCAGTCAAAAAGCTAATGAACTAACGGGCGAATATTCGTGTATAATGATACGCTCATTACACACTAGCGACTGGCTGGCCGCGTACAACGCAGACTTCAGACTCAGGTTCTCCAGACTACTGTGCAGGTCGTTCAGGAAGCTGCCCGCGTCACTAGCGCTCTCCACCTTACACAATGATAGCATTAAAATTGATAAGCCCAGTGAGTATAATGATGTATTATAATATAAATATTAATACAACTAGTTGTTACAAAGATTAAGTATATTTGTTTAAGGAACTTTTTTAAATTAAAATATGATGAGTATATGACGTGCTACTGAAACAATTAATATAACTATAGTCGAAAAATGTATTAAAAAATAAATTTAATATACATTTTATATAATAACATTATTATTTTTTAATCAGAATGTCTTTAATTTTATTTTTGTAGTTGAAAGAACAATTCTTAAATAATTTAAAATAACATTCAGATGTATTT
Organism: Danaus plexippus; assembly: GCF_018135715.1. Classification (NCBI taxonomy): domain Eukaryota; kingdom Metazoa; phylum Arthropoda; class Insecta; order Lepidoptera; family Nymphalidae; genus Danaus; species Danaus plexippus. The sequence goes on from NC_083554.1 coordinate 2,749,472, forward strand.
TTTCATTACTTTTATTATATATATATATATTGCTTTCTATATAAATGATCATTGTAGTAAAATGTTTGTTTGATATTCCTTGTTGTTAATGTTCTCGCTATATTTGGTTACTTTTTAAATATTTTTTTCTTATAACACCCTCCACGTCAAAATTAATTTAAAACTTAGTAGAAACTGTTCCAGTAAATTGTTTTAAACCTTACGAAATTATTTATGTAGTACAACCCGTACGTTAACCAATAAATGACTGTAATAACAATTAATATAAAAATTCTTGTAACAGAATTAACGAAGGAGATCATTCAGCAATATTTGTCCGGTCACGATATGTCTCGTGTGGAGTCCTACACGAGGCAGCAGTCGGAGTATCGTTTGATAACTGACTTACTGTCACCGCTGGCTCACATCGTGTTCCATACTAAGAATAAAATTAAAATGGACGCCATACAGAAGGTAAAACGGTGTGCTAACGCTTACCACGCGTGTGCTCCGGACTAAATATGTAGCGTATTAAGTTATACTTTTATAAATCCATATGAGGTCTGAAGACGAAAATTGATATTTGCATAAAATTAAGCTTTTTCTAACGCTGATATATTTTGTCTTGATAGTAGTGAAGAGATTTTTATTTTGTTTTAGTATTAATTTAATGTATTTTTCAGGTTACCTTCATAGCGATGGGTTTCCAAACGAAGGACGTTGACGATATAGCGAGCGAGCTAGGGCTGCCCAGCTCACAGATACTAGCCAAGTTCTATGAAGCCTGCAAGAAGATTAATACCGCGCTAAATTCTATTCTAGAAGATACCGCGGCCAAAGAAATGGGCATAGAAGGTGATGCAGAAGTTAAAAGTGACGAACCATTGAAACAAAGTCTGCACGACGAACTGTCGAAAGCTGCCAAGGTATTGTTTGCTATCGGTATTATAATGATTTTTAAATACAGAAATAAATTTGGTTTTTAAATGTGTCTGTTTTATTTTTTCGACTTTAATTAATTTTAATATTATCTTTTAGCGGTTGATATAAAGATTTTAAAGTACATAAGAAATTTCAGTCGTTTAACCATGATAAAAATCACTTTTATGTAATAATTTGTACGGGAACTACTTTTATTTTTTATATATCCGTGAATAATATATAAGAAAATTGTCCCAAAAACCTTAAATTTTTTAGGAATTGGATCGCAAGCAACGTAAGGAGTTATCACGTCTGATGGGTGAAGACCTGCAGCAATACAGCATCAAGGGAAGCGACCTCGACTGGGGCAAGGCTGCTAAAAAAACACAGGGAATCGTCTCGGTTAAGAGGTGAGATAATATTATTTAAGCAATTATCTATCTGTATTATGTAGGTTTAAATATTTTTTTGTTCCATGATACATGATTAAATGTCTGAGGTACAGTTTAAGACTTAATTCTTAATGTTCAGCGTTACTTCCAGTAATGTCTTAAAAGATGGTTGAAGCCGGTATTTATAGTTTGCAAATTAAAGTTGATACTTATGTGTTTCCATAAAAATTACAATGGTTCAGTGTTACAATTACTTACAATCAGTCATAAAAATTATTCTAAGGATTATAGTATATTATAATTAGTACGGCACAGATGGCGCCACTTGTAACGAAGTAATAAGACATTGAGTAAGTAATATTAAGGATTTGTAACATAAAAAATAGCTTAGATATAATAATATATTAAGTTATTATCACAAATACGAATGATTTGTTAAACACTCACCTTTATATATAAAATATTGTCACGAAGATGTTGAACAAGCCATGTTCAGTTACACCCAGAATACCTCAAGTGTGTAGTCTGCTTTATTTTAAATCTTTTACTCTACTACAATTTTGCCCGACTTTTTATGCCTAGCCATATTTTTTTTTCTTTTTATTAACTTGGAAATCCTTTCTATAAATGCAATGTAAAATATTATTTTTCGGGTAAGTATTTTGTGATACGAATTATTTTTTAAAATTTGGAACGGGGATTAATATTATGAGCTTCTCCGTTATACATATATATGTATATATATGTTGTTGAATTTAGAATCACTTAATTGTTTATAAAGACTATGACGTCACCAGTGCCTTTGTTCTTGATTATCGTCAGTCTCAGGCTATTGAAGGTTACTTCGTAGACATTTTCATGAATCTTTTATTTCGAAGAGGTCCGTTCCTGGTAATGGCTCGAGCGAGACTGATTTTAATTTGTACCTTCGTCTCTATTTATACCAACCGACACTCGTTGCTGTGACTTGCACTTCCACAGGTGGCTAAGCAGGTGACACCTGATAAATTCTTATTCAAATACTACCTTCAATAATTGATTATTCAAATGGTAGGAATTGCGCCAATATATACTTGGACAAGTCTTATGTCTAACATTAATTGTTACAGCGGAGAGAAAAGGCTCGGTGAGGACAGTAAAGAAATCGATGATCTTATAGAGGCTCACTCCAACAAGAAAAAGAAGAAGAAGAAACATGTTAGGAATTAAATAAAATAAAGATAACATTATACATGACGTTTTATTTGATTTAATAAAGGCCAATTTTTCTATTAATAACTTCCTGAAAGCTCTCCGTCGGTGTCGGTCAAAGCGTGTGCCAGGTAATGAAAGAAAACAAGATTTCAATAATAATTTCTATAATTATTGTAATATAAAAAAGTGTTGGTAGTTATTCAACCCTTGGAATAGACAATAGATATTTCCTCTTAAACATAACAAACCCCGGTCGTGACGCGTACAAAAATATCCTCTGAACTCCCGCGTCACTTCCGCCCACGTGTCATATAATGTGATCTAAGAAAAATAATATTTTCTAACGCCTGACGGGCGTGGGAAACAATTTTACACTATCTTAGTTTGTCTTATGTTAACACGCACTACTTAATGAAACGGCCGAAGCCGACCGACTTACGCTACTGACGCGGACGATAAACTGCGAAGCCGGTAACAATAATCACACATATAACCGCGTCCGCATTGAGACTACCAAAAATAATTTAGGATGCGACCGGACCATCCCTTCAGTTACTCTACCTGTTACAAAAATGTCCGTATATTTTTTCACTTTCGAGTTGCAGGATACTTCTTAATAAGTTCAGCGATCTGCTCGAGTTCTTGTTTGAGAAAACAAAAAAAAATCTTATTATGAAATATTCTGCATATTAGTTTTTGTAGGCTAAGCAATATAGTATGCACTAAAAAGATGTATTACAATGCAGAGGTACAATATATAATATACATATAGATAAGAATCGAATTGCACTTTGGAAAACTGCGTCTCTTGGCACTTTGTCTTATAATTGTATAAATGGAAAACATAACAAACGAGTCTAACTAAATTGGACGAGAAACAATTAGTTATAATGAACCAGGTTTGTTTGTGATTTGTTCAGACAAGGGGCCGATAATGCTGTGGTCATACACGGTTATGCATCACGGATAAAGCGGTCAGAATCGAAGTAAGGAGCCGGATATTCTCAAGCCATTCATTCGTAAAATGCTACAAAATAGCGAATTTATAAATTAATTAGAACACGCACATCGATGAAATATCAAATACTTAATATAAATCGTTTCTACTTAATTTTCGATATTATGTATGATAAAATATATTTTAAAAACGTCAAGATTTTGAACATAGTCTAGGTTCGGTAAGCAGTGTACAGCATCGGAGTGGGAACTAGCGGGGACAGGGGACTACACATCTTATTAGTATATCCGAAGACACCAAAGCAAAACCACTAGACCTTATTGCCACTCTTAAATTATTGCTACGACATATACATACTGATCTACTTTATAATATAATGTAAATATAATCAATTACAACATCCAATAAAACAAAATATTGTAAAAATTATTGCATTAATTTAGTTCAAATAACTCAGAGGGGGTTATCTCGTTAAACAATAATTATCTATACATTTCGTGCATGAGTGTACAGTGTACTGCGACAAACACAGGCGCTTTGGAGTGAACTCAAGCTACTTCATTGTTCAGAGTTACGACATTTGTAACCACCACATCGTTCATCACCTCCAAACTGAATTGGCTGACCGATTTCTCACTAAGGCACAATTTTAATTTCCACTTTGAACTTTATTTACTCTAAAATAAATTATTAAATTTCCTACCTCGGCCGTGAGGTATTCCGCTAGCTGCTGTCTACTTTTGTATTAAAATTAAACATCGAGACACGAACTTATAATTACATTTACATTAATGTGAACCATCCGTTTCATAAATGCTATAAGAATTCTTTGTAAACATATCTCTGCGATATTTTTTTTAGAAGATACGATTAGACACTCGTTTCACTTATAATTAATGTTTATACTCTTGTTCCATTTTGTTGCAGTTCCCGCGAATATTTGATTTTGGTCAAACGCGAGAATAATTATCATAGCATCGTTAGGAGGCAAAACGTATGTCAGCTTTGCCGTTTCAAAAAATTAACAATTATTAATAAATAAATTCACTTTAACCAAAACCAAACCAGCAGGCGGTGATAGAGGTGGAAGACACTGCAAACACCGTCCGAGTGACAGAAAGGTACACCGGATGTTAAACCCACAGATCCTGGTCGGTTTACTTAAGAACTATTACTAACAAATACACTAAGAGCTAATATGAATAATCATTAGGACACTTTTCTGACCCAATAACATTAAAGGTCACATGAAAAAACTTGGCAGATTTCAACACGTTATTGAGAAATGAGAAAAAAGCAAGCGAACATGAATCCGCCAATTTGTTTCACGCGACCTCGACCTTTCCGTCCGCCTACCTTGCAGTGCCTTCCGCCCAGTGTTGAGTAACGTATTTGGCGTTTTCTTTGTATATTGGCGTCTCGTTCATATTTCTTACCTATCGTATACAAAAGCTTCGTACGGATACTTCCAATTTATAAAATATTCAAATTAACTTGGAAGCGTCCGAAGCACTCGGTTACATTTCTTTTAAACTAATGTATTATACGGATTCAATAATGTGTGCTACATTATTTTAGTTTAATACGCGTAAATAAATATAAAAAATTATTTTCTTTTCTCCAATTATCCATATAACCAAGTAAAGGCAGTGTTACGTCGTTCTAACATAATAATTCATATCTGGTTGTGATCACGTGAGCTTGCAGCGAACTCATTATGTCTCCATAATGTAACCTCACACGAACAAACGCAGCACGAGATCATTTTAATATAAATCTATTTGTGCTTCGTTTTGTGAATTATTCCGTATTATTGCTAATCGCTAATTCTGTCTGTAGTTTAATACACTACAAAAATTAATGACCTATATATATATTTATAATAAAAATTGTCAACATGTTTTTCACTTGAACGAACACAGTCGTCTGAGGTGTCCTGGTACATTTAAAACGGTAATAATAAAACACGTAATATCGACTGTCTGTGTAAATGTATGTATTGTATTACCTATAAATACTCACGTATCCTAAAACTGATACTACTCAAATCTATAAGGCATTATGACTCACTTTGGTTAATTTCATTGGGACATATTGTATTATTAAGTTTTGTAGTGAACCGTAGCCACAGCGACAACGAAACGATTCAGATTAACATACATGTACCTAAACTGCTAGCCGATGTAAATGTACTATAAAACTGTTCGCAACGTCACGTCCACGCTGAATTGACCGAAGTCTTCTTTAACGCTAACATTATAAAAAGCATATATAAAATATTCGTCATAATTGCTTCTATACGAGGTATAATTTTCACCACTCACAATCCCCATTTCGAGTAATTAACGACGCTAAATTGACTACATTATTAAAAAACACGATTCATATGAAATAAAATTAAAAACAAATCAAACTTAAGGAAAAAAAGGGGGGAAAAAAGAAAGAAAAATATACTATACATAAAAATGAATGTATTCTATCATCAATAACATAGGGCATAGTACACAAATAATAAAATTAAAGAAAAACAAATTTATACATATCTTTTAACGTAAATATAAAAAAAAACAAATTATACACGCTATCAACACAAGACGCTACTTAAAGAAAAGACAAATGAATAAAAAAAAAAAACAGTATTTTACAATTTCCTAAGACGATCGCCCGACGATAAACAGATTACTTAAAATATAAAATTGTCGTTAAAAAATTTGGCGTCAATTTTAGGGTTCTTTTTGTCGTGATAATACGTGGTCCGGATGTTACCGCGAATCGACATGTACGGAACACATTATCAGAACATAACATAGGTCATAGCTAAATGTCAATCTATGCTCCTATGTTAAAATTTTATTATCTGTAAAATTTTGTATTGCAGGTTACAAGGACACTTGATATTTACTTTTTAACACTAGTATCGAAGCCGTTACTCGATTAGCTTAAAAATTAAATAAGCAACAAAATGTATAATGTACCGAGACAAATTGTAATTTATAACTAAGAACACTAACAAAGTAAACAAAAGTACAATGCTGCGAGTTCACGAAACAGATGCTGCTCAAGTTGCATTCAGAACGATAATAAATAATATATCAAATTATATACAATATGTCAGATGTTAAAAACAAAAAAAAGAACCATATCATTAATACGAGTTTGCATCGTCAACGTCAAACTTACAGTACCATAGTTATATGGCTAATAACGATCTCAATTTAGTGTTCCCGATACAAACTTGTACTAACGGACAGTCCGTATGAAACGTCTCGTGAATGCAGTTGTTAGATTAAGTATCGCGTATTGTAAGTGCAGTACAATAAATTAAACAATGTCATAATAAATAACGAATTAAAATATTATAAATAATTTGTGCGAATAAGTACCGAATGAAAGGGGAAGGTTTCAACATGAAAGCTTGAGCGCGTTTCAAACTTCATCCTTGTGATATCGGAACACGACAGGTAACTAGCTGTGGGTGAGACTGACCTTAGCACGAGTGTCCAACGCTAACTGTACGACTGTCAGTATGATAGTTAACGATGTGTATCTCACTAGGCACACGGCACCGTCTACTATACAATAGTGTTATGAACGCTGCAAGCTCCATCGACAGTTACTATACGAGTCTCAAGCCTCGCCACAAACACTCACAATATAATCTTATTTTATTATGTTCTCGTCTTATATAATAACTATAGTTTACACATAAATTAAATTATAGAATGAAAACTACACATTTCTTATCAAATACTATGTACAAGGCGTTCGTTACTAACGTAGATCCCGTGTTAGTTCAATCCTATAGCGACGGCTAGTGTTGCCAGTGTCGCGACTCCGCCATCACCACTAACAGTGTTGCCATGCGTATGTCAAGCCCATTAATATGTAATGGCGACAAATCAAATAACAACAATTAAACTAGCGAAGCATTACATGGCGTTAAAAGCCACCACGATCGCGACACGCGGACTAAGCTGCTTAATATAAACATCCATACAAAAACCTATCTCACACTAACATGTATATCATTACAAAATGTATAATATATATTTACAATCACAACATACATTTGACAAACAACCGAGAGAAATATTGTTTGGTGTTACGGATATAAACGAATTGATGTCACTGTTGCCGACTGTGCTCTCACAGATTACATTAAAAATATGTTCAGGCGACGGGACACGTTACACACTGAGCGCTCTATCATACGACTTATGTCAGCTCGTCGCAACTAGCTCGCCTAAAACACAATTATTGTCCTTCCGAATACCAATGACGAGTATGCCGTTACAACTAAACCGGTCACCATAACCCGTCGAAAAATTTGATATGTATAAGAAATAATGATCAAATTGCAGCTTTTGCTCGACATTGTTCAGACGTATTATTGTTCACCGTTCAAACTGTTTTTTTTTTTTATCCTACATTTCAATAGATCGAAACGTCTCACTATCCCAACTACGAGGCAAGCGAAACTAAATCACAAAACGGCGTCTAAATGATCCCTTCAGTGTTGAGATATTACTCGATTGGCCCGCACGTGTCTAGTGCTCGTAAAAAACCATTTACAAAGATAACACAAACGACAAAGAAAACACTTAAGATATGATTATTCTATATACTCTATAGTCACTACAGCCCGGGTCTAGCCGGCAGTCGCTTGGCGACTCTATATACATTTATACAACTTTTTGGTCATCATCTTGGGAAGTGAAACTAATGCGATCGAAGAATTTTTAATTTTTTGGCAGTCGATTGGGATTCATACACGAATTTTGTGATTTTATTATGAGAAACGACATCTGGACGACATGTGACAAAAATATATTAGAATCGATCAAATGCAAAACTTAGTGAGAGAGAAATGCAATTTAATTTCAAACGTTTTTTTTTTTGTTAATAAAACTTAAAGTACTAATGAAGTATCCGACGCCGGGTGCGCTCGACGCCCGGCCGTCAGGAGCAGGCGTCACTCACTAACACAGATTTCGTTCAACTTAAACCTTCCTTCGCATACAATATTGTACATTATAATAATAGTTTGATCTGGTCAATCGATTTGTTTCGTTACTTAAGCAATGAATCTAGCGAGTCCTTCTAAGGCCGAGTTCACACAACTGGCTGAGCTACCAGAAATACATATACATATATATACTAAATAAAATAAGCTACTTCTATATCCAAAATATACCGTCTCGTTAAAAAGAAATATATGATAATTACATCTGATTAATGAATGTAAAATATAATTGTCGTTTTAAAATAAATTTACGTAATAATGAACGTTGCGAGTGCCGTCTTGATTATAATTAATAAGAAAATATAACTATTCTACTAAGTATCTCTAAACGATGATTTAAAAGGCGAGAACTAATATTTTTGTTAACGTCGAGCTAACGAATCACGCGAACCTCAATACAGCATCTCCCGACCATTAAATGTCGTGTTAAAATTATCAATCGACGATTTCAAGCTAATACGAATAGTTGGACAATCACCCGGTCACAATAAAAAAAATATAGTACGTATACAGAGAAAAACATTACAAAACAATTTCAACACAGGCGTCGCGGAGATGAAGTGTACGAGACACATAACAATAATAACTTAGACCGACGACATCTTAATGCGAAGATTAGGCGAAGAATACTCGATGAATACAGTTGTTGTTTTGATTAAATCAAATAACTTCCTTTTTCTTGATGTGTGAAGAACATTAGCTGATCAATAAATTTAGTCCGACGACACAGAAATACAACTTATATATATTTAACATTAAGTAACAAGTGTCGGAGAGATGTACATGGATTACATAACGGTAACTGTGGGTAGTGTGAAACCTGCAGCGCGCCCGACACGCGGGGCGTCCGCGGCGACGGCCAGCTGGGTCGCGTGAGCGAGCGTGACGTCACGTAGTCACGTCGTGTGTCACTCCCTGGCGGCGTTCTTGAGAAGCGATATAGCGTGCCTCACGTACTGCACTAGATGACGGAACGTAGAAAACAAAGTCAGCGGCCCGCACTTACGGTCCACGGCGATGAATAGATCTGGGGAACACAAGGAGGTCGTTATGTAACAGATAATTTGACATACATATGTACATACATTTTTACTCTTATTGAAACAGCTGACTTAACCGTTCAGTATAAAAACAGTACAAACTACATGCATGCATATTTAGAGACTAACATTGAACATCCGATAGAATTTTGAAATAAAAAAAACAGATATATATAAAGACACACGTCGCTTTTTTTACCAGGATGTTGAAATTTATTTTAAACAAGTTTTTCCATCTGACCAGTCACATAGACTTGAATAAATATAAAGACGAATTGATAGCCTTCCTTCTCTCGTGAAATAGGTTAGAAACAGTACGTAACATGACAAAAATAAAGATGAGAAATGTTTAGTATAAAATATCCTCAGTCACCTTGATTGGGTCTCAGTCGACACAGACAGTCGGCCTGTTCCCATAGGTCGTGTGCTACGTACAGGAACGTATAATACTTGGTCAGTTGTAGCAGAGCGTGGTGGGCGTGGGCGGGCACCGCGTGTGCGAGTGTACAGTAAGCCCCGGGGGCTAGCGAGCAGTAGCCCGACGAGCCCGAACCGGAGCCCGAGCCCGAGCCGGAGCCCGAGCCCACCGACCCCGCGGGCGACGGAGACGGCGAGAGAGGGGACGCCGAGCGCGCCGACGATACGGTCACACCCGCGCCACCGGACACGGCCTCCGCACACGCCGGCTGGAATACGAATATATAAAAAATAGTTCTTTAGACAACTACATAGAAATAAATTTACGTTTCAGTATAGATTACTTGTACATCTATTATACATATATATCATCTTATCAACTTTAACACATATAGACAAAAACTATACCGTCGATCGTCAGTACTGTATTGTATATAGTTTATTAGTCAATAATAATATAATACGGAGTATTGTATGTTATAGTATTGTATACCTTCTGCTGATACTCCTGTACAATCTTGTTGTATTCCTTCACCTCCCGACTGTACATCTTGAACATGCGCAAGTACAGCAACGCTTGTACCCGCAAACTGAAACGAGACATTAATACGTTATTTAATTAAATGACAACAAACACATTTATTACATGTTCATATAAATATATCAACAAATAGCCACCTCAAGATATCCAACTTGCTGAAAGTTGAATGTGGGGAGGCTCTGAACCGCTGCGGCATCGAGTGTATCGATTTAATGTATTCGATAGTCTCTCGATATATAGTGAAGGCCCGTTTAGTATCGAGCTCTAGTTCCAGCACTCGACCGGTCAGGACGAAGCACAGCACTGATTCTAAATACAGCATCACTCGCGCGAGCGGCTCTTGTTCCCTCTCGGCCTCTGTGCGCAGACGTTTGGCTTCGCCGAGGTAATATCTGTTGAGGGTTGTTCAAAAATAAATAAAACTACCACAACAATATACATATACAAAGTATACTTTGATTAATTAATTTATAATATATTATAATCAATGAGACAATCTTTTTATGTTAATTTCACAAGTCACCAAACATAATGGCGGCCACAGGTAATATATTAAGACTTATGTGTATTTTTTATAATAATAATAAACTTACTTATGGTCCCTTTCCTCGTCAGACAGGGCGTCGGCTGGTAGTCTTTCAAAGTATGAATAGTATATAGGGGTACGACCAGCGCGTTCAACGCCGCTACTACCGCCCTCTAGCGTCTGAAAACGTGGATTATATATAAATTAAACTATTTATTACGAAAGAGAGGTTTTTAAAAGATTTTGGTAAACGTTTACTCAGAATTAAATTTTTTAAAATTTTATAATAGAATAAATTTTAAGTACGCGGTTCCGACTCTATACATGTAAATATATTAACAGAAAGTTAGTAGAAATTACTTATTTATAATTCATGTTTCACCAAGGAGTATATAAATGAGTGCTCACGTGGTCAGTGGGCGGCGTGGGCGGTGTGGGTGGCGTTGGCGGCGTGGGCGCTGGGGCATTTCTTTGCGGTCGTTGTAATACTCGGAGTGTTTCAACTCTCAATCTTGCCAGAGGTATGGACACTGTTAGACGAGACGACCGCGAACGACGACGCTCTGAACCTAGCGTAAGACATGTCATGCAAATATTACTTTTATATTATTAATTAATGGATTTAAATAAAAAAGTTATAATCGTATAAGTCTTTCATAAGCAACTTTAACTTTAGGCATAAGACAACGAAACGTGATAAATTTTGTAAACAAAGTGACCAATGAACAATTTATGCGTTCCTTTGTTTAATGTGCATACTACAAGCCGAAAACTTTACTTTTCTTATGTAAATATGTACTTTGTATTGAGTTATAACTTTTCGTTGATATTGTATTTAATATTACTAAGAAGTAATCGATACAATGCCTCTAATTCTTTTGATACAAAATTTTTTATGCCGTTTATTATGATTATTCTTATTATATTAAGTTAACAACACCTAATAATAATATACAGTAAAAGAGCTTACCATAACAAAGTAAGATATAATCTTTAAATGGCATACAAAATGCTGCGTCTGCTGCTATTACTATGAATCGTTTCATTAGTATGAAATTAATATATTTTTTCATTATATTTATATGCTCACCGTTCGGTAATGAGTTTTGTACGAAACCGACGTCAGCCTCCGCCCTTATATAGCGATCTGGTGCGACCCTTTCGACTCTATCTAAAGGTAACTTATCCCCTGATAGCCGGTCTATTGATAATTTGTCATGCGACATCTTGTCGTTCGATAGTCGGTCGTGCGACAACTTGTCGCCCGACAACCTATCGTGAGAGAGTTTATCACCGGATAGCCGGTCGTGAGACATTTTGTCGACCGAAATCCGGTCGCCGTGTATCCGATCGATCAACATTTTGTCAGTCGATAATCGATCTGTTGATTTCCTTTCCGAGTTGTTAAGGGACGATCGATCCGACAATCGATCTGAAGATATCCGATCGTTGGATATTCTGTCGGGTGGTAATCGGTCGCTGGACCGTCTCTCCGGTATCCGCTCGGTTCTGTCCAGTATTCGGTCGATGGGGGTTCTGTCTGGTCTCTCTTGTATCCGGTCGTGCCTTTCTATAGAGACTCTTTCCTGTATCCTCTCGTTGGCCATTCTATCCGCTTCCCGTTTCCGTGTTAGTGTTTCCGGTTCCCGTGGCGGTGATACTCTGGCGATCGCCTCTTCGTTCCTTCGTTCCGCTGATCTCTCACTGTGTCTCCTATCTTCACCGCCAGTACCTAGTTCAGGAGCCGTCACCTCTATGATGGTCACTTGACTCTTTCCCTTACTCCCCTTCCCTTTTCCTCCTTTCCCACCTTTTCCACCGCATCCATCGTCCGTCTTCTTGGGCGTGAAAACCTGAAAACATTGTCATTTAGCAAAGTGGTAAAAAAACTACATTCAAAACAGTTTTTTATTTTTTTAACGGTAGTCGTAGCACCAAGGTGGCATTGTAGTGTTTGTGTTAAAGTATTTTCTTGACATTTAGCTAAATGTATATGTTTTCCTCAGAAACCTACAAACCTTTAAGACATTAATGATAATTCCATAAACTACTCGTACTATCATTGTTTCTTTTAAGCAAATATATAAATAAAATATAATATGGACCTTGCGGAATATATGGGTCTTGGTTTCCTGAAGGTGTTGCGGGGGGTCAGCCTCAGCCTCACTGTCCGGGGCCGGTGATGGGGGCCTCGTTTTCGGAGGTCTGCCACGCTTTTTCTTTGCCGGCCTTTCTTCCGAAGTCCGGGCTTTGGGGGGCCTGCCGCGTTTCACACCCGTGTTCTGAGCTATGGTGGGCGAGGTTTGGGTTCGAACCTGATTGGAAATATAATATTATCTTGTTGAGATTATATTATGGATATATAAACTTTAAATATTAGTGAGACGCTAATTCGTTATATATAATAGTTCCTCAACGTGTCGGTAAGAATAAGTTTTCTTTGATGTACGTCTTGTGTTATTATTCATGGTTTTATAGTGTCTCTTACCGGGTTAGGTCTTGGTGCTTCATCGTCACTGGAGGCGGCGGAGGTTCTGTTGGCAAGTGATCTCCGTCTCCTCGCGCCAGGAGAAGGCGACGATGCTTCAGAGTCGGATAACTCTGAAATTGGGCTCTGTAATATGGAAACGAAATATTAATTACCACATTAGTAACACATTGAATCACATTTTAATAATCTGTGTACATGACACATATCCGTGATGCTCCCGTGCAACGCCCCGACTGCTTTCCATAATATATCTTTTAATTTGAAATAAGCACTCAATACTTTATTCTTATCGGTCGATGGAATGTCTTCGAGATTGTTTTCGAAACTCCCAAGACCTTTCCTTAGATTACATTTCAACACAGCCAAATCTATCCATTTCTGTTGGATGCTCCTTTCGCGATGGCAAACTATACGTTGCATGATATTTATAATAAATTTAAACAGACTGTCTTCCATTACATTAGACTGCCACTTTTAAGATTTATAAAACCTTATTGCGGGCCAAATTAAATCGCAGCCATAAATAAAACACTAATGTTCTTGGACAAGTCTAAATCGCAATTGTTCTTCTCTAGAGTCGCGTTGCATACATTGCTGAATCAGTAGCCATATACGAAGAAGTGTTTATCTCTTGAAACTTAATACAACTGATAAAGTCTGCGAGAAACGAAGCGTTATTGAAAAACGAAATAGATTAAATTACAATGTAATTTTTGCATGCACCAACAAATTACACGTAGGGCTTTAAGATTGACTTCCGAAACATTCTTTATTATACAAATGTAAATCTGTAATTTTACTATGATGATAAAAACCACATATTGTCATACAATAATTGTCAAAGCATCATCAAATTAATAATATTTTTTAGTCAAAGTTCTTTTAATATAAGATTTTGTGTGGCCTATACTTAAGGGCATATTCTTTGAAACCATCATATAATATCAACTTACCGGTTTCCCTTTAGCGTCGGCCAAAACATTACTTAGATCCGCGTGGTCGGGTGGCGGTGGTGGAGCGAAGTTCGACAGGCTCCAAGAAGACCTCTGTGGTGCTGGGACGGGTGCGGGCGGAGGCACCGCCGGGCTGGACTCCGCTGATGATGACTCCGATTCAGAATCTGATGGAGATGAACTGCCAGAACTCGGAGAACCACCGGAACCGATAGGAGAGAGGATGCTGCAACGAATTAATATAATACTCATCTCTATTGCATAAAGAAGTATACAGAATATTTGCAAAATTGGTAACAGAGAATCGCAAAGTATGCAAAGACTTTCTTATTGCTAATAGTAATCAATGACAGACGAAATTCTGTGAAAGGAAATATACAAAGACACCCGAAGCTGTATGTTTATAATAATAATAGCGTAACATAAATTTATATTGCAAAATCTAAGTATGGTAATACATCTATTGGTTTATTTAACAATTCCGAGTCTTTAGAATTCATGTACCTTTATATAACAATGTAAACAACTCATTAGCATTTTATAATTCACCCTACATGTATTATTCAACTTTTCTAGCATACTGCAACTACTTATTAGAATGCTGTTCATATAAATCTCTGCCAAATAGCAAATAACAAGTTGCCATCCATACACGCAATAATGTAGTTTATCAAACACATTTTATAGAAATCGTGTGAAGTAACCTTTTACAGTTGCAATCAAGTTTGTTTGCGAGTCGATAAACAAAAGTTGCTAGCGATTTACCTATATGTAGCTTTTTATCAGTGAAAAGTTTTTATGTTTGCGTATTAGACTGCTAGATTAAAAAACTTTAGACGTATATGACCTAAGTTTGTTATGTTTTTCTCGTATGGGATAGGATGTGTACATGTAAATGATCATAACTCAGAAACTAATTTCATTAAATGATATTCGTATGGGAAAAGAAGAAATGAAAAAAAAAACTTTTAATGCTCAGTAATGTTTATTGTCTAATCTAAACTTTAGTTATTCTGAACTTCTATATTAACGACCTTTTGTTTGACATTCGATATATCGAAATAACAAATTTTTTGCGTTGCATGGAACATATTACCAGTTATTCACGAGATGATTAAATAAAATAGATAATGTTAATATTTATCAAATAAATAACTTAATTAAAATAAGCATCCATTAAAATGATGCATTATAATTAGTAAAAATTTAATCAAATAGCGACCTCTTTATTTATAAAAGAAGATTTTAAGGAAAAAGCTGTACTATTTATTAGACATCATAAAAACAAACTCGATTTCAATGTAAATATTTATATATGTTGAATTCGTTGAATTCACTTTCATAATTATTTCCATTATCGTATTTCGTTGTAATTTTTTTTTTTGATCGGTTAGATTTATGTTTGTGATGGGGACCAACATAGCCTTTCAAACTATACGAATAACGACACACTTCGTATGAGTCACGTCACATCCCTTTCATACCTTAAAAGATTTCGATAAGCTCTTTGTATTTGTAGTGGTGGTACCCTAGGAAAGTGAATATATTTATAGCTTCAAGCTATGTAAAAAATAAGTTTTTTTTTCAACAGAAACTGCTTCCAAAGTTTATCGATAACTCTACTGCTGATAGACAAGTGGGCATGAACAATTTGCACCTCAAAGCGTATGAAGTAATCATATCTAGGTCGCTTGGACTTATTTCTGCTATTAATGTCACTGAGATACATATGTTGACCTTACGATGTCAGGGTCATATAGCTGATAGTAACTTTGACTAGAGGTTGAAAAATAATCTTATTGTACTTTTGAAACTATTCTTAATACAGAACAAAGTTGTATGTAAAATAAATAGTTATCAAATTTGTTGACTAGCCGGAATATTTGACAAATTTTCCGTAATAAGCATCGATGTCCGTATTTCCATAAACTTATATAATATGTACATTTATAATATTTATATTAAAACGTTTCCAACTTCACGCTTCGATCACTCTGACGGTCGACATAAAATTTTTACATATATCGGATATAGAGCATAAAGTTAATTTAATACAGTTAAATAAATATAAAACTATACGACTTCTAAGAGCAAAACCAGTATATATAAATACATATCTACATATAAAATTTGTTAAACTCACGGTTCAAGCCTTGTGGTGGTTGCGGCTACTTCATCATCGCTCTCTGACAGACCGAGATCTTTGTTCACCACGTCACTGTAATGACATCATAATAATTGACAACCGTCCCTCCCGACCATTATAATGATAGATTTCCCATTACCAACTCTCATATACAATTAACTAATAATTATTTTTTATTATATTGAGTTACAAAATAATATAAACAAATAAAATAAATTCTTGATATTCAATGAATGATTACAGAGGTAAGTATTTTATTTCTCTCCAATATTATATTTCGTTGTAACGAGACTATCTATTAGTGTTCAATAAAAACATTCACTCACGGTGATACTGAACTCCTTGAGTTTGATATCCGATTGTCCAAACCTGTAACGAGAAATATGTATTTTAATAATTGTTAAATAATAATAAGAATCAATAAGATTTAATATATAATTAGAGCAATCCTGTTTTATACATAAGTGGTAACAAAGATACGCCAAGAGCTTTAATTTTAAACCCCATAGCGCTTTCTGTCAAGTCGAATAATCGCTTAACGTTCTAAATATCTGTGTCCACTGGAGCCTAATAAACATACAAGAACCGTGACGCTTTTATACAATAAGTTATTTAATGTCTTATGACATAAATGTTAAAATGCCCTGGACAGATTGTCAAAAAAAAAAGGGCGGCGTATTTGTACTAACGCTCAGATGTAATGTAAACATTCATTGTTAGCAGGTTCGAATCCCGACCGTAGTTCACACTCGACAGGGCTTCGAACTTTACGGTAGCTTGTACTGATTTAGAAAATAATCAGGATTACTCTTGACAGCATACGTTCTCTGATTAGATTTTAATACACGTCATTATAAAACCTATAGCATATAATTTTGTAAAGTACGTAAAGTCGATTTCTCTATGAATATAATTTATTAAGGTATCAGTATACATCATGGAGGTGTATAAAAAGCTTATATGGTTATCTAAAATTTCCAGACGTCACGTGATACATATAAAGGGGGCATAGAGATAGCATTGACCTAGCTGAGTCGCAGTTCATTGACCTCAAGCCGATCTGAGACATTGCACCTAATAATAATGATAAATTAGATTTAACTTTAAAAACGTAAAGAAAAATACAAATATTTAATATAATTTCTTTGATAATATAAATCTCTGAATAACATTTATGACTTCAAGAAGTATGTCGAAAAAACTAGACAGTAAAACGAAACAAGTGTTCTAGGAAGATATTAAGATGTACGCTTGTAGATGTAGCGTTGTACCGTTGCAAGGGAAAATGCAAAATTATCAAACATACGTACGTATAACAGACAATCCTAAGTTACGGGGGCAGGTATTACGTGAGATGAGTTCCATTCTCAGCTTTATCTAGGAACTGTGTATAAATAACGGTATTCTTTGCACGGACGTTACGACCGTAGGTGTAGCACCGATTTATTGTTCCATACACTTAAACAAATTAACCTGAGGTAATCAAGTTTTGGGTGAAGCTCTTTTCTACTTAAACATATACATTCTTTGTACACATTACGCAGGCGAGTGCTGTCGATGGGTCAAATCATATAATAAATAAGGGTTCAAGAGACGGTAAAACAGCATTATCTAAAAAGCCCGGCCTATCGGCTTTAGAATTACAAATAAAACCGAGATCATTTTTGTAATTTCTTGTTCATTTTTCAACTTGTGTGTAATTTTGATATATATGTATACAAAATTAACTTAATTTCTTATAATTTAAAAAAAAATTGTAGCCAGACTGTTAGAATAGAAAATAAACATTGTAAAATTTTGTTTTATTGTTTATATTAGGTATGATATGATATGATATGTTAAAGCCATTTACATCATATCATTAATGTTACATTAAAACGCAACAACAAGTCCACGCTCCACCAGACGTATGTTGTTAGCCTCACCATTGTATTTGTAATTGATGATAATGTTGCATGGAGTATGAACGGTGGTCATATACCATGATGGACTCAATTACGGTGACAACTTGATGATTACGATCTCTAATTGAAATAAAAAGTACACTGATATATTATCATGAATTTTAATATGCATTATATATTATATTGCATATATGCATAAATACTTACTTTACGACTACCGGAATTTAATTAAATTTTTAAGTATGTGCTCCCATAATTAATCAAAACTATCTGATCTAAGCATTTTTTTTTATTATTTAAAAGCTGTATTTCTTTAAAACTTGTTAGAAATCAGTTTAATAGTTTTTCCATTATAGACAAACATACTTAGTTAATTCTCACTAGCTTGAACATTTAATATAACTAGTAAAACTATATTTCAGTTCCTAAGAAGACAATGTTATTGATATACGTATATGTGATAATTAATGACAAATTGTCCAAGGGATCGGAAAAAAACCAAGAAGTTTTAATGTCTTCCGTATATCATTGACATCACGATGCAAATTATAATTCGCACATGTAATGCAAATAAAACGAGAGGCGAATATTAAAATCACACCTATTGTTTTCATACGTTCATTGATACTATTGGACGAGTTTGTTCTTCTTGCAACTGGTTAAACAGGATTTTTACAATCAACTGCTCCCATTGGATATAATTAATTATAACATATTAAAATAAAACCGGCTTTGTATTAAAAATAATATAATTTAAAAACAGATAAGGACATTGTTTGTAATAATCTTGATGTCATATTTTAATTATCATTCATCTGTATATTACAGAATAAAGGATTCAAACGAAATAGGACTCTATTTTATAATGATTAAGTATTGAAATATATATATTTATTAATTCTGTGATGACATCACTCACATAAAATGGAATCGCAATTAAAACTTATATCAAAAATATGAATTAATGACACGACTGTACATGTTAGAATGAAACCAGAATAGCCATTGTTCTTTTAAGGTGAAACTTGTTCGTATTAAAATGTTTGAATGCTGTAAGGTCATTTTTCTTAAAGCCTCTCTCACATTATATTTTAACTTGACGCTTTATTTTACATAAGTATGATATGTTTGTTACTTGTCTGCTTTTAACGTTATGATTTATTATAGCCGTGAACTTCTTAGAATAGTTCCACTATATTTTGCATATTCCGTAAAAATAGTTTAATATTTGTCTTGTTATATTAACAACACAGAGAGGTCTCTAGCTATATTTTGGTCCAGTGTTAACAACGGGAAAGTTTAAAACATCGCCTACTATATTATAAAAAGGAATTGTAAAAAAACTCTGTAAAGGTCTGTTAAAGGGCGATTGTTATATTATATTCAAAATAAATAAAATATAGTTTCATTGAATTTTATTAAAGGCCATTCTTAAAACAATACAAGCAATAAAAAAAAACACGAACGAACGGACACAATATTATAAATACTACAAATGTTAGAAAATAATGGGATTGAAATACATCTTGTTAGTCTTAAAATGAGAGGAATGTTTACAGCACACCAGGGACGAAATAAAACATTCCGAGTTTAGCTTACACTTTCTATATTCGCATTACGACTCAAGACTACTATGTGAAACCTTTTTGAGATGGCTTACGAATGATTAAGAGAATTATTTCACGAATAGTCAAGAAGAAAAAGTACAAGTACGGGGCATGTTTTCAAAAACATTTTAGTATATACTATGAAACAGAGCGACTAAAATATAAAATTGCATTATATAAATAAATAAAAACTAAACCGTTACAAAATAAAATTTTCACATTCCATACCACCGATAGTTCATACAGTTTAATAATTAATTACAGTTATCGATGTAAAAGCCTTTCATTTGTACATAATAATTCATTCGTTCGTGGGAAAAACACATCACTAGTAACGAATGACAAATGATTAATACGAATGAAATTATAAGGAAATGTATTCCAAGTAAATTATAGAGCATGCAGTGAGGAAATACGAAAACGAATTAATTGTTTTAAACTTCTATGTAATGTATTGTGGCATATTGTGCAACTCTTGCCATGACCATTGAAAGCTAGTCATACATACATCTACAGTTATAGTATTGAAAGTTTATGGCGATGGAGGGACTAGGATCTGTCATTTCGGATGCTAATTAGAACAATTTATGAAGTAGCGAGACAATAACACAATAAATAAGGCGATAGGATCGAGCCGACACGCATTCTCTATAAAACAGATTTAAGATACATAATTTATATTATAAAGGGTAAAACAAATATTACAATAGCAATTCTAAATGATCTGAATGCCTTCTGTGAATGATAAATATGCACTAATTAGTTTCAATCGCTCATGCAACGAGTCCAATTAAATAGATAGAGCAATTGATTGTTGATTTACGTTTAAATCAAGTTTACTTGCAAACGTACCACGAACGAATTCCCTTCCGAGTAGAACATCACCACATTCTATCAGCTGCTGAAGCAATGTCAGCCGGTTCTGGTATCCAAAGCCGCCGGTTGTAAGGAATCCCAACATCATTAAACGTTTTTCATCGTAACTTCACTTCACTTCACTCTAACCATCACTAGTAGAACTATTAATAATACGGTTGTTATACTTTTTTTTGGCGCGAACAGATGCGCCTGCGTCGCTTCCTTACCGAACTACGTCTTCCTAAAGCTGTTACCGGGAAAGGTGACAAGGACTGTTTACTTCCCCTCTATTTAGTTCGAGTCGAGCGACTGGTCGACCGATCAATCACACGATCGTCGTTGTATTGAATCTAATTCTAACTGAATTTTTTAAGACGTCCCTTAGAAGGGAAAGTGACGCACAGTACCGTTACTATTTTGTATCACATGCTTTTAGACTTAAATAGACATTATATTTATTGGGCAAGAAATTCGTAACATTCCACTGAATAAGTTTACATCATAGGTAATATAGTAGGGAATCATCACATTTAGATGTAATGGGAAATTAAATATTTTAACAATATTTCATATATCCCTCTTCTATCTTAGTATGCAGGGTTATTAAAATCGATGAGAATAAACCATTCACAAGTGCACGTACGCCGGTCTAGACTGTAACATTGCAATGTAGCATTTATTGCCTAAAACTTAAGACCTGTAACAACTCTAGCTACGTCCCTCAGTACATAGGAGTCCCTCCCTCCGATGCCAGTCGCTATTATTACTCCGATCCAAACGTGGGGTTGAAACGCGACTTTATTATTCGCACATCAACATTTATGCGTTTCATTGATTTTTTCGAACCCATGGCGCTTAAAACATTAAAAAAAATACAAAACAAAACGATCTATATGTGATAACAATTTTCTTCGCGATTATACTCAAATCTAAATAAGATGATGCTAGTTAATGATACAAGTACCATTGCACCTCAATATTATCTGAAGTGTTACATTGGTATCGTCTTTGTACAGACGTGGGGTCGTGTGAACGCGCGCGAGTGGACTGACCGCACGCGCTTTTCGGACGCGCGTCCTCGATGCACTATTAGCTATGCAACGCATTTGAATAGTGGGGGATGGGGAAGAAATATAATTAGCGAGGGTAGTTTAGGAGATACACATACATACTCGATACACATTCTATTATATAACATTGTTTGAATAGAATAATTCATAG
This sequence comes from Danaus plexippus, assembly GCF_018135715.1. Taxonomy (NCBI): domain Eukaryota; kingdom Metazoa; phylum Arthropoda; class Insecta; order Lepidoptera; family Nymphalidae; genus Danaus; species Danaus plexippus. Next base: position 2,771,643 of record NC_083554.1, read on the forward strand.
CAGAAGGACATGTTTATTATAAAGCAACGTCCGTACATATAAATTAGAAGCAATTCGTCTGCAGTTAGTGAATTCCGATGCGTACATGTTATGTTATGTTATGTTATGTTGCGTTGGTCTATAATATTATATCGATGCACTAATCAATGCATCACAACATCCAAACCAGCCGACGCCGAGCCGTCGCGCCGGCGTCTATTTCCGTAGCGATGCACCGTTTAAGCTAATGTTTTATCCACTCCCTCTAATAAACGATACGTTCCAGAAACTTCTCCATACTATAACCGTTGCGTATTAAATTGAACCATCGATAATTTCTGCAAAGGACGAACAAACACCCTTTTTATTAAACTTGTCTATTGCTAGTAAAACTTTAAAAATACCGATGAATCCAAAAAGTACTCTTTATACTCTATTAATTCCCCAGCGAACTAAAACTTCTTCAACTAAAGCCCAAATAAGACGGTAAAATCCTTCAAACCCCCACCTGTTGTACACCTGTCTTACACGTGTCGTGCCTTCCATATGTTACAATTAACTTGTTATGTAACAATCTGTTACATAACAAATATTCTTAATTATAAATAACGACAACATAAAAGTTTCAAGAGGTCTTAGCACATAATTATATTCAGAAGGAAGTGTTAACACCGTCACAAAACTTAACTTTATAATACAAACAAATTAAATATAAAGAAGGTATAAAGGATCTTTATTTTATGGGGATTCATTTGTGGAAGTTATACTAAATTAGGATCAAATGAAGTGTTACGCAATGTCTAAGGAAAGTTTAGGTGACGCAATTATTTTCCACTGCTATATATATTGCTGGGAACGATTTCGTAATTGCCAATACAAAAGTCTTTCAAGCTTCAAATATTCTCCTTCGAGATGTTTAACATTATTGCATAATTGGATGGGAATCAATTAGTTTTATTTATATACGTGACTTTTATAAAAAAAGGTGACAACAGATTTGATTAATATCATTAATTATTTTATATCGCACAAAATATTTTTCTATAAGTATCAAGTGACGATAATCAGGACTTTAATTTATACAATTAAAACTATTAATGAAGCTATTAGACAACAAACAGATCAAAGTATACGCTCATAATAAGGTCGCTTATACATGAATACACCAGAATCTCGAACCCCCAAATTAATGTAATTCTGTAAAATTAAATGGCCACACATAGCCCATAGTCCCCACCTAATCGCATACTTCCCCCGCATAAACTCCACCGTGTTTACAATCATGCTTGATGCTTGTTTGTCAACATTGCCATGCTATTATGATATTAACGCGTTCACAATACGGACCGTTTAAGCGTGGACAATAAAAGGATCACCGGATATAACGTGTGTATTGTACGTGGCCGTTGAGATCTGTCGCTTCTGTTGGACATCATTTGGTCGTATAATAGATATCTGTATACCGTTCAGAGTTGTTACATATATAAAAGTAACATGAAATATTAGGATTATGAATTAAAATATTGAAATTATAAGCAAATTGATGACTTGAATATAGATAGTTAAGAGACTTCCAAAACGTAATTAAATAATAATTGATGAATCTAAACGGAATTCTCTTTAGGACTCAGAATGAACAAATTTAAATGTCTTTAGGATAGCGATAGTTTACTTCTAATAAGAGAATAGATCCCACAACTAACAGATAGACAATTTTTAACATCACATTATTATAGGAACTATTAATTTCATATAGGATTAAATTTTAATGACCCTTTAATCGTATTTCTTTTTGTCTCAAAAAAGTATATCAGGTTAATTGCAACGTTTAATTAAATCGAATGTTCGATCTTAATTATATCAATAACAATGCAAAGTTATGTATGGCATGCGATAACAAAAATGGCCGACGGGCTCGCTCGCTGACAAAAGATTGGGACAATAATTAAAAGGGGCCACGATTTTACAATTCTTAAAAGGGTTGTTAAAATTCCGTTTGAGGTCATATCGCGAACGCTGGGAGGTTTAGATCCTTCACAGAAATCATCTTAAAACAAATCAAAAGGACTTCAGACGCAACGGATACAGACATAAAAAAATATAAGGTTTTCATAACTAGATTTTAATGTTAATTCTATTTGACCCAGAGTTTGTGAAATCCTACTATGGTTCGATGGCAATTGGCATGCTGTCTTCATGTAGTAAATAAGTTTTATTACGCCATATAGGTGGCCAGTGTTGTGGCGAGGGAGATTGGTCTCTAGAGGAGTGTATTAAGACTAAATTCACATTTCAAAATGTTGAACATAGAGCCTTTCGGTGTAGTAAAACGTCAGGGGGGTAGATGGCGTCTTATATTCCAGAGGTTAAACAAAGCGAGGCGCTCGGATATGGAATTGCTGTGGGGATTTGCATTGAACCGGCTTTTAGTACGTGTGACATTATACGACGATGTCTTATATGATACTGATCTTCGATTTGAATTCACATCACACTATATAAATATTAAATATCATAAGAAGCTCCCTAAACTATAATAAATATATATTATTTTACTTAAAAAGTCTATCGGCAAATCTCTGAGTATTTATGGTATATTTATCTATAGTCAAATAATTTTAAACTAAACACAACCAAATACAATTAAGGAAACAATAAAAAATACATTTTAAAATAGTAATCATTTAAATAAACAACTAAAGCAAATGAAAAAAATAAGGTTTGTATCAATTCCAGCCATATAATGTATAAATATTAAAACATTAATTAAATATTTTTACGTAGAGATCTTAGGAACATCATGTAAGCAGTTTTCAAAGTGTTACATTTGCTCGCTGAATCACCACACCATTACATGCTGCCGTTGGCGATGAGCCTCTTAAGGCGCGGACGAGGAACTAAAAACGTATTCCTTGTACATATTTACCAGCAGGCCCACAAACTGCTATATAAAACTCATGTATGAATATCTGATTAAAATATTAACTATACAATTAATTTAAATGCGCATGCATATGTATAAAAAAAACTAAATGGTGAACCAACCAAACCAGAACCATTGCAAAATAAATATAACATCATCTGTGTAAATAAAATATTTTCTTTGACAGATCAAATAGTAGTGGTCACAATGAATGTGTCTAAGTAGGTCAATATTATGATGCAGCGTGCGATCCTTGGAAAGGTCCCATTACATTAGACGATACAAAAGCTGTATACAGTATAAAGATACATTAACCCTAATAGATCTTCACTTTAATAGTTTTATAACAAATTAAAGGCTTATTTCATCCGTACAATATATAAGTGACGGAATCGTATTTGTGTTAAATCTTTTTGTAACGAGTTGAGTGCTATTTCAATAAACTATTTACATTTCTTATCTGCGCTACGGGTCGGACAATGAATCCTTTTATTAATAAAGTGACGTTACTTCACAGTTTAGTTTGCTTTGTTTTAAGCTCAATAGAAATTTATCTAGCTATTATGTTACATCGTTAAGTAATTTTCATAACAATATGAATGGTTTGTGTAATTTTATATAAATCATTAAAATAAAACTTAAATACAATATTGTTTTTAATACAAGAACACAAGGCTGGTTTGTGATGTCTCCGAGCAACCTTTGTTCCTAATTGATAACACGAGTCTTTAGATAATAGAGCGAACGAAGCGGTTTCAGGTGACTTTTTTTCAGTGTAATTCACGTTTTATTGTTGTTGAAGATAAAATTTAAATATTAGAAACTAAAGATATTTTACTCAAATAAAAAAGAGCAACATTGCTGGCTGATTTTTTGATTGCAAGTAATAAGTCATATAGATATTCAAAATAAGAGGAATTGCAGACGTTTTCTACAGTGTGAAATTATCTCAGTTGTGAGGTCTATTATGTGATGAATTTTTTTTAATATTTTTATTGAACCTGAAATCAAACTGGTTACTAAGAGATCGTTCTTACGAGTTATTTACAAATAGAACGTACCTACAAAAAGTCATTAAACATGCTCGCTTGACCCGCACTCGTTAAAATAATGTAACATTATACTAGAATTTTAACAATATCATCGTCTTGACGAAGGTACTATGGAGACCCCACCCCAGGTTTGTATTTCGCAAGATTTTCGTAACACAGTCTGCGGCCAGCTCCAGACCTTTATAAATATAATTGAGCTTCATTTATTATCGCAAACGATGTCTAGAATTACGAGGCCACTAAACCGTCGCTGAATAATCAATAAAAACCACCCAATACACTATAGTTATGTTAGAGTTTAGACAATATATATGAACCTCGGCTTTACGTTATAATGTTATTATTTTATCACTATATTAATAAATCATTCATATATTTATGTTTCTCGAATTAATATACTTTCTTATTTTAAAACTTTTATTACAAACTAATAAAGTATATTTAAAGGCTGTTTTATGTTGTGGTAATAGTAGGTACGTATTTTAGAACGCACATCGCTCGATGGAGTTTATTCTATTGATTTATATACACATAATATATTGGATCAGGTCCGAAGGGGACTCCCATTGCCAACAGCAAGTCAATTAATGACAACAGTCATGATAAAACGAACAGATTGTGACACCGTCCACTGAATATATTAAAATCTGCTATAGACGCTGATAAATTATACAGCATTAGCTTAAATTGCGGCAAAAATCACTACTAAAAACAAGATGGCTTTGGAAAAATTACCTAACAAAATGGCGGAATATTCAGATGATTGAGACATGGGATATTACACCTTAAGTAGAGTGGACAGGGTTCATTTTCGATGGACAGTTCTGTCGTTCATGAATGCCATTAAGTGAAACTAATTAAAAACATTAGCGATAGATTTTCTCTCATCAATCTTTATATACATTTGTTGGTATTATACATATTCAAAAATAACGTTTTTTAAATAATATATGTAGTAACATAATTCTCCTGTGATTCGCTTTTGGATAGAGAATATTTAAAATAAATTATTAGCGAAACGAGTGATATTAATGTGCAATTAGTAAATGTATCCATTGCAGTATATTTTTGCTCCTATCTATTAACTACCATATAAAAGTACTTCATATATTAAACGGTTGTTAAAAAACGTATTTAATATACACGCCGGTTACGCTTCTAAGAATAATTTTTACTTAGTTTTAAACAGGCAATAAAATTCCCATTTCAACTCCGTCTCTAGTAAACCTTTATGAATATTTTTATGGCCGCCAAAGTGTGGTCTCGTACTAAACTTGTATATCTATAAATACAATAATTATCTTTGCAATTACATTCGACTAACCAACTTATAATCGTAATAATGTAAAATTTTATTAATATACGTCATTGTGCAAGATTTATTAGTAATTTATTATAAATGTAAAATATATTATATACGTAACAACTAACAAACCAAATAAATACGTTTGAATCACTTTAATAGAATATATTTTTGGTATATAAGGTCGTTCGTCAAAACATTAAGAGTTACATCACACTCTCTGTATAAATATTTAAAATGGATTCAATCATAAATAAATTTACTTACTAATAACTGATTGTGAGTCGGACCGCTCTGAATACATTTGTTACTGACGTTGTGATTTTAATAAAACTTTAGATGTACAGAGTAATAATATATTTCGCAGATATTAATATATATATTAGAATCAATTGAATTTTATATTTCATCATAGCGGTTTTTTAATAAGGTCTGCTCCGTTGATTCTTCTAATGTAACTGAGGAGTGGAAATCTAATCTCAGTGAAAAATTCCACCTTCTTTAAGTTCTCAATTCAGAAGTGCTTCCGAATCAAAAATGCGAACTATGTGAGATCCTTCCCATTTCCTACATCATATTATTTATCGGATAAAAGCATTGTGAGGCAGGCAGTCTCATGTCGGAACAATGAGATTACGTGCGAGTATAGAGAAGGTCATTTGTTTTGCGATAACTAGATACATTCTAATATACGTAAAATACAGAGAACTTTGACGCCATTGTGAAGAATATTAATAAACCTTAATTTAAACTGAGCTGTTGAATCAATGTTTTAAATATGATACGTTTAAATGTCCGTAAGGAACATCAACAATGAACAAATTGATACCATAATGAAGTTAGCTAACAATCCGAACAATCGAGACAGAAGCGAGTAAATCAAACAGAAAAGCCTCTTACAAAGTACAAGCATTAATTAAAACTTAACGAAGAACGGGACGTTCGGCCACTAGCAGGTTGTAATTATTACAACTTACACTCGGAGACGGTCAAGGAAATTAACAAATTTGTAAGGACTTATTTAAACATACACATTATATATCTCATAGAATAACTTTTTCAAAGGAAATGTTAGTGAGAAAATATATATATATTGGATTCGAGATATAGGATAGGGATAATTTATCGGCAGGAATTGATGTTATAGGAAAAAGAGGAAAAACCCATATCCGTGTATATATATTACGTAGGACTGACCGAGCGGTGAGTGGCTGAAGAGGATATAGAGTTATCGGAGCGATTAATAAGACGTAAACTTTACCAACCGCAGATGGAGTAAAAACTTATCGAATAATATAAACGGAAACCCCGTTTAGTTAAAATCTTATAATATTTTTTAAATATTTCGAAATAAAACGTATACATTCATTGTATGTAAAGTAGATTGATATTAACAGCTTTGAATATCATAATGGATTCTAACGGGACATTTAGTGACAGATACACAGAGCTAGAAGGAAAAACTTGACATATAATATGAGAAAAACAGCAAGATTTACCGCGAAATAAAAAATACACTGACGTCATTGAAGGCAACACATACAACATACGTATCATGAATACAATTAAACACACACATACGCAAATATTTCAATATCAGTAAATTGATTATTTAAGGACCCCGCCTACAGGACCCTAAATAATTCTATCAGATAAGGTCAATTATTCATAGCGAAACAACTTAGAAACATCTAAAATAATTGAGGAATGATTGTTATTAAAACTCACTTATACTATTAAGTATTAAGGCTAACTTGTAATGAAGTTCTATATTTATTACTTCCACTACATATAGTTAATTAATATCCGTATGTTTGTTTGTTAATAGTGATATTAAATTTATTTATTTTCAAAAGAGTTTAAAACATTATTACGCACACAAGTTTTTGTTTAAACAAACTACATCTAATGTCGGTGAAAAAATGTGACAGTCCAATTAAAAAAATAAAATTTGTTTTAAATAAAATAAATTAACGAAACTAGTGGTCGAATAAACTTTTTAAGAACCATCCAGTTATGACTGTATAAACGTGATCGGTTCAGGATCAAGTCTCAAAACTAACTATTAATTTAAATTTATTCAACATCAATATTAATAAAAGACATTATATATAAAGACTTTCGTCGAAACCCATTTAAATATTTTTTTATAACAAACAATAAATGTTCGTGATTTGTAATACTTTCAACACATTAGAATATAATTATTTGTGTCATATTTTAAACTTATAATCGTACATTAAAAATCATTTAAATTTATATATATTTTCATATAGTTACAATCATTTATTAACTGTGAAGTTGTGTCTTAAATTCATTTCGTTTCAGCCACGATACTAAAACGTTATCCGGTAAAGCACTTATTGGTAATACTATTTTCTATTTACTTATATTTTACGATCTACTCAGTTGGCTTGTCGTGTTCGCGTTCAATAAAGGAAAATGAATTCCGTTTCATTTTCACCCTTATTGATTACGTACAAGTGCTCTAATAAAAAGTGTATTTTTATGCGAATTAACGTATAAAAGATGAAAAACAGAGAGCGTATAACTGTAAAAAAAAAACAACAAACAACAAACTAATAGTATTAAAACTGTCAAAGGAATTACTCGTTACCGTCTCGATTGCAGTTAGCGAACAAAGCTACATCCGTTTAACTTTCGTTGGCCGGTCGTGTGACGTATCGAATGACTCCTATTACAATAACAATAGAGTGCAAAATATTCCACGTGTTTTCGTTCTAATCAAGCCGTCTGTACGCAAAAAAAGGAACAATAGCCAGTTCTCATCTAAAACGGATCTAATTCGTGAAAAGACCCCCCGGTGGGTTGTCACATACATCCCTGTGTTATTCGAACCTATTCCAAGAGCTATCTATCGCAGGTCCGAAAATAAAACCGTTGGAATATTAAATCGGGACTCTGTTCGGAACCTGCGCCGGGAGTCGAAAATATTGGTATGTTAGTATTTTTCGCCTCAAGTTTAGGAAATATTTTAGCAGAGCAGAGGACAAACAATAAACTCTAATAACGGTTAACATTTGAGAAATATCAACCGGTTCGTTAATCGGAACATTGAGAATAAACATCGCTTGGACATAGCAAAAAAAGGAGCTCGAACGATCATCGGTGTGGGCGGGAGAGTTAATGGCCATCTTACAGTTTACGACATGAAGAAACGCAAATAACAGTATGATGATGACGCAGCCAAGCTTACGAGCTAGCACTAGTTTTAATATAAAGGAAACTGAACAAACACTGTACCAAGTCAAACAATTCACGAACAGGACATTCACAAAGCCAGTCAACATAGGGCTCCCGATCGGTAAAAATTTCATTAGTTCCCTAACGCTAACGTAGCACGTAAACGAAGCCTTTGTCATATATTTGGCAGGCAAATTTATATTTTATTGCTAGTAGCAGACGTGTTACAATAGCATGACATTAAGCAGATTGCAGATAAAGCCGGTTGCACACGTTACCGGTGAAGCGAGATCCGTTCGTATTCATTATTATTCAGTTAGCGCTGCAAATATTTTTGCGGGCACGTTTATTTTATGAGTTTATCGCGCGACGCGACGCGACACGGCCTCAGAATGCCGCGCTTGTTTCATTTTGTTGCGATTTATTTATCCGCGTCGGCGACAGGTGGCGCTGCGATCAGTTACACCGATACGTGTAAACTACCTAATAATTCATTCTAACTTTTATTTCCTAACTCGGCCGAACGTTACGTTGAAACAAATAAATATTTTTACTCGTCTCCGTTGTGTTATAGGTAACATAACGTATTTCGAAATGGCATTCAATTGAAACTTTTATTCACAACCGAGCTGAGTTTTTATTTACAAAAAGCTCTGAAGTAGTACTTTCGTTCTTAAAAGAAGACTGTGGCGGTTTAAAAAGTTGTACCGCACTTTTGTGCTTTCAACAAAACTAAACTACGGTTATGCTTCTCTTTTTTAAAATCTACTGACGGTTGAATTAAAATGATACATGTATAATATCACAATGATAAGAATGTGTATAAACATAACCTATTTTAATCAGACGAATCACAAATCCACCATATAAAATTATATATAACAAATTCAAAGAAGAAATTCCGAACAAGGTCCTACTAAATTCATATTTTTTTGTACCAAACTTTCACGATCCGTCCATAGGCGGAGTCAATTAGTTCGGTTGGAACAGACGTCCAACTTCTTGCACCCAAAGCCTTTTGATACCGACATTACTGACATTCACCGCTCGTTTGTCAACACGACTAATAATTTACATTAGTCATACAAATCGTTAAGTACGAAATGTTCCTAATATATTATAAGTGTACACCCGTCTTAATAAATCCGGATGCAATATAGTAGCAAGTAGATTAGAACATGTTAAATTTAATTATTTTTTTTCATAATGCCCAATGCAATGCCCATTTTATTGCTAATATATACTAAATATATATTCAAATACACAATATAATTCGTGCACAGGACCTTGACTTTTATAAGATGTAGTGAATTTTCATATATATATATAAATATAAATGAGTGTGTGTAAAATAAAAAAACTTACAGGGTTTAGTGATGGGTGTTTTGAGACCGTTGTTAGTTAGCTGCGGATTCTCTTGCACCTGCGACATTAAAAATTATATGTTTCATATGTACATCATTTATAATTACAATTACTTTACGTCGAACATAATTTTTTTTTAATTTGAACAATGTTATGTTTTTCACTTGAAAGATTATTACTTAAATAATTCTCGAATCTCTATTAGTATATTAACTCAGTTTTATTTACAAGCAACAAAAAAAAATGATATAAAAATATTCACCTTATTCGTGTAAGGATTGAATATGAATTTGTTTTCTTGCTCTTTCCTCGGCGTCGCTGCTATCACTGACAGAGGTGTCGGCAGTGATTTCATCTCCTGTTAGGAAATTTTACAAACATTTCTGTTAAAATATTTTATATATAAAGCTCTGGGCATAATCCGGTTTATTCCGGTTATAAACGTATTATTTATTGGATATACTATTGTCAATTTTATAGACATAGCTAAGTCTGCGAACATATTCACTTCTTAATAAATAATTAAAATAAAAAATACTGTAACATTAAACATTGAAATGGAATTAAAATTATTTATAGGCGGTATAAAAACTAGGTATATTTGTAAAAACTAACGCTACTTAAACATAGAAGAGCTATTAAACGTGTTATGTAAATATGAATCAAATGGGATCTAACACGTGAATTGCAATTATGAATATCAGATTCCAGATGTAACATTTAAGAACGTGAAGCGTTATTTACTAGAACGGAATGTAGTAGTATTTTAAATAATATACATACATATAACATGAGATTATTAATTAAATTTTAACAAATTTTCGTCACCTTTAATATGCTTTCAATCGGCGGTTGGCTGTCGATGGCATTCTGTGAAAGATAATGATATTGAGTATAAAAAACATTCCACTGCGCTCGAACATTTCATGACAATACTTAATGTGAGTTAAATCTTAAAATGCTCAGCTAAGCTGATTGAATTCAGCAGTTTATTTATTGTATGGAGCAAAAGATTATCGTTATATTATTAAAATTTTCTAGAAAGTAAAACAAATGTTTATCCATTTTCGTCCTTTGCGTTGAAGTATCAATAAAATTATATATAAAACTATTTGTACCCATTGAATTTAAACACGACGATAGAAATTATGGGCTCGTAAAAGGCGTTTCAATGAATTACATATTTTATTAGTACTCAAGAAAACTTTGTGATCCGTTAACTTTTAGAGGTTAAATGAACGAGAGCTGGTTACTTTTCACATGCAATACATTTTAATTGATACAATAAATAGTTTCTTCTAAAACTTAACTAATAATGTATTAATAGTAAGCAAGTTGAAATTAACTTCAAACTTAGCATGTATTAGTGGAATCAATCCGATATGTGATGGCTTAACCCACTCGTAGTTAGTGTTTGAAATGCCCGACTATAGTCATTAATTTATTAATTATATTAACTGAGAGCACTTGTAAACAGCTTATAAAGTGACGATACTCATTAACAGCTTATCGGATTATTAGCTACTTTAACACGCTGCTTGCAGCTTCAAATCCAAAAAAATACATACTTGATACTTTTAATATATCATTGAATATAAGATGAAAGGATCGTAACATCAATGCAAGTAGCACGAGCTATATTTCAGAGTGCAATGATAAACTTATAAAACAACAATTAAAAGTTGTTTGGCTCCAATTCAATAGTATATAGTTGGTTAAGTTAGAAATATATACAAGGGAAAACTTCCTAAGTCAGCAGACTAAACAAGCTTCTAAGGCGGCAACCGCCGTGGCCTAGAAATAAACTTTGTTTTTAATACAAACAATATTAGAGGCTGAGCAAATGTTTGTTCCTCTATGGTAACAATGCTACAGTATAATATAATCATGTGTACAGAACACATGTCCAATACGAGACGGGTTTCAGTCGATTACGTATATATATATTTAAAGTCTAATCTCAGTTAACACGTAGTATAAAAGAAACATAATTTAAAATTTTGTTGTACAGTTTTAGGTCGGGGTTTTTAGAGAAACACGTAATCATTCCAGTTCTTGTTTTAATATTTCACGCTCTGTCAACGCACAGAGGACGTCATCTGGTCTTTGAAAGTAGGGAAAATTACTGTTACTTTTTATTTATAAAGGATATGGTGGTAAGTGGGGATGATATTACATCAAATATATATATATATATATATATATATATATATATATATATATACATATTGTTATTAGGTTTCATATAAGATTTTTGGTTACCCTCATTTTGGATTGCAGACTTTTCAGTTATGATCACAATTAAATATACAATAGTTAGACATTTCAAACATTATAAATATATATATAATAGGTACAATATTATTCGAATTCTATTCGATTTTTCCGTATATAAAATATCAAATAAATAGATTCAAAAGTATTTCAAAGCAACAAGCAATGAGATTCAAACAGTGTCTAATGTTGCCAATCCCTTGCCATGATGTATCTGATTGTTATATAATATCTACTGACCTGTGTCTGGATACCGTTTGGTATCCGTAAGGGCGGTGGTCGATGAACGGGGACACCGGATGTATTCAGACCCTCGTTCTGTTATTGAAAGAAAAACAATCAAACATATAATACTAACAAACACATTGTTCTGATGCAGTTCCAATTATTGTGTCAATGTTTTGAAAATGTAATCTTGTTTTTCTTAAGATATCTATCAATATATCTTATCAATAGTTAATATATTTACTTGATAAGTTAAAAATAACAGCTATAGACTCATTAAAGATGATATCTTCTAATAATGCAATTATTTATATTGTGTTACATAAATTTTAATAATAAACTCATTTGCATCTAGATTCATGTCTTTATAAACGTCACATTATTATACTACGTAAGTACATTCGAACAAAACCTCATTTATATAAAACGTAGCAATAAAACACGTGTTTATAAATCAAAATACCTCGGCGGCGGTCAGAAGCCTTATAGAACGTCTCAACAACTTTCCTTAACTTTACCCTTTAAGCATAACTCAGCCACAATGTGCTTCGATTTTATGAAATAGGTTTACAGCTTAACGAAGTTCCAAAGAACTATATTTTAAAATTCAACTTTTATTTTCACAGTAGACTTCTATCGTGGCTTAGATCGCTTGAAATGTATTTTAAATATGAAAACTATTTTAACTCCATACATAATGTAAATAATACCCTGTTTGAAAAAGATCTGAAACGTTTACACTAAGAGATGTGATAAGCAGAATATTTACAACATTGATAACAATGTAATTGCTTTATTAATTTTAAGTAAACACCTTAAAATTTTATGGCATCTTTTCAAATAGTCTTAAATGTCCCCTTGATGGGCGGAGTTAGGTTGAGATAAGATTCTTTAATAATGAATCATATTAAAATGTTATTATACGAGTAGTATCTAGCGGTATGCTCGGATGGCGATAGAAATCGTGCCATATACAGAATCAGCTAATTCTAGTTATATACCAAAATATTTTTTTTATAATTAAGTTTATATGGTTATTATACCACGTTGTATGAGTGTGTTGGTTTACAAAACATTTTGTCGTTTCTAGAGAAAGTTCAAGGACGCCTCCAATGTATTTAGGGCCTCCGGTCACGCGAGCCCTGATACAACATTTATTTTGGCCGTTACGTTTCATGGATGAAGGGATCTCGTGATTTATTATTGACTATGACAGTTCCCACTTTAGATATGAAGTTATTTATATTAATAGGTTTATAATATTCGCACTTACCTTGTTGTAGATGTTAGGTCGGTGGTAAATCCGGCCATTTTGTGGTGCGTGGGCGGGCTTCTTAAATTCATTCTCGCGTCGGGACGGGTGACCTGACGACAAGATATAAAAATTGTGACTCTTTCCTTAATTTCTTAATTATAATTCTTCATTAATTCAGGGATTTTATCCAAACGGCTTTTGTTTAAACATTTGATGCATTTCCATCACTGAACAACTATATTCCGTATATAAAACGTACACTATTTAAGAATACATCAATACTTATAAACTGTTTCATTGACAAAATCTTAATTTGAAACTTCCCTACAAATCTTTTTCAATATTGACTTATTTTTAAAACTTTTATAATATCAGCTGATATTCCGTTTCGTTCACACGATCGCAAGTTACGACTGTCTAAATTAAAACCGTTTTTTCTAACTGAGACATTTGTGCAAGCTTAACATAAGAGAAGCGTCTCTTTATTTTTATATAACTCGGCTGAGTTATATAAAAATTAATTTCACTGGCACTGTTCGAAACCGAGACAAATAAGTGACATGCGTACGATAAAATATAAAACAAGTTAAATACAGAATTTCATAACTTTCAAAACCTCTGCAAACCAAATGTTCTAGAAAACTCTTTACTCATAAAATTTATGATTATACAATAATGTTTCCAAAAATACTTATTTTTATTTTTTATTTTATTTTGCTCTAAACAAATTTTAAGTAAAGACTTTCGTCTAAGTAGATGCTATTGTGTCATATTTTGAAACTTCATAAAAATTGTTTATGACCTCAGTAAAGGGCATGAGATAAATAAATAAGTACTACGCTTGCTGACCCTTATGGTCAATAACGCTATCTCACTCTGTCAAAACATTTTTCTCAATCTTTGTCACCTCTATTATCGTCATAAAGACAACACCTCTAAAACGCCTATAACTTTCTTAACCAATCAAGAAACGTAAGAACATCCCTTTTAAATGCAGTAACTTAGACAGTAAGGAACGTAATTAAATTTTGACAAAATTACAACCAGTCTACCGATAACCGTGAAAGAGATCATAAATATGTATATACAAAACGTCTGCGCGAACATCTTGCTCCCAAACTTTAAATTTAATTTCACTATTTCGTGTATTAATTTGTGTATTAGTTAATCTTCGTTTGTTTCTTATAAAAAAAGTTAATTAAATTAACATATGTGTTTAAATTAAAAATAAACAAAATAAAACGTCAATACGACTAAATAACCGCCTAACAAATTGTCGTAAAAATCTCCGAGCGACAGACACTTTAGACGGAGACGTTATGGTAGCAAGGGCATTGTATGGCTGGCTAAACGATTTAGTAATTAAAGCTTGAATCCTGGCCTCCGAAGCTCGGATGCTGCAGAGTTATTTAATTTGCAGCAACCATGTGGTTTGAGGGACCATGTTATAAACAAGACGTGTAGCTGCTATGTGCCAACTCCCAGGAGATTAACGTGCTACCAATATACACTTCATGCGGACAATTGAATTCATACTTAGTTTAGGACTTCGAATGAAATACTATTAATAAACTATATAACCGAATAATTATTAACATAATTGCTATACCAATATTATTATTTTTACATTATTATATAGATTAGGTAATAATAAAAAAAAGTATCATTGAGGATCAAAGATAATACACGATAGAAAACTGATCCTGTAAGTAAACCGGACTTAGTTTGTGGATTAATGAAAGAAAAGACTCGTCTCGATAGAAAGACATTTCAAAACTTTAACTACTAAGGTTCGGTTCATAATAGCGAAATACTCTCCTAGTACTTTTATAATGTAGGCTATATTTTAATCTTTATAAATATAAACTTTGACAAATTGCTAAAACGATGGAACATTTGTTTTAATACAAAACGATATAACAACATTACGGAACTTATTTACAAGAAGTAGGTATATGACTCTTAATAACTCGCATTCCTCAAGAATAATGACAGAAAATCTCAAAAGCGCAATGAAGTAGCACTTTTAACACGTTACATCGGCATAAAACCAGAAATCGCTTTTATGCGTCCATGTAAATGCGCCCTAAGTGTTGAAGGGGAGTCTAACCAGTAGCAGGAGACCCCCTCCTCCCAACTCCCATCCACTGATGTGAGGTTCTCAGTCTCTTTTTAGCTGGTTTATGGAGATTGCAAACGGGAAAGAGGACTCTGTAAACTACGCTTAGCTTTTACTTGACGTGTCTTTATATATTTTTATTGTTATAATCTTATTTTTAACAAATAATTTAAACATAACAAGATATTTGTAATATAATCTGATCTAACATAATGAGACTTCAGTATTACAAGGTCGGTTAATATAAATTTAGCATCTATCCTATAATCTCGTGTACTTCAAATGTTTATAAAATCATTATGTATATATAAAACGACTGCAACATCCTCCGTGTAATTTAGTAGCAATTGCACGCATCTGCGAGCAGATACCGACGCGGTCTAGCATCCAATAACTAGAGATATTGCCTGGCTTATTTATACGTAATTATCACAAACTATATAAAATACGTTTTCAATTTGCAAGAGCATAAAAATTAATTGACTCCTCAAGATTATTTAGAAAAAATAATTAACAACAAGGATCGCTCCTACATTTCCATTAAGAAAATTTATTATAACAAGATAAAGGACAAGATAAGACTAACATCTCTCACAATATTGAAAGGATTTGACACACAGCGTGTGAAATTTCAAGTTCAATTACTCACACATAGTCGAGGCTGATTGATCAATTTGTTGTTTTCTATTACATGCTACTTGATAACAACTAATGTAACACGAGAGAACACATTGAGGAGTTATAAATTTTATAAAGGAAGCTAAGACTTCGTCATAAAATACTTCAATAGTTAGCTTTCAATTTGATAGGAATAATCTTAATCAAGCAAGGCAGGTTTTATAATCATTCCCATCAACTCGGACATGATAAACTGGAATACCTATTTAAGAGAATTTAATGTTATGGTATTAGTGCGCTTATACAATCAAAAACATTTTATACCTAGGCATATAAAGGTAATAAAACATGTTATTAGTTCTTAACGAGCCTATACGTACTATACATAAATGACATATAAGTGATCATCACTTTGCTATTAAAGGTATCTTGAGCACGATCACGAATGAAAAAACTGTTACGGCTCTATAAAATATAAGACTTATGAGATGCGATCCTCAATAAAACCTCCAGCACAACTTCGAAAAAATTGATCAAGACGTGGCGGTGAAAGACCATCTTGGTTATTAAAACCAATACTCATAGAAAATATAACATTATATTTTCTAACAAAAATATTTTTGCAAACATTTTTTCTGCGATTGACATAAAAAAAGTTTATTTAAAGCCAGTTTGCAAGTGTATTAACAATCGTTTTTAAAAAAACTATCACGTTTCGAAATCTGTTTCACGTCACATCACGTCATCGTATTTTATTGGGTTAAATAAAAAAGAGCATTATATAGAAATACAAAAGTGATCGCTTCCAATCGAATATATATAAAGTATCAGGTGTCCCTTGTCAACAGACAACCCCTTATAATTCTATCAAACGCGATACCATAACAATTTGCGACATCTCCCTTCTTAACTCGTATGTTTTATAAATGCTACAAAATGTATTTCATGTCGGTTGTTACTATAGTGCAAATTTAAATATTTATTTCATATCATAGTTTGTCCATATACATATTAAGTTTCATCTAACGCGTAATATCCTCTGGGAACAGACCATTTTTTGTGGACTTCAGTCTACCTTATGTCCTTATCTTAAACATGTACAAACAAATTTCGTCCAAGTTCGTCGTATAGGGTAAACGTGATAGACTTAAACACATAAGTATCGTTATTTCTCATACATATTTTTCTATAATTAATTATAACTATGATCTAAATATTATACTTAAAACAATCGACGAAATACCTATACACCGATTAATTTAATTTTTTTCTATGTCTATAATAAACTTGAGGATTAAATTGGAAATGATAACCTAAGCTCTCAATCATAGACAACAGATAAGGTCACGTGTTCAAAAATATATTATTTATATGAATAAAATGATTACCATAAGCCATACATCCAGCATTACAAACAAGCAAATAATATTCAAATATCCCGGTAAGCTCCGACGAAATATGTGGGCGACATCTCTGGAGATAACTACAAAGAACGTAAGTTACTGGGTAATAAATTCTATATAGTACTTATCGAATTGAGTCACACGTGAAAATAAGTAGGCCTTTGAATATTACTTTACCTTTTTCAGTATGGAATCATGAGAGAAAGTCGGCTACCGAAGGATAACATCTTCAACTAATGTTTTTTTGATGGAAACATCTTAATATAGATAATATTGTAGGTATGTACGGTGAATCAAAAATGTATGGGTAATATAATGTCTGTAATTATATTAATTCTTTTGAATAGAAGCAATACATTATTATATCTAGATTTTATTCCAATCAAACTCTTAACTCTCTGAGAAATTCTAATATTTAGCTGGGAAATTCGATTCGTCCTCAAATTACTTTACATTATTTATGGAACTTAGAACTCTTTAGACATGTATGTTTGTGTTACTACCCATTTTTACCAGTTTTCACCCATTTCAATACAATCACAAATAATAACTTAAATACAAAAAGGAATGGATAAAAGGATAAGTGATATAAATCTTATGCATATGCATATTTAAATGTATTCCGATTTCTTTTAACATGTATAATTAAGAACAGAATCTTATAAATTTTTGGTTTCTCATTCATTAGTCAAACCAAAACAACAAATGAAATAGCAAAAACCATTTGGGCAACTTTTCTCCACACTGATTCATGATTATTTATTAAACGGCTATAAATACCGAAACAAGCTTTGAATTTTTAAGAAATTTACATCTTCATTTGGTTTTTATATAATTGTTACAATCAGTATAGAATGAATACGAATACATACATTGAACGTTCAAAAATATGACAAATTAAAAAATAAAGGTATGTACACAATATGAACAAAACTAAAGCTATTTGAGTTTAAGACCATTTCAGATCAGACGTATTATTGCTAAGTATCAAAAACATCAGCAACTGAGAAGTTTAGTGCCTGTTGCATTTAAAGATGAATGAATTTTTGTCGTCTGAATAGTATTTGAATTTATGAATCCATTATAGTAACGGAGAACGAATTGACTTATTTGAGAAGCTTTTAAACAATATTAGGAAGTAGTTAATATCTTTAGCAACTCCAGTAATATCCGTTTTTAAATTAAAAAAGTTATATTTTGATTTGTTAAGGAAATCGTTATTACGACGAAAAGGAAGAATAAGAAACGGCCCACGATGGTTTTAAAATAAATTATATCACTACGCTGTATTAGACCCGGGACTTTTTAATGTTATAGAATTAAAAAAATACATGTAAAGCTCATAATTTGCAAAACATTAAAAAGTAATCAGTTGGTAAGCGCAAGGTGACGGAGTGGTTGTGTGTGTGTGTGTGTATGTGTTTATGTGTGGTGGTAGTAACAATGACTCCAACTGTCCAATGACACGCTCACCTGCGGACGTTGACACATGCGCCGGCGCAGCGCACCGCACCGCCCATGCGTTTCGCTTTTTAGTATCCGTTCCGATGTTCAGATCGGATTCCTTCGTTTTTTTTATTCGAATCGGCATGTTAGTGTTGAATCTAAATGTTCTTAAATTTTGTTTCTACCTGAGCTTTAAATTTTATTTGAATTGTCCATCATGTTAACTGGATGAAATCCAGCATTAATCTTTCTTAATCTATTTTTTGTAGACAATGTCGATGTGTTTTTTTTTATTTTCAATAATATTGACCGACCTCAATGCGAATGAAATGCGAAGAATAAGACAAATCAATAACTAAAGTATGTCTTGTACCCTTAACTAATAAACAGTTGGCAAGCAGGCTTAAGAATGGTAGTTAAGTCACGAGCAGCAATAAAATGACCTGCACTTATTATACTCATTACAATGAAGATTGAAAACAATTTTCTACACGCAAAAATACCTTCAGGAAGGTTTAAGAATATAAAAATTAATTTGAATATAATAAGATATTTCTTTATATAAATGAAAAATATTAAATAACAATATAATATTAATTCATCACTATTATTCCATTTTAAAACAAATTAGACGAATTCATTAAACACGATGTTATTAATGACTAAAGCTCTGACTAACTCTGCGAACCTATTAGATTATATCAATTCAACAGGCGTGGGTGCAAGGAATATTGTTTTGAGTTTAGCACTAACTGAGTCTATCTAGATTTGTGTAAATTTACCTGATTTGAATCCAACTCAAGGGTATCGATAAACGGTCTAAAACATAAAACTGCAGTTAAAATATCTAATATAATATACTCATAGATTTTTTTTTGGTTTTGGTTTGGTTCGGTTTGTTCAGTTAGCGACCTGTAGTACCATATTTCAATAAATCTTGATATAAACAAAAAATAGCCAATATCATAAAAGCCTACCCACATATCGACAAACGCCAACGTCGATCCTGTAACATGGATATTTTTTTATACGTTTTTCTCGATCACAGAGATGGATTGAATATATCAATCTAGTAGCGTCGCGGCATAATGTATCTAAAACTTAATTTCCTTATTCGATGTCACCGTAACAATATTTATACGGAGACCTCTAAATAGAATATTATCAACAGATACCACAGTAACCAATTCCATAATGCTCCAAAGAACTATAACCTTAAATTGATAATACAAAGTAGTCTTTATAATGTTCAGAGCCGTCTATATTTAGAATGGTTGATCCTTCAATAGAATATTATAATATAAATATAAAAATCTATACATGATTAAAAATATTGGAGCAGAAACTTTTTTCATTCAGATATAATAATAAACTTGAGGTGAATATATTTAATTTCATCAGTTTTTCTTTAAAGTTTTTAACATAAACAATATCTGTTTTTGGTTATAAACCGTCTAAGACTTATGTTTCACTTTATAACTATCAGATCAACATCAAACTTAGATTATACGGAAGATACAAGATTCATCAAACATTTAATTATAATTAATGAGTGGCGTAATTGAGGAATCACTTTCTAAATACGTACTTACTTGGATGAGATTACAAACCATAAAGGGAATGCAAAACACGTTTGTAGTTTGTTTCGCGAGGAGTATCTTTCACAAGGAGGTCAATGCGAACTGTGATCATTCGAGGTCTTCCCTTCTTTAAGGTTCCTCGTACACCGGTTATAGCACGAATATACGGTATTGTGATGACATTCAACGTCACAAGGTAAAGTTAAAAATTATTCTACAGTCACTTAACCAATTTAAACTGATCGCTAGTATATAAAACATTCATCTTGTTAAGAACGAACATATTATTTTTATGCGATTTACGTTATTTATTAATAATAACATTGTGAAGTAATTTATTGTGAATTACATCGTAATGATTGCAATAAATTATCTTTCAGTTACATAACATATCTACTTGCGGTCGAAAAAAACATTATGAACGTGTGTTGGGATAGTTTATTAACTATTATCATTTATAAAGTTATAATAGGAAATAAATTTCAAATAGAACATGTATATTGTTTATAATGTACTGAATGTATTAAAACCTTTCTGGGTAGTTGAATTAAATTTGTCGAAAGCTTGATTCATGGTCACACACAACAAAAGTGACGTAAATATAAACAAAACACAAAGCATAAACACAAGGCATATAAGCTCTGCTTCCTGAACTCAGCCCTCTGGAGGTTTTGAGGTATAGTGAGGTAATGATGAAATTCATGCAAACGTTCGTATTATTATCGTCATTAAATTGAACTCTTCCTTGTTACTAAAATGCTAATTCTAATTCGTCTGCCCTTGTGGCCGTGTCTACGGAGGTCGGCTAAAGGATATTTCCATGATAAAATTAAAAGTAGATATGTTAAAAATATTTTATATGCAGACGACCAACAGCTAATAATAAATAACTTGTTATACAAAACACAATTTTTTTTTTGGTTTTTAATAACTTTATTTAAAACATGAATCTAATCAAATTGAAATACACTCAAAAATTACTCATTGATTTTATTAAAAATTTCTTAAGTAAATCGATGCATGTACTTGTGTATAAATAAAATATGTATAGGCATGAGACCGTTTCAAATAAGATCTAACATGCAATTAGTAAACAAAATAGCTCACACAGTGAAATACGCGGGATCCCCTCCCACCCCGTACGTTATTATAAGGCTATAAGCTAACATATGTATAGGCATGTTTGTAATGTACAGCGAGTACTCTTTTCAAATGGAAACGTAATTTTCAAGAGATCTCTATATTGAGTGCGTTTTGAGCGTACTCAGCTTTACTTGCAGTGCAAAGGTTTTTTTTTAAATATAATTTTTAATCCACTTCTTTTGGCTTCACTTTTGATGTTTACTTTTTGATTTTTTCTTATTTGGAATTTCTGTTAACAGTTTTTCCAAGTTTTGCAATTATCCTTCCTATAATATTTAAAATAATTTTTCAAACATTTAAATGGAATTCAGAAGACAATAGTGGGTAATACTTTATTAAAACAATCGTTATGTCCAAATAAATTTAATATATTTAACGCTACGAATGTCAGATATAAACTGCATTAACTTCAGATTTATAACAGAGACCAACAACTTAGAATACAATAGGACTTTGGATACATAAATAACAATGAGATTTGAGTACTGACATCGGATATACATAGGAACACTACTACAGAGATACAGACGTACAGTTCACAATTATAGTATATGAACAAAATTGCAATACAAATATAATACAATGGACCTTTAGATTGGTTTTAACAATATAAAAGCCATAGTGTTCATTACCAGTATATATTACTGATGATAAATTTTATGACCCCATCGTAAAACATGCAATAGGCGGCTATTATGAAGGGAAGCCTTCAACGCGTACAATGATTTGGTATCGCGAGTACGAAGCAAATACAAAAATTACGTGGCGAGAATCTGTTATTTTGTAACGAATTTCATATGTATTAAACACTCTTGTTATTTTATATCTAGTATTATTGCTTACATTTACCAATAAAGATTTAATAACTTGTTAAAACCGTCCACGGTCACTTTCATATGCGAAGTAAATTATGTATGACTTTTTCTCAACTTTGCCATTATATATTGTAAATTTTTCAACGCGACATTCGTTACATCAGTCATCATACATTTTACATATTAAGCGTCCAAACCACTAGTAATTCGTAGATCAATACTAGACATGCCTTTCTACACAGACGTGAGATATTTTATGTCAATAGTTTAACAAGTTTTGTTATAATTGTAAACGTATGTCAGTCTGTTTGTTGCCTTGGTATCAAAATCAACAAGTGAATTTTAATCACTACAAGTTAATTGTATTGCAGATTTTTATTTCAACACTCACATTTCCGAGGTCGGTAATGGTGAATGAATGTCAAGGGTGAGTCGGTGACGTAAGAATTTGCTCAGCAAATAATTATTAAAATATAAAACACTTTAAAAGGTTTCTCTCTCATTCTTATGTATGTATTGTTACGTAATAAATCATACAATTTTATACTTTAAAGAAACAGGGAACGAACGGATCCATTGTCGCTATAATAACTTTTGAAATACTATAGTCTAAATAAAGAATTCTAAAAACAGCGATAAAGCTGCTGTTTGATAGAAACTAACCAACAATGTTCGCACAGATAAAATAATAATAAAATAAAATACTTTAACATTCCTAGACGTCTTTATACTCGGAGATGTCTTTAACTAGAGCGATATCAAGGCTACGGTTATAGTGTAGAAGCGGAGGCGGACAATGGACCAAGGCCGTGGTACAATAAGTATGTCATTAAAGCGAGATTTATAATGCGGCATGTTTTGTAAATTATATAAGAGTTATATATTGTGCACTTTGAGATTATTCATTCGTTACATTCGTTAAATTTTCAAACCCTATTAACGATTGAGCATTTTACTTTAATGCTTATTTATATTTTCACATTTCTAATAAAAATTAAAAACATTTAAATTTTCTTTCTTGGTCTTAAGTTTTATTATTTTTTGTTATATACCTCAAACTGTATGAGATAGCATTGAACACTCATTAATCTATTAAAAACAACTTAATACGCTTCCGCATACAAGTGTCATGACATATGATCCGTAAGTATTATGGGACACAATGAAAATTAATTCCACAAATATATTTCAATTTGGCCATTGTTATATACACCATAACAGATAAATAAATTTATATTCCAAAAGTTTTTTTTGAAATTTTTTCTCATGTCATTTCAAACAATTTACATAATATACGCATAGAAAATGTCTAATCGATTACAAAGAAAATGAATCGAGGGCAGAAGTTACTTGGAATAAAAAAAAAACTAACGTTAGGATAGTCCGACAGTTTGCGTTTCCTATAAGTGATGTGTCGATTCGCAAAACATTTGTGTCTGCGGATACTTATCCAAACGCTGATACTTGCCTCCAATATCCGCGGTTCCCGACACTAAGACAAATCCTAACTATTTTACTCAATCAATATATACACTAAGTTTTAAACAATAAATTACATAGATTTTGTGTGACAGGAAGCTAATCGTTTTTGTTAGCGAAATTGTTTATCATTTACTTTAACAATATTTAATGCAAATTTAATTATTTACTTATAGATTGCTAATAAATAAGGTAAAATATGTGACAAAGAAGTAATCAATACGTACTTTTTCTTAGAATATTCTCAGTGGAATAATGACTCACTATTAGCCAAAACATCTCTATGAAAGACAACGCATATAAACAGCAATATAGAAACTACAATATTTAATAATCGTAATAAATTAAGAGAATTATGAAAATAGTAATCAGTCTATAAGTAATTAAAATAATAATAATAATAACTTTAAAAAAATTATACCACAGCAAACGGCATTGTTGTTACGATTGTGGTATATAGGGCGAAGTAATTATTATTTAAATTAAATTCTCAGAATAATGAGAATGTATTTCAGAAACTTTGACTAAGATAAAGAATAACTTAATTCGTTCGTGTTCTTGAATGATTTACTTTTATGAACAGCTTAACCTGTCTGGTTAGTTTTATGAGCATTTTTTAATATATATATTTTTACTATAACTAAAAACATTTTTGTTATTGTATCTACAGGTGTGTATATTCTTTAGTTGAAATCATATTCATAGAGCTACTACAGAACCCCTCATCTTCCATTTTTACCCGACGGCGTCACGAAAATAGATGATTTATTTCAATTTAAAATGTGAATTCATTAAATAAATATATATACATTATTATAGAGTCAACAAAGGACTTTTTATATCAATAGAAAATATATATGGAGTATTTAATTTATATGTATTTTAAAGTTTAGCCTAGTTTTGACAGAACTTATTTGCTGATTCTCGGTACCTACCAAAGAGGTCATAGTGTTAGGCGAACGTAATTTTGTTTTAAAAAATTGTAAATATAAATTGTCACATAACATAAAAAAAGTTTTTGTTTTATTTATACTCATTTTAATTTTATAATTGATACAATAAAGAACAACAGATTATAAATTTTACAGAGATATTATGACCGATTCGTATAAGGAAATTAATGTCAATAAAATTAAGCATTGATGACAAAACTTCAATTATTTCCAATGGTTAAGTAATTGCACTCGGGAACAGAGATTATATTTTTAAACATTAATCTTATAAATGTTTCGATAAAAATAAATAATTGTCATATATTTTTGACATTCGTATATGGATTAAAACAATCACTCATAGAAGAACTTAGTTATAATCTATATAAAGTCAATAATAATTTAATAATATATATTTTTAATTTGACCCTTAAACATTTATCCCGATATAATCTATTACTATGTGTTGGTAGTTCGCATATTATAAACCAAGCATTAATATTATTTACAAATAATGATTATTCTTAAATATTAAAGCTTTTTTAACACAATAAATGTAAAGGGCAAAACTGTTGATAAAGACACAATAAGTATTCTCATGGTAGTAATGCTAGCACCATAAAAGGCACAATAATAACACAGTGACAAGTCAATTTGCGAACGCATCCCGATGTGGTTGTCAGCGAGGATTATACTGAAGCGATTTGTTTGCCGCTGAGATCAAAATGTTTACAATAAAGGATATTTAATAAAAATATATCCTTTTACTGTAAAGTGCAAGTATATTGTGATAACGAATATGAACTACCAATAGAGACATTGTAAGATATAATTTGATGTTAGAATTTTAATTCTGGCAATCGGTAACAGGATGATATAACATATATACAAAAGAAAAAAAATAGATGAAATATTCTATACATATATACAATGATCATATACAAAGGCTATTAAGACACGATCAATTGTCAATTTAATTTGTGTTCGCAACATGATCCCCGGTGTGTGAGTGTGAACGGAGATTACAGTGAAATAACTTTGAGATAACGTTAGCAATACTATTACTGTATATATCACGGACAATAAATAACATAACATTATCTAACTGAAGTAAAGATTTTATAATTATATAAAACATTTAATATAGAAACTTAAGATAGATGCGCATCCGGATTTGTATGCGAAAATTTTTATTTTAATATCAGATTACCCAGGATATAAAAAGTAAATTTAGTTTAAGAATATTCATTAATGATATTTTAGAATATTATAGATTTATCAGAAGTCGAATCCGAAATCAACAATCTAACTCTCGGCAAAACGTGAAAGTTTTAATTAATTTAGGTATATTTAAACATTAACCCAAAACTTTATAGGTATATACAATTACTAATCATACAGGAAATATATGGGAACAAATAAAGATACATATAAGGTAGAAATCAAAGGGTTCGTTGAAATTGTAAATATTATATAATATACCCATAAATCGACCGCTTCGTGTGTTTATGGGTATCTGTTCAACTTCCCCGTATCCAATAATCCCTTTATCCCTTAACTGGAACGATCGAGGAAGCTGATTTATAAATCAATCCGCTACGTAAACTTATAATACCGCAAAACAGATACAAATTAAGTCAACATTTAATATTATATTCACAAATAAGATAAAATCTATATGATTTTATATACTTCTCATCATTACGGACATTGAATAGGCATTACACTTTTAGTTACCACGTGTAAAGAATACTTAGCATGACTTTTAAGGAAGCTGGGAGGATTCTATCAAGTGATACCCCATCTACCACCTACCGTACGTCACGTGGTGGTAAGTAATGATCGCAAGGCGGTAGACTGTACATGCTCGAGCTTGTTATCGGAATTAGCCGTTGCATACTGCAAACACGCACACACGTACAAACTTACACACAACACACACATACAGCCGTCCAATCGCTGTGAAGCGAAACCAATTGGAAGTCTCATTGCGTTTCTTCTATTAGTTGTTTTGTTTAAGTAAGTTTGACTTGAACTATCCTGTTTTTAGTGGAATTAAAATTTACACGATCGTTTCACAACAAGTAGACAAGTCGCCAACAGCGAACTGTGAAACGCAACAAATTAAAACAAGAAGCTAACATTAGAGAGTAAGTTTAAAGAACTGATACGAGCTAATGAAAATAATTTAGGCAGTAGGCGTTTACCTATGGAACATTAGCATTGTTACCGACAGTAATTAATACGAGTTGCATATAGAAAAAAACGGTACACGGCGATAACATACAATAGCAGCGAAAAGCACTTTCACGTGAATAAGTTAATATGCGGTTACATACAATTAAGATCTCAAGATCTAATAATGATAGAGAGAAATCTCAGTTATATCATTTAAGTGTGCCATTAAAAACAACTTTTGCATACAATGAACGTAGACAGGACTGTTTTTATGAACTTTGAAAAATATAAGCGAATAATTTCCTAGTTTGTGACTAATCTTATCTCAATTTTTCATTACACTCAAACACATCAAGTGTAAGAAACGTTAAATTTGGCCAGATTTTTAATATATTTCATGTAATAAATAAGCTAGTGTTCGTACCTAAGGAATGAACTTTATGCAGAATTTAAGTCGCAAATTTTTGTAATACACACACGAAATGTTGCAAATGGTGAGGTAATTTTGAAATATCTGGTCATGTCTGAATCGAGTAACATTATTAACTATGGAGGGCATCAGCTTAGCGAGCGTTCCCAGCGCTGAATGAACGATCGCTCGTCAAACGTCCAATCACTCACCATTCTCGTCATATTTGCCGATAAACATGGGTTTACCAACCTAAACTAGGTCATTTATGGACGATACAAATTTGTCGATTTAATAACTCAATTTTTTTAACAATTATTATTTACGTATTAAAATGTATAACAAAATTTTTAACACGTTTTAAAAGAACCGTCTCATCGTTTCGAAACTATACAAATAAAATCCCATTTAATTCGAAGACGGACATTGTCCTTTTCAAATGTAGGCCATCAAAATCGATGATTTCCAAATGATGAAAACCAATTTAGTCATACAGCCGTACCCTCTCTAACGTTAAAATTGCGTGATTAAGGACAATGTCGTTATTATTAATTCAACTTCTGTCAATAACAAATCAAGTGCAAAATTTAATTTTCTATACACATTATTTACTAAGATTATACATAAATTAGTCGAACAATTTCATTTAATACATTTGTATAATGATGTCACTATAATAAAACGGAATGATATTACAGTTTAAAGCAAATCGTCATATGTAAAGGAGTCTAAAACAGCTAATAGAGGGAATAATTGAAGTGAACTAGACGCATATTGGGGCACTACAATCGACAGACCGACAGCCGACAATTTTGCATGTATAATCTTGAATACATATGGCGAATGAAGTTACGATAGTTTAACTATATTTTGAATGAATACATAAAGAAAATATTGTATTATTAATTTAGGATACAAATAATTGTTATATACGTATGAGTATCATTAATTTCTTAATTTTTATAATGAAATAAATTGTAAGTAAGTTGTCAGTTACTTTAAAATATTATGTTTAATGTCAGCAAGTTATATAATTTAAACGAGACAATTTAATTCCGAACATCCCATCTATGTTATTACCTTTATTTATGTCACACGATATATCAGACGTACATAAACCCACGGACACACAGACGTCGGGATTACAATGGACGCTGCGAACGACGCGTTGAATCATTTATTAGAAGCCAACCGGACTGTAGCCGATGAATCATGATACTTAAATTATATTTAACGTTTGAATGTGTAATGAACTGTCACAATTAACACCGAATAAAGAATCTACTTACAGAAGAAACTCGCAAAAACTGGAGCCATCATAAATATTACGATGTTGAATACGAGCGCTCGAGACGGTCCCCGGAATACTGTTTTTTTTTTTTGTTTCAGGTGAAAAATTGAAGATTCAAGCAGCACTCGGCTTGTATCAAATAACTTAGCCTTTGTTATGTTAATATCCGCCTAAAATTATCTTCCCGCCACAAACTACATATACAAAGCTACATTCACTACCACCTTTAAAAAAGTGAATTTATCATTTTAAGTAGAGCTCGTTTATACAGAGACGTTTTGTTATAACGTGGTTCTGAGATTCAAATATCTACCTCTCATACAATTTAGTGTATTTACATTATTATGCAACATTTGTTTAACTAATACAAGGAAGTTCTAGAGTGGATTAATATATACTCGGTTGGTATTTAAAATCATGTTTTGCAATTAATATAATGTACGTCAATATTCACATAAGGAGAATTTACAATCAACTCACATTCTTGATGTCTATACGAATCATATATTAATAATTAATTTAAAACAAAAGTATAAATTCAATCAATTTAAAACCATAAAAATTTTAAAAACTTTGTAACAGTCAGTATCAAATTATTTTATTATTAAAAATGATCTTCCGAAGTTGCAATTGAATTAAGAGAACGTAAATATAACCTATTACCCTAAATCTTTAGACTTGAAGACTCGCAAAGTTGCCAGAGAATTAAATCGAATTTCTACTTGAACAAGTTTGAGTATCTTTGAACCCTTTGAGAGCTGAATGGACGGATGATCAAACGGGATTCTATGTATATGTATGTTAGATTATGCCAATATAATAGGACGCTTATTACATAGTATTAAAGTCTATGTTCCAAGAAATCAGATTAACATAGTTATATGACATAATTTCTAAGTAAAGTTGTTATTCAAAGAAATTGAAATAGGTTTTTGATTATAGCATTAAAAATGTAATCAGGAAGATTAATAAACAAATTAATTAGTTATCAAATATTAAATTAATTATATACATTTAATAGCAGCGAAACAAGCAAAATAAAATATAAGTCAATGTGACACAACACATTTTAAGTCTACTAAAATTCAAAGTTATCAAGATTTCACTTCGTAAAGGAAAGGAGCAAATAAAACGGGACACAATATAGAAACAACTTCATGGTATGTGAACATAAAAGCTATGTTATAAAAACATCAATTCCGCAACAAAGTCACGACATTATAGAAAGCATATTACGTCAGCAACAATGAACAATAAATAACAGTATGCACACTCGTTCACCGTTAAAAAGTTCCACTGATGTATCTCATTGTGATCCCTTATGATCATTTGTCACTACAAATTGTATACACAAAATATTTTATTACGTTTTAAATGATAAATTGTTCGTTTACTAAGACGCTGATTTGATTTTGAGGGACTTTCATAAATATGACGTCACTTAATCACACTGTATGGCCCAAGGCTTATTAAATGTGGCTCTATTTCAATAGCGTCGGATTGTTCCCTTCCTATTTGATTAACGAAACCACTACCATCTATTCATTCTTATATATTATATAGGGGATTTATTAATTCTTGTAATATTTATTAATAAACCCTGTATTATTTGGCTAACACACCGCACAAGAACTATTTAATTCAAGGTTAAATATTCTTGATATTAGAAATATTCGAGATTGTATATGGTAACAATTCACTGTATTTATATTCATAACTAACTAATTATTTATTTTATTTTTAATCACCACTAATACAATGTCAGAGTATTTAAGATATTTGTCTCTTTTTGTGAGCATCAAATCTTAAGCCTGAACCAAGAATAAATAGAAATACTATATTGATTCCGTTTTTTATGTTTTGTCATATATTATAGGTTAGTTTTAAATCCCTACATTACACTTATGTACATATAATAGGTGCGTGTGTTGTTTGTACTCACAGGGCGCTGGGCTGGCTGGCTCGGCGCATATTCCGATGGATTTGCTGGGGTCGTCGATGAGAGTCTGGGCGAGCCGGTAGTCACCAAGCTTGATCTGAATCTGCTGACTGACGCGGTCCTTGTTGGTCACCTGGCATACCAAAACAAGTTCATTATAATACTATATTATCATCAAATACAACAAAATTACCGCAACTTAGATACTCATCATCTTAAAAATTTAAATAAATCAAATAGTCATAGACTGAATGCAATCATTTAAATGGGTCACGCCGAGCTTAAGCTCTTTTAATATCATCAGAGTTATTGGCAGATCAAACAAAGAAAATCTGAACGGTTCAAAATAAAATAGACAAATCTTAAAACAGACGATTATTTACATTATCAATGGAGCCTCTAGAAACATGTTACAACAAGCCTACATTTGTGTCATGTTCAAGGATATATATAATACATTGATAACATGTACTTGAATTTCTTATACACAAATAGTGACGCTTATCTTTATTTTTATTCGCGATAAGACAACGCTTTGAAGTGACGATGACTTGTTTAAATAAAAATAAAAATAAATTAAACAATTTTTAAGATTAAATCATTTTCATTTATTGAAGTATTTTATTTGCTCACAGAATTATATTTAAAAAAATCTCATCAACATATAAATATTAAAAATGTCTGTACAGTTGAATGATTTAAGTTACATAGTATTTGTACAACGGAATCGGGACGCGATAAATTGTCTGGATTTTTTTTTTAATTTTTATTCGTTCCGCCTTCGACTCAGTAGCGCTGGGCGTGTTTTTAATTACATTTACCGAATGAGATAACAAATATTACAATACAATGATAAATTAATGTTTGCAAAAAATAATCACTTACGTATGCATTATATCAATGATATGTTTCCCGTCGCTTGAAAAGTTTACAAATTGATGTAAAAAATATACACAAACTAAAACTTTTAATCATCACGCATAAATAAGTACCTACCTCATATAAGGACATATATATATGTATACAGTAATAAAAGGGGTAAAAACTAGCTACGAGATAAGTTATTTTGCGGCAGTGAATGTTGCATTGTAGTTGCGCATAAAAAGGCGACTTGAAAAGGAAACCAGCGTTTGATGATCATAGAGACCGCATTAGGAAGATGATCACTACTCCACTAATTAAAATGTTATCAAATGAAACGCGAATAATGTTATGACTTTGTATTAACGTAGTACGATACTTATGACACATTTATAGAAACTCATATTAACTCACACGATGACGTACGACGGACACATGCGATGAAATTAAATTGCATATTGCGAGAAAATGGCTGAGCAACGTCTTTTATGATAATTGGTATATCATATAAAATATAATACGGTAAAAAAAGACGAGTATCATTAAAATCATTTAGGTGTATCTTAAAGTGATTTAATTCATTTTTACAGACAAATATTCAATAACATTCTGCACAGGCTTAATTTTGAGCGTGGTGGAAGAATTACCATTAAAAAAAAAAATAAGTCGGATATTTTATTAAAATCACACAAGTTTTAAGGCCTACAGGTTTAATAGAGCCGGACAAAATTACTTAGTCCTATAATTATAAAATCAAAAACAATAAAATAAAAGCCAGAATCACAAGATATCCTTGTGGAAGGTTTCTAGCGAGATATTATAAGAAAATGTCAATTTTTAATAATCTCCATATTAATAGTTGGATATTAATCAAATGTTAAATTACTTTTGACATCTTCTTCTTATCTTTATGAACGGCCATTACATTTGTTTACATTTACAATCACTATTATTAGCTTTAATAAATTTTGTTGCCAAGGACTATCCCGAACAGAATGACATTCGTGATGACGTCACAGTTACGACCAGCACGAGCAACAAAGAGCGATCACATACAAAGTTAAATACAATATTATATATAAACACGGTATCCTGAAGTTTTATTATTACAGCCAGAAATATTTTACGATTCTTTGTTTCATTGTGATCATTTTTCTGGCTTAAAACCGTCCGTATTCTTTGTGACGAAACCTGTGGCTGTTTTAATATTTTAATGCAGAAATAACAAATGAATCACACCCAACCAAATAAATCACTGAATAACATAACAAATAAATTTGCCTAACTTTATTTGATGTTTATTTGAGTGATGCATAACTATGAAACTAAATTTATAATAAGGAAATTGTTGAAATATCATAGAATCAAACCAAAAATATTCTAGATTCAATTATTCGGTGTCAAGGAAGTGAGTAAAACCGTCTCCATAAATATGTCAATGTCTTGAGTAAAACCGTCCACATGTTATTGTGAGATATATAGCGGAGTCAACGGCCGTTGTATTGGGCCGCGATGAAAACCAAAATAACTAGCCTAATGTTTATTATTTATCGTGCGGTACGTTTTAAAACAAAATAGAATTGTGATGCGTGAACCAGATATAAGATATAATATTATGAATACCGTTCGACTTTTTTTTATATTCCTTTGTAACCATAACGACGTATTCCAACCGACTACCTGACTGACATATAACGTGATTTAGCAGGACCGAATCTTTAAATAAGCTCTTTTATCCCAATGCCGTTGTTGAAACGAAACATTATCATAGAATACACTAGAAAGTATTGATCTTAAACGAGAAACCAAAACATAAAACGTAACGTATTATCGCGAAGGTAAACATTTACAGTGTTAATTTTGTAATAACATCATTGTACGTGAGCGAATTATCCAGTGCCAAATAATATTGTAATTATAATAAAAATATAATAACATAAATAAAAACTTCATACCCCAGCTATCAAAGGAACGCGAGGTAAATATCGTTTAAGATATGACGACACTTCAACAACATATTACACAGTCAACAATAGAGTTTTATGTCACTCGGCTTGTTCTGAGTACAATTATGTGTTTAGCGGCTTTGCATACACATACTCACATTTGGCAAACACTGATACAACCACAGTGCGTATCAAAGTATTCTCTTTACAACTTCTATTCGTAAAATGAAACGTGTTGGACAATTTTTATAATATAAAAACTAAAATGAAAGATCAATAAATGTTAAAGAAATATATATCAATATAAAATGGATTCATTGCAAGCGAAGCTACAGTACTAGAAATGCAAGTTAAAACGGAATATCAAGAAATATTTTGTGCAAGCCAAGGCGAGGGGTGGTTGTAATGAGGCAGTCTAGACGCAGATGTACAATGCTGCTGTATTATATTTGTTATACGTTCTAAGCAAAGCCGCGTTGCATATGATCAATGACATCGTTACAACTCATATATAAAGGGGACAGTATTTACGTATATTAAAGATAAATAAACAAATAAAACTATTGACAGTCGTATTCATGCACAGTCATAACATTAAATTATTCGTGAAACCTCGGTATTTTATCTGATTGGCCTTGCGAAGGTGAATCGAAACTGGTATCAGAATACAAATACATAATAAAAAATATATAACCCGTATTGATAATTGCGACCACATCGAGAACTTGTTTTAAGAATTATATTATTATTAATAATAACTATTAAAGATGATGATTACTACTCATTATCGTAGGCTATTATAGTTATGTGACGTTACGAACAATCGCATGCGACACTCGGACGATTTCTATGCCCAAACAGAATTATTCTATTAAATACATGACATCAATTGAATAAACATATTATATAATTAGGACTTTATAGCGAAGCAATATAATAAATAAGTTTCCTACCACCGTATGTCAAAGGAACTAATTAAAATTCCTAACAGCAATGAGCTCGTTAATATCAATTATTTATAGTGTATATATAATGTTCCTAAGTCAGTTAGTCGAAGACGCTGAGATTCTGTAAACATAGTGTGTGGCAACAAGACTGGTTGAACCGAACACACAATTAGTATGCAACTAGAACGTCTATTTGATTAATTAATGTTTCACTTGAGATTGCTATTATGAAATGCAATTTGTAAGTTTTAAAACTAACGGAATTTATATGGATATATTATCATCTAATATAATAAATATCTACTAATACAAATTGGATCATTCGATAAGTAAGACTAGTTTGTCCGTAACTATGTTAGTCGATAGTTAATCCAGACCAGTTAATCATCTGCTGAAGTTTCAAGTTTAGTTGGGGAATTAGTTCGTTTCAATTAATTGTCTCTCATATAAATTAAAATACGCTTCGTTATAAAACGTTAAGATAACGATTTGTCGTTGCTCTTAAGAATTTCTCGAGCCTTATATTTTTAAATGCCACCTAACATTCTCATAACGAACAAAAAAAGTTAATAAGCAGTAAAACAACTTGAGCAAGAACGCAATTCCACCGTTGGATTCACTTTGGAGATGTTGGCAAGGTTTAATTACATATGTGTTTAAAAGTGGACGGAAAACTGCGATGCATCACAAGCCGCCAGCAGCGAGTCGAATGCTTTTTAAAACGTTATTATATCCTCACTTTGTTCGCAGCCGTTTAAACAATGCGCCAGTTATAGGATACATTTTTATGTTTCAAAATCGAACCGGATAAAGGATATCCTGTGCACACGTTGCTAAACCGAGACTTCACACTTATCATAGAAATGAAAATAGACATGACAGTGTGTAAACAACACAAACGAGAAGAAACACTCTCGTTATCATACATGTAAATATTTGTCATGTAAATTATTTGGCAACGGTCCCTTCACCGGGACCGATATACGAGTATTCGAGTAATCGTAATTACCGACTACGTCAAAAGGTAAACAACAAACACTCGGCTTTACAACAAACACACATGGCATATTACTTTGCCTTTGCTCTTATCTAGCACAAGATGTTCTATACTATCAAGAATCCTATAAGTTGTGTCTCTGACGCAAGTAATCTATCGATCTGAAAGAGATTCGTGCTCGGACGTTCTATAAAACGGCATACTGCATTCTAGTGGCTAGAGACACGCGAACCGACAACAGTACCACCTTGCGATCACTTATAATAAGTTACAAACACAAAGCGAGGAATATATGAAGTTACGTGTTTATGAAACGGTCGCATGTTCGCTGCGTATTAAAATTTTATCATCGTATACATTCAGTTAATGGTACGTGACAATGACTCCAATCGTTTATCTTTTGAACGCTCACTTTCGTTCAACTACCATATATAATATTATAATACATTACAAAACAGTTTTTATATTATTGAATTAAAGTCAATTCAAGAGGCAAAGGGAAGGTCTATGAAAAAAATTGATAGGAAAATAAAAATTAATCTGAGATGGATTTCGAAATATGAAGCTAAGCAGCAATCACACCCCCGTTTGAAAGCATTTGTATTAGAGGCCAAATATTTACAAAATTTAATGTTTTGCGGCACTTCCACATAAATATTTTTAATTAAATGCATTTAAATCTCGATTGCACAAAGACTTTGAATTATTTGCTTTGCAATAATTAGTACAATAATAGATTTGCTGTCATACAAAAAGTGAACGTGAAAATAAACACAGTTTTATGATATTATTTAATTTAGTATTTTTATGCAACTAGTTAGATTAACATAATCGTTTTCGTAAATTGCAATAATTTTAAGTGAACGGCATAAAAAACATGTGCACAAGGTGCATCATATAACTTAGTGGTACAAAATCGTTGGCCTATTTCTTTTAGCAAGTATCGCGGATCACGGATGTTGCCAAATCGAAAATCCGGGCTCACCAAATTTGGTACTGGCGTTGTAATATTCTTAATAATCTTTTATTTCTAGGCCAAGAACTGATGCGGATATCGTATTAAATGATTGTATTGATGTCAAAAACTAAGGACGTGATTCCAGATGATTACATATGCCTCGCTAAGATCTTATTGACAAAACGTAATAATGAGGACATTTTGAAAGGGCAAAAAGGATATTCATCCTAAAGAATCTTACACTAATTTCAATAAAATATTTTCAGTGCTGTAAATATAAGCAATTATTTATAATATAACGAAATTAATTATTTCGTACGACATTATTGTCTTAAGACATGTCTTACCCTGAATGGTGCGGGGAACAGTGACGAGGCATCAGGTTCTGGCGCGTGCGACTGCGACATTTGGTGCGCGCGCGCCTGTCGCTCGCGCTCCCTGTCGCGCTCTCTGTCGCGGGTGTCGCGAGTGTCGCGGGTGTCGCGTGTGTCGCGTGTGTCGCGAGCGTCGCGACCCGCCCACGACGCGCGACCGTCGCCCCCGCCACGGTCCCACTTGTCGTACCTGAAAGACAATACGCATTCTATATTGATAGCTCCACATACGATAGTATACGATACATCAGATGTTACGTCTCAACATATTACACCTTTAAAGACACGCTTCAACTAGGATATTTATAAATAAAATAAACTCAACAACAGTCTTTTACTTCCCAGTCAGTAAAATATTTAAATAACTTATTTATAAAATTTCTACCAACAAATATGAAATTAATGTAACGTAAATAAAATATGTACTTGTAACAAGAATTTTTAACACACTTAGTAATACGTGTTATGATGTTAGTTTACTACAGAGAACGCTACACTTTTCATTCACACCGTACATATAAGCGATCCCTAACACTATTTGCTTTCAAATTAGGTAATGCTGTATAATTATTACGGCATGTCAACACTGAAGGTATACTGCAATATATCTTTACTATCCACAATAAATTTAAAGGAGAGGCAACGTTAAGTGTATACGTTTGTTTGTTTTAAAAGTTCTTACAAGTCTATTGAGGTTATTTCCACTCGGTGGGTGGGCTTAACCCATCACGTCTCAGCCTAATAAGTACATCACACAGAGCCAGGTATTCATCACGATTTTACCAAAAGAATTTCTAATTCCTATTTCTATCTTTATATAGTGTATTAAAATATTCTCGTTAATATCAGATGTTTAGTTTCCTTTATCAAACATTATACAACTTGTTGTTCTTTAACGTTGTGCTTACAAACATTACAAGTGTGTGTGTTGTGTCGGTAGTGGGGAGAAGAAGGGTGGGGGAACGAAGTGGTCGCTCGAATGTCGACTGCAGCG
Source organism: Danaus plexippus (assembly GCF_018135715.1). NCBI lineage: Eukaryota > Metazoa > Arthropoda > Insecta > Lepidoptera > Nymphalidae > Danaus > Danaus plexippus. The sequence goes on from NC_083554.1 coordinate 2,809,652, forward strand.
GTTTTTTGCTGATTTTCTAAGAAAAAAATCAAATTCTATTTATTTCTGGGCGAGATCAATGTTTTCCAATACTTTATATCTATCACTTTCTTATATGCATGCGTACCTTTATTGGACCTTGTAAATACTATATCGTTAATATTTTAAGAGAATTTCATACCGCAGTTTAAATAAAATATTATTTTATGAAAACCAAATGTTAAATTGTCTTTTTCCTTTATTTACAAACAGTTGGAAATAAGAATACTTTTAAATTGAACATCTTTAAACGTAAGTTCGTCTCAGTATATTTCTGTATTTAATCTGGTTAGATTTTATAAAAAAATATAAGGTTTTATAAACGGGCAAACATTACTACACATGCTGTGGTCAATAAAGCGAAGTGCACTTATGCACCTGTGTTATCTTAGTCAGGGATTTGGGTTGCCGGCGTTATCGGACAACATCTGACTAACGACCGATGAACATTTACTTTGTACAGACTCCGACTGAGTAACACACTGAAACGGTGTAATGGAAACTTCTTAATTGGACCATATTTACATAGAGACATTAACTCACAGACTACGTACTGATGTTGATCATTGTACGTTTTGAAATTCATTATTTTATATTAATAATGGAATGTAATGTATGTTATTAATGAGAAAAATATAGATTAAAAGTTATAAACAAACCTCATTATAATAATATTATATAGTTTTTGATCGAGATTTAATGATCTGTGAAACATTGAGGGTAGGAAATCATTATGAGTATCTGATGCGTTAATATTAAAATATCAGCAATGATATTTCATTTAACATATTAATAAATATAAAATAAACAGCTCCGTGGCATGAAATTAAATGTAACGCTTTTAATTAACGATGCGCTCAGCGATCCATAAAGAACATTGATGATATTATATTTTGGACTGAAACATTAGTTTTTTACAATTTTATCAATAAAATGAAAAATATAATTAAAATAATAACAAAATCTGGGACAGTAAATTAATCAAAATTTCAAATTCATTAAAAAATTATAAGTAAAATAAAAGCTATATAATTTTTATCTACTCATTTAGAAACCACATCTACTAACGTACGGATAGGCTTATTGTCAACCCTGTCAATAAATGCATGTAATTTTTAAAACATTAATAGTCTATGTTCTGTCCTGCACAAAACCGTACGAACCTATTGGACTAATGACGGGTCGATGCCTGATAGATAACATTTGCGGAATACGTGCATCGATTACACTAAACAATATAGGAACATATTGACATTATAAATATGATAATTCATGACGGTACAAAGAGACACTTTACCTGCACTTTATTCATATACATTGGCGTTTAAAATAAAACCTTAACACAATGTAATAGGATCATAAAACGCTCGCACAGTATGAGCCAGTGAGCACAGTAAGCTTCTTGGAATCTACAGCTTTTGATATAAACCGACTGAACAAAGATGCCGCATTTAGTGAAACGATAAAAAGCAAACCCTTGTCACTGTTCAATTACATTGTAATACCTAATATTTGAATGTCTTTCTACGTCAATAATTTCCAAGTAATTGTCGTCCATTACGTACATGTTTAAAAATAATTAACAAAAGATGACATATAAAAAAAAACACTTCACAAAACAATAGGACTATAAAAAATTATCGTACTATATTTTATATATTATAATGTTAATTTTCCTACAACTGCAGACATTATTATATAGATAGTACGTGCTAACTACTTCTGTCAACGTTTTTAATATTCAGAGGCCGCATCTAGGTCATATTTTTATCGATGCGGTTATAGTTTCTTGAACATAGCACAATAACCGACATCCGCTTATGAAATTTTAATATCCGGCGTGATGAATAATAAAAATGTTAATAACATTTCATTGTGTAACAACTAATTCACGAACTTTAACATACCTAGATCATCAATTGATGTTTACGGAGGTGAAAGTATTGCGAATTCTACCATAGCTATTAGCTACCCAATCCGTACCTTTTACTATTACCTTAGCGGGTTGCGGATTTGAAACAGGGACAGAAAATAACATTCTTATTTAATATAACATTCATATGTAATATTTATATGACCGGCATAACCTAAAGTGTAACTGTTTCCTTTGAGTAAAATATTATTGATATATGATAAATAATTTAACGAATTCAACACGTACCGTTAATATTAAGAACGACATTTATATAAGTCTCTAATGTAAATATCTTATACAGTGAGTATAAATCAACTGGCGATTAAATAGAACAATATTTTTGTTTACGCATTGTAATTAAAATTCACAATACACGCTTCTATATAAAAGGAGGGAAGCAATTCTTACGTCACTATATTTAGTCTATCTGTATGTAAATGTAAGTTAGGTTGTATTTGTGAACAATGTTCGGACATTTAGGACATATCGGAGCACTAATTAATTTAACAAGACAAGTGAACCGGTTCGACAATCACTTCACAGTCTGCGGACAACTATTGTGAAGAAGGACACAAGCCTATGTTTGTACTAAATAGTACTTTATATATATATATATATATATGAACATTAACTATTTAAGCATATACTTTGGCTGAAACCATTCGATTTGTTTCTTTCTCAGCTTTTATAGTACTTTGGAACTATTAAAATAAATTATAAAATGAAATTACTTTATAATGGACATCAGATTTATAAAGAACTAAGTTTCTTTATTAGTAAGTGAAACGTTTCTCTTGAAACTAATTTTACTTTTAGAACATAAAATATGTTTCCAAACAAAAAACAACAACTCCCCATCTAAAAACAACCAACTAAAACTACTTGATACTTTTCGAAATGAAAACCATTTTAAACTAAACTGTCTTTGTTCGTAAATGTTTTTCATTGTTTTATTTTCATTGATTCCTCTGTATAGATAGCAACAGGTAACGTTAATACAATGTAACAAAAGCCTCGATGGACAAGTGACAGCGGCAATCTGTCGTAATATTTAGCAATTTCCTATAACCGTTCATCGGCCCGGCATTGTGTAGTGTGTACACCACTGATTGATAACGAACGATTGGGGAAATTCATATCGAGTTTATAAATAACATTATCGATATTAATTCCACTTTGCTGAAACATCGATAACGGAACACATATCACATACTAATGTTATAAACTGTATTATTTTACTCGAATATAAACTCATTGTAAGCGTTGCATATATTGATTGCATTCAAATTTATCATTTTATAAATCTCACGTACAACTATGACGGACGATAAAACTTAAACGAACGTCGGCAAAGAATATAAAAATAAGTAGCTATTGTATGATGTAAGTAATGACAAACGAAACTAAAGAGTTCAGGAGTTATATTTATTTTTTTTACCAATACTGGCATCAAAGAAATATCAAAATTAGTACTTTGAAAACTATCTAAAGTATGAATGAAGGTTATTAAGTACCTATTATGACGAGGCACTCGCTACAGTCCCGGATGTGATGTTAAATCAGTTTTTATTACAAAAATAACAAACATTCATCAACACATTGATATCTTAACATACATAATAATTTAAATTCCAATTGTTTGCATTATTTTTACGATATGAAAATATATAATTGAATCAGTGACAGTTCAAAATACGACTAAATAAATTGAATTTGTATTAAAGGCAGTATTAAGCCAAAGTATCAATTCATAAAACAACATTAAATCTCCACGTACTAAAGTCACCCTCTTAAGGTCATCGACCGTGATAGAAGCAAGAGGGCATCACATTATACGTTCCCTTTGAAATAAATAACAGCAAGGCACACACTACGAGAGACGACCGCGGCAATCCACTAGTGTACACTCCTCTACAATATCAACTAAATATATCATAGTAACACTTAATTATAATGAGGTCGATTAAAAATAAACGAACATATCAAATAACTGACAAACAAAATATTTGCTATTTAATATTGGATGTGACATAATCAGGCTTATCAATACTATCTGGGAGTCCTGGAGGCTAAGCGGTCGTTGACTTTTAAATATTGCGAGGTCATTAAATTTATCATTTTGATAAAAATTCATACACAATGTCATTTGATAACAGGATTTCGGTTATCTCCATGAACGATTTCTTGTCGATAGTCAGTTGTTACCTTAAAACATTACGATAGTGTTACTTAAGGATCAGGAGCTTAGAGTGATGATTTTATAAGGTTTCACTTCTATTTCGAGGTATGGTATGGAAATGTACGAGCATCGACAATGTCACAATGTAGGCGGGGAACATTAGGGTTCAATGACCGCAGGATAAACCATAGACGGCTTTAAACAAATAAGGTCCCATCTGTGAAGATTGTACGGACGCCTTCACCGTTTTATTGATACACATATAGATCTACTAGGCATCGAAACACAGAGAAAGATTCACATTTTCATACATAATTAAATGACATGTATACAAGGAACTGTATTAACACCAACTATATTATGAAAAATAACGCTAACAGAAAACGATGACGTAAACACGGAAACGTAGGAAATAATAAGTTATGAAGATAATGCATCGCATTGTAAATGAAGATAAAAAAAATGAACTAGAACAAAACAAACTGCGGCTCAGAGACACAGAGGCCGTTAGAGGTTTTTAAAAACAAACGCTATCCAAACATGTTACTTCACGGCTTGTTTAATAAACTCTCAGCTTATAATAAAGCTCGCTTTTTAATCATATCGTTTTAAAATCTAGACAATTATACAATTTCTTTTATTAATTAAAAACAATGGTTTTGCTTCGAGTGTATGTTTTCATGTTGTAGTGATGTCGTTACCCTCATAATGATATATAAAAAACGTATCAGAAAGAAATAACGTTGTTTTAACTGAATGTTATAAGTAGTATCGTGACCATATAATTAATTTAATTCAAAAATGTACATATTAATAAACGTGGCTCTTAACATATCTTTAAACAAAATTATCAATTCAAAACATACCTTCGACATACTATGTTCTATTCAAGTGATACTTTAACACGAAATATTCATAATATAATGATATAGATATATTTTAAAAAAGGCAATAATGAAAGCTTACTTCAGCGTGAAGTTCTTAAACTTATTAGTATACGGTCATTATATTTAAAATGGCGATACGGGACGATTTTATTTAAGAGGCGGTGGTATTTCGCCGGATGCATTAATTCCAGCCTTTTTATAATCAGTTTAGCGACGTAATTGGTTAAATTGCAAGTTATGTTTGGTCAGTGCCGTGCACGGGCGATATAAAGCATCTAATTAACATAAAATTATATAAATATTTTACATCAATTATAACATTTAAGTGAATAAAGTGATATACTGTAACAGAGTACTGTTAATGTAGTCAAACGAACAAAAAAATCCCTGATATATTCTATTACCCTTATTTTTATATTTATTAATATATATTAATAAATTGTTTTTAATTTAAGATTTAAAATGACGTCGCAAAACAAATAGCGTTATATTTATAACATGAATTAATCCAAATAAACTACGTTTCTAGATAATTAAAAAAAAAACTAGTTCTCGTTAAACCAGTCATTGGAACAGAAATGTCAATACTCAATTCACGGTAATCTTCATATAGCTCTAATGTTTGTGGTTCCTTAATTACAAAAAACTACCGGAAAGATAAAATTCATCTAATAAAAGCAACATTTTCTACCTTTTATTTCGGATTATTTAAAATTAAAAAAAATTAAATATGCCTAGAACAGATCTTTTATATGAAAATATAAATATGATGATATTAAATTAAATTTAGATGTTACAGGAATGAGAAATAAATGAAACTAATATTTTTCGCATATACTACGCGTGCTTTATTTTTGTAAAAAAAAAAACTACATACTTCCGACGTTTCGGTTACTTTCGAGCAACCGTGATCACGAGATGTATCCCGAAAAATATTAGTTTCATTTAAATGAATAAAACTCGCGAAAGTCTTAGATCTCATCGTTGAATGAGAAATAATTTAAAAGGTCTATCAAATGAAAGGACACGTTAATATTAACTATTAAACGATGTTTCGTTAATATTAAGCCAACTATAAATATTGTTCGGGTGCCGCGGCCGTCATGCTCTCGCTCAGCTAAATCGTTAATAGCTGTTAAGTAAATTATTATGTAAACCGGCGTTATTCATTTGTAAACAGTGGATTTGTGTTGATATTGCATTGTGTTCAGTTTCCATTGCCACTGATTCTAAATATCAACCACGATTATACATTGTCGGTACAAATATACAGTTTTAGAATGAATTTCAAATCAAAATTGTTTATAAAATAATTATTTAAACCGATTTATAATATCAACCAAGTCTCTGTCGCAGTCCGAAAGCGCTTTCTATTAATTTATTACGCTTTTATTACACGATTATGAAACGCTAAGTAGAGTGAGTTGTATTTATAAGACAGAAAATAATAAACATATCCATTATAATTGAAATTAGTGAGTAGTATATATTATAACTGCCTACATATTATCAAGCGATATAAATTTATTTTCATAAAACATTACATATTTTACAATATACAATTTTGGTCCTGAACCTAAGACAAGGCATTATTTCTGAGGTCAATAATAAAAAAAATCATAATCATATAGGGAACTATAATATATATATATAATATACGTTAATACGTTATAACTTACCCGATGCCCCCGTTTAGAGCGGTCACCACTGCGGGCGGTCTTTCATAGCACATATGCATACCAGCCCCTCTGTTATTGCCACTGAACGAAATTTTGACTAAGTTATAGATACTGTTGCACAAAAAATAATATCCGAAGCTTACACTTCACTGTATTTGTTAATCAACACCACGTACAAACATTTTTTTCCACACACTATATCGATAGTTAAGGATCCACAGGTGAGCGAACTGTGAATAAGTTGAAAATTTTAAAAAGGGTTTACATTTATTTAGGATATTTGTACCTAGTACCTTTCGCTAAACTAGTTGACATTCATGACACGCCTTATCGCTGCTATTGTATTGATTAAATTGACCCTTCTCTCTAGATTAAAAATTGAGATGTCCCAACAAAGATTTCTATTAAAGTTCTGAAAAGTTACAAAAAAACACCCAATTAATTAGGAAATTTCAACCTTCTGAATAACTCAATTTTATAAATAAATTAATAAAATTCAATATTCAAAGACAAATTAGAGGGAAAAAGTGCTCCGTAAATAGGCTGAATAGAACGTGGAAACATTTTGGAAGGTAGTCTTACGTCACTTACAGCGTCACGGATAAAGGAAATCACGTAAGAGCATTTGTTTGAAACTCATCACGCAATAACGACCGGTACACGTTGAATACGGCCGCTGATTGATCACAACTATCATATAGAATAACATATATCACAGCAACATTTACCTTACGAATCTAACGTAAAGGTACGTAGTAGGTACAGTGACATTAAGATGATAAGAAAACTGAGAATATGATGATAATTTCATCAGATCGGATTATAAAAATGGAAGCGTATCCTGCAAAAGTTATAATCTCAATTTAAGGCGCAACGATTGCGCTCCGATTTTCCGGCCTGCGGATGATTAATTGCTGCTCTCAGAATACTTTTTACCTTATTTAACGAACAAGCGGTAAATAGAATGTGGTATTTTTCGTCGGATCCATGACAAGTCATTACGCAGATATTCTCTTGGATGATCGATTGGGAGGCGATTGTCATAATACTTTAAGGACTAACAGATCTCCATCTATAAAAACATATTTTTGTAAGGTTTAAACCTGATGCGGAGTTAGGAATTGTCGCGACGGAAGCATAAATCGGTCTTAAATATTGACTGTGATATTTATATATTATGTGAAAGCGTATAAACAGTTCGGTAATTAAAAAGTCAGTCAAGGTTGTTACGTTTTTCGTTGTGTACCCAGTGTGTACGAGGAAAATTCTAATGGAGCCAAATCTTGCTGTGCCACATTTCAAATACATTAACCCACTTTGAACCGAGGTCGGTGTGATTGCCTTGTCACTAGATCCGACGATACCATCTCACCTACACGAATGTTCAAACAATAATATCTACATTCCAGAAACTGATGAATCTATGAGGCCGGCTCCGCGTTAAACAAATGCTCGAAGACTATCTTCCGAGAAACTTCCACAGCGATAACAGCCACGAGTCATGTCAACTGAATTTAAGAATTCCATTGAGCTTTTTAATAGTGTGACCAGTAAAAGTGTTACTAAAACGTTACGTTTTAAAAATTTTACACAAGCAATACCAATTATCAATTTACTTCGAGTGTATTTTTATTGTATTAAATTATTTTTGAGTACAGCTATATGACCTTTGAATAAATTATGTAATCGTGACAGCGAGCTCTTTGTGTTACAAAAACCAATTCGTTGAATTTATAACAAAAAGTTGGTGAACTTCTTTTGTTGGAGGTGTGATTGGTGTTGACACTCTTTATCTAATCTTAAGATCTCAGTAATTACAATTATATATTTTTTTCATATCACTTAAATTTGTTTAAAAATACATATGTCTATGTCTTTCTAATAAAGATTCCTTAATATTAAAAAATATATTTAGTAGTGAATAGTAACTTATAGTACTTAAAAATATATTTTTTTGTTTCTCATTAAAATTATAATATATCACTAGAGTGTATAGTAACTTTTATTGCTGTTTATATTGATTATTGAAAATAATAAATTAAATAGCTCAACAAATTCCTTAATGGCATAGGTCAATTGATATCCATGTAAAAAAAGCGCGTCAGGCATGAGTCAACATGGTCCTTACACAAAAAGCACACCACAGTCTAACAACAACACACTAAGATCCAACACTGCAATCCAAGTACACCAAGTCAATGATTTCACTAGTGATTCGGGCGCGTTGACAACACGGCCGCATACCGATTCACGTCACGTAGGCCGTCGTCCGTGCGAATGTATACCCGCCAAAATAATATAATATATAGTTAGAAGGAGTCGGAGACGATCGCACGGCACGCGACTGTGTGGACGACTGAGGAGTGCGGATCGCTCGGGCTTCGGCTCTTAGTCGGCAGTCGGCCATCGAGGAGGGGGAGCTACGCCACTCGCAGGTTATCGCGACTATACACAGATAATGATGTCAAAAGTGGATCTCACTAATACACTCCATTATGTTGCAAACGGAGCAAATAATCCGTACAACATTCAATTTTATATACATATATAAATATGCGATTCGAGTAGTTACATCTGTAATTAGTCATTGGAAAATATATGAGTAACGTCTTATACATCACAGAGTGATGTCGAAGATATACCTAATGATGCCATTTAGTGGCACAGCAATAACAGGAAAATATCTCAAGGTAAATTTATTGATAGCCGTCAATTAACAATTCGTTGCGTTTGAAATGGAATCAACAAAGACTCAGGTATCACAACTTGAAAAGAACCAGGCGCCGCTTTACGCACTGAACATAATTTTAATGTCCCGTGACTATTTACAACAAACAAAATTAAACCTTAAATCCATGAATTTACGACTATAATAGGCTTGTCATTTACTAAAACTTACTCTTCCTTGGTGTGATCGAAACAGAGATTGAAATATTTGATTTATCGTCATCGAAAAATGTACCGTAACCTAAAGTATTTAAGCCGATAAAACATTGAACAGTTCCGTGCGTGTGTCACGGTGAGCATCCGCAAGTATTTTTAAAGAAATACTGCAAAAGCGACTCTATCTCAACAATTATAAGATCCTTTTCATTTTTATTGTAGACACAAAAGATTGAAAGCGTATTTCCATTTAGCAAGACGTTGTGTGGCCCTCTTTATTTTGGTCGGATTAAGAAGCGTTCTTCTTATGATAAATGTATCATTTCTTTCGTTTTTTGCATTATTTTACTTTAAGAAACTGCGACTTATAAAATATTACTTTCGTATATTAAGTCTCACAACTATCTTTTAATTAATGGAATTATCAGTTAGTGATATCTGTTTCATACTTAAAATGTATTCACACTCAAATTCCTCAACTAACTTCAACAACTCTAATTGTGAAGAATCTTTATTCAAACCTTATTACAAAGCGTTGTTTTAATATAAAAACATAAAATCTGTAAAGTTTTAACTTTAATAAAATCTATCAATAGAAGGTATTGGAGGGATTATTGGCTATTAAGCGAATTCCACATAGATAACTAATACGTTGTGACCCGAATTTCATGACAAGTGGAGCGTCCTTCAGCGAGGAAACGGTCGGTCGGTGGGGGGGATATTAGAGGTTTAACTAAGCGAACATGCCTCACATTCAAATCATCTTTTGAATCGTAACATAAATCAAAGTCCAACTGAATATGTCCACAAAAAAATCTTGTTATATATCCGTATTGTATAACACTAGACTGGCCCCAACACACCCGTCAACTAAAACCATTGTTTAGATCAACGTCTGTACCCTTCGTCAGACGCAGGTGATAGAAATATTTCGAGAAACTCGTACATTATTTCTCAAGGGATGTGAATATGACTTACTTTTACATTACTTATTCGTTAAACTTTATATTATCAAAATAATATCAGTACGTCTCGTCGTTCTAAATCCAAGACACGTATTATTCCTGGGAAAAGCATTTATAAACAGAGCTGTGGCACTTAAATGGATGCAATACAGTTTATTATGAGAAGAACTAATTAAAATCATTAAACATATCGTCAACTGTGAACATCGCTGCGAGTAAAACAAGGCGGCTCATAATTAATTATGTTATATTATATACTTAATGTTTTGCGAAGTAATCCCCCGGCCTCAGACGAGAAAAGCCGTCTCCCTTCGCAATTTGACTTTAAATATTTTCCTAAGCAGTTCAATCTGTGAATTGACAGTTGATAATACCGACGCTTAGTGACTTAGATTTTTATTTAGCCGGCTTGTCTTCGTTCCAACGGACGCAAGCATTTTATTTATCCATTTAAGTTTGTTTTAAAAACAAGTTAGTTTTTAACGACTAATTAATTGTCGTTCTATAGGACTTTTTCACACTTCAAATTATTTTAACTTTTAAAGTGATTTATATGAAAAAAGTACCATGTAACAAATAACGCAATTTATATCGTAATACCGAAATGTTGTAATAGTCAATAATAAAAGTTAACAAATGACGTACGCGTTACTAAAATGAACTTTAACATCACATGCACAGTGATTATATCTCATTGACGTCAAATTATAAAAACCTATTCATAATAATGAACTTATGGTGAAGCATAAAACAAATTTACCTCATCGTTATTGCAAATAATATAATCTATTATCTGTATGACATAGTTTTTCGATAGTCCGTTGTAATGTCAATTTGAAAGTCACTCCGGCTTGCACAATCCCAGTTGTTTTGAACAGAGCGAATAATCGAATGTTGGTTGTAATGGGATTCTTACAATTGTTTAGTATCAGGGGGACTCTCCCTGTACGTTTTAATAAAAATAATAACTAAATGCTTTTCCTTATACATCGAAAATGCTTATATAAATATCACAGGTAAAGTAATTTTGAAATTTTTACTACGATTCACCTTGAATAAATTTCATTGCATTATTATTATTTATAACAACAATTTATAAGCGGAAAACTATTATAAGTATTGTAGATTTATTTCAATAAGACGTACGAGAGTAATCTCCCCTGAGTCTTGGTAAGTGGTATATCACTCTGCATATTTTAATTATTTGCTGGAACCGAGAAAAAAGCTGAGAGCAAAAAAAAAATATCCAGTGGAATCGACGAAACACTAATTGGTAAGTTGAAATGACAGTAGAACACAATAGATTTTAACTGTAGTCTAAAAATACACAAAACGGGGCGCATTTTCATAGTTGGACGTGCATTTAAGTGTGACGTATGGCGGATATACGATACTTATACTATGAAATGTAACCCTTATAGCCTCAAACTTAAGGATGATATTTCGATTCTATGTTGCCGCCTGTACGGCGAACAAAGACATCTGAAACAAGGCTTGTGTTTATTGAGATTGGTAAAATATGAGAAAAGTGCGATTGTATCCGTAGCATCGGAATTCCGTAGATTTAAAAACAAACTGAACATTTTTTATAAACTTCTTTACATGTATAGAATATAGTTTTATTGAAATATAATTGACATACATCTTAGAGCGTTAAGAACACGATAGCTAATATGTCTATAATAATAATATGAATAACAATGAAAGAACAAGATTAAACATATCTTAATGTTTCTTTCTTCGTATTCATCATTTAATTATATGTATACAAATAATAATAATGTTAGAAAACTAAAATATGCGCAGGTTTATAATAAAAGTGTACTTCGGTACAAAGAGACCCTAAAATTCATCCCCACTCAGCCAGACGGAAAAATACGAAGTAGTTAGAGTATACGATTGTTTCTCTGTACGAAACGAGAAGTATGAAATAATTGTGGATGCGGCGAAGTCACCCCGACCCTTAGGGTTGACGGTGATATTATAAATCAAAAGAAAAATAATATCGCTTCTTGCATATTGATTTAATATTGAAACGTTATCTTTGCCAAATTAAATTAAAACTTTATTATTATTGTTAATAAGATTTAATATCGTTTACGATTAACAAAAAAACATATATACAAATGCGAATATTTATTCACAGCTTAATGAAAACAAACTAATGAACAGATTTCGAAACCACGCATTTAATGTGGTTTAAAGTACATAATTAGTAAATATTTCCAAGAGACGTTTTTATACTGTCAATTATGACGGACCAGAGCTGCTATCGCCGTACTAAACATTCCCGCAAAATGTAACCTTAAAAAGCTACAAAGAGGTACTTGTTGCTTTATCACTGTGATATTTTAGCAGCGCGAGGTTTATTTAATGAATGATGTTAGCGGTTTTTGTTTGTGCGTGTTTTTTTTCCGCATCATCAGTATTTACCTGTTTTAAATCCGCTTTCAGTTATCATTTGCTACAAAAAATAAATAAATAGAGAGATATCTAGATATACGTCGAGCTTTAGCAATTTGAGAATGATTAAATAATGCAAAAAGTGTACGTACCTACCTATGTTTCAGCTTTATAATGCAATGGCTAATGGGATTGTATTAATATATTTCAAAGAGTCAAACTAAAATTCATACATTACGCCTTTTCATTATTTAATACTACAAAATAAAATATAAATCAATTGTTACTTTAGTATTATGTGATAAATACAAACATACACATAATAATAAAACGATAATGTACTATTATTAATAATTGTACTTCATATGTGAGTTATTTTGAGCAAATCACTTGTTAGATACGACACAGAACCTTATGTTCGTTTTGTTTGTATTCGTTAGTAATTATTGAGTGTGACAACAGCGACATTCATATATAAGAATGTCATTTAATAAAGAACTCATTCATTTTTAATGTCATTTATTATGTGCAGTTTTGGCCTCAGAACCACCGCTAAGGCACAAATAAGATGAATAGAAATAACTCGCAGCCGACGCCAGTTCGCCCCGGAACATACTTTAAGAGAACATCTTTTTACTATTCTCATTTTACCTATCAGCTTTAGATGAATATTCGTATAAAACTTATTAAAATTGCAATTGAAATATTTACGAGACTGTTATGTATAACGATAGTTCCTAACTAGGATTACGGGTGACAAAAATTTTGTATGAATGTAAAAATGGTGATTTAAATAAAGTTTATTCCTCCAATTCAACCGGAGGTTCCCTTTAATCAGCTCTTGGTAGTCTCGAGACGTACTGGGGTAAAACCTACCTGTTGAAGTCTACAGAATTTATGTTCTATGTATTTTATGCTGAGCGTATTCATGAAAATCTCGAAGTCAGATTGATGTATTAACCCACACCCACGAATGCAAGCACTTTACAGCACCAATAAAGACGGCAGTAAACTTAGCAAGAGCAGAGAAACAATATATATGAAGATACATATTAATATTTATTTAATAATTTGAAGAATACAATCGGTCTCTGTCGTATACGATTTCATCGACAACGATTCTGTACTCGTACATGAAATCTTTCACATAAATTTCAGCAACAACAAATCTTTATAAAACTCCAAGTGATATATTGCATGTTCACATGTATTTGAGCATTTTCAACGGGCAATATTTTATCTCCAGTCAGAAAGCAGATCGTCTCGGCTCCGTTACGTTACCATACATAATAAACTGCTTGCAGTCTTGTATATAGGTCGATTGTATGACGGTGGGAGGCATATCGTTGAGAATATATTACTTTCTCTGAGCCGTGTTTACAATTTCGTATTATAATATAGTAAGTTGATTTTATTATGTACCGGGATAATTAAACATATATATTAAAATTATATCAGATCAAAATACATATTCGCAAATACCGAGTAACATCTGCTAATAAAGTGTACCACTTTTAGGCGCTTATCTAAATCTGCGCTATCAAGCCATACGCCGCGCCGTTGAAAAAACAAATACATTTCAATACACTAAAAAAATGTTTCGTGAATATTTTCAATTCGTTATTAAAGTCATCGGTCGGATATTTTGAATTTATTACGTTTATTCGATCAAATCCGGTCACCACATGTAAATACGTATACCGGAGTATATATACATTTATTAATATATTACGTAACTTATGTAAAATATTGTAAAATATTCAAGAACACTTACGACCATCCACGGTCGACCACCGTTAGACCTTCACCTATAAAAAAGTTAACAACTTTTTGGCAGATACTAATAATACGATATCAATTACTTCCAATGCGGAACGATCTGTTAGCGATATATTTTTCATAAAAATGAAATAAGCTATATATATATATATATATAACTGAACTATTTTGACATGAAATTTATAATCAACATTGGCTCATTCATTGACCTCAGTTATCGTAGTTATAAAACTCAGCTAAATAAGACACAAATAACGTTGTATTCACAGTTTTTGCACATTCTTATCAGATGAGTCCGTCTGAGGAGGCTGGAGATACGATCTGTCATGTTATTTATTAAACGATGGAAGTGATTAAATGCTCTAGTGTCTAAAGCAATAAGTAATTCACAATGATTAGATTCGTTTTCGTTTTGTAAGAACCTTATCTATTACAAAAAACGCTGATATATACTCATATATTATTATAACGTTATCACAACACTTTAATTTGCTGACACTCAAACGATTCATAAAAATGATGAATTTAAATAACGAAAATAACATGTTAAATGTCGAAGACAGAAATACATGAAACATCGTATTAAGTGTATTATAATTGTTTAAGCAAATATTCAAATTGTAACAGACTGTATTGCGTATATTTTATAATAGATACTTGTGTATGAAATAGGCTTGTTATCAGACTGGCCACCTTGATAGCGTTGGTTAGGAGTTACAATCAATTTTTTTTTTTTTACGTTTGTGTATTTGTGTAACGAATTAAATGAGTTATTACTCAGCTGCCATTTTGCTTTTCTTCTTTGGCGGCCGCCTGACAAAAAAATCCAAAACTTGGAATATCACGTTTTTTCAGGAATATGAAATGTGAAAAATATTATTTTCCTTTCAGAGAAGAGATCTACGAAACTTTAAGAAAGGGAGATTTACGTTCACAATAAAGAAATACAAATAAATCGCAACAAATCCATAGCAACCACATCAGAGTACATATACGGCTTCAAATCGAGTGAAAAAAAACAAATTTAATTCACTTCAAACAAATTGAAGAAGTGAAATATCTCGACAAATTATGTTGTATGAAATATGTGAAGCCCACTAACAAACAAGGGCTGCATAATAAACAATACAGAGGGCATTTAGAAACCAGCCGTTACTAGTTATTAAGGGTAGAGAAAATAAGAAAGCACAAGGATTAAAACTAAAAGAATCAACACAATACTTAAGTAATTAAATTAGAATGAGCTACTGCTGAGAGTTTGCGGAGTCAGTGCTAAATAAACTAAAACTTTCTAAAATTGTATAAGATTAACGTATCTATATCGTCAACATTTACAAGATATTATCATGGCAAAATTATTTGTTAATTTTGACAGTCCAATTGCCCTAAACCACTTACTTCAGGCACACGATTGACTGTCCCTTAATTAATTGAACTGCTCTTGTAATCTGTTGAATAGCAATCGCCGTTCACAGAATTTATTGCCGAAAATTATAATGTTAATATTTATAATGATTTTCACTTTCATCTAACGCTATAATATATTTTTTTGAAATTCGACCAGTTCGTGTAAGGGACATTGGAGCACCGATATCGGTAATATTTGATTGTTTTCCGCTTCCAACAATTCAACATCAATGAATTCAATGAAATATTTATATAACAACGTAATTTTGTTCATAATAATTGTACATGCTTCCATTGCTTCGTGTTCATGTTAAGTTCTTTATATAAAGATAATGAAGTTTTAGACACGATAAAGGATCATGCGTTGTTATTTGAATTTTTACTCCATTAAGTCCAATCAACACAGTCGTTCCAGGTCCATCGAGAGAAGCGTCTGATTATACTGTCTATGTATGTTTAGTGTTGTGTTCAGTTTTACACGACATAGCGTTTAATGTTATCGACAAATAATAACAAATGTTTTGTTCAAGCATGATCGATTAAATTTCTTATTTAACGTTCTACTTTTTGATACAAAAAAATATTAACAGGGATATAATAATTTTTTGACATCAGGATATCTTGTTCGTATAAAGTAAAGAATAAAGAGCAATAGTTTTCGTTTTGGGTTGGCCTCATCCGACAATTTTGTAAAATGTGCCTACCTAATGAAAAAAATAAAGTCTGCCTACAAATTAATTTCAATATTTCTATTTTCTATTTACCTTTCGATTTAATGAAATAAAACCTTAAAAAGAATTGCAAAAAAAACAAATTAAATCCATCCATCCAATCCATCGTAAAAGACATCGGTGTCTTGGTAGTAAGTCAACTTCCAGAAAGTAAACAAATGGCAAAAGATTCAGTAAAACTTACAAATTAATATAAAACAGAGATAGCGTGAATCAAAGACTCAGAGAAGTTATTATTTATAATGATAAGAAGATTTACATTTCTGTTATTAGAAACATTTATAATGAGCAAAAAATATTTATTCACTGATTGATAAATACGAAATCGTAACCGTGTGATACAGAGAGCAATTGTCGTTAAGGTAATTATAAAAATTATTACATTTTAAAATCTAGGACAATAATTTGACTCGTATCTATTCGCAGAAAATATTGAATTGTTTAGTGGCGATTTATTGAGATTTCATACGATGGTGAGCTTTTGTAAACATACTAGTTTTGACCGCGACTTCGTCTGCAAGTTTTAGAATTAGAAATGCATTGTTGACAGGGCGATATCTGTTCCGCTTCTGAGGCAATGAATAAGCAGGTTTAGAATATATTAAGTTTAATTTTTTTGGTCTTAAGCTAGCTCCCGGTCAATTTTCAGCCAAAATCGATACAATCGATCTTGCGTAACAAATAGTGCAGCTAACACGACTTTCCTTATATATATAAACACACCTTATAACAATTTAAAAACCGCGTAAATAAACAGAGAACTGGTTTGTTTAATAAAAAATACCTACTAATCTTTCATAACTGTCGATGTATTAGAATAATACATTTATTATTATTATTGATAAATAAAGACAGGACAGGTCACATTGTCACTGCTTTCTACACAATGTCGATTGCCTTGAGATCGTGGCACGTGCAAACCTAGTCGAACACAACACGAGGACATTATAATATTTGTTTACAGATATATTATCCATATTCAACATTTAAAATAAAAACTTGATTCCCATAACGTTTTATTATAACAATCTTTTTTTAGATTTTTTTAAATTAAGAGAAAAAAAATCTTTAGTTTCTATTAGTATCTAAAATAGTATCTTGAATGTATGCCGGTTCATATCTGAGGTTATTTAAATCGTAACATTAGTCGCAGGTTCGACTAACGTTGTTTCAACTGCCTCGGTTTTCTAATCCGATTTCGACAACCCTTGGAAAGCTGTTAAATACATTCAACATAGTATGTACGTACTATAAATAAAATTAAGCTCGTATAGTAAAGTGTATTTGTAAATATTGTTGGTATTTTTGTACTGATATTCATTTGTTATGTTCTGTGGCCAAACGAAGGAATTTCAAATCTATATATATTATACTAAAATGACCACTTATCTAGTATGTCGATTTTTAAAAACTTATCTCAAAAAAACAACTAAGTTGTTCTATAAATAGGATTAACTATTCACATTTGTAAATCTAATACAGTATTAAAAAAAACTCTTTACTTGAAAATGAAATCTTCAATAATTAAAACAAATTAATAACTTTTCTTTACGACCATATATATATAAATAGATTATTGCTGTCTGCTATTCGAGGAAAAAACAATAAATACAAAATATTTAATATAGATAAATGTCGAGACGCTTAATTCATTTCTCTTTCCGGATGTTAAATAATTGTATGAGATGGTGGGAGGCTGGAGAATGCAAATAAGTTACAAATAAAACAGAGATTTAACTTGGTCGTGATTGATTGGATGCATATTTTTTGTGTCGCAACCGACTTCTGGAATTTGAACGTTCTATTGTCTGAGAGTTTTATTATAGACGCTGTGATAATATATATGTGTGTATATAAACGAGTTCCAGGTCGTCTGTGAACTGGAAAGTAATAAATATATAGTAATCGTAAAGAAGCGGCTCGTAAACTCAGGTACCTATTGCAAGACACCGTGACGTAGAGATCATGTGGGACATAGAATATATATTTTTTTATGTTTTAAATATTTATGGTGAGCGAATGCGTTTTTAATTATAGTATAAGGAGTTCGCCTCACATGTAAGTGTTTCAATTAACGAAATGTAGGGAAAGGTATTGAGAAAAAAGAAAATTGTAATTTGTGAGGTTTTTTTCTTTATATCTTGGCAAGTTTCGAAAATTTATTATTTTTTTATTTTATAGATTTAAAAAGATTGTTATTTACTACATATATGTGTTTTATAGTTACTTGACTTTCAAAAAAAAAAAAAATCACTAAAATTACATATAAAAACATGTTAACAGACAAAGACATTTTTTGTGTAAAACCTCTGTCATATAAAATCTAGTGCGGGCGAGGCAGCGTGTTAATCGATACTAAATAATGAAACTACTCATAAATACTTAATGTAATCACAAAACATTACCAATGACGAATAAAACATAAAATCAGTCGCGAAACAGTAGAATCATTTAAAAAAACATTTACATTATCTTAATAAAAACAAATATATATATAAAAATGTCCTTAATAGGAAGAATGGAGTTGTAAATAAATTAGTTTTCATAGTCCAGTGTTTACGTCTGCGGTTCATGGCCAACGGGCGGTATGCGCAGCGTACAGTCCATCTCTATCGCACACCAGCTTCAAACACATATAAAATCTTCCATCTCACTCGTACAGTGATTTATAGTATAGGAGCTCTAACATCGCTACTTGAAAATGAACGCTTCCGAGTATCCGAATAAAGAACTAATCAAATAATTATTAGACGCCTCACCTTATATAAAGTAACGGATGCTATTGTATGGCTTTGATACAAACTAAGTATTGTTAATAGTCTTATAATGAAGAGTTATTATAAAATAAAATGTGTAGCATGTATTTATACCAAATAAATTGTATAATATTTTTTAGAGTAAAAAATAAGATAGCAAGTAAACAAAGGACATTCCTATCCATTGAACAACATCTAATAAAATTTGTTATTGGAGTAAATTAAAATAGATATATTTCCAAGTAATTGATGGCCGTGGTAGGTGATACTAATTATGTGACGTGCAACACTGCTTATATGTATTATCAGAATGAACCTATGTTATCCATTTATTCTTAGAAAATATAAATATTTGAACGATCTTTTTACTCCTCGATACAGTAGTTATTATATTATAATAAAAAATATTATATATATATAAAAAAAAAATTGCAACGTAAAACATCTTAAACTCACCGGCTCGACTCCAACATCATTTTGTGTGGCCTGAAAACAGAAATGGGAATATTAACCGAAGGGCAGACAAACAAAAACAATCAGAAATAGCATCAAAATAATAAACGTTAAAACAAAAAATGGAAATTTTAAAATATACTTATACAGAACATAGAAATATTAGTAACGAACAAAATCATTCAATAGGAAAAAAATATCGTAACAATACAATACAGTCCTGGATGTAATAAGATGATATCGAAATAGAAAATTTTGTAGTATCTTATTGGATAGACAGGAGAGCAATCGTGATAATCTGTGCGAGAGAAACCAGCGATGGGTTTTAATCTGCCGGGGTTATATCTCCATCGTGCGGCCCAGCCCCCGGGGATGTTTTTAAGGAACGATCGGGTGACGGCATCTATACTGAGAAACAATTACCAATCATTTAAAATTATCTTTCCGAATAACGTGATACATTGTATCAAATGATATTGTTGGAAAAATTCGTGATAGCTCAAGGCGTTCGTCTCACTTTTTTTAAGCTAAGAAAATACGATGTTTTGGAGATATGGTAAATTAATTTAGCTTTATATGAACATGACTGCTTTAAACACTTAAAATTCTAATAAGTCACAATCAGTATCAATGTGCAGCGACCTTGATATTCCATCAGATGCCGGGATGCCGTCAAGGTCTGTCAGGTCATCGCTGCATGTCAAACGACACTCTCCACGGCCACAGCCTTATCAGTTACAACGCTTATCAACAGCTTTATCACGAACTTGGAGAGTTTTTGCAACACGATAAGCAATCTATACGACTACGTTACAATTGTATAACAGCATTTATTAACAAACGCGTCCATTTTAACGTATCTATAGATCGAATTAAATCGAGGCCAGATGCTATGAGGCTAAATCTGCATCGCATATAAATTCCGTCTACAAAAAACATTCCGAACCCTCAAATATGTACATTTCATTCATTGTTAGTTTTCACATTTTGATATCGGTTTTGACGTCAGCCATCGCCCGAGCGACAGTTTGATTCTGAACAACCTGAATCCATAAACGCTTAACCACTGACTATTACTCCGTTTTGCGGTTCGGACCCCAGTTTATAACTGACAAAACGTTTTATTAGATTTCGTTTCATTTATTTGTATCAGTTTGATTTTATTTTAAACTTTTTCGTTTAAACACGGTAGAGTACGAAGATTATGATTTATGTGTCATAGAAGTTTAACATAAAACTCTTTGAATAAACTTTAAATTAATTGCAACCAATAATACCGTGAAAATCTAGTCTGCATTCGGCGAGGGATTTTAGCTGATGTACAAAGGAATTTAAATCCAATGTATTTTGAAGATAAACCTAAATTAGCATTACAGGAAAACTGCAACTTATATAGAGCCTTGTCGCGATAGCAATACAGTTTAGTTTCATTTGTTAAAGGCTTTAAAAATGAGAAACTAAGAGAGAAAAGTTAAACAGTGTTAGGAAAAAAGAATCATATAGTTTTTGTGAATTTTGCCACAACACAAATACACGTTACTTCACTTTACCAATATAAGGTAACAAGCAATAACACAATGCAACGGTTATCTGCAACAACAAAATAAAAGATAAACAATTATAGGAAAATACACTACATTCCTTTCACTGTCATGTTTTACTTAATTATATGCAATTACAAATATTTATCTATCAAAAAATAAACCATATTAAAGATATAAATACAATTAAAGTCATGAAATATGATATGAAGGCCAACTAAATTAATTGATTCATTGTTTTTTTATGAAGCCGATGTACAGAGAAATATTTACGTTGCGGAAAGAGAACTTGCGAGTTGCTTGCATTAGACGGTGAAAGGTAAATACGGATAAAATTTCTTTGATTCCTTAAATTCTAAACGGTTGAAAAGACTCGGCTTACTTTTTTAACGAACGAACTAACACTAAACCGTCCCAGTAAATATTATTCAAATAACCACATGCACCTACAAATAAACTATGCTACGGATACTATTATTTCGAAACAATCGATTTCCTTAATTAATTTAAGTATGATACGTATTTAAAAAATGATTTAAGTTATAAATCAAAATTATCACTTCCTAAATGCTTGATTCGTACAACCCTATAATTTGGTCCTTGATGAATTACCATAAGGATGGTAAAGCTAGCAATTTTATATAAAAAAAAAAAAAATTTAATACCATTTTAGGAATCCTTTGAATGCTTTACCTGAGCCGAAAGTATAATTGAGCTAACTCTTTCGGATCTTCGAGAAGACTAAAGATACTTTAACTTTAACAGCACATTCTCAGAGTTCAAACGAAAAACTTCAAGTACATTTACTATCTCATCTCTAAATTTTTTAATAATTAATTGCGGAATTTCACTTTTATATCAAATTATAATCATACTACAGAACATATTGTACCTAATATTTTTAAAATACTATTCTAAGACACATAGTAAGAAAATTGATATACATTATATATAACCTATCTATCATAGCGTGTTCTCTCAGACTGAATGTGATGAAAAAAATTAAATGATTTTATCACATTAAAAATAAAACTGAATAAAATTTATAAAGTCAAAATATTCTTTGTATAAAAATCACCACGAGTCGACTCGACATGCATTTTGTCCTTTTTGTCTGAAATGACGTCATTATTTTCGAAAGCCTCTCAATCCTTGCGAACTTTAACAAATCAAATTTTTCAAGCTAAAAATATGACTTAACATATCAGTCACAAGTTCAATTGTTTCAAAACAACCTAGATAGCTGCATTCGAAAATGAAATGTATCATAAAAATATAGAGATATCTTTAGTTTAGAGAAGACTTATGAAAGCATAGCTGTGCTCGCTAGATGGCCATAGATACGTGAACTAATTATCAGACCGGGGTTAGGTAAACAGGCCAAGTGGCTCTAGTGGAGGCGATTTTTTACGTCAATACCCTGTCTCATATATAGCATAACTCAATTTAATTTAGTACTCTGTTTTTTACTGTCCACACACAAATAACATTCTTATATTTATCATAATATTCTAAAGGATATTTTGTTTTGAAGATGGAACGCGATGTTTAACTTTGTATAAACAAGAAAGAAATAAATAAATAAAAAAATATATAAGCTACATTAAGTCGCTATATGATATATCTTGTTGTAAAACATAATGACTATTACATCATAATTTTTATTTAATTTATGTTTCAAGATAAACTTTAATCGTGAATGAAAAGCCTTAGTCGTAATCTGTACTAAAATTATATACCTCCAATTCAATTAAAAGGCCTACTAATAAATACCTTCTAATATATCCAAGTGTGATATGTCAATTTCTTAATAGCCATTATCATCCGTTCAAATATGATACTTGGAACACAACTCTCTCTTTCTATGCCTTATAAGCGAGGCGTGTCAAAGTCTTTGTACGAACATCCGCGAGTGGCGATTTCATTATATATCAAAGTAAATTCATATTTAACTGATTTACTTATAGAAAGTAACCAAATGATATTGAATATTCAAGAGTATGTCTGATTAATATAAGTGTACGGAGCGTATTGCTTGTCTAAGTAAGTAGAGGCAACACTCGACTGTGTTGCAAACTTTACTAATCTTATATCCACCCTACCGAGATTCACAATTAGTCGAGTTTAGCGTACTACCATCATACGACTTGGTAATAACTTGCTTGATTACCGCTAACTGTTCATTTGATTCTAATTTTAAACATTTTAAAATGACAATATACTAATATTTTATAATTATTAAAAAGATCATTAGTTATTTTACTATAAGCTACTATTGATTCTGTCAAACAGTTTGCAATACATTGAAATACTATAGTAAAAACAAACTACAAAACCTATAAAATATACAAACACCCGGTTATATAATACTTGTACTGCATCATTATATTACAATAGCGTTTTTTATTATTCTCTTAACGTTCGTTTCAAATTGTTTTTTTTTTTTAATCAGATACTGTTTTATGGCGTCACATAGTTATGTATTCAATAATTAGGAAATTGAAACGAATTAAACAACATGTAAATATATATAACTCAATAAACACACATTGAGATCATAATCAGGAAATCGCAACTTAATAGCCACCTTCTGTATTATCAATGTTTATCGGTAACGTGAAGCGACGTACGGTTTAAATGAAGGAAGATCTACTCTTTTTACAAAATTTTTATAACAAAAATATTGTCATGTATATAAATAAAAATGTGTTAAGTGTTAATTATTTTCCAATAACTTTATCCCGTGTATGCCTCCGCGGAAAATGCGAGTATGCAGTCAATTAATACATGTTAAATATTTAAACTGTTTACGTTAAATGCTTAACTTGCGCGTCGTAAAAAAAAACAATTAAAGAAAAAAAATCGCTATGTTGATGTCACTATTCCGGCTACATTACTGTTTAATGTTTACGTATTGAATACCACAAATAACGAATAAAAATAACAAAAGTAGGTACGTACATTGTAAACAAATTTTACCAATCGTATAAAAAAAAAAAGTGCATATTTAATTTTGAAACTTCCTGATCGTAATGCAAAAATATTCTTAAAATAATATTGTTCACATATAATAAAATTAATATCTATTGTAAACGAAAGTTATAAACACACAGAGAATGCACCAAAACAAACCAGTAATTGGTAAGTGACCGTGAATCAAATAACGAGACAAACAAATAATGAACTTTGATATCGACCTTGAGAATTAATGTATTATATGAGATACTGCTTCTGTTACATTATAGTAATTATAGAAAGAAGCTCTTGGAACTCCTAAAAGCAGACGTCTGTCACTTACTAATAATTCAGTTTAGAATTTATCGAAACCCCAAAAAAAAATAGCAATTAAACGTAATAATTAAGGATTAAAATCGTGTTTAAATAAATGGATATAAAATTTTTAATTCTTAACAATATATTTGTTAAACAATAAGTCTATACCGAGTACAAACTACATCCTTTGTTGTGATCTGGGTCGTGACCTATATCTTCATCAAACTTTATAATAATCTAGCTCCGCCGTCTGCTATGGGAAACGATATTAACTAATGAAATTAACAATTAAATACTCTTTGTGATAAATGACGGCTGTTTTATAATTCAATCAAAGAATAACATTCAGAAGTACAAAGTTAAAATGACGAAATAGATATGTTCTAATTATCTAAACGAATTTGTCAAGTCTGATTATATTTTATGAACAAAACCAAGTCATATAAAGTACGCTGTTGGTAAACAGACCTTTGGGCGTGTCCGAAGCAAATCGATCACGGCACATTCAAGAGCGTTTCACTTATATTTTGTTTAGAATGCGATTTAAGTATTATTTATCTTATAATGTAAATAATTAAATTAATTGCGTAATGATAAAACCTTATCGATAACAGAGCGGTATCTGTCTAATACTACTTTTATAAGTAAATGTTTTATTTGTTTCTTATAAATAAGCATTACGTATATGAACAATCTGCAAAAATAAAACTCATTATATAGTGTTGACCTTGAAAAATACTAAATACTTTAAATAAAGTGAAAATCTAAGGTGAACGAGGTCGACACCGGAGACCTTGGTTCGGTAATACATGAGGTTTCAATCACATGTACATAAACGTAGCATATAAATGCATTGTTAATATAAAAACAATTACGAATTCAACAGAACAACATCTCATGAATAAAAACATTGTATAGATGGCATTTTGTATTATAACGCGAGCTAAGATACAAATTTCAATACATACAAATATAAATGTTACTTCAAATAAAAATGGATTAACAGATATTCATATAGAAATATGATTTATCTTTAAAAGATAACATAACAGTTGTCATTGAAGTCACAAAATAAAAAAAAACGGAAATATTCACATTTATAAATAAAATCGCAACAAACTGAGAGTGCTAAGTGTGGTAAACACGACGTTGCAACGAAACTCAGAATTTAGCTTTCATACGTTTTTTTTTTTTTTTAGTTTACACAGGCTATGCTCTTTTTGCTTTGAACTAAAAACATTAACTCCGATAAAATTCAACCAGATTCGTGCGGCATTTTAACAAAAACGATTAAGAAATTCTCTCTAAATTACGTTAAATTCAAAACTCTCACCGAGTTTTATTTAATAAACAAACGAAACGATAAAATAAATAGGCGAGTCGCGTTACTTAAGCCCTAAATATGCTTTATCGTACGTGTACATGTGTAGCGTATTAAAAGTTTGTTTATATTTCGTCTATTATAGAATGAGAATATGACTTTTTGTTTTTTAATAATTATTATAATTTATCAATAGTAATTACGTAACGTCTGGTGAATATCACAAGCCAATTAGTGGTTCTGAGCTTAGCATGGCCTAGTTCTGTTCATGTTTTTGGCCAAGACACTTCTAACTTTTAGCTTTCTCATAATTTAAATTGCTATTCGTGAACACGTACCTGTAGGATAATTAACATCTAATGAGATTTTATTGGAATATCTACAAGTTGTACACATACATATACTATCAAATTTAATATGTGAAAATATTTTCTGAACATATTATGTTATGAAATTAATATATTCGAATCTAGTTAAACTTAAAAAAGCTAATTTTTATTAATATTAATAATGTAGTTTTATCTACGCTTACTCTATTAGATTATTCAGTTCTAGTAACAATGACGATATAATATAACATTGATAAAGACAGTTCCTCAAGTTGAATGAGTTTCACACGTGATCTGTTCAAATACCAATAAAAATGTAAATTAAAATAACAATAAATACTTTTATTTAAAGTTTGTTACACAACGGCTGGCGGATTACACGTGTATGTTGTTACCGATGACATCTTCACGTATGTAGGTAGGTTATTATTAACATTAACGAAAAGATATTATTACATTTTATATAATTTAATATTTCTATGAATGTAAAAAAACATTAATATTGTATTTATCTTTTTTAAATTCTTCACATAAAAATCATTATTTCAAAGAATGTTTCGGAGCGGAACAGTTAAGTGCTTTGGTGGACGGCCGTCGAGGTTTTCATTGTACGCCCGCACAAAAGAAACCTAAAGGCTTTCTTTAGGAAAAACTCCAACTATCTATTCGTTGGATTTTTAAAAACCCTTTAAAATTATAATTAAACTTAGAGTGTTTGCTTTCATGTAGATATGTTTATGGAAGGACAATTAAATGAATGAAGGAATTTGGGTCAAATTTTAATTACACGGAAACCGCGTGTATTAAGGATTAACGAAATTTTACTCGGTCAAAAATTCGGTATCAAAAATTAAAAGATGTTCCAATGATTTACTAAAACGAAGAAAAGTCGGTAAACGGTTAGTAAATTTATAAATAAAAACGAAAATAAAAATATTTTTTTTAAAAAGATTCAAATCTTCAAACCTTCGATTTTATGACAGCTGATGAACGGAAGGTGAACAGAATATTAACTTTAAGGAAAATAATAAATAAAAAAATACATACAATGATTTTTTTATAGCGAACGTAAAAAACATTTTTAATACACATCATTATAACATTTAATAAGTACTGGAGATGTATTTAAATAATAATGAATTTTAACAATCACATTATTTACCATGTTTGTTGTATTTTACATATTTACGTCTTATAATAATATAATATTATAATATTAAAATGACATTTCATATTTTTTTTAAAGTAATCGCCGACGTTTAACATCACTACTCAAGGTTGTCAGTGGTTTCCTCGTGACAACACAAAAATTAAACCTTGAGCAAAAATATTTAAAGTTCACAAAATAATTAAAACCTTTTGGACAGCAAGAAAGATATATATTAATTTGTATTATTAAAGTTAAAGTATGTATATGTATGTATGTATGTATGTATGTAAGGATGATAAATGTCAAATCATTATATCGAATGAGGTGAAGGTGTTAGAAACCACGAGTGTCTTAACACATATTAATAAGGCATTGTGATTATATAAATAATATAATGTATACATTGTTAAGATTTACGTTAGGATTTTATTTGGTCTTTTATATTATTATAAAAACAAACATACAAAATTATACTTACATATATCGCATATTCAATGGATTTAATATATTTTTTAATTCAACTCATTATATTACAAATGACAAAAAATAAACAAAAAAAAAATTACCTACGTATAGTGATTGGACTCCAGCCAATAACACCGACAATTATACATAGGACTATTATATACATATATATCAACATGTATGACTTATTTTAATTTACATATTCTTTCAATAAAACATAATTATCCTCTAGCATTTTTTTTCTCTTTTCAATTTATTATTTCTTTGTAGTCTGAAGAAAATGGTTCCGTATTTGTCAAAAACAAAGAGAGTTCACGTCATTAATTATTTCAATTAAAACGATATTCAAAATTTAATAGCAAAATGACGATGGATGAGAAAGTTTCCGAGGCGTCTATTGAAGTAATATACGATTTTTTGAAATGATACAAAACAACAACACTTACGATTTCGTTGGGAAAGTTAGTCGGTAGAGGAAACTAGCAAAATGGATTTCTACAATTGAAAAACAAGACTTTTTCAAAGAAAAATAAACAAGATGAAACTGAATAAAATTAAAGCGTTAAGTTGAACGAAATAACGACCAGAGATAAAAAATTCATCGAATGCTTAAATGCCGTAGACACTATTTGATGGCATTTTAAATTCATTTTTTTCAATATTATTAATAAAATCAAAACACACAAAATGTATAATAACTAAAATCAACGACCGCATACCTTAAGACAAAAACAAAACAATTTGTATTATCAAAAAAAAATTGAGGAAAATGCGATAACATCTTTAATTACAGTTATTTTATAAATTAAAAAATATCTTTTAAGAGATAAAGCTACACAAAGTTTTAAATTCACTAATAATATTTTAAAATGTCCGTATATAATCCGTCTATCATACCTACTTGAAAGGCGTTAATATAATTAATGTAGATATGCCATAAGCATAGTAGTAACAATTAAAGAGATAGTAAGCCTTATATTCTCTACTGTGTCTACAAGCTCGTGTATATTCACACATCATCAGCCCCGACCTACCGTATTCTATTTATCAATATGTTCGTTCGTCCGGATTAATCTTCGTAACTACTAAACCGGTTTTTTTATTTGCTTTTGGGGACCAACGAACAGGCGGCTCGCCTTATGGTAAACTGTCTCTTACTCCAGTGTGTGGCAACACGAGTGTTCGAAATTTCGAGACGTATAACTTAGATTTATCTATGTTACATATATATATATATATATATATATATATATATATATATATATATTATAACTAAGTATATATAATGACAATACATTATTAATCAGCTATAATGAAGTGTTAAAAATAATGTTTTTATAACTAAGTAGCGGCAATTAAGCCCGCTCGCTCACGATCGTCAGCTGCTATATATCAAAATAAGCTATTCTTGAACCCTCTCATTTGGATCTCGTACGATCACGGAATAGATCTGGTACATAATGACGACATTTCAATATATAAAGCCTTTTCATTAGAATTTTATTTCATTGTACAGATCAAATATTTAAAAATAATTAAGACGGGGTTTATGATCTAGTAATAAGAAATATAGAGCACATACATAATTAAGGGAACTTTATTACTTTTATCAATATTATGTATAATGTATACTACTTTTGGTGTTACAATATATAGTCCTAGTCCTAGTTATAGTTATAAGTTCTTCAACGTCATTTTCTAATATTGATATGAATTAAAATACACTTTAAAATAATTAACAGATATATAAAAAAATCTTGTGAAATTTCTAAGTCTAAAGTACTAGTGTTATATAGGCCGTGTGTAACGGAACCTGTCTCACTAGAGGGTCTCCGAGTCGCATCGCGGTCTTCGACCCTCGAGTACTCATGAACTGCCTTGACCTGCGAACTCCTGCCAACCTCCGTACCAAGCGCTCCAACCCTGCTACTTAACTACCGCCGAATATGGACGTTGAACCCTTCATCAACTTTATACCCTTTGATGTTTGAATATATATTTACATCAAACCAGAGAATTTTCACTTATGCTATCAAAAAAAAATATATACAAAGTCATTAAAAATCACGCCTGTTATTTATTGAATCCTAATAACGAATAAACAATATAAAGCTCACTTATTAATATAAATTCAAAATATATTTACCAAGTTCTTAATATATTAGTAAGGGGAGACGTCTTCGTCGTCATGATACAATCAACCTGAACGTCAACAGTCGAATATTTGTGTGAACGACCCAACAACCTTGAGAATTTTTGGTCGGATCGAACCATATTCGATACGCAACCCGACGAATTATAACCGAACCGTATTTCACTGAACAAATTAAACATGGACAATAAAAATAACACTAGCCAAAATTTTATGCAATACTATTACTATAACTATTCACCGAGATCTTTTGTTCGTTTTACGAAAAGCAATTGCGTGATCAATTATGATTTACGGATTAATTTTAGCACATAATTAGAACCCGATGTTATTAATAGAACAATTACAAGTTAACGATCGTTTAAAAAAAAATTCATTAAAAACTCCGTTCACGTGTTACATTACCGACGTAAATAACGTAATCGATTTACGTGACAGTATTACGTAGGCTTATTCAGATTTACATTTGGAAAAAAAAATGTGACACAATTTCAGATGTATACAAGTGAATCGCTTTATTATACAAAATAAAAAATTCCAGCTCGCGGATAACGCGTTTCGATAAAGCTTTTTCTTATAACTTTACAACTATCAATACTAAACGCCGACGTCTACTGACGTACTTTATATTTTACCTTATGGGTATGGCCCTAGACGGAGGGCAATTTTTTATTTACATTATACATATAAGTATACATATCGTATATAAAAATTCCGTGCAACATGCCTTTTTCTACGATATCTTTTTTCCAGTCCAGTTATTGGTAGTTTTATATCGATATCGATAAACCAAATATGTATTATTATAATCACATATCGACATAAAATAACAAAATGTTATTATTTTAAAATATTCTAATAATAAACCTATTCAAATGTTCTTTTTAACAAATACACATTATACAAATTCTATGCCTTTCTTTCTATTTCAATAAAATATATATAAATATTTACACTTGAAAACTATTATGTTATAACATAACCGCAATTTTTTATTAATAATTTATACTTTTATTATTGATGCAAAATTATGTATGTGTGTTTGTTTGTTACACGATTACGTAACAGGGGCGAAACTGATTTGAATAAGACCTTTTATGTCCCTTAGGGAGACAGCGAGCAGACGATCCACCTGATGCAGAATCACCAACACTAATTGACATCCGTAACATACGGACGGGGTGTTTCGAATGCTTTTGCCATTTTTTTTTTGTTAAATATACTACTGAAATACACAGGCTGAGTTTTGCTCAAAACCTTTAGAGATACATCCTGTATATATAATGCGGAAATTATTTTTGTAGTCGTATCGAATTTTATATAGGATAATCCCGCAATGATACGACTAGAATAAAGGAATATTACAATAAAGGCAAATATAATATCCTAATACTGTCAATAACCAGCTTAATCTTATAATCAGCAACATAACTGTACTGTCCGTGTAATAGCGGATGTCTAGTCCGGTTACCTCAAGCGTGGACAAACATACATACATCTCAAAGATAACATCAGTTATGAGGAAAGACTCCGCGGAAACTATTCCCTTACATCCGCTTACGTCACAACTATTGCTATTTAATTTTCTTTCACACACGGACAAAAAAATGTCAAAGGCTATGTAATTAAATATAGATTTCACATGCGAATTAGCTTGCTGTAACTACTTACACGTAAATGTTACTTTAAACAACTCCGATAAAGAATAGTAATTTATTATAGCAATCGGCTAAATAAAAGGCCATTATTACCATGTTAGCCGCCCGATGCCAAGAAACTAGCGAGAATTATGATGGTATAAATGTAATATGTTCATAGGAAAAGATTTTAAAAACCATCAGAATATAAGTCACGGCACTGATTTATTCCACTCGGCATTTAAGTACAAGAACCTAAATATATTTTAAGTTAATTCAAGTCAATTGTTATCATTACTGAGTTTATCGCAGATGACACTTTGAAAGCTTCATCAATTTCCCGGATAATAAAGCGCTGAACGACTATGAAAAGTGTTATCGCAGTGAAAAAAATATTGTGTTAATAATTCATTTTCGCTAAGTACATTGTAAAAAACTTCAATAGGCCATTAGTACCTCGGGATGCTGATAAAAGTTACCTTAATGCTAGTACGGCATGTTTAGGATTGATCCATACTATTTAAAAGAATATCAGTTTTTATCACTTTGAGGTATAACAACAATACTTTTATTCTATGGATTTTATTTGTACATTAATTTACATGAAAGTTTTAAAGTAAAAAAATGGAGATGTAAATTTTGGTAATCAACTGGTTAGAAATATTTTTGTTAAATCCGTTATTTTCACAGCATAGTTTGAATATTCAATGTTAATCATATACACTTACTATGAAATATAATATAACTTTTTATAAGGCTACATTTTTTTGTAAAATATATTCAATAATTTTACACTAAGTGCCTGACGATGAACAAAAACAACACCCCGACACAGGCACTGGCACGTGAAGCACTTAATCTGGTAATCACAGACCAAAAATATCTTACATCATTTTGGAAAATACCTGATATTCTTACAGCGATCATAGTCGTTTAGGGCCGATAGTAAGCAAACATAGCTAAGGAAAACTGCAATGAAATTTCAAATGAAAAAAAACCGCATCAAAATCGGTCAATCCATTTACCAGCTACGATGCCACAGACAGACACACAACACACACACTTCAATCGACGCCAAACTTTTAACAACCCTCTTTCTGCGTCTGGGTTTGTAAATTAAATAACAAACATTCAAATTGAATTCAAAATTAATTAAAGCGGCTGATATTGAATGTTTTAGAAGAAAATATGGGGTCTGTTTGTAAGTAACTCACACGGTAATACCTCCACCTTAGTTATTGTTATCGAGACGGGGTCAAATTTCAACATCTGCCGATACAGTAAACAACACTGAACTAAACTATAATACGACCTTTATAGCAATAAAAATAGAGCCTACGGTTAACCTGCGCCGTCGACTGTATACCTATGAGTCAGCCGTTTCTCGGCTCCACGAAGTATTTCATTACCGGACCGAGCGATTTATGCAATCAACTAAGTTCTAGTGGTGTAAGTTTTTATTAGTTGTGCGAAGGTGACGGTTGGTTGATATATATTAAGAAATTTGAATGACGTGACAAATATTGTAACACATTACATTAACGTGAAACTTTTACATTGAAGGTAAAAATAATCACAACCATATTTCCATACGGATCCGAGCAGCGCCGTGAAATATGTAACCGGATCAAGATAAATTTTATTCGCCTTAAGGGAAATGACGTAATCACTGTCGTAGGAAACATCCAGCTAAGCTAAGCCCAACATCTTTAGGGCCTGACGAATTATCGCTTCATCCTCGCCATACCCTATTAACGTTAAAACAAACAATAAAGGGAAAAGGCACCTCCCGCTAGGTAATGACTGGATTACCCACGTCTCAGCTGCGATGGTTAGTTATCAGATAAAGCGCTTTATTACTTGCTATCGAATTCTTCGTACAGCTTTAAAGCTAAAACTTTGAGACTAACCCATACTATTAAAAAGTTATTTTACGTTTAATCTAAAGTTCTATATATGATATATTAAAATAGAACACCCACGTTATTTTGTTAGAGCTTGATATGTTTGCGTTAAGTTTGTTTTTTGTCGTCTTTTGAATCGTAGGGGTGAATGTCACCCAAAATAGATAACCACTTAGAACTGATCCCTCTAATATACATTTTTTTTTATTATGTCATATTATTTCATAATAAATGCTATAATGGTTTAACAACACATTTCAAAAATATTCTAGGTACATTTAATTTTACATCAATGTACTTTTCTTTTTTTGTTAAATTTGTTAACTTTAACGGATAGTATTTTACCATGTCAGTTTTTTAATCAGTAAGACATTATAATGAAATTTCATAGTATGTAATATTTTCTTTACAAATGTGTTTAAAACACATTTCGTTACATATAACCAGTCCTTGCCGATACGGCAACATTTTTTTTTGTCAGTCCACATTATCTTAAACACGTGCTGAAAGCGAACTAAAATAGTGTCAATGGTAGACACATGTCTAATTTGCTTCCTTCATCCTTCAAAAGGGATTTTGGAAATAAATTCTTTCATATACAATATATTGATATACAATTTTAATATATAATCTTAATGACTAAATAATAAATAATGCTTTGTTCATTTATATTTATTTTTTTAATTTGTTATAAAGATTAATATCGTTATAACAAAGAATTGGATATTCATTTTAAACGTAGTTATCCAACTCTTTGAGAGTAATTTTCGTATGTGCCACGGTCGTTACTTTAGGACGGATACACACAATATTCATTACTATAATTTGAAAAATTGGAAATAAAATAATTATACGAAATCACGTAGTTATCAGATGATAAAACAATACTTTAAAAATATAAAAAACTCGCATATATTCTTTTATATATAAAACGGTATATATTCTTTTTATATATAAATACTTTTCTTCTCTTATTATTTTATTACGATCCTACTGAATTGTTGTATTTTATAACAACAATATTCGTCAAATCCAGTGTGTATTCACCCTTATTAGCAATCCGACTGCCGGAGACTAATTTCCGTCTGAGCGCAGTTTCTTAATTGTTACCTTTCTCATTTGGTATTCCTTATCATTCCATATACACGTACCTGTCACGTTTCATCAAACAATACTTGTTAATTTGTTAGAATTGTTAATTCACTGTATTGTTTCACAGATCACTTGGATCGTTTCTTATAATTAAAGTATTGAAAATCAAGCTCTATCTAAAACTCAATAAACCAAAAACCTTATACATAATTATTTTTATGAAATATTAATCAATTCTACTTGATTACACAAAACCTATTACTAATATAACAAACCGTATGTAGTTTTTGTAGGAGTCGTTCTAACGTTACGTACCTGAAACAAAGAGAGTGTATTATTAGATTAGGGCCAACATTTTGATTAACACGATACCTAACTTTAACATCATTTCATATTATCTGATCAATAATTTAATCATTGTAAAACGTTTAAGGTTATCTTCGTACCACTCGGTGAGCTCCTTTCTCGCGTCCTTGACGTTATGACCTTTCGTTCTCATTGATAGCGACTGCAATAACACAATGTTACTCATCACACGAGCAAACATCACCTTATGTAATTAAAATCTATTGTTTTTTTTTCACTCGAAAATCTTAAAAACGGTTTACCTACAAACTAAGAGATTGGGACAAATGAAAAAGTTACATACAACACAAATATAAACCTTTCCAATAATAAATATTTTATATGCAATTTTTTCTATATACAACTAACGACAATTACAACAAATGATGAATATTTTGTAAACATTATTATAATATAATTATATGCTTTGACATGTTTCATCAACTTTATAAGAACATAAATTGCTAATGTCATAGGCTGCATATTGTATTAGTTATTAGTTATTAGGGTCGGTAGTCCTGTTCCTATGTAACTGTGGGCGTACGAGTGTATATAACCTTTGACTTTTCAATATTCGCCGTAACTCAATAAACATAATAAGACAATATTCGCGTAACAATGAATTTGTAAAGATATTATATTCTATATCATAATTTATTATTTACGAAGTTTTTTGTACATTTTTTTTTGTCTATAGTGATACCTATGTTACAAGAATTCATCTGTACTATTAACTCTGAACGATAAATTGAATAAATCATTAAATACGGTTGCTATTTTGTTACCGCTAAAGTAACCGCTTAATTTTAAAAGCGCCCTACGTAGACTTTTACAGACATGAAGCAAATACTGCGAAAAAGTTAGTTTAAATACATGCAAATAGATATAAAATTAACTCAAATTAGTATTTTATGAAATCTATTAACGTATTTTACAATTAATATACTTAATTGAACGCTTTCACATTGCAAAACCAACAACTCGTAGTTACCAAATTCTAACAAACTTTATAGAGAGCAGTTAAAACTTAATTCTCAACTTGTTAAGACTTAGCGACGGCGGGGATCTTTGTATGAACTGTACTTGTGATTTCAATCGATCCTCAAATATGTATGAGGTAACATTTACACACAGAAACACAGTTAATTGTGCTGATTTAGATGAAATTCAAAACATCCTAGTATCAGATGTTCGGCCTACACTTGACGTTATGAGGCATGTCAGTAGAAACGAATTTGATCTTTAAAGGGCACGAATTTAATCAGATCTCACCCCGTGGGAGGAATCTATATTGCCAGCTTAGTAGGGATGACATGAGTTCAGTCTAGATTTAAGTATTATTTATTTCGTTAATGCTATACAGTTGACTGTTAAATAGTTTTATAATAAAAAATCAACTGTTGTAAAACAATACTCCGACCAAGGACTTGTTCACAGTCGATTGGACATCTTTGACTCAGCATCACCTTCAGAATAGTTTTTTTGGTGATTAAAGTAGGTACATTTATTTCGCTTCTAGTTTGATTTTCAATAGAATAACAAAAATGAATAAAAGGGCTTGTAGATAAAAAAAGTTATAATTTTCTGAGGTACTATGTATTTCTATATTTCGGCTTCAACTATTACTTACTTTTCACCTTCAACATTAAAACAATACTTCAAGCCAAATAAAATTTTATTTCTATAATAACATTTAATACATTCATTAAATAAAACAGGGTATATAATATGAATTTATAACCTATGTACAAGACACAGGAAATAATCACTAACAACGTTGAAAGCCGAAAATAAATTTAGTGTTTAAAATGAAATAAACTTAAGAATAAAATAACAACAAAGTGAAAGAAGGCGAATAAAAATGAAAAAGTAGGTGTATCCAAGTCCAAATACCCATACAAAATTTATATTTTTAATATATATAACATTATATCGTTACAAAACTACAATTTAAACATGTCACCTACATACAATAGTTCTGTTGGCTGAAATCTTTTTACATTCAGAGATAGTAGCTACCTAGTTTTGGAAAAAAAAAATCCTAATGCATCCCAAATATTCCTGAACCTCGACACCGAGTGTTGAATAACAATGAGCTTAAATTGGATCAAAGATAATATAAATGTATGTACATATCAGACGCATGTGTTCGTGTTTTCGACATACGGTAAAAAAAATAACATAACACGGAAAACCCGTACTATATTTATTGGCTGAAGTTATTTAAATATTTATTTGGGTCAACTACGTAGTACGTGCGATCTAGTAGCCTTTGACGAACGTACGTAGAAATAACAATGGATATTCTGTTGTAACGATAAGAAGCTACTTGGACGCGGTATAATATATAAATTCTAATTCAAAAAGTAACGTAAATGGAAACGTCAGCAGAACTGACAGATTTCTTATCCAACGTCAATTGAAATCAAACACTTCATTATATTAGTACATTGTGTTAGTGAAATATCCGTCTGCGAATCCGGGGATAGAAAAAAAATAATCACTACCGTTTCCAAAGTATGGCAGAAATTTGCTCCGACACGCACGCCCAAGTGAGCGGCCCCTTTATTTGACAGCAAATTAATAACAGCCAGCAACACGGGAGAGTCTTAACGCGCCACCGCAGCGATCCAACATCGACTTTATAATAAAAGCGATAAAGTCTTATGTAAACATTTATTGCTTTATAAATATCCTTTAGCAATTTTAATCCTTACGGTTGGCGACATTAAAGCGTAAATCGTGCACCGGAACCAAGTTAATAGGATGTAATTTATCCGGGTTAGAACGCAGCGTTGCCGCTCGGCTGGTGTTGGAGCGAGACACGTGATATACTATTCCGTCTAGAGTAGGACGGGTATATTTTTAACGTTTCGTTATGTTTTTAGCTGACGGGACGCCGAAGCCGACGTATTGTGGGAACGAGGTGATCGCAGAACGTCTTAAACGACATTTCTCATTAATTTTCAGGAAGACATGAATATCTCTCATTGCACGGACTGGGTGGATATCATTCGACTTGTTTCACGCTATCCGATATTGGGACGACATTTTGACGAATTAAACTTATATTGGACATAGACTATGTATCAATACACAGACATACATACTTTACAAGAAGTTTCTTTTGTAGATAAGCTAATATAAGAAAAAAAAACATCAACTAAAATAACGTTCATATCATAAAGTACGTATTTAATTATAACCTATTTAAACAAAATTAAATTTTGTTAGGAATAAATTGTTTCAAACAAAGACTTTTCACACATTTTTTTATCTACAACAAACTTCTGCATTCAAATGTCACCGTATCAACTGAACAAACCTGTTCCGAATATTTAATTTATTGTATATGGCAACAAAAAAGAACAATCCGAATTTTGATCAACTTCAAATGTTTATACCTATTTAAAAAAAAACACAATGTTGCCATTCACTATAAAAAGATTATAATTTTTTTAAATGCAAATAGAACATGGCCTAGATTAACACGTGGGGTTTTATCTTGAATTCTCGACACTTACGGTAAAATGCGTTGTTTTTGTTTGTCATCTAGAAAAAAACTTTACTTTTTAAAACAGGTCTAAGTATTTAACAATACGCCGCGAATGATTATAGAAGTCCTAAAATTAATTAAATAAAACCTTTTTTCCTCAAATACAATAATATGCTAACATTTTAAATCACATTTTTATGGATGTTTTATATTTAAACATATGTAACTATCATAAAGAACTATATGCAAATATATAGGTTTAACTTAATGCTGTCGTAGGCGTGTATCAGAAAAGACAAAAAGTTATAATATAAAACGATTTCAAATTTACCTAAACCTACATAATTCCTAACAAAAACACGCCTTATATTTTTTTCTTATAACTTCAAATCGAAAAATATAATTTTATTAAAAAAAAAAAATATATAATTAGTAACATATAAGTAATTACAGCATCTTAATTACGATATCAAAGTATATGGGAGCTGACAGATCACATGCATCAGTTAGTTTAAACAGCTGTTGTTAAAATATCATACAAATTGGCACCTTAATAGTATGAGAGTTACAGGAATGAGGAAGCATTACACTCACATACGATAACTTATATAAAATGGTAATAATATTCGTTTTAGATAATTTAATATGGAAACAATATGTATTACATAAAAATATAAGACTTAAGGTTTAAAAAGCATATTTAATTATATATATATATATAAATTACACTTCTGTAGTGGTGGTCTCGTATAAACCAATTTTGACCATTTAGAGTAAGTGGAAACAAAATAATAAATTTATCATCCGATACAGTAATCCTGCGGTATAATGTTTTTAATATATTCTGTTATTAAACACGCAGTTAAATAATTTATAAAATACTACTAAATATTCCGAAATTAAATTCAGAATAATATTCATTATTGTTTTCATATTAACTTATATGTCGGAAAAAACATGTTTAATTAGTACTAGTTTGTGGACGATACATCGTGTGCGCTGATTTTGGAATTCCTAAATAAAACAGTTTAACAACCGCTTGCCAGCGCCATCTATAATCTCGAGCACGGGACTTCACACAAATATTCTACTACCTATATATCCGAGCTAGGTTTCATCGTAATCAGTTCAGTAGTTATTGCGCGAAAGAATACCAAACATCCAACATCACTCATAATTTCATAAAGTTTATTATATAGTATTGTAATATATATATATATATATATATATATATATATATATATATATATATATATATATTAAAATAAGTATTTTTTTCCATTATAATACAATCTGTCTATCTTAATACATTTTACCGAAAATAGCGTAAAAAATTACATGCGTTATATTTATATAAAATATAACTATATTAAGTTTAGTATTGAATAAAGAGATTAATTTTATCAGTTGGGTTAACTGTTAAGAAAATATCCTGATATCGAAAGGACTCCTGACTATCTTCAAACATTCATTAAACCTAATTTATCTTAAAACAAAACTACAACGTCCCTCACGAGTTACATCTAACGCCCTGTATATAGTTATCAATATTTATTGTATAACAGTACCTTTCTTATAAATAAATCTACACAATAATCCTTTTTATCTATAACAATATGTATTTGTTATGGCACACTAACAGTTTAATTCGGACACGAGTACGTCTATATTAACCCATTCCCTGTTATAAATACTCATGATTCATCGACACAGACAAACGACGATCCCGAACTCAGAGACGACGGATAATATTAATACAAATTGTACATCGGTTTTTTTTAAATTCCATTTCATTGGTGTTCATAAAAACTAGCATCATTTTATAAATGATTATATGAAAAAAATCTCAACGAACAATCGCATTAAGGAGGGTCGTTTGTATATAATGGCACAGAATTAAATAATATTAAAGAAAAAGTTTGTATATAATACAGTTTTATGTTATATATAAACTCCGGTTACGTAAATGATAAATGTTCTTTGTTATTAGCCATTCCTGTGATCTATTCAAAGGGAACGCTCTGAATACAGCGACTTTAACAATGACGTCGCTGTATATACTACTTATTATATATCGACTTTCTCATCTAGTATATAAAATAAGTGTACAATATAAATATTATTAATTATAATAATACCAATAATTGATTAAATTTCTCTGTTTTATTTTAAATAAGTGTCAAAGTATATACTAAAGTTTTAATAATTAGTTCACTTTTTTTTTATATACATGAATTATTAAAAATATACGCTTCGAATTAATGAAAACTTTTTTAAATACTGTTAAGTGACCCGCTTTTCATTTAAGGCCGGACAGAATTTACAAAATACATATTAAACATAATTAATACTGAATGTATACTAAATGATTTCTTTTAAGGTATAGCTCGTGTGAACCCTCTCCCTATTTGCATATTCGTGTGTGGGTTCCGGACCCCGGACACATTTACACAATTAACCTAAACCCCTAATAAACACCTGCATAACGAACGACGATTACCACAACTGACGGATGTTGAACTTGTGTGTAAGGGGTTTTAAATTATTTAACCTTTAAAATAAGACGTTCGAGCAACAAAAAAAGAAATAGCGTCGTGAAAAATTACGTCATTACAAGTTTATAAAATAAGCCAATGTCTAATACAAGTATACTAAAAAAGAAAATTCTTATTTATGAGTAACATTCTTAGATTTCTTCTAAACAAGATCAAAGTCAGATTAAATTGATGTTTCTATGAAGAGAGGATTCGCATCTGGTTCGTTGGTGACTTTGGAATGGCGTTCAGAATTAGGAGAAAGTTTTGATTGGTGAATTCGTAACTACATACGTCGACCTTGCTCAGTAAAATGTTAGCAACATTAAGAAAATATATGATATATAATTTTAGACATAGAGTTCACGGAGAATCATTAATAAGTAAAAATAAAATACTAAGACCTTAAGGGGAGGTATCCATTTGAGAGCTCTTAACACAAAATAACAAAGAAAATATAAAGATATTTATTTACGTAACAGAACAAAACGTGGTACAAATTCATTCCTCTTTCATGACATGAAGAAAACCAGATAAGAATAAGTATGAATCAGAAATTACTTTAATATGATGTAAATGAAACATACAAAGAAATCTGTTAAAAAATTGCAATCAAATCGTTCATAAAACAATTAATGTATAGAATAAAAGTAGATTTTCTATTATATATACAAATTAAACTTATCATTATACTCCAATGTACATTTAATTATAAGACATTGAACGAATATTTACAAGAAGCATTAAAAACGCTTTATTTTTATAAAAATCGGGAAAATTTTAGAACGAACGGTTATTTCTGTAATTGCTTGGTTTCAAACGTTACTAGGCCAGAGACAAGTTCATAATACGAATAATGTTGACCACAAAATACGGATACAGGAGATAAGTTAGTTTAGACGATATCCTATAACGGATGTCATGGACGAATAGCCAACGACCGACAAGGTTACAATTAACATTTATATATAGGTATTAACTGTGTCGTTACATTATTAATCTTTGTTAAAGCACAGATAATATAACACTCCGTTAGTAATGAACACAGATTAAAAATTAAAAAACACATACATATGTTCGTCTATGTATCGATGTGCTTTTAAAGCTTGAATTTTTATAACTGACAACAGAAATGTAACCAGCTATGTCTGTAGACGGTAGACTTAGACATTACTAACAGTGCATTGGCCCTGGAGCAATAAACTACTCATTCGCAGGTACGAACAAGTGTACTTGTATGTTATAATGTTGTTTGTAATCATAGAGCAAAAGATTGTGTTTAAAATAAAAACCATCGCCTACTGCCGGCCAATAGTTTATTTAATTGCTTAGATTTCAAACGACATTACGTCGTGAGATACACTAAAAAGGCTAGTATTTATATCTTCAAAATACTTTAAATGTTTAATCCTATCATGATAAATATTTTAGTATGTTTAAATGGTTTTAAAAAATAAACTAAAAAGATAACAAATAACCCAAAAACTTTTAACGGATATTCATCAGTGATCAGAGATTAAAAACATTTAGAAATAGAAGATGATCTTAAAATTATTGATACAATACAACATGTTATTATTTAATAAAAAGTCTTAAAAATCCTTTAATACAATATTAAATATAAATCGTAATTTTGATTCAAATTATTCTTATCTCCGTGTGTATTTATCGATTATTTTAAAGCATAACTCTATACAATAAAACACTTAAAAATGTAATTGTATGTCTAATAATAATGTTATTATTTAAAATGTGTTCGCGAAACACGCATCCAAAACATTGAAAGTTAAATTTCTATGCAATTATAAAGCCGGCGACACACAGCGAGGTCACGTTCGTTGGCCATTGTAGGACCACTTCCGGCATGAACCCACGCAGCCAATGTTACATACAACGTGCCACTAAATTAGATAAATACTACGATATGTTTAACATCTAACATGTTTAATGGATTATCATTCGATTGATTTAATAAATCGATTTAGGTAGAATATAATATTAATTAAGTATGTACATAATTATTTTATATCAATAACTCCATACATTATGAGAGTAACAGGTTCGTAGCAATACTTTTAAATGCTAGTTTCCAATTGGCCGGCGAGTCGTTTCATTTTGCATTCTAATCTT
Organism: Danaus plexippus; assembly: GCF_018135715.1. NCBI lineage: Eukaryota > Metazoa > Arthropoda > Insecta > Lepidoptera > Nymphalidae > Danaus > Danaus plexippus. The sequence continues at coordinate 2,853,076 of NC_083554.1, forward strand.
TTATAAACTAAGATTCATAAACAAAAATATTCATTCATATAAACAACATCAAGCAATAATTTTCCGTGTAAACATTATTCATACATATTAAAAATATAATACATGCATGTTTACATGCATCTTAATGTTATTAAAATCTATAGCAAAAATAAGACTGGAAGAAAAAAAGTCGTTAGTAATTAATTTTCTGTTTGAATTTTTATATATATAACGAAAGTTAATTTATTTCTTTGAATCGTATCGTTGCAAAATATTGTAAGAAAATATAAAAATCTGAATTCTTATTAGAATACTGTGATATAATCAATTATGATGAAAAATAATAATATAGGTCGAGCCAGCAGTTTCATTAGCTGACCGTTCTCAGGAGCTTTGCTTTGAATACTATCACGTTCCAATCTTCGATTGATAGACGCTACAACGCTCACCGTGGGAAAAACGTTTAAAATAACCGTGAACCAAAACTACATAAAACTGTTATAATAATAATAAAAAAATATTCAATTAAAATCTCGGTGTGCCCAATGCTTTGAAGCATTAAGTCAGTTTTTAAACGGTCGTTTAATATGCGGAACTACTTGAAAATATGTTCGTGAAATACTTTATTGTAATTAAAAAATTATACGTGAGCTTTCATATAATAATATTTAAATATAATACAATAAAGTCTAGACTGCCGACCGTAAATTAATACGACAAACAGCTGACCATGGTTTAAAGGTGTGGGTTCAACGACACGGGCAACGCAAGGTCACACCATATGCTACGTTACTATATTTAGGTTTTAATAAGCCATTAGGGCTACCGGTTAAAACTTACAAACGCTTAAAACTTTGTATTGTTACGATCAGATATGAATTTAGCGATTTATAAATGTAAAAAATGGCAAATTAAATAATTTTACATCCATGAGAATTAGTTTTGGAGATAAAATGAGTTGAATTATAAATAAAATTTTAAAAATAAAAAAACATTAGGTACGTTCCATTAAAAATTATTCCTTCATAAGCAAGTACACGTTCTAATACTCGTTAGTAAATTGTTTTAAGGTATAAAATATAAAGCCCATGATACACAGCATAATTTTTTACCTCATTTTTAATTTACCACCAGTCTTAAACGGTCTACTTTCAGTTTACTTAGTACGTATTAAAAATTATTTTTATATGTACTTCAATACATTGTGTTTATTCAGCTGTACCCATTACATTGAACCCGAGAAGTCCACTGGCTTATATACACTGTATATGTATATTAAACATCACAACTCCAACAAACTTGAGCTACATTTTAGTTAAAGCGCTTTAATTGTTTCCGTATTTAAGTCTACGCGTCGCTGGAGCGCTAAAAGCGCATTCACAATTACGTCCCAACCTTGGTATGTTGTTACATCGACTAATATATATGAGTCATACATATAAATTATCTTTACTAAGAAAAATTTAATAATATTGTATTTATTCATCAAAAATCCATACTTTTGACACCGGTGAAACTTTAACTTTGAGTATATTAAATATTACACTTTCAGTTATTAATTATAGCTTTTAAATAATAAAATTACATAAATTGCTTGGTGAAATAATGTATTATAAACCGATTAAAACTCATTAATCGCCCATTCGGCTCCAAACAACGCCTGTTTACAGCGACCACATAAATAAGTATCTATAGATTACGCTTCAACACACAAGCTCCGGGCTAACCTCACGATGCGAGTGAAACGAGATTTAACTAAGATAAACGATATGATTGAATTATTCAACGAAATTAATAAATCACTTCAAGTTATTTTGTGTTTATTGTAACAAAAAAAAAATGAAATCTTCTTTATAATTATTGATGGAAAAGTTGCCGGTCAGAATATAAACAAGACTATGCTAAATATAAAATGTATTTATCTGTTGACAAAACTGATCTAAGACACGGCAATTTTATCTCTATAGTCCGTAAAATAAAGTACATTTTCTTGTGACACGAGATTCGTGAAAAACTCAAGGTCGAGTGAATACGTAATTACAAAATTTTATGATAATGACGACGGCTTATCGGCCTCGGGTGAACTTTCAGGAAAACTGTGAAGCGACGAGACCTCTCAAGCATTCAGAATGACCGTGGATTTAGTTCATAATAACGAACACGTCTAAATAAAGCTGAAACTAACATATAAATATAAGTTTCCTTCGTATAAAAACAAAGAATTTTTATTTAGTTTGGAATAACATTGAAATGAAAGCGATATATATTTAGCATCTCAAAACTTTTCGTATTGCACTGCTCCCGTATGAATATTTTGGATTCGATTCCGGTGTAAACTGGATCTATCCGGTCAGATGGTCGCTATGAAAGAACTAACGACCAGACTATTTAAATGCAAAACAACGTCTTTAACACATAATTTATTCAAAATGTTTGACAATGTCACAACAGCTGTACCGATTAGGATGGATTTTGATATATGAATAGTGTTACGATGAGAATAATACATTATAATTAGTTATCTATAGTTATTAAATATTTTATGTCATGTCAATCATGGTGTCATGGACGATTTAATGTTAGCTATGCGCCTACGCAATGTACAGAAAGAGCTTTATAATATTAATTAGTAACAGATTCCACCGATCGTACAAGATGACTAAGAAATCTAAAATTATTTTATGTGTCAGTAAACACAAACAGATAACAACCACATTGAAGGAGTTTATGTGGAGTGTGTAAAAATACTATTAATGTATCAATTCTGTTATTATAAACGTGACAACTAGCGACATCTAGCGACTGTTCACTTTAACTATTTATACTATCTTAGATACGATTCAAAAATGATGTATTAAATGTTTATGAATATTGCCTGTTCTATTGATTTCAGAATATATATAGGAAAAAAAATATGAGAAATAGAATCAGTAATAATTCGTAAGTATTTGATAAACTTTTAAGTTTCTTAAACTTTAGATAGCCAATGTCTGTTACACGAAATATTACACAGATAAAAAGTAAAAGGAGCCAACATTTTTCTCAGTCTACTACGAGTGTATACTGTGTAGTGAACAATTACTCTGTTTCCCACACTACCAGTTATAGGACGATACGATAATCTTTATTTACAGTTAAGTCACTTTGTCTGTGTGATTTAAGTTAGTTTTATCGGCTACTTAATCGGAACGCTGTTTAGTATTCAGTTGATAACGCGGACATTTTATACGATATATTAGGGTAAGAAAATTGTAATGTTCCCGGCTATACCCTAATATTTCAATTCCATGAAGCTATTAAAATGCTATTTTGTTAGTGCTTATTGCAGCGTTTCAATTATATCGAGGTTGTTGTTATGAATAATTTAAAAACATCAAACTTCATAGAGAACGATTATATTAAAATCGAAACATAATATCGATAAATAATTAATATTAATAGACGATGTTTATAAATTTCGATAACAATCACAGCTACATACATATTTGTTTTGTAATATAAACAGAAGAATGAGTAAAGTTTGTGGTGTTTTATCTCATTTTGACCTAAATACTGGTATAATAAACGTGTAGGGCTCCCCCACTGTCCCGAGTTTAACTAGCCGTGCGGTTAGGTAACTAGATATCGTTAAAACGTCGTAGTTAGCAATACACAATAACAAAGACAAACTCCTCGTATGATATTAATATTATGACAAAAAAAATAAAATCATCCGAGGCATAAATATCCTTTATATGGTACTAATTTAATTTGGCACTTGTAATAACCATCGAAACAGATACAATGAAACAATTCGTTTAGATAATTTCTAAGTTTACATCACGAATAGTTACGTATACGGATTTTATAACAAATACATATGATTTGTTCTCAAGTTATTATTTCACTAGCAATTGAATTACTTGTAAGGAGACATTAAAATTTTATGCTCACCTATGTAGTTTCATAGCTTGGAACTTGTTTAAATATTACTATATATATTCATATTAAAAAGTAATTAAACATTATGTATGTATATCTGATCGCTTAAAACTTAAACACATGAATTTATTTGGCTATCACATACTTTATATTGGATTGAATTTTATGTTAAATAACATTTCCAATTCCATGACACACTGTAACTAATTGTTTAAATTGAAGTGAATCGAATTTATTTATATTAAAATAAGGACTATATACTATGAGTGGATATAGAGAAAATTATAAAGGCGACTTCAAATCGGATGAAATATTATTGATATATATTTAAGGGTCAACAACGTCTTGTAAAAAAATCAATATTTAGACGAACACAACATTCGAGAGGCTCATGTATAATGATTAAGGATATTTTGTAACTGTTCTTACCGAATTTTTTTGTTCAAAAGCTTTGAGCACTTTTTGTGTAACGACGTATAAAAGCCATTGTATTTTTTATAGAATATATAGCCGTAAGTTAAGCACCCTTCTTTTGTTTTACAATGCGGGGATACGAAATATTAGCCTGTATATATGTTTGTTTGTTGTTCACACTACAAGTTCAATGTGTCACGTGTAGAAGGATTTCTAATAAGGCAAATTATATAAAAAAATCTTTCACACAGCGAACGTCGTGAGGAGATCGCGGAATTCACTTTCTCCGGTATTGCTACAAACATCGCAAAGTCTCCTTCAAGATGACCCAGTTAGGTAACATGACATTCTAATACGCGAATAAAATTCTAACGGAATGTAATTTTTACGAGCTAATACGACGGCATATTATTTCAACTAAGAGCATAACAAACAATGGATTTTAAAACAAAAAACGAAGCAAATGTGGAAGTACAATATAATCACTACATTAACATTCATTAAGGCGGCTTAGCTTAATATCAAGTAACAATAGGCCCCTAGTAGACCCTCAACATTTTTGTCTGCTCACAAACAATAGAGAGCGCAACAAAACGTTTACAAGTACGAGTGCACCTCAACATATTTCTTAGCGAACTGTTTACTGTAAAATATTACTAGCTAGTAAATATTTCGTAGAATAAAACTAACAATGTCATTAATACTTAATTAAAAACCAAGTCTAATTTAACAAAAAATTAATATAAGTACTTTTAACATGCCGACGGTTAAGTTAAAGGAAAAAGGTACTGTTTCTTAAAACCTTAACATAATAAATATTAAAAATAACAATCACTAGTACTCTATTTACGCGTCGACCGCGTTGTCTATAAATAACGAGCTATGATTACTATCTATTTTTGAACATCGATTCATAGTTGAGGTGTTTGACTAGACAACACAGCTTTTTGAATCTACCCACCCTCCGTCTGAGGATGACACCCAAAATCTATTTTAAATTTAAATTTTTTAACTTGAATGAAACACGTTAAGTGTAGTTTATTTTTATTTCAATGAGGCATTTGTATTAACAAGGGGACGGTAAAAAATGGAAGGTAAAAGAATGGAAGAAAATTTTATTTACGAAACTAACCTAACAAACCGAACCTAACAATATGAAATTATATCACTTAAGTCATATAGGTAGGTTACTACAAACATTGGATACTTTTTCTCTGTTGATAACACGGCATTAGTCATTAAAATGTCCGGCATTGTGAAAGGAGAAGCCGTTTCAATGTGAATTCCCATGCATTATATCGGTTCACATGAGCGCAGTAATTGTATGTTTTGCAAAATTATTTTTAAATCAACAACCGAAACATCTTGTTGTTCTGCTTCTATCGCCACTGCATAGTTTATTTTTGTTTGTAAAACAATTATTAATTTATTCGGTAAATTTAATCTCTTAATCCGTTATAACGTGCGTAACGACAGTCGTATGTTATATTTAATTTGTTTTGACAAGTAATGTTCGGAGTGCAACATCTGTACGCTCAATTTACCCGTGTGTTGAAAGCCTAGAGCCGGCTGAGAGGGGAGTGGGAACGTCACAAACTGTTAGTCCCGAATCTCCGTCAGAAGGTAACAAAAAAATATATATATGTCATTTAAAATTCTACAAAATTCATAATACAATAATATTTTAATCAAAGCGATAACATTGACATAAATCAAGGTCTCCTATTATATATTATATTATAGATATCGTTGTTTATTTTATTTTAAAGAATATTTAGTAGCAAAAGTTATATATGTATATTTTGATCCAAAATTAATAAGAGAAAAATTATACAATAGACAGTTCCATATATTTATTTTTATGTTATTTTTTAAATTTTGGGTAATGAATCAGTATAATGTTGAAGTATTTTATTTTTCCTTTTGGTTATAAAATTTGTACACATTGTAATGCATCATTTTCCTACTACGATACATTAAGTGTAGTTTAGTTTACTGTATAGTAGTGACATCTAGTTGTTGAATTGTGATTTTCTTAGCAATTATCTATAAATTGATTACCTTTAACATTATCGAATCATTGAAGGTTGTTTTGCTATTCAACTCAACAAATATCTTTTAAGGTAAAAAAAAAACATGTTTATATTATTTTCTTAAACCTACTCAATGAATATCTCACAGTTTTTATAATAAAATACTCAAATTCAACGCAGTAAAAATATCAGAATAGAATATTTTTAAGACATTTAACTCGTAAACTAAATTCCGAAGACTGAAACGACGAATGGCATTCGTAATTTTTGAATGATTACAGATTCGTTATGAATTCGACCAGTTATTGCAGTTGTGGATTCCTCTCGACCATCGGAACGCCACATCGCGACGTCAGACTGACCGGACTATTTCATAGCTTTGGTTTGCATTGCTTTGTAAATATACATACATTATATGACATAATGTATATTACTTCTAAATACTTTAACACTATGTCATAAGATTAATGATATTACAAAATTTTATATAGATACATATCAACGTACATACATATGTGTAGCTGTCGGAATATGTAATGAAATGCTCCCCGCTATGTTGACTGTTAAGCAAATACTAGAATGTCATAAAAAAAAATGACACTTGAACGGATTCTTTGCGATAGATCAATAGAGGGTCTGTTACAGGGCAGAGTAATACTTGTATTAGTTTGAAGTAAAGTATTTCCATCACAACGCATGCCTTTGTTACTTATGAATGAAAAATAATTACTTTAAAGAACACATTACAAAGAATTGATATAAATAATATATGGATATAATTTTAATTACTTTAAGTGTGACCGTTTGCTCTTTTCTCCTTAAATGAACCAAAGCATTGGCAATTAATTTTAAGTTTACGTAATTTTCCGACCACTTTTATTGATAGTCTAAGAACTGGTACAAAATCTACGTAAAAATATTCATTCTTACAGCCAAATCTCTCTATAACCTGCTAAAAGACTAACATCAGTTCGTTCTTGGATCGTGCGTCGAAGGCAGCACTAGCAGGTTCGTTTCATATTTGTTTAGGTAGAGAGAGGAGCTTGGACAGTGTAGGTGAGCGTTTAAAGCGCGTTAGATAGGGGCTCCTTAAAGCCACACCTGGGGCGCAAGTCCCAGGCACTGTTGAAGCTCCTCTCCCTGCAACGCGATGGACCCGGCACCCGTACGGTGAATCCATGGAATACTGAGAGGTTTCGTCTCTTTAATGGTATATTAAAATCATTGAGTAAATATATATAAAACCAATCACTAGTTTTTTTTTTATATATAAATGTAACTAAGAATGTATACATATTTAATAATATGACAATCTTCTAGCCAACGGTGTTGTATCAACTTTAAATATTCGATAAAATCGCGATGTCTAAATGAAAGCAATCTAATGCTATTGTTCGAACTAATTACTTTTATAAACAAAGATGCTTTGATCAGAGTATTTCTGTTAGATTCTATATAAATTATTTATACGTAATTTCAAAATCAATCTGTCTAGATTAAAGTCTCCTAAAATTTTCTATTCGACCAACTTAACGATTAACAAGTTTTTGATATTAAATGACAAATAAACTGATTAAACAATAATAAACAAATTATTAGGGTTCAAGTCACCGAGGCCATATCTATATAACTAATAACATAAATGAGTATACGAGGCACTATTAACTATGTATTATGTACTAGATTCATAAATGAATCGGGAACATCAGAACAAGGCCGGCGGAGTTATGCTACATGTATATGCATGCATGACACAATATAAAACCCACATTATATGCATATTTATATACAATTTTCATTAACCTGATAAATCTAACAATATTTTTAAACATATTACACGAAAAATTTTCGCTGCCCACAAATACACATTCTCTATAATTAAGATTTCTAATCAAAATATGGTCATACTAGAAAAAATCAACTTCAAATGGCATCTGGAGTCATCATTAATATTCTATATTATATACTCTGACACCAATATTGAATATATTTTTTAATAATAACAAATATAGAAAGGGGTATTGCCAAATTGTCCGGCCAATAGCTGTTCTCCGATAACAACGCAGTTAGAATGCGCGTGCGCAGCCTCGATTAATTGCCACCATTATCGTGAGCCGACATAAAGTCACTAGTTTATTATACATACACATTAATTGATGATAAAACAGAAATCTGAACGATAAATTTTGCTAGGAATTACGTTAACGTAACATGGATGGTAAGAACAACAAGTACCAAATTATAATAGTAAGCTATGGACGATATAATATCTTAACCAGAATCAAACCTAATGTATAAAAAATATTTTTTGTAATACACCCGACAAAATTGCTGTATAATAAATCTCTAATAACAAACCAGTGAACAATGTGACCGTTAATAACATGAATAGAACTCCATAGACTTGCTCTAGAAAATTATTAATGAAATTATTTATACTTTTGATTTAAACAAAAAAATACAATAAATATGTATACATATATATATATATATACTTCCGAGTTATTTTTATATATATATTTAATTATTTATTGTAAATGTATTACTTTTCGTAATTATGTTTTTATTCCATTACTTACATAAATGTTGACCTGGTAGTGTTATCAACATTTAAATGAGCCGACTCCAACGCTCAACTACAATCACCGATCACTATTTACAGCTTACGTATTAATAAACATTTATTTATCAAAATCTTTACACATAGATTTATACACAGAGATTTTTGTACGTTTCAGAACATTATCCATGTTTATATAGTTTTTGTACGAGCGACTTGATAATTTGTTTTATAAAATTATAGACTAAAATTAGCATAGAGATGTTAATCATTTCTAATTTAAGTATTTTGTACTGGATTTTTAAATACATTGTATGATATAGAACAAGCTAGGTGGTAGATATTGCATAATCTGTAATAGTTATAAAATTATTGAAATCTAAAACATCAGATGTGTCTTCATGCTATTAATGCATGTATTATATTATTTTTAAAATGTTTTTTTTTATATGTAAAGATTTTTCAAAACCAAGTATTATTTATATGTTTAACTGTAATTAATTATTTCGTTCTTAGCATAGAACTTATGTAAAATAGGTATTGAAGTCTGTAAACAAATAAGGAAAATGTATGATTACATAGAAATTAAAAGGTTGTCATTTGAATAACCCATTATATGAAAAAGTTATTTTTCTCACTTTTTTTTACAGTGTAAACATGTTATTGTTTATTATGTAACAAATTTATTTCATAAATAATTTAATTTTTCATATAAAAATTTAATAGTATTTTTATATTATTGTAGATATATTATATTCTTGTTTTTTATGGATAAATCAATGAAAGAGAAAAGATAATGTAACATAATTGTTAACATGTTTGAAAAATTAATATAAACACAAGCAATAACTTTAAGTAGAAAGTTTGTTAAGTTATAAAATTTTTAGTCAGTTTAAGTATGTAGTATGAATAAATAAAATTATAATACTAAAATGAAAATAACACCAGATAGTAGCTATAAATTATAGCTAACAAAAACATAAGTGCACTTTATATTAATCAAGGCAAAGATATAAATATCTGAATAAAATCTGTATGAATTAATTAAAATTTTTTATTTAGTAATTTACTTTAACGATATTTTCCTCAATAAACATTATGACTTAACTCTTTAATATTTGCAGTGACTCTTCGATATTTATGTTGATTTTTTAAAGTAATATCAATATGCGATAATCGAAAACAGAAGCATACTATTATCTCGTATTGTAGAGCGCTGTCCTGCTCGCGAATATGGCGGATGACAATAAGCTATCACCGTCACTCCCTTCACTCCGTGGATAAGAGAAAGTAACAAAAGTGTACAAATACATCCCAACCTCGATCCACAACAAGTATTGCATCCGTATTCATCATGAATAATCGACTATCTTCATATAATAATAAAACAACATATGATCGTTCGCAGTATGACACAATAAACAACTCTTCCAAACATCATAACCTACAATTTAATGCTCGCTCAAGCGTAATTTATTATTCCATATTTTACTTATAATATTTCTTAGCTACACTATTACATTGTAAGAATTTTGTTAGTTCGTTACCAAAAGTAAACAAAAAACATATAAACTAACCCTTTCTTCATGAGCCACCTCTGATGGCCCCAGTTGGTTTAGGATTGTTCCAATGAAGAAAACACTCATCCATTTTACAAACACGAATCGGTTATCACAAATTAATTAACTTATGTTTGCACTACTTGTCACAATCAAACTATAATTCTACTTTTCGTTGCGCTAAACGCAGACGTCATTGACAAACAACCAAAGTGACGAGTTATTGCACGGGATCACATAGATGAAAACACTGTATTTTTTCATGGCCATGGCGTTGACATATCACAATTCTTATCACTTTTCGTTAATACATTACTAATTACAACTTCTTAATGAGTTATTTATAAAAATAAAAACGTATAAAGCGAAAATTATTAGACAGCACTCACGACGTTGCACACTCGCATATAACGTGCGATTTCATTTCATATACACTCATAGTCACGCACACCTTGAAAGGCAACAGATAACAATGTCCTACTTCAACATTATTCTAAATGGCAATACTTATGTATATACGACTAGAGTTAAGAAGTTTTTGTTTGAATAGAAAAGGTCTTGTTATACTACAAAATAATAGTTTTAGGTCCGTTTTAGTTAATAAATAAATAAATTAACTTAAGTTCTTATTATTTCTTTACCTATTTTATTTCTATAACCGTTTCGAACCTAATGGTAGTTATTGGATATTACTTTGTGATGGTTGGATTAAAAAAGTTTTAAAACTTTTTATTGTATGTTAGTTTCAAACATTGAAAACCACTTTCATTGGCTATTAGAGGGTTACTATGAATCAGTAGATACAGAATAAATTTATTTCAGTGTACTACGCTATAAAGGGATCTTGTTAGTGAATCTGACAAAATTATCAACTAGTATAAAGTTAATTGATTGTGAAAGTAGTTTATAATTCCGTAACTTTGAAAAGCTCCGTATAATACTATGAGTGTGAATCTATTTATCAACTTTAATTTTTTTCACCTTACTATTTCTTAGTTTATACATATGAAATGAAAATACTCTAATGAAAATGAAACTTTTTTTTATTACTTAAAACAACGCAAAAATAATTCTGATGAAGTAATTTATTTACTGTTTTAATTTTTTTTTTAATAATTTAATAAAATTGTATTATATTTAAATTATCTTTAGAGTTTGTCCTGCACTGTAAAATACTGTTATTTTTGTAACAGTTGTTTTTAAATTTAAACTTAACTAATGTTCATATTCAGCATATCTTCATTAATGAGAAGTTGGCTTGTTTAGCATAGGAAATACGTATAATAATAAAAAAGACAAAATATAAACATAATGTTCATGCAATTGATATAATATTTTCATTACTGTAAGATCCATTTTTATTTTTGGTTATTGGAAAAACTGTTATTTAAAGAAAAACTTTTCTATCAAATTTCAGGGAAACTATTGGTCTACTTTTCTTATCTAGACTCAGCTCTTTATTTCTAGTCTATTTAGTTTTAAGGATTTTGATCTTATTTAAGTGAAACTAATATATTTTCGGATATACTACGCGGATTTTATTATTTTAAAACTACATAATCCCGACGTTTCGGTTACTTTTCAGCAACCGTGATCACGGGCTGACGAGATGCGATGATTTTGATCTTAAATCTTAAGAAAATTATTTTGCTTATTTGTTTTTTTTTTATGGTAGAGTTTGATATATCAATAAATAGTAAAATTGAGATTAAGTTAATTTTACTATTTATTCATTAGAATTGCATGTAATCTGTGATAACAGATAAGGATAGTTATTCTAAGAAATAAATTCCTCTGACGCAAAGTAAGGGTTAAAAACTAGTACACAATAAAAAATAAACAACATATATGTAAATACACAGTTTTATTAGAAAATGAAAACAAAATTCCTTATACTACCTAAATAAGGCACGACGTGTTCAAACAAACCGTACGGCGGAATATTTAGAAGCGATGCAACTGATTTAAAATGGCTACGTCATCAGTGCTACGAATAGTGAGGTGAAAATTTTATTGAAAAAACATTAAATATATAGGATATGTAACAACGCACCAGGCATTAAGTCAAAGTGAACATGTATTTTCCATTTGCAATACTTTGTTGTTATATAAAAAAAAAATATTTAAAAATATTTATGCTATTGTAATAAATTATGTTGGCGTAGCTTAGGAAATTACTAACTAACCCTGTACATGATATCGGCGAGCTGTAATATACAGTGCGTTTAAAATGTGTGCAGACATTGAAATATATTGAAACATGATATATTAGATAGGATTCAGTTATAGAAGCTTAGAAGCTGAACATTACAGATGCTTCAGAAGAGTTTTAAATATATTTTTGTGTATTATAACTTTACATAATATACAATAATTTAGTATACATTAATACAAGTCTCGCTTGTTATATACAAGCCTTGACAGACGCTGACGTTACAATGTGCGTGTAGACATTTCAAAATGTTAACTTTACAAAAATTAGTTTATTATTATTATTTTTTTTATATAAAATTTTACATCTAAAGCAAAATACAATTAAACTAAACGTCCCTAAACGATTACAATCTCTAAATAAAATGCAAAATTGTCTTATTTAGAAATAAATATCCCCAAAAGTCATTTGTTATTACACACTAGATTTGTTAACTAACAATAATATCTTAATTTGTAAGTCTTTGTACCAAATCTTTATTTTAGTTGGAAATTTAGATTTCAGTATCTAATTATAATGTAAGAGAGCGTCAAACACATTTCAATGAGAGGTTGAAATTGACACTTTTCATGTAGAAAAGAGGATTTCTGACCTCAGTGAAGGACATAACGAAAATTTTTAATTTCAAAAAAATTTTGAATGTCAATTATAATATTAATTATCAATCAATATAAAATACATACAAAATATGAGCTTTATGTCAATCGTTGACAACGCTTGTGCCTTATTAATTCTTAAAAATTTCTTTACAAAAAAATTGTCCGGAACTGCCAATTTTATATAGAGAAAAATTATTTTAATATTGTCTTCAAACATTATCATCGAAGGAATAAACTTAATGAGAAACATTCTTTTTATAAAATTACAGTTATTTATAATAATAAAAAAAACAAATACTTTTCACATTGCGTTGTACAAACGCCGGAACAGAATTATTACAATAATAACAGAATTATATATAATCTCAAACGGCCTCAGTAACAATTCCGACAAAACTTGTGGTCAAGATAATATACTACATAAATATGTTAAAGAGTTTTAGCGTATCAGTCGTGTTAGGGAGTTTTATTTTGTGAAGCCAAAAAAGTTGGCACAGCAGGCGTATTGTCAGTAATGTTCATCACCAGTCGGCGCCACGGAGTAAACAGACGGAGGTCTGGAAATGTTAATATATATACGATATTAATAAACTGACATTATTAAATTATTTAAAACATGAATTAAATAAATACAACAATTTGTTATAATGTATGGATATTTAGATGTTTGATGTCTCTCTACGTAAAATACATTTAAAAGATTATGATCAAACATTCCAACAACTTAACATAGACATCAGAATTATATAAAAACTATACGCTATCCCCCAATAAGTTTAAATTACACGGGAGAACAACAACAGTTGTAGGTAGTACTTTAGTACACGTATCAGCCGATAGATGTCACTAGTAGTATGTTAACATGTGTGTTATAAGTACTTATTAAATGCGAAAATTCGCGATAAGGAACTATTTTAAACATATATTCTGCTCCTTGTTTAGTTTACCTGATGGTTCTTCTTGGCGCAGGAAGTCGAGAAGGTCTCGGGAGGCCCGATTGACGCTCGCCCGTGTTAGGGCGGGGCTCTGATGACGTCACAACTAAAAAACAATCAATAATACTGTATACAACAAATATTAACTGAAGCTATACATAACATGTTTAATAGTATAAGATAAGACTTAAGCTCAATGTCGCCGAATCGAATTCTGATTGTGTTAATGAATTTTTTTATATTTATTTTAACATATATATATATATTATACCTGGCGCTGATTTCTGTACCGGAACAGATGTCGGCCTTGAGACTCTTAATTGGGACGTCCCAGCTATTGAATATGGGCGAGTAGTCGGAGGCTGAAATATAATAATAATCATTACATTATGCTTGATATTAATGACATTAATATATTATTATTATTAGTGACATGTAACAGATTAAATTAATATATATGTATATTAAACAACACAATGTGACAGCAACATAGAATTATTACAATACTTTTGAGTATACAAATAGCTTAATAAAACCTTGTAAATAATGTTTGTTATATATATGGTTATCAACACTCACACAGGCGTAATGATTGCGAGACACCGCCGCTATCGACGACCGCAACTACACAATCACAGTTAGTTTTTAACACAAATTGTATTTAAATACAACAAATTTAACCCAAAACAATTAATGAGTTCACACAATAGGATTTTCTGGTACGTCCATAATTTGGACAAACACACAGTAAATTCTTACTATAAGTGTGCAGCCACTATAATAAAATTCTCTATTCTCAAATAATAAAATTTATCTACGTAATTAATTTGTTTCTACAAACTCACGAGTTTAAATTCAATATCTACAAGGCGGGTACAAAAAAATCCTATTTTGGACAACACAATGATATAATTAGTCACAAATAAAACATTGACACCATCACCTCGAATTAATTTTATATTTTATTATATATATATATGTATATATATATATATATATATATATATATATATATATAATTAATAAATAATATATATATATATATATATATAATTAATTAAATAATATATATATATATATATATATATATAATTAATTAAATAATATATATATATATATATATATATAATTAATTAAATATATATATATATATATATATATATATATTTCCCTCACATCTTTAGGCGCAACCAGTTGACTCTGTGGTTTTTCTCGTCTCAATGTTTCCGTCCCCTGTCTCACCAGAGCCGGTGGATTCATGAGGACAGGTCGTTCTGTTTTTTCCGTTTCTTGAGGTTTCTGTAATATTAATATTGTTCTATTACAAATAGTGATTAAAATAATATAACCGTACACATGTTGTATATAAGTTTGTAATTAATTTTATCTATCATGGCTTATTTATGTACGTATGTTGAACTCACATAAATACAGATGTTTTTATAAAAGCTATATATGTTTGAATACTCTCTATAACTTAACACATTTCGCTTATAATAGTTTGTTAGTTGATTGTCGTCAAAATAAAATCCATGGAATACTGGATACGAGCTCGTCAGTTTATACTCAATACAACAGTTAAGCTCTGATTCTGAGTACTACACGGGATTAAGGGACAAAAATTCCACTTATATATTTTTCTGATGTTTCAACTGTATTGCTGTAAAGTTCCATTAAAATCTGTTCAGCTGTTAATGCATGAAAGATCTACAAGCATCGGTCACACTTCGTTATTATGTGTCTAAAATTATTATACTCACACATATATACGATTCTCGCCTGCTTAATGCTTGAGTTAAGTTATTCTGTACATAGTTGGTTGGGGCCCCGTTTGTGTTGTCCGTGGGGCTGAGGGCGGGGTTGGAGCCGTACACACCGCGGCGCATCATACTACGACCAGCCAACACTCTAGCAGCCGACGGCGGGTTCACTTTAAATAATAATATTAATGAGACACACACACATACACATCTGTCTGTACATGTAACTGTCAAGGTAATGACGCGTATAGGACTATTTCTAAAAATATTACTTTAGCAGTAATTTTACTTATATTTAATATCATATTATTCACCAGGTATTCTATTAAGTTCTTTGTGTGAGCTGTATTGTCTTAGTTTCGATGTCGGCAGATTCGTCTTTCTTGGTACTGTAGACGGTGGCGCCATCGCAGCGTACGAAACTGGAATTAATATTATTTTTTATAAAAGATTAAGTAAATAAAAATATATTGAGATGTAAATATAAAGAATATATATATTATGAGACTACCTTCATCTCACTTAAATTAAATATAAAGATTCTCAAAGGTAATTAAAAACTTAATTCAATATTCAAATTTGGAACATAAATATTTTCATTAAAAATCTATATTGTGAATTGTATGTTATGTCAAAATTATTTATGCTTTTCACAAACAAAACCAATCCAAGTTTTTGGAAAATATTAAATATGTGTTACATATAAACAAACAAAGAACCTATTTCCGTGGAGATGGTTAAATATTTCACCGTACCAGTGTCAGTCGGCGAGACTCTGTTTGTGGGCGACCGCTGCGTTTTCTTCTCAGGGCTGTGCCTGGACGTCAGGATGTCTCTCTTGGCCGAGGTCTTCTTTATCGTGGCGCTGTTAATGACCGTCGTGTTCATGTTGTAAGTCCTCTCCATCTCGCTGGTGAGGTTCGTCGCTGCGTACGACTTGTCGTCGGTCGTGTCGTATATAGGTGATATAGTGTTGTGTAAATCTAGCAGTTCGTTTTTGCCCTTCTTGAATGTCGTTAGAGGTGTCGATGCCACTTGGCTATCTGAAAATTTAATGAGCGGATTATTTTTTTAAATAAAATGAACTTTTTCGTTTAGAGAATCTTCTACTAAGTATTCCATGGATTCTCCGGCGGGTGCCGGGTCCATCGCGTTGCAGGGAGAGGAGCTTCAACAGCGCCAGGGACTTGCGACCCGGGTGTAGGTTTAAAGGGCCCTATCTAACGCGCGTTAAACGCTCACCTCCACCGTCCAAGCTCGTCTCTATTCCTAACCAAATTTAAAATGAACCTGCTGGGGCTGCTTTCGAAGTACGTTCCAAGAATCAACCGATGTTAGTTCTTGACAAGCCCAAGTCTTTTATGAGATCACACTTACCTCAGTATTAACTATGTACTTAATAATAAATTATTTTTGAGTTTTCATTGTCCAAGTACGATTCAGTCGTAATCGTTAAGCGTTACAAATAATAGCTATACAAGTTATAGCATTATACATATAATATGTTGTTTTTAGTCTTACTTAAATGTATTTTTTGTGTGTTCGTGTGCGTGTCCGGCACACTCTCGGGCGGGCTGCTCGAACTGAATGTACCTGTGTCTGTGCTTGTGCTCTCATTGGAACCGATCATGGCACGCTCTTGGAGATTCCATTCCTGGAATGTAAAAAATACACAAATTAAGCTACTATAATCATATAATTAATACATACAAGTTTAGTTCCAAGGATATTTAGATATTTTCGTCTAGTCATTGACTTAATAAGTATGGTATCAGCTTAGACAAAATTACGTTTTGAGTTTCTCAACAAATGTATTAAAAACAAATCAAATTACAAAGACTTCGTCGGTTGAAGCGCGATTTTTTTATGTTTATAAAATTAATTTTATCTTTGTCCAAAGATTATTACAAACTAACTATACTTACTTCTTGTTGCAAAGTTCTCTCGGCGCTGTCTATAAGGTTCATCGTCGCCGAGTTGATATCAATGATGTTCTCGTCTCTTTTCACGTACGACACGCTCGGCTCTATGTTTTTGGGTGAGGTTTTTTTGAAGGTGGCGTTCCTTTTCGGCGTGTCTCTCATAGCCGAGTTGTCGTCTCTGTCGTAATTCATGGTTCTCCTTCTCGACAGCAATTCCGATGCGTTTTCCATACTTTGCCTCGGCACTGTTATTATCGTTTGGTTGGGAAGCTGTATCGTCTTTATTGGGGACAAATCAGGTTTGATCGTTTCCGGCTCGCTGGGCAAGGCTTTCCTGGCTAGCGATAGTTTCTGCCTGGCTTGTATGATCTCGTTCAGTTCTTGTTTGTCCATAGTGACGCTCAGTTTCCCTTCGATCTTCTGCATGCCCATGTCGTTGTAGAAAGTATCCTCGCATTTGAAGGTCGCGTTTAAGTTCTCCTTCTCCGCGTCGCTGTCCCTCTTGAACTTATTGTTGGAGTAATGCAGTGTTATGGTTTCGCTCATCTCACCGTTTGGTTTGTTCTTCGGTGAAATCTTTATAGATTGTTGCGGGCTTAATGTATTATCACAGTTCTCGTTCAAAACTTTGCTAGTATCTATTTGGCACGCCTCTTCGCGGGATTTCGTGTAACTCTCCGAGTTTTTGATTATAGAGTCCCGTTTGAAACTGTTATATAGCTGACATCTTGGACGAGCTGATAGTAGTTTCTCTGATTGTTCGAGATGTGTGAACGTGGCTGAACTGAATATATTAGTGTCCGTGTTATCGCCTCTGGGTTTGGAAGTGTTTGAGACGATGTACGAGGAATTAACTGAACTAACTAGGCTAGGCGGAAGTGAGTCTATAAGACTATCGTTGTCAGGATATGTTGTTTGAGAGAGGAAGCTAGTGCTCATGTCTTTCTCATCCAAAATGCTTAAAGTCATGCTTGTCATCATTGGATCAAGACTTTCACGTGCTGATGTTGGCAACCCTGGAAATATATATTCAATGAGAATGTTTGACATTATGAAATATTTTTAAAATATGTATATTAATAGCAAACTGTACCAGAATCCTTTTGTGATAAAGATTTCCTGCTATCCAAGGACTCTTCGTTGAAATTTCCAGAACTTTCCATCACCAGTGACGACACAAGGCTCGGTGGCGACATTCGCATCAGAGACTCGCCGCTCTGATACATATTGATACTTCCGCTCTCTTGCATTACGTTCATCATACCTCTGAGATGAATTTATATATTTTATACTTTTAATTAAATAAAGATTACATTACGTTAATCATATAAAATTACTACACTAATAAAATTTTCATAATAAAATTCATAAGTAAGTTGTTTGAAATTAATATTAATTAATTGTGACGCTAGTTTTATTCTATACAATCGATCCGCTATAGTTTTTAACGCCTTTTGTTGCATCTACTTTCACGTGATTCTAACAGAGTCATCTTAAATAATTGTCGAAAGTATTTTCGATTTCCTTTTATTTTTCAATCGAACTCGAAGATACAGAAGATAGGGTCTTCGAAATAAATTAAGTAACTAGGTAATTTTACCCTGTCATTAATTTTAATACCATGCAATTTTCATTGCTCACTGAATACCGTCAGTTTTGAGTTGGACACTAAATTCTAAGTAGGCTTACTTGTTGAATGTATTGTGTAAGTTGTGGGCCGGCTGTGATAGGTCAATGTTGATGGCTCTGAAAGACGAATTCTCCTCCCGGTCCAGATCCGCTGCTAAAGCCAGGTCTAGATCTTCCAGCTGTTATTGTGGTTTGATAAAATATTACACATAAGTTAGTCGTAAATTACGTAAATGTCTGTTAGTAACGAGACAAATTTATAGGATTTTGGAACTCCATAAATTTTCCAGGGATACAGGGACGTTACAATATTACAGCAAATAACGTCGGATATTAATTATTATATTTTTATAGAATTATATCACAAAAACGCTTCAACTGTAGGGAGTACATTATGCATGTATGTCAGTGCTATGTAAATTACTTAACATAATTAGTTGACATACTTAAGTATATTAAATATAAAGAATATTTTATGATTGACGTAAAAAAGCTGAAACCGTGACAAGCATACCGAACGCTACGTACGTATTAAATTGAAATGAAAACGAAAGTTATCTATCACGATAGATTTCATAATGGACTCAACGTTATTTCATACAAAACAAAACGAATTAAAAATTATGACCAACAAGAGCATCGCGGACGTTGTCTTAGATGTACCAACGCAATAGTACATTGATAGGCCTTTGTGTAAACACAGGCTTGGTAATTCAAAAACTCTATAAAAAATTGCATAAATAATTTAAAATTCCACAAAATTCCTTTTAAAATATATTATATTTCGTGGTTACAGTGGATTTCTTGTATGATTAATATTAATTACATTGAATATCACCTTACGTGTCTATTTTGCTTAAACTGGTCAATGCTATGCTTATTAGGTTGTGTGGACACGGTTATGTCGCATTAAATTTATAAAACCCGTTTTAAACATCAATATAGAATTCTATCGCTTAAGATGCACCTGGATACATCAAAGTTTAAATATAGTGTGTGCGATCTAGGTATGGTCTAGAATCTACGTGTATTTTTAGCTTGTGCCATTTGCAATGACATACATTACATTATAATGGAATAAAAAAATCGAATTTAAATCCAATGTATGTTTAATGATTAGTGTCTTATTATTTAAAGTATGAATGAAAAGCTTTTATTATAATAATATGATAATAACATATTAGTAAATATATTGTGTTCGTGATGCGATATTTACATGTAGCTGGTTACGTGATCCGTATATTGGGATGAGATCTCATCATGACGTCATTCCGTTTGAAGAGGTGTGAGCATTTAAATTTAAAACATAGCATATGAGACATAATTCAGAGAATTTATATTAGGTTATAATTTAAATTGATAATTGATAACGTTGATAAATTTATCGAATCTCATTATCAAATCTAAAGATAATTTTATGATAACTAACACGTAAATTATTAATATATACATACGTAATTAATAATATTACGTAAGTTGACTTATAAACACTAGATTGATTTTATGTGGACTTTTCGGTCAAGAAAACATTTATTTCGTAATACTTATTGGCCTTAATTCGAAAAATATAATTATATCTTTTAAATGAAACCATTTAGATTATTTTTAATAAATATGCAGACTTTAATAATTTTAAAATATAAATTGAATTAAAGCGAAGTGTATGTTACGTAATCCGACACTTACAAGATATGTCTCGCAGAAATAAACGCGGTTCCCTTTGCGGCTACTTGAATTACTTAAATGTGCATAACTGGCAACTTTCAGACTAAGAAATACAAAGACTATCATATATTAAATATACTGATCTTCCAGACATTTAGAAATAGCACATTATATTTTTAATTGAAAAATGTTTTATAATTTTTATATATTTAAAATGTAATATCACTCGTATTATTTCTTATAGTATGTTTGTCTGATTGTTTATAGCTCGGAAACTAGTGGTTTAGTGAATTTATGCTGTTTACGAAATAGGGACAATTTGAGATATTGATTTAGTATTTCATTCATATTAATGTTAGTTTCAGGGAGTAAGTCAGTTAAGAATAGTTAGTCATGAAGTAATCATCTGTGACGATATCAATAGTTTTATGCTTCAAAGATCACAATACATGAGGACTTTATTGGGATTGAACATATTCAAAGTATTACTCGAACGGAATTATTAATAATAATAATTTATTAGAACACGAAACCTCTCAGCATTCAATGGACTCACCGTGCGGGTGCCGGGTACAACGCGGTGCAAGGAAAGGAGCTTCAACAGTGCCTCGGACTTGCGACCCAGGTGTAGTTTTAAGGGGCCCCTAACTAACGCGCATTAAACGCTCAACTCCACTGTCCAAGCTCATCTCCCTACCTAACCAAATTTGAAAAGAACCTACTAGGGCTGCCTTGGAAGTACGTTCCAAGAATTAATTGATGTGAGTTTTGAAAAGACCCAAGTCTTTTAGTAGGTTGTAGAGAGATTTAGCCGTTATACCTCTCGCTCCCACTTCTACCGCGTATAAATCCACGACGAACCTATTTCGAGTGAGTTCGTTTGTGAGCTCGTAATATTTGTTGACCTTGATGGTATGGTCTTTGGGGATGTTGGTTTCCCAAGGAACCGTAAGCTCTATCCTCACAACGCGCTTTAAAATTCGCGAATACATAAATATGTCTGGTCTGGAGGCCGACCCACAAATATCCTCGGGGATTTTGTATTGTTTTTCATAAGTATCCATCATTATGGTCCAATCCGAAGCCGCTTTAAGGCTGGAGTAAGGCTTGACATTTGATTTTATAGCCCTAATGCCCTCTCTCACAAAACCTACTGATTGCTCGTTTGTGGTTATTGCGCTCTGGCTACCAAAAGACTAACCGCTTCACGTATGATTTCCAGAACCCTATCGTGACGACGCGAGTGACCGCTATCCAGGAGTACCTAACGTCCCACTAACAAATGCCTAGCAGTTCCAACTGCCTTCCCACAGATATAGCAAGTCTTTTCGGTACCTTTACCCCATCTTACTGAATTATCACTATTTTGAAGAAACATTTGATTTTTTTTAAATTTAATTTATATGTATTTCCTTATATATCTTTTACGCTGTGATAAAATATCAATCGGTATTTTGTATTACTAATCTTATAATTGACTAATATATGTCTGTTTATATATATATTCAAATAATGACTAAATACGTACCTGGGGATCGTCGTCGGGAGCCAAACTTCTTCGTTTCATAGAAAACTCTTTAGCGGCTGCACTGTTCTCGGAATTCGTATCCACATTAAAAGTTTTTAGCCTCAACATCGGACTGATTGGTCCCAATGGGTTGTTGTATTTATTATACGTGAGATATTTATTATTGAATATGTTCAAAGACGGATGTGGTGACATCGAGGGTGTATTTGAAGTAACTTCCATTATGCTGTGAATGCTTGGACGTTGCATTCTCTTCTTAGGTTTCACGTAAGTCCGGGAATCGAACTTATGCCTATCCGGCGCTGATACTTCGTCTGTAACAACCTCTATGATCATTAATACGACAATTATATTCTATATCCTTAATCTTGGTTTGGGTGAAATTAATTTATTATACAGAGTTGTCAATAATTCATTTAGATATAAAAAACTTTATTATAAATTACAAAAAGATCAAATACTTTTATTAGTTAAATAATAATTATTATAAATCTATCACGTAAATATAACAAAAACACGGCAGACAAGTCTATCCAGAGGTGAACGTACTCTTTAAAACTTTCAGTGTGACGTAACATTCTAGGACACAAATAGACTTTTTCTTCATACACAAAACAAAACATATACACGCCTGATGACCTATGAAACTGTGTCACAGAGCAGAACAAAAAAAACCGCAGTGAAAACGAGTCATATAATAAATAATAGTGAAATAATAATAAACTTATAATTAAGATTAGTGCATATTAAATACGAAAGTTACTCATTATGTAACTTTTAAATGGTTGGATGAAAATTATGACCTTCGACATGTTTATACATAAAAAGTAAGGGAGAATTATTCACTAGCGAGTTCTGACCTAAAAACATGAATAAAATGAAAATTATATAATATAGCATATTATATGTATATGCGTGAGGTTCATTTTAACGGGTAACAAGTGTGTAGATTTGCCACCAATTCGCAAAAACAATTGACAAATGAATACTACATTAGGTTATCAAAGAGTTCTAAAATTGAAATTCAAACAATATTTTTTTTTTATTAGCAATGCTTGTAACTGGCCAGTTCTAAACATTTTCAGTGTTACCCACGTATAGTAATATGTATGTGATAATCTTTACGGGGCTTCATAGTATAAACAGTGATCCAGATATGGTCCAAGACCGTTACAAATACACTATGCGATCCCGTACTTTGAACAGGAAACATGTATTGACAACCAACCTCAATCTTATTATGGTTTGTGTTTTCTAACAAAATATTATTAAACGCATATTAATTATTGATACTACTATGAATAAAAACACATATATATATATGTGTATAGATTTATGTATGTGTGTGCACACACACACGCTAATTCGTTACTTTTATGTTCAAATCATTTTCATGAAAGAATATCGAAAATGACATTTTTGTTTTTCATATATTTCAACAAAAATAGCCATTAACAGGTGAAGACACAGAAACATTGTGCTATGGTTAGCACTTATTTGTTTGTTGAGTTTTACATCATTTCAACGCAGTATTAGTTTTGAGATCATTCAAATGGGACCTAAGGACTAAAGTCAGGCCATTTTATGGTTGTGAAAGTGAAAGTTTGGTCAAATATTGAATACTAATGAAAACGTGGGCAAGGAACGCTAAGGTTTGACATTGCACACTTCTTTGCTTAACGAAATAGAACAGCTTTATCGGAACAGACGTGATTATTTATGAGATATTGATAAATTAGAAATATTATTTTGAAACAATTTTCAACTGATAATTTTTATATCTTCCCCATGGTTAACTACGTGAGTAATGTTTAAAACAAAAGCGCTTTTATATGTTAATAATAGCACATTCAGAGACGTAACGGTAAAATAATATCTCGTATTCAAACAATAAACTCATTAAAATTGTTCACATACACATAAAACTAAAAAAAAAATACTGTTTGTGAAAATTTATCACAAAAGTTTGTTATAGGGAAATATTAATATTCTGTAATCAATTTTACATATAAACATCATTTAAAATATTCAGCTCAAAGATAAAAAGGCTATGTAATAAAATACGTAGTACATACCCATTCTTTAACAAAACACAAGAGACTGGCAACACACTTAAAGTACAACAACGAAATAATTATTACCAAGTGAATATGTACGGAACCTGTCACATTACAATTGTTTAATAACTAGTTGAGAATTCTGCACCTTTAGAACCGGTATAAGCAAACTCACTGTCCTGTACAAGACCAGACAATTACATGACAGTAACTATAAACAATATTGACGATAGTAAAAATATTTTAAATTAGATCTACTTTAATGAATTTACGTCTTTCCGCTTATAAAATAGGATGAGGTTCTTTCGAGTTAGTATGATATAATCTATTCCATTTCAATGGGCATTTGTATGTGTGCGGGGATGTATGTGTGTGCCTTATATTATGGTTGAAACAATTTGGGTATACACGTAACAAAGTATGTTTTTGACGAAGAAGCTACATATTACTCCAACGGAAGAAAAGATAAAAGCACAACTTAGTTATATTAAAATACAAAATAAAATTATCGTCTTGAATGTTCAAAAAAATTATAGAAAACTAAACATATCTTTAGATACAATCTCATTCAGTTAAACAACGCCTACAGCAATGGTCGAGACAAACAAACAACCCAACAAGCCAGTAATTATATCCAATTACTACATTGCAAGTAATTGTCAATTTCAATGAGTCACAAAAAATGTATCGTGTAGAAATTAACTTAAAGTGACGCTATCACTAGTTTGCCTAGCTTTTCATTAACTAATCTCCGAACAGTAATGTATGAACGAAAAATTTAAACTGTCTGTGTTTAGTTTCTCAATGTAAAGATCAGAACAACTAAGAAAAAATCTACTGTCTTATTGAGATATAATTAAATATTGCAGACTAAGCAATAAATTAGTTTAGATATTTCTTTATAACTTCAAGCCTTAATTTTAATTGGCTACGTTTCGTTATAACCTGTATTAAACGTAGCTAGTGTAAACTATAACTTATGGTAAATATAACCTATTGAATCATAGTAAAAAGCCCAAGTTCTGATTCATTATCGTTTGATATTTACGATGTAAACAAACTTATAGTAATGTTATGACAGAACTTTAACTAAACTATTCTTTATTTCAAAGTAAATAATATATATACAAAGTTGTTGTTGTGTATTTAAATGTACGAAATGACAACTATAGAATGTATTTACTAAAAAAAAAATTCTCTTTGGGCAATATGACTAATCGGAAATTTTCCTGAAAACTCCTAGATAATAAATCGGGAATAAAAGTATGAAGGTCATTTTATTCGAAGCAAAAATTATGCGTAGTTTTGAAGATAAGTAATACAAAATATATTCGGTCTTACAAATGCATAAAACCTCATAGAATCAATCGAGTCAGATATTTAAAGTGAAAGTGCACTCACTTTTAAAACAATCGATAAATAAAATAAAAATAGACAACTTGGGTGATTCAGCATTCAATGTGTGACGTCATAAGACCGGATGCAGTAACAGTTCCGCGCATTTATTATCTTATAGGAAACAGATCTCATGGGAAACTGTTTGAGAGACAAATAAGATTTACTCGTTTACTTCCTCGACCCATATCGTATTGTGGTTGACAGCAGTTCAAACATGTCTACGGACTGGTTATAAAAACATTATCCCCTTATTGTTATGAGAATGATTATGTATTGCAAATATCACTAGTGATGTAACTTATATAACAAGTACTGTTATGTCTTCGGATATATCAGATAAGTGACGGTAGGCAGCTAGTATTAAGCCTAACACCTTGATAGTTACAATAAAAATATCCAATATATAAGGTTATTGAACCTAAATGTAATGCGTCGATCGTGCATACGATTTATCTTATCGTATTTGATAAACGCGAAACAAAGGCATTTAGTACACTTTAGTACGTGTCAGCATCGCCAAACAGACAGACAGACAGTTTCCCGTCCTTCGTTCAGAAATTGTCGCACACATCCATATCATTGATCTCAATGTGCGTATTTACTATGATAGAAACTTATGATAAGAGTAAAGTTGCGTGTTGAATCTATAGTAAATTATGAAAGCCAAATTGTTTAGTTTCATAAATCGTCATCTTTTAATACCATCATCACATTAATGATACAAAAAAATTTAGCCATTCCTATATAAGATTTTTGTCATTGAAAATAGTATTGGAATCATTTTGATGAAACTCTACGATAAAATGAGACCCGTATATAAGAATAAAATTATAAAAACATTAGAGAATTATAAATTAAATATTCAATTATTTCATTGACAAAATTATCTCCTATAAAAAATTATACAAGCTATGTTATATCTTTAAACATAAGTAATGATTTCTTAATAGTATGATGAACGAGTCCAACACTTGGCAAAATTGCTCATCTATGAGGTACAATGATAAATTCTTAGTATAAGGAACATTAGCTATATTGAAAGATTACAATGACATTGTAATGATATCGTTACGACTTATTTAAGAAAACATTTGAATGATAAAATTATTGTTAGTAATAAGTACATTTATTGACATACAGGGTGCCATAATAATTTATATGTGATACTAAATAAACCCAGGCTTAACAGTAAACAGACATTATAGAATAAAAACAATTAATTTCAAAATAGTTTCTAGTTGTTTTTTTTTAATCTGTGTTAAAATTTCTTGTTGATCCAACTTGAAAACTAGAAGAGGCAACCCTATAAAATATTAATTGAAAGAAGCAAGCATTTTAGATTTTAATAAAATAGTCTTGAAATGTTCTGTTTAAGAATCTAACTGTTTTATTATGATTTCCGACAAAAAGAAATTAGTCTTATAACACTAAGTTTTAAAACCACATATAACCTCAAGATATTTCATTTCTTATTGCTATAATTTAAATATTTTGTGATGTCTTAATATTTACTTTATTATCATATATGATAGAATCAATTAAAAAAATACTATATATATTCTTAACATAATATAAAACACAATGTAAATGTAGTACTCACTTTTAATAATATTATCCAATAGCATGTGTAATTCCTTTTCAGTTCTGATATAATCATCATCTTTAACAACCGGCCAGTTATTGGACTGAAAATATTCCTCAATATCTAATTTCCGTCCTGAATCTTCAGGAATTTTATATAACCTAGAACAAATGAATTGCGCTGATATAATATGATTCTTTACACACATACAAATATTGTACAAAAAGCAAGCTTAATACTAAGATGATCTCTACAAGCTGACTTTGTGGACATGGAAAAATAAAGCTGTTTCTGTGTAAAACTAAAAAAAATATTGATGTAGTATGTAAATACAGATAATATTATAGTGTAAATACAGATAAATAATTATAATAAATGACAAAAATACAGAGAGAATAAATAAAAATTAAGATTCATCATTGTACGCACTTAGCTTTAAGAATGCATACCCGATGTTACAAATAAAAATAATGCCAATTATTCATATTAAAATGATGAATCTCTTCATTAATAAAATCATAACTACTTTTATATGCTTTGCTCACTTCCAAATGTTTCATATTTGAGTTAAATGGAAAAGAGGGGGATAGTGTGGGAGTCTATTTTATGAGTCATATAATTTTTTTTTCCTTGTATACAGATATTCAAACTTACTTTAATGCAGAATTTGGGATTAGTTACATATATCTCTGATAATTAATGTTCTCATATTATGTTTAATTTGAATTTAGAATGTTAATGAAATAGGTAATGTGTTTTTGATATTTTGAGATATATAAACATATATAAGTAAAATATAAATAAGTATATATTTTAATATGACAAATAAAATTTATTCAGTTTATGGAACCATAATCATGGATAGAATATGTTTTATCAAATAATCTAACAGCTGATAGTGAATAGGATTACTGTTATGGATATAAATTTAAATTTTAAACAAACTGATAATGCTTTAAATTTACAATATTGCTTCAAACTTTTGGTGTTAGATATATGTGTACCCAAACAAATTACTACAGAAATTGAAATTATTTATTTTCTTAAAGTTCTGTTTTTTTATTCTAATAATGTACAAATTGCTCCCTACAATATTGACACCTCTATAAAATTTTTAAATACCTTCAAAATGTTTGTGACTTTGTTTATTTTAATTTACATTGTGTATAAAACTGTTTACAAACATGACATTTATATAAATTTTCCTAGAATTACTTTAAAATACGTATTAAGCATACACAAATATATATGTAACGTACAATGTCAATAGTAGTTAAGGTTTGTTTGAAGTAATGTGTATATTTGAACGGCCTGGGATAAAGGTTTTAGAAACTGATGTTATTGTTGTCACTTACCATGTCTGATCATCTGAATAATCCAGAGATTCCACGTCAATCAGATCGCAATCAATCATATCTTTGTTTATATTTTGATCAACTTGATTCATAATACTAACAATATCAAGACATCAATTTGGCACTTTTCACAAATCACATAGAAATTTTAAAAAGCAAGAACTACATTTAATATAAGAAATATGATAAATATAATAAACATAAAGGAATAATAAGAACCTTCGCTAACATGTCCCGACAAGATCAGATTGGAATTTGACATATCACCTTAATGCCAAAAACTGACGAAACAACGGTAAAATCCATAGACAATTTATTAAGAAAAGTATAGACTGGCAATAAATAAGATGAGCTTAAAAAAAACTTATATACATAATTTTAATACATAAAATAAAATAAAAACAATTAATAATTAATTCTTAAAATTCATACGCATTATTGAAGTTTGTTTATGCTTACGTTTAAAGCTTAGCAACACTTGCATACAAACGTCTTACAGATTTCTTCTTCCTTTTGTCTACGGACACGTTGTGAGCACGTTGTTTAGTGATTTTAAGAGTGAAATCTCTAAAAATGTCGTCCCATTTAAATTGGATGATCATCCGAAACAACAACGCATTTCTTGTGAAAAAACGTAACATCAAGAAGCCATTCAGTAAGGAGCCTAACAATGTGACTAACCTCAACTCGTTCAAATACAATGGCCTGATCCACAAAAAAGCAGTTGGTGTTGTTGAAAATCCCGACAGGAAAGGCTTCTCTGTGGTATACAAAAAGGCCAAGGCTACAAATAAGCCAGCGAAGAACCTTATCAGTCGCCCGTTTAAAGCTGGCGCCAGAAGATCTCTCCACAAAGTGAAGCGGCTTCTCAGAGCCAACAACTACCGTACTGACTTGGCCAAGGCGACCCTTCGTCGTGCTTCTGCCATCCTTCGTTCCCAAAGGCCCGTCAAGGCAAAGAAACCTAAAGCCGCTGCCGCCAAGTCTGAATAATTATGTTCGTAAGCTGGTAATAAAAAATTAAAAAAATTACATTTCTTTCTTTCAATATTCTGTTAGTTGAATCGATACACCCTTAAGACGTTAGGAGTTTGAAATTAGATTTGTTTATATTTCATAAGTATGATCATTTCTAGCTAAAGGGAGGTGTGATAGACAGATCACTATACAATTAAAACAACTTATTTTGTTTTACTTGATAATAATGATTCCTCGAACTTGTTAAGATCCATTAATTATGTGAAAATCTAACTTCAAATCAGACAATTGGAATCATCAAAATTAGGTAAAATTATAAACCAATGAAGTTAAAAATCTTTATTTATTAAATAAAAAAAAAAAAACAAATTCATGACAAATTGGAATGTTTTGCATATTGTTAAGTAATCCATATAATTAAATGTACAGAATTTTATTAGCCTCGAACATGATTACAAATAAGTACATGCAAATCCATAAAATGACTAGTTATAAAACATTTAAACATGCATTTGATATATATCAAATAATTGTCTGACAAATAGTATTAAAATTTCACAAAATGAGCAAATTTCAGATCAAAATGAAAGAAAAGCCAATGTATTATTACTATTGAAATATTTTTTTAACAAAAAATGTCTTATTATTATATATATATATAACTGTTAAATGTGTCTTCGTTCCATGGAATATTTCAATTCTTGTAACAATCAATTTGATTTCTCAACATGGTCACATTTCATTCATAGAAAATTATCATAGAATACAAATTAACAGTATTTGTCCATTTCATGCTAGAACATCATGATTACAATGAAAGAAAAAACATATATATAAAGAAAATTTTCATTTACAAACACAATTTTATTCCTGAATAGATATAATGTATATTTTCTGTTTTTTTTTTTTCCTATACTAATACAACATCACTAACATCAAACTAGTTAAGGGTGGATTGAAAAGCATTTCACAAATAGCCTCAGGTACAAATATGCATAGACAAGAAATTAAAAGGCACAAACATTTAACCTATTCAAAGGCACAATACCAAAATTTATTTTAACTTATCTTCATATACATACAAATGGTATATTTTATATAGAAATGATTATTAATTACCATTTTCATTGATAATATTCTGAATTTAATATTATGTGAATAAAAAAATCACAATTTTAAATAGTACTCATACGTTTTTAATACTCTCCTGTGTATTACAATACTGATATAAATTTGATTTACCTTAACAAAAAAAAAAAATTAATACTATTTTTTTTTACTATAATTAATTACAATTTATATTATTATTAAATTTAATCAATTCATAGGGTTTGTGCACCACAAAGGAAAAATATCTGTATTCGTACAAACTAGAAGCTCGTGACAACGCTTTGATCTATACTTAACAATAATTTTAAATTTATCTATACTAAGTATTTTTACATGTAGGCACACATTCAGATGTTCAAAACATATAATTAAGTTGCAAATTATATTATAGCACAATAAACACCTGTGTACAATATGGCAAGACCAATATTAATACCATATAAACAAAATGTCCACCATATTTTATCAAGTACATATAAATAAATACTTGTATGACTGAAAATTTTCATATTTAAATATTAAAATACTCATACATAATAGCTATCATTGTAGTTTTTATTACGAAAAATATAATATAATAGTAATACTGTCATATAGACCACTGAATATCTTGGTTAGTTAGTGAATAATTCCTTGCATTATTTAAATCTTAACTAAACAACATATAGTACCTAGTTTTACGTTATTTTTAAATAAATACATGACTAGTACAAATCGTATATTAAGCTATAATTGAATACACTATACGTGTATCTTACTCAAGCCAAGTTCAGAACAAAGCTAACTAATTATATTAAATCATATTATTTACCTCAAAAAGCTGGAATGTAACACATGTGAACTATATAAAGACTTAATATTTAAATTTACTTATATTTTAACGTATTATCTTAGGTATGCCATATTTTTAAAGTTTGCACAATGGGCTTAAAATGACAATTGTTTAGTGATATCATACACGAATTAACCGTCGGTTTCAGTATTAAACTAGAAACGTATGGCATATCTTATTGTAAGTTAAAATCTAATTGTTGGACCATACACATCTAGCATATACACTAACAATATTTCGTTAATGGTACACGTGACTACAAGAACACAACCAAGTCAAGACAAGCACCAAAAACTGAATTATGTGCGTTTAGTTCCAAGTTACAAACCCCTCGCTACAAGCTCGCCGCTTGCATTATCAAACTATATCGGTATATAGGTGGTAAGGTTGAGTTTTTCATTAATAAAACTGTTATAAACTATCAGGTGCTGGGATAAAAGAATGAAAAACTCGTAAACTCCAGTAAAAAGTGACGATAGAAACTTGTAATAAGCGTACAAAAGTGTGCAAAGTACTCAGTAGGCGTAGTCACGCTACATACAGAGCATAACAGTTTTTCATTCATAACGCTTCGTAATGATTGTATAAACTAAAATGATGCTCCCCACTACTGCTTTGAAACTCACACACACGCAAAATGCAACTGTGATTGGTCATTCTGCATTCAGTCGTTGGTTAACCACAAACGTAGGAGCACGCATCGTTAAATCATAAAAGTATCGTCAGTTGACATGCTGCAACTAAAAAGCATCTTCGGAATCCGGTAAATAAAATATCAATTAATATTATTTAAAAAGCCATATTTATGTTGGTTGTTATTTCTGGCTGTTTAATTTACGTAACTTTATTTAATAGGAAAAATCAATTATTGCAAAAGTTCACCACCGAATGAAGGAGAAAATTTAACTTATGCTAGATGAGGAACTGCCCAAGCCGTTGGTGTCAGTGAATCTAGGGTTACTCGAATTTTGCAAGAAGAAAATCAACCTAGCGCATCAAGGGATACGTCGCAGAAATTTGTTAAATCGTCCTCTAAACGGTAAAGGGTTCGTTCTAAGTCTCACCTGGACTATTTTGATAGGGGGTAAACTCCGAAGAACGATAGCGACATTTCATGTAGAATTTCAAGAATTACCAACACTAAGTAAACTAAAGCACATATTCAACAAAAAAAATTGCTTTAATGGTTGCACAGAAAGTTTGCGGTCCATTTTGAAGGAATCCTGATATTACTGGTCGAAAATAGATGACCATCGTAAAGCTTTAATTGAGAAACACGATATGTAAATGTTGCGCTTAATGTTGCAATGTTTAAAGCATTTAAAAAATATCGTGACGAGGGTCGGTATAGTGTCTTCACAGATTAAACTTACGTAATACAACACATGTTTAAAACATGCGCTGGAAACAACTGAAAGGAATATCGCCCTTACAAAAAGGCTATCTGAGGATATGTTGGTCATAGTTTATGCCGGTTGATGTATAGGATTTGTTCCAAGTGCTAATTTAGTGTACAAGGCATACTCAACAAGTGGAGATTATCATGACATGAAAGATATAGATAAAAGGGTTCTTATCGACGAACTTCTTCAATCAAAAGGATTTGATTTTTTACAACTACCCTTCCATACTGAACTAAATCCTATTGAAAACATATGGGAAAATTAAAGAATGACGTGGCTAGTAATATCATCAGTAAAGAATGACATGGCTAGTAAAATTAGTGTCAGAATCTACCTATTATGAAATCAAAAGACTCTATAAAGTCTGAGTGCTCTGATAGACATAAAAAATATTAAGAGGACTAGTTTCTGAATTTCAAAATACAAAAAGAGCCTTTTGGAATGGATAAAACAAACTCGTGACAAGAGTATTCCCTTTAGATGAAACTTTGTTGAAAGAAAAATCAAAAGAGTTTGCTACAAAACTGGGAATCCAGAACTTTGCTAGCAACGGCTGGAAAGATTGTTTTAAAAAGCGTTATGATATAGCTTTCAAAAAAAAAAAACAGCTGGCGAAATTAAATCTGTGGACCAAGGTGTGTCTGGACTGGACTGAAGATCTCCCAAATATTTAAGAAGGGTATGAACCAGAAAATATTTTTAACGCGGATGAAACTGCTCATTAATTAATATTATAGTAATTAAATCTTTCAATTACATTTCTTTGTAGACCGTAGTTGCTAAAGTGTTTTGCAATTAGTTTTCCAACTAGATGTAATTGTCTACCATGCTAGAAAGCGGACGTCTGTTTCATACAATGCGCTGGCGTTGCTCCATACATTTAACATTATCGGATTTATCGC
Organism: Danaus plexippus; assembly: GCF_018135715.1. Taxonomy (NCBI): domain Eukaryota; kingdom Metazoa; phylum Arthropoda; class Insecta; order Lepidoptera; family Nymphalidae; genus Danaus; species Danaus plexippus. The sequence goes on from NC_083554.1 coordinate 2,887,409, forward strand.
GCGACTAGTCCACCGACATGTTTGCATACAAGTCACAGTTTACGAAACAGTCGACTTTCCCACACATACAATCGTTCACCATAAATTTTTGCACTCGCACATCTAAATCAAATAAAAGTAGTGGGGCGCGTCATTTTAGTTTAGACCATCTATACATAGTATTTATAAGGTTATTGAATGAGAAACTAAAAACGCTTAGTATGTAGTTACTATGTTAACTTGTACTAGGCACACGACACAAGAAAATAATCACAATGCATACTCTAGTCACTAGTCTAGTTAAAAATGTTAAGTTGGGCATATGTGACGTCATCAATACGTGACACAATAGACAAACAATGAAATGTAGACATGATTGTATATATGCATAGAAATAATTACCTAAAATTCGTTAATCATAGAAATCAAATCCTTCGTTATATTTTACTGAGAAGTGCATTCATTAAAAATGTCTTTGTGAGTGTCGATATTAAGATAGCAAATTAAAACTTACTCGCAAGCCAATTTGCTATCGAACGAACTGAGCGCTATACCGAAGGCTTGTAATGCACAGAGGGGATATCTGAAGTCCATAGTGAAGACATCCTCAGATATCCTACCGAATTGCATCACAACATAGTCTGGTTCCGAGTCGTGTACTATCTGAAAGTTTTTAACACTCGCCTGTGTGACCCTGCCGTGGAAATTTAGTACGTACGATTGTGTTTCGTCGTTCCAAACGGGCGTTTTGTTATGAAGGACCACGATGTCATCGAAATTTTGACTTTTCCATCTTTCTAACAGCGTCTCGCTATCGTCCTGCGGTGCTATTGTAACTCTTTGACGATCTTGAGTCATTCCAGGAAGGATGACTGTCATTTTGCGAGGTCCTTTGAAACCCAACACGTTCGTATCCTGTAATAGTTAAATGCAATTTTTTCAATATACGAAATATATATACGTATTCTTGTATAAGAGTAGATATAGATTAAAATACGTAATCATATTTAAAGTAATGGATGCTACTTATTGTTCCTTTGTTAATCATGATACCAGTTAAACTTCGCTCAACACATGGAATCCACCAAATATAAAATGACCCATACTTAATAAATTACGAAATACTATTAAATACGATCAGTTTGTAATTTTAGTTTATAGTAATTTAATGAAATTTTAAATATAACAATTACTGTAGTGTCGCTAAAATTTAATACACCTATTGAACCTTTTTTAGACATTAAAAAAAATATATAAATGTAGGTACATACAGAAAAAAAATACTCACATAAATGACAGCTGCTAGTTCATGTCGCGGTGGGTCCCTATGGTTTTTCCTCCATGCTTTCCCATTATCGTAGACAGTGAAAGCCGTACCAAGTAAATTGGAACGCAATTTCCCCGCGAAGCTATCAGCTTGACGCGTTAATTCTGTGGGATCGGTTGATATGAGGTAGTTCGATGTAGCCGACTTCTTCCGCTTTCGACCTGATGTATTCAAACATTTGATGTTGAGTCGAGTTTCTGTTCGCTTTTATAGCATTAATGAAAAGTAATCGCTTCAATAAATATTCCTGGTATAAAATATGAATACGCGAAAAAAATTATAGGTAATGACTCATACAGTAGCGTAAATGAAGGCATTTTTGTGTTTCTCTCTCAAAAAATATGCAATCAGTCTCTAAATAAGTAATAAAGATTATATTTACCAGCTAAAAGAAAAACTTTCTTCCCGTAATCCTTCTCTAGGTGTAGGAAGTACGTCGGATACAAGCCTCTATCCATTCCCTTCCTGTCCCTCGCTATCCTACATTTGTATAGCGTGCCATGTTTCGCTGGAGTTATGACAAACGTCTCCACGGAACCTTCAACTGATCCCTCGATCTCAGCCGTCTATATAATGAAAATTAAGATTGAAGTTGAAATTAATCAAATAAAAGCGATCTTTACATAGTATATTATTGATTTTTTCACATTTCGTACTTACTATCATTAACATGTTAGTATTGTTTTTATGAAGGTTATTGATTCTAACCACTGACTGACCCGATTTGAAGTCGAAGTACGTGTTAATAATTTATTATAATAACGTTATGTTCCACGTCTATTGATGAGACCGTATAGACGTATAAGCTTCTAATTGTTATCAACAAATAAAATGATTCATCACACGTCATGAAGGGAAAATTATATGTTTATTTCCCTCTAGTTATATAATAATAAACAACAAAAACATCCCGACAGTTATTTTACATACGCATGTACTCAACAGTGAAGGACTAAATATGCAGCGGAATAGCAATTATTTCTATGCTTACTCTAGTCTTTGCTTACTTATTTTACCTCTTAAGATACTTATACACTTCACGTTACAAACACGTGATGTAATACGCATGTCTTCGATTGAAAGTAGCCACTATAAGTATATCTAGGAAACCACATCAAATCAAAGGCACTAAAAAATTTACAATAGCAATATGCTTGCTAAGTATGGCATTGTTACAGTACAGCTGTGTTTTTATTACTAATAGTAAAAATATACAATACGATTCATTATTTTACATTCCAGGTTTTAAAAATATTTCTTTCGAATAACAAAAAAATATATATTGGTAGCTTAAAAAAATAATCAACATGTATTTTTTTAGTCATTAATTTCGTCAATTCACTTAAAATTAACGAGCTAACCTTAACATATAACCTCATGCGTTCTTTTACTGTTGTACGTATAATATGTATAACAACTTCCCCTTAAATCTTTCACAAAACGTCGAATATTAATACATTTTTTATCGAAAGAAAGACAAAAGCGATGGAATCTTTTATTTAAAACTCTATATTTCTGAATAGAAATTCTTTGTAGTTATTTTATTTTTTCACGAATAGCGCCTCGAGACGTTTGAGTTCGCTATTGTGTCGGAAAGGTTCTCAGGCATTAATTGGCCGACTTTTAACTATTTAAAAAAAAAAAAAAAATAACGCAGAAAAGAGTTTCTATCATTGTACTATTCTGGAGTTATTTTTTATCTGCGAATCATTTTTAATCATTATATACTATCAAGGTATAAGGTGGTGCATCGCAGCAAACATGTGTTAAATTTGATTACTCCAATTTGATCGTGTTATAACAATAACGAATGAGTTAGTAGTATTTCATTTCACGTTACATTTAATAATGCATTGTTAACTTTCCACCGTGGGACGTAAATATTTTGACAGACTGTTATATTCTTCAAGATTCGTTAGTGAATGCCTCGTTTAGATTTAACAAAGTTTGGTTAAACTGGGTGTAAGCTTGATATTAAAGTATAGACAATTAATATAATTTCTTAATTTATTTATGAGCCTCGATTTCTTTATGAGACTCATTTATTTATGAGACTCAACATTATACCTGTATTATGAGCCATATTTTAATTAAGCTATAAGCTTATAAACCGTCTTATGTATATTAATTTTAGCTAATAATTTCTACGTCTAAGTAATGAAATTTATGTTGGAGTATTTAATTTTTCTATCCAGGTTTATTAACTTGTTTTACGTATATAATATTATTTTTATATAATTAAAAGTTACCGTAAATTAATAACTGAATCTATATACATATATTTGATAGTTACAGAAACATTGGTTTTGTATGAAAGTATATACAAACGAAGTAAATGAAGCGTCTTCAGCATTAGCAATGACTTGTAGGTAAATACGTCATTCGTGTTTTGGTTTAAATGGAATTACTCATAAGACTGAATGAAATCATAAGTAATAACCGCATTGCAAATAATATTAGGAAACCTACGTTACTACGTAGTAATAATAAGGTTTCTTGGAATTAAACGTACAAGATTAGTTTGTACAGATATTCAATAACGCCTACAATTCGACAGTCCGACCGACAGATGATTTAAAGTTTTTTTTTTTATTTAAATTCACGTCAATTTAAGTTTTACACTTTTTCAAAAAAGGTTTTATATTCCATTTAAACATAAGTGATAGAAAATTTAGCATGTTAAAATTTAGACTGAAAAAATATACACATATATATATTTTAAGTCAACTAAAGCTATCAATTGATTTAAAATATCAACATCTAATTTGTTCAATTCTTATTCGGCTTACATTTGCTGAGTATTAACAAGTAGGCAGTTAAAAAAAAATATATATATATATGTATGTGTACACAAGAATAATTTTAAATGAATACTCTTGCCAGTCTTGGATCTCATTATGTACAAAAGAATTTTCTTTGTATTAAACAGTATTTAGTTAAGTATTGAAAATGAACACAATAACTTACCTGACTGGGAGATGTATCCCGTTTTGGCCGACCTTGAAGGGGAGCCACTGCGGCATCAGCACAGACATCATCTGTACTAACATCCCGTCCCATGCTACAAACCGGAACACTCTCACCCTCTTCCTCTCCGCTACCTTCCCCAATATCATCACCCACTGTTAGAACTTCAATCTGATTACCTAATTCTGTAAGAATTAAAGCTTTTACAGATCACATCAATATTTAATATGTTAGTTAACTCAGTAACTTTGTGTTCGTTCAATATAGATAGGTGTTTTAGTGTTAAAAATAATACATAAAGATTTTTGTGATTAATAAAATTGTGCTCTTCAATTCACACTACAATCAAAAATAAATAATTATTTAAGATAATTTGTTTATAAATGTTTCTATGCTTATTAGTCTTTTTTATGGTTCAACAGCTAGAATATTTGTTTCAATCAAAATTCTAGTGAAATTGATATTTGTTATATATAGTATTTTTACACTTTTTTTGGTTTTAATTTAAAAATAATAATGTTTGATTATCTGAAAAAAATAAATAAATTATACAGCCTTAAAATATTAATATGATAATTTTATAGAACCTTTGACTAAAGTATAATTAAAAAGGGTATAATAATATTTACTACAATGTGCACTCGTTACAAAATGCTGGGAAAAATGATTAAAAAATTGTATACATCATAATGAACAGGCGCTACCCTACATCACTTACCATCATAAGTAGACATTCTATTAGTCTGGAGGGGTATAACTTGATCTGGATTCACTGGCGACATTAGAAATTGCATTGGACCATCATAGCCTGTTATAAAAAAAAAATAACAAAAAAAAAATAGGATTGGGGATGAACATTCATGCATAATGGGTTAACAAAACTAGCAAAACATTGTCGCAAGGATCTAGTATTATGCGTACCATGCAGTTCCCGTGTTCTGCTTCCAGAAATTGGTCGCTTAGCAGAACCTACCCTAAGATCATTCGCTTGAACCATACCAGAATTCTGCCTCTTTTGTTTCATTTTCTGTTCCATGAATTGTCGCTAAAAATATTTTCAGGGTTAAGAAAAACTTGTCCCTCATAAAAACTTACTACAAATCATTAATTGACTTAACAAATTTAAATTAAAGTGTACTCACTTGCTGTTCGATTTTTTGATCCCGGACATTTATCGAAGCCATACTGTATTATTAATCCAATTTATTTTATACAATTTCGTTAATACGGAGATGTATAATATGTTACAGTCACAATAATACTTTCATTTCAAAATTCGATACAATTATTAACATTTTGTAAGCTCTTTTTTTGTTTATAAATCATCTTGCCTACCGTTGCCCAGAAGATTGTGTTGCTATTACACTAAATAATATTCAAAATTCTAAAGTGCAACTTAGCTGTAAATTGTCTTAAATCATTTAAAAATATGTTGTAGTGAAATAATAAAAAAGGTATTAATAAAAAAAATATGAATATTATTAAATTGGGAACACATTATTAGCTTATGTGAATTGGGAGTTGTATATTATCTTTTATTATTAGACAAAGAGCCATAAAAAAAATATTGCTCTAGAATTCTATCTAATAAGTAAAATAAATGTACATAATAAAACAATTCAATATTCCTAGTAACTAATGGTAATGACTATATAGCAACATTCACGCCGCTGTCACGAGCGAATAGTTCTTTTTAAATGACAAATGACATTTCAGTCTGAGAATATCTAAAATGGCTCCGACGCGGAGTTTTCTTGGGTTTTTAAATCCTAAAACGATTAGTGTCGTTTTCAATACTAATATTTCTAAAACTCCGTGTCGTTACATACGTAGGTGTTACAATTGTAACAATTTTTTAAAAGGTCGAGAAACGGTTCCTCTATTACTAAACTGTAAAAATTGGAAGTGTAAGTTTTACATGCTTTCATTACATCACTCGCCGTATGTGCTGTAATTTACATTCAAGTTTAATGTTATAAATTACCTTCTTATAACCCTTCAAGTAAAATACTATCCCTTATATTAGCCTTGAATTGACAGTCGATTTTATGACATAACCTAAAATGTTTCTAGATAATGAAATCATTGGAAAACACCGAAACTTTCATACAACCAACAAATTAGAGGCTCGCGTTGACTATTACAAAGTTCTTGGAGTGTCCAAAAATGCTTCTGTTAAAGACATCAAGAAAGCTTACTATCAATTAGCTAAAAAGTATCACCCGGACGCAAATAAGTCGGACCCAGAAGCTTCGAAGAAGTTTCAAGAAGTTTCAGAAGCTTACGAGGTAAGTCAAAATTAAAATAAATATAAACTTAAACAGAAATTAGAGCTACTAAATTTTGTATTATGAATGAATGTTCCAGAATCTTAAGTAGTGAAAAAAGATGAATTGTTACAGATTTTGTCAGATGAGAACAAGCGTAAGCAATATGACACTTATGGCACAACTTCTGAACAAATGGGTATGGGAGGAGCTGGTGGAAGCGATGGTTTTACCCATCAATGGCAGTACAAATCTACTATAGACCCTGAGGAATTATTCCGGAAAATTTTTGGAGATGCAGGCTTTAAAAGTGAGGCTTTCAGTGACTTTGCAGAGAGTCAATTCGGTTTTGGTGCATCCCAAGAGGTGAGAAATAAATAATTATTTCAGACTACTCAACAATATTAATATATTTTGATGTATTTACGCTTTAATTACCTGTAACATATTATTTTTAAGTCTTTTATTAATTGTTTTCTCTGTATTAAGCTACAACTATTAAGTAAAAATCAGTTTAGAAGTTGTTATAAGTTATAAAATGTTGTTATATTGAAATATATTGTTATTTTTTTGACATTTAATTATTTTAATTGCAGATAATTGTAAATCTAAAGTTCACTGAGGCAGCCCGTGGTGTTAACAAAGATATTAATCTAAATGTTGTGGACACATGTCCTAAATGTCAGGGTTCGAGATGTGAACTCGGAACTAAAGCGGTCAAGTGCACATATTGTAATGGTACCGGAATGGAGACATTTTCTAGAGGTAATTTTAATTAAGAAAGAAGTTATTTTTATATGTTAGTTGTAAATGTTTACTAATATAATTATTTGATTGTAGGTCCATTTGTTATGAGGTCGACATGTAGACATTGCCATGGTACTCGTATGTTGATTAAATTTCCATGTCTTGAATGTGAAGGAAAAGGCCAGTCGGTAAGAAATTCCAAAAGTTTTTTATTTTCCACCACCATCTTGTTTTCCTTTAAATTACATTGATTTTTGTTTATATATATATATATTTAGTATTTTATAGTCTATAAAGATTTTTCTAACTGCCCTAAAGTATGGAGATATTTCCTAAAAACATTTATTACCCTATGACCAAGAGGTGTCTTAATTATTATCTTAATGATAATTAATAAGCGCTTTTTTTAATACAATTTTTTTTTATTTATAAATTCAAATCTCCTACTAATTAATATAGTAAATTTGAGATTATATCTTTCTATTCAATGACCTAAAACTTAGTCATTTAACCTTCAATAGTCTATAAATAATTTATTAATCGTATGTTCTCTACACCTTATGACCTACCATGGAACAAGCAGCATATAGATTTTACATAAGCATATAAAACAATTCTAACGACTGGATAATTGAAATTGTACCAACGATTTCAGGTTCAACGTAAAAAAGTTACAGTTCCAGTGCCAGCTGGCGTAGAGGACGGTCAGACTGTACGTATGTCTGTTGGAAGTAACGAAGTATTCATTACATTCAAAGTGGAAAGCTCCAAGTACTTCAGACGTGACGGACCCGATGTTCATACTGACTGCTCGGTAAGTGTATACATATATATATCGCATGAACCTCGGCAACTTAACATATATACTTTTGTATTACAAGTATATTTTATATACAAACAAACAAGATTGGAGGTTTTTTGAAATGCCTGTTATTTTATTTTTTTCAGATATCTGTGTCCCAAGCGCTGCTCGGTGGTACAGTGAGGATACAAGGACTTTATGAAGATCACACTTTGCAGGTATGTTAACGTTTTAGGCAAATTGAGCTTCTTAGTTAATCTTAAAAACATTTCCTTACTCAATGTTTAGAAATAGATATTAGTATTTTAGTATTCACCGAGTTAATGCTATTGCTACAGTGACGAGTTGAAGTTTAATGTCATTTGATAGTTGAAAATATAAATTTTACTTCATAATGTGCGACCTTATAAGATTTTCATAAAAGGTACTTATAAAATGTACTAATATATACAATGTCACATTTAAAATGTACTGAAATTTTAGCTATTCCAAATAATAGTAAGTTTTGGAGTTTGACTGATTTGATTTATTTTATCTTACAATTTAATATAAATGTTAAGAGAGCTTTATTTTGATAATATGTACAAACTTGACTTGAAAAGTTTTCAAAAAGTTCTTACTATGTTTTTATTTTTGTAAAACTTGTAAAAATCTGTTATTAATTATTTGTATATAATTTGGCGTAGTCAAAAATTCCTATAAAATTACGACAATATATTTTATTCACGTTTCTAATGTAATATGATCGTGTATACTCAGTAAGTATAATTATAAATAGTAATTTTTGTTTCTTCTGCCACAGATAATAAAAAAAAAACATATATATACGAAAAAAAAATCTTTTATAGCCTTCTTTTATACAGTTCCAGACTTAGAACTTTTTTGTCTTTTCAATAAGTATTTTTTTGAATATAGATGTGTTTTTTCCCCAGATCGTGCCTTGCACTTCATCTCACAGCACGATACGTCTTTCTCGCAAAGGCATGAAGCGTGTCAGTCAACATGGTTACGGAGATCATTATGTGCACATTAAAATACAAGTATGTTGTCTTAATATTTATTAATTTAATAGTTTATACATAATAGATAATTTAACCATAATATAATTACGTAGAATACTTAATTCGTCTTGTCAAGTTTAGGTCCTATTGATTAGATGGGAAAGTCATTGACCTTAGGTTGAGCAAGGAGTGGGTTCAAATCCTGCTGGTAGTGATTATTTTTTTTAGTATCTCAAACCAATTAAATAAAAAATCTGTCCAATATTTAATCACTCACCTTCTAAATGGAAGGCAAAAATTATATTGGAAAAAATTTTCTTCCTATGTTGTTTGTTGACTTTGTACTTATTGAAAATATATTTTTTAATTAATTACAATTAACAATATTGAATATTTTGCTCGATCTTTTCAGGTACCAAAATCTTTAAGCGATAAACAGAAGGCACTGATCAGTGCGTATGCTGAACTAGAAGAAGACACGCCGGGACAAATACACGGAGTTGCTTTTGACAGAGATGGTAAGAAATAAGTTGCACAGATAACGTAATAATACAGATTATATATATATTTTGTGTGACTGTCAGAAGGTTGTAATAAAAATATAGATTATATAAGTTGTGTCATTGCCATTGCCATGTGTTAAATAGGATAGAACGTGAAGAAATTTCTTTTTTAATAAAAAAAAGAAATATAAAATTTTTAGGAAAAAAAATTGTGTTACCTTTATTTTACAGACGGTACAAATAATAGCGGTAGTGATAAGAAAATTCACGAAGCTAATCGTGAGAGCGATTTCAAAGAGGAGACGAAATGGACGTTCTTTGATAGTTTAAGCGAAGCGTTCGCAAAGAATAGGACTAATTTCCTCATAGGTTTTCTATCGTCGGTCATTATAGGATTTTTGGTATTGACGAACGATCCCGCAGATAGGTCGGGCATACAGAGATATATGGAAAGCGAGACGGGTAAGAGTTACCCGCAGCCCGACGTACCGTTGGGTTACAAAAACGCTATGAGGAAACGAAATGAAAGCAATCCGGAATTGTATGACGCATAAACACTACACCAACGTAGTATTTATTAGAGCCGGCTATGCTTACGATATATATAAGGGATATAGTATGATGGTTATGTTTTGTAAATAGTTTCATTAATATATGTATTATCACAGTATAGTTGTTTCATTTAAAAACCTTCGCTCACCTCGCACCATCATGCTATAGCCGAGACATAACGTACATGACAAATAGATGGAACAAAAAATTCATAGTCCTTATACAATCTTGAAAAACAGGACGCTAATATTTGGCTTACACAAAGTAACTTTTTGTAAAATGATACGACTTTTCTACTATATATGTTCAGAATTTATATTTAAAATAAAATGATAATATTTATTAAATTTCTTCGTTTTCTAATATCCACTTTTGGTTGTTGTAGGTAACAAAATATAATGAAAATGTTCCCATTTGTAAGTTTATTTTAAAGCATCCATAATTATTTTGCACGTCGTATATTTTATCTCATTTAAAAAATCTTCAATATTATATTTTTTTAAATCCTCATACACATGAGCAATAGATTTGACCTAGAGGTTCATATATATTATTCTATTTAATACACATATAGCGTTCTGACACCAAATCTATTGGTTCCTGTGAACGTACTTAAGAAAAGTCGTGAATAAAACATAGTGTTACTGATGTGATTGTATTAATTCAGATACATTTATTGTAAGAATAAAATGTTGCATGCTTTGTTGTATTATGTACTGTAAATTGTTTTATATGTATTAATATGTATATAATTATTTATATACTATACTTATACCGATTTTGAGATTGTTTATTTTTAATCTGTTCTCTTATGATTCTGATGGTATATGAAATGTCCACAGGTAATAAAAATTCAATAGCGGAGCCGCAGAACTTAGTGGACGCTATAAAAGAAGCACTCAAGGACAAGAAAAGTATAGAAGCGGGCGTCACAGAGGACGACTTGAAAGAGCCAAAGCGCAGCAAAGGATAATAGACTTTTGGATCTTACGTCCTTGCAATAAAGTTAAATTTTGCATGACCGATAGATTATTCCAATGTTTAGTTAAATAAAACAAATGTATTTTTATTTGGTACTCTCGTTAGCTTCAGTGCAATACTGTGATATGGATATAACATGGATGTTATTAGTTTTGTTTGCAAAATGTTGTACGTAATAAATAGACCAAAACGCTGTACATACGTTGATTAGTTTGTAGGATGTGGAAATAAAATATATAAAACGAACAGGTATTTTTCTTATTTAAATATATAAAACTATGCAAGTATTATACTTGGTTGTAAAAATCAACAATTACCTTTCATTTTAGAATCTTAGGTATAAACTCTTGTTATATAGATTGAAAAGTTTGAAGCTGTCAAAGGATTTGTCGGCGACCAAAGTCATGATAAGATCTGCCCAAAAGATAGTCCCAAAGTTATTATTTCGTCCTTAGATATCCGATTTTTAATATGAAAATGTTAAATAATACATACTTATCCTAAATAATAAAAACTGCGTAATATTCTCTAAATTCTAAGACATCTCGATTTAATTATTGCATTTTTTTTTAAGAATTTCTTTTCAAAAGAATATCTATTCAGAATAGTATTAAGGTTAGGTATTTTTAATAAAATATATTAATATTTCACTAAACAACTATTTTATTTCGTGTTTCGCGTTCCTTACGCACATCATAGTCAAACAGTCTATGGTTCGATGCAAATCTTTCGAAAGACGAACTATTGCGTCGACGAAGTGTTGCCAGTGCCCAAGCCAGTAGACACATCCCGCATTCCACATACAATCCATATAAGACCCTTACAAAACCTTCAACCTGTAAAAAGGATAGTATTATTATTCTTTTAATTAGCCTGCGTTTAAGAGAAAATATTAATTTTCACTTGTTACTTCTCTTAAGAAAAACAAAGTGTCAATAGAACTTTCTAAAATACAAAAGAAAACGAAATGAAGGATTCAAACTAACCATTATCTGATATAATTACCTGTATACCATAAATATTAAGTCGAATCTCAATTTTTTTATTATACCCACGTTGTTTCTATAATAATATTTTTTTTGTATGTAACAATAGATAATTTTCAAGTTATGTGGTGAACATCAATGTGCTCATTTTAGGGACTGGTTTCCTTTTATTAGGTTTAAGGAAGGAAGGATAAAGAAAATTCGAATTGGTATAAAAGCGAAAGAGAGGAGCTTTAGATGGATTCAATCATCTAAAGAAATGCAAATGTAATAGCCACATCCAGCAATTTTTGTACGAGAATTATATTTTTCTTATGTTAGTCCGTGAGTAAGCCGCAGTACATTAGCTACTGATTTGTAGTATTTAATATGTATTTGTTAATCATATTTGTTTTTCTCCGAACCTCTATTTTAAGGTAAATCATCACTCACCCTATCCAATCCACCGGTAGTCGTAAACTCAATGGGAAATACAATAGTTTCAAACGGCGGTTTGTTTCGTATGATACCAAATAACGTAACACCAATTACATAATAGGTCAGTGTTACCAATGGCACGCATCGTCCTATACCCAGGACACTGATACATCTCTGGAAAATTATGGAAAAATACAACATATATTAAAAATACACATAATAAGAATAATTTTAAATTTAAATTATTCCTTCCTACCTACGGAAATTCATATAATAACATACCATGAAAGTTTTTCGTAAACTATACTTTTTAGTACATTCTCTAGCATCCGAGTCTCTGCTATTATCTGTAAAATTAAAGTTTTTCCTTTATTTTATATATTTTTTAAGTATATATTTTAAATATTCGATAAAGGGTTATGGAAGAATTATACAAAACAAAATCCAAAGTTATTATAAAAGTTATAAACTGCGCATTTATTTTTTGGTGCTCCTTGGAACAGTGGCATATCTAAAGCGTTGGTCGCGTTATATCTAGAATGGTTTTATTAGATTAATATAATGTAAGAAGCATTTAAATAACTAAAAATAATTCATTTCCTGGTTGAAAGACTAGATAAAATGAACTTTTATTTTAGTTAACCTAATTTTTCCCTCCGAAGTTCATAAGTGAGATTATAATTTGTTTTGTTCCGTAACCGTTTTTTTAAGTATAGAACGTTTTCTTAACATGACTTAGGAAAAAAAAACCAAGACTATTTTACACTCTAATAAGATGAACTGTGATTTACAAGTATATAGTGTTAGTGTAATGTATATGACATTAAAAATATTTGAGATTCGTTTCAGCTCAGACTGTTAACCATAATATAGAGTTGAGGAAAAACTTCTAAATAAAATGAACTAACGATTTGGTTGATTTTCAATGAATTATATAATTACTATATAATAAAGGGGTTAGAATTATAAATTATAGCTTATTGCTTGGTCGACAGAATGCATAATTAAACTGAGGTGTTTTGTGAGGTATTTTCAGTATTGAGGTGTTCTTTGAGGTAGTAGAGCCTAGCTGTGGTCAAGTCACTGCAGCTCTCACAGAAGATCGGCGTGAAATATTCTTTACTTGCTGCGTTTCGTACGATGAGTGAGAGAGCCTGTTGCCCTTTCCCTTTTCCCATCCATTCCTATCCTTTTCCTTTTCCCTCCCTTACCCACGTTTTCTTCCCCCTCTTCCCCAATCAAGAGTGGCAACACATCCGCAAAACTATGTTGCGGTTGTCCATGGGCGACTGCACTACCTCCATCTGGTAGGCCATCTGCTCGGTTGCCCCTCTTAGAATAATAATAAAAAAAAGGATTTTCAATTTTCTTAATGCTTACGTTTATGATTAAAACTGTTTAATGAGTATACTTCACTGAAAGATGAACCAGATGATTTACGGTCAAAGTATTTTTCACACATAAAATCTATCTCTTCTAACCTCAATTTAATCTAAACTTTATCTAATTTTATTATTCGGTTTTCTTAAGATACATTTTATGTTAATATAATTTATTACATTATGAAAACTGTACCTAACTAAATACTGCAAATGTTACTTATTGAACAAATATAGGGATGTTTAAATAATGTGGGACAAGATATGTTAAATAGAATATTTCTGTTGACAGCTCATGTTATATATATACGGTATAGGTACATGATAAAAATTACTTTAAAAATGAAATACTAGTATTAATATACTAAGAGGAATTTCCACACAAATACCCAGAAGCAGGAAAGTTATGTGCTGTATATAATAAATTGAACGCTTGGCTATTAGCGTATAAAATTGTTTAAGCCATGTAAGTTTACATAATTGATGTGGCCTACTAAAAAATATATTGAATATTATTCGACATTGTATTACGAAACTTTCACATTTAGTCGATCTTATAATGTTTCTGATAGAATTAAATAAAAAAAGATTGTATGAAACATTGTCTGTTCACAATTTGACGTTATTAAATTACTAGAAACCTTAATGGGAAATCTTTGTAAAGTTGAGACTTAAAAAATGTTTGACGTCCATGATTTCAAAAGTAAATTAAAAGTTGTTTGTTGTTTATTGAATAATTTTCATCCCATAAAAAGTTATTAAAACAACAGCTAAATATGACGAAAATTTTCCTCTTAAGGCTTTTGGGGTTAATGCGTTATTATATAGAATTTATAAATTATAATTGGAAGGCACTTTTGTAATGTAGATTCTATAATTAATGTGTTTGATAAAATCGCCATCTTCTGTATCGAGTATTTGCGCCAGACGGCAGCTGTAATTATCACTGTAATAACTATCGGTTTATTGGAGAGATTTCTCTAGTCTCCGAGAGGCGGTTCAATATTAAAAATAGTATGTAGCACAAATTTAATTAAGAACTAAAAATTCTGTGTTAATAAATATCAAGAAATCTATTCTGTGATAGATTTACACTAATATATTTGTAAAATTTTAGAAATTAAAATAGGTATGATTTAATGAGATCTAAGATTTTCGCGAGTATTCATTTAGGTATGATTTTTTTAAATAGATTAGTATTCCTGTACTTTTTTATTAAATAGGAGGTAATTTTTAGTTGTTTCTATTTATACCTCTATAGAGTTTCTTTAGAAGCTCTCTTAAATAGAAATTATGTTTTTAGTTTGTTTATCATTGTTTTGTAGGACCCTGATGATAACGTCAGAATTAATTAGGTTTTCCTTAATAAATGAAAATGTATATACTTTTTGAAGTGAAGATTCATGTGCGGAAATTTTCTAAAACTACATACCAATTTGATAAATTCTACAAAGCTTTCAAAGATGGAACGTTTCGCACGCGGATGCTTACGCTACCTTAACTGCAAAGGAAATAGCTTAGCTGATATTTTCTTTTTCAATTCACTTTATTAACCTTGTGTGTTTTCAGTGTTGCTGTAAATTTTTCTGCAGCAATTTTCTCTTAAATACATCGTGTATTCGTCTAGACGCACCACGAAATACGTACTTGCGTTAACCACTGAAAAAAGATTAAATGTTAGAAACTATATTATGCAACAAATGATATTTACAACATATTCTTATGTTAAAAAATATTCTTATAAATAAGGCAGGTTCAATTTGATTTTTTTCCTTTTTTTTCCAGTAGTTTCCAGACAATGGTGAAAAAATCTAATACGATTTCTATAGCCGAAGGAATTTAAGAAAAAAAATCGTTTAACACAAACGTAAAACGATAATATTAAAATGTAATTTTCCTTGATTGATTGGCTTTAAAAGACGATCAAAAGAATATTACTAAGAATTCTGTGTTAAAAGATAAGGAATTTAATACATACTTAAATAAATGTGTGTTGGGACAGCTAGGAGAGCATATATCAGAGCTGATGTTCGTCCCCATAAAGTATGTGGCACTGGAGCTCCGAAACCTTTTATATAGGACGTGTCAGATATTTCAGAATATGAAATGAAATATGTATACGATTCTAATATTATTAAGGCATGTTCCGTTAAATACATGCTCGTGAAAATGAATCCAGAAAGGATTTTTGCAGTTAGGATACGCACTTACGGATTAAAGTAGAACCAAAATATCAGTTGATAATTCTTAAAGCTTTGCGCTATAGAATGTGTTCGAAAACTTTACTTTATTATTACATAATTAAGATAAACAATTTCATCTTTACACCGAGATAATAACGTAAGAGATCCTACAAAATATATGTATACCGGATGTACGGTATGGATACACGTTACTTATACGTCGGATCCTTGGGCGGATAATCGTATAAAATAATATATCAGGAACTTCAAAGATATTCTTAATGAATCATGAGGAACTATACACAACTTTACATAAATAAATCTATTTCTTTTAATTAATAATTGTAATTTAGCTAAGTTATCTGAAATACTAATTTTTGTATAAACTTTTACATCACACAGACTTTTTGAACGATAATTTTCAACGGAATTCTACAGGAACTTACCCAATGCTGTCATGACATAAATAGTGAACAGGAACGTTCCGGGCAGATTCCAAAACTGTCCCGGCTTCAGTCTTGCTCCTTCAGCCATCGCCTCTATAGTCAATTGACGCTCATCTTCTATACGCTTTTCAATAGCATAACGCCATTTTGGTGATAGGGGTGTGATCTAGCAAAATAAATTACACTTCATTATTATTTATGGTACATGTTATTTGAAATTAATATTAACCATATATTTGCTAGAAAGAAACAGTTAGATTTTTTTTTGTTTAATGAGATCTAAGACTTTCGAGTCTTAAGAGTATTTATTTAAATAAAACTAATATTTTCGGATCTACTACGAGTTTTTTTTTTGTTATTTTAACTACATACTCCCGACGTTTCGGTTACTTTGCAGCAACCCTGATCACGGGCAGACGAGATGAAAAAAATATTTTCGTTGTTTTTCACATTATTATAGGTTTTAACCTGGTCTATTATTGTATTTTTAAACCTTTTTTCGCGTTTCCCAATTACTATTTATTAGCAAAGGTTAATAGTTTTCATGTAATTAACCCGCATTTGAAGGGTTATCGTTTTAATTGCTATAAAATTGTATAATTCTGGAAAATTTGATCAAAAACAAGCAAACAAGTCAAAAGCAAGCAAGCAAATATTCTTATAATATAAAAAATATGTGTGGTGTCCGATGCATTGAAAATGTCTTTATATATATCTAACATCAAAATTCAAGCTATTAATCTGATTTCAATCTTCAATTACAAAAAGTATACAAAAGATAAAAGTCAAGAATAATTTTACTTAAATATATTATAAACATAATACATAGTACAAATATACGAACATAATATATATTTTGCGAGGTGTGAAATAAATACAGGCGCAGTTCTGTGCCGATACTAAAATGTTAATGATGGTAATTCGCTACCTTATTTATGTTGAAATGATCCTCGATCATATGCGGTATAATATTAACTATTTATTACTATAGCAAAACAAAGGACAAACGCAATATGTAAACAAAAGTCTTGCCTGGTCACGTACCCCTCATGAATTTGACACACACACTTAGCTTCTACCAAGACTCGAATGTTTTATGTCACAGTATAAAATGTTATATTTTCTTTTAGATATTCGAATATAGATTTAAAATATCAAGTTTCTTAATATTTAGAATATTGACAATGATACATTTTCAAAACCAAAAAGGTTAACTAGTGTTTCGTTTATAAATATAAAACAGTGTTATAAGTTAGTCAGTTACTGCAATTACATACCCTTAACGAAGGATTCCCAATATTTATTGGGATAAAGAAATAAATGCCCTACATAATTTCGAATACTAATGTAATTTATAGTAATAATTATGTGGAATAATTTAATTGCACAGAATATATGAGATATGACGGTATAGATGATAGTAGTATATATATATATTTTGCAAAATATGTTATATTTTATTTAACCAAACTTTTTCTGTACATTCAAAATAATTTTAAAACCAATATTGAAAACAAACACGTTTACATGCATATCCGCGCAATTCCTTTTATTTGAATAATCAATAATTGAGGGTAGTTGAAATTATCAGGTGTCACCCACACAACCATCTGCATTAGTATAAATAGAGGCGAGAGTACAGGTTACAAGGGGTCTCGCTCGTGCCGTTGCAGGGATCGGATCTCTTCCAAGTAAGGTGATTGTCAAATGGTCTACAAGGTTACCTTCAAGAGTCGGAGAAACTGACGACATTCAAGAATAACGTCATCGGTGACGTCGGTTATGTTGACGTGACACGTTTAAAAAAAACGCTTCCTACTCTGACATCTGAAGTGAGATCGAGTGGCTAGAATTGAGCAAGAAACACCAAAATCGGATGCAGAAAAATTGCTGAATAGCATGCAAATGCTTTTGTCTCGTGTTCTCGCAGCCCAATCAACGCAGATTCGAGGACGCTCTCGGCAGGCTCAGACACTCTCAGTGTACGCTCAGATCCTGAGACTTGGGAAATATTGCATGAAACTGAAATTTATACAGAACGGGATGATTCGTAGTCGTAGGTAAGTGAAAACGACACGTAAGAATCTCTTTGCAGCTAAATAGTCGGACAAAAAAAATGTTGTCCGAGTCAGTATCAGATTGACTTGTGTCTGTGCTTTCGTCTTATGAGGCGAGTGTCGTCCGAGTTAGAGCCCCTTAAGTTCGCTGACTTCTTCTGGGTGCTTGCAGATTGTGGTAAGACGAATATTGCCGTCCGGGTCACATCCACCAAAGGATTGACCTGTCCAATAGTACCAATTGTGAACAGTTAACCAACATGCTGCTTAGTGACATGACGGTGTCATCCGGCTTAATTGTTACGAGACGCTCGCCTTAAGTCTTAAGTATCATAGCGCATTGTGATGATTTTAATTAGTCGTCCGTCAGGATGCCGAACGGAAAAGGTACGACTGCAGTTCTTTGTTTCCGAGAATCGCCCGAGGACGGTAGAGTGTCAGAATGGCCGTATCGGCGCAATTCCTTTTATTTGAATAATCAATAATTGAGGGTAGTTGAAATTATCAGGTGTCACCCGCGTAACCACCTGCGTTGGTATAAATAGAGGCGAGAGTACAGATTACAAGGGGTCTCGCTCGTGCGGTTGTAGGGATCGGATCTCTTCAAAGTAAGGCGTTTGTCAAATCGCCTAGGAGGTTACTTTCAAGAGTGTGAGATCCATTTTTTTTTGGCGCTCTGGGAAAAAATTGCTTACGCATCCCCTTTCCATCGGGGGACGGAGAGGGGTATGTGGGACTTCCCGGGAAATAGGTTCGCGGTATACCCACTAAAAGAACCCAGTGGCGCTTCGACCTCGCCTGACTGACCGGGGGCTGGGAATCCGGTTTACATCCAGCCCAAGAGTCTGAGATCCTGACGACATTCAAGAATAACGTCATCAATGACGTCAGTTATGCTGACGTCACGCTTTAAAAAAAAACGCTTGCTACTCCGACATACACAACAACATTTAATGAAAAACACTGTTCTAACAGTTCAATTGACATGAAATTAAAACTGATAGTGCTTCATAAAGTATTTTTAGTGTTTTGAATATTTCATTGACATCAACCTTCTGTATCTACGATTGCTAAACGCAAAACAACATTTTATTCTAAAATTAATAATTTCAAACATTTTAAAACTGCCTGTCACCATTCCATATTTTTAGCAAACGTTGTGGAAGTTTGAAAGGCTTTTAAACTTTCAATGTAGTCATTCATTGATTATAAATAAACCATACTTGACATGAAGCCATTTAATGGCTGGCAAAATTGATGTTTAAGTGTTAATTAGAATAGAAAGAGACTAAATATGTTGTGATTTAAACACTTCTAAATAGAAATAAATCTACATTTTATAGATGAGACAAAATTTGATCACTTGAGTGGGCTGGATTTAGACATCTGATAAGTTAAGCTTGCGACTAATCAAAAATTAAGAAACAAAACCTACGATAAACATTATGAACCTGTCAAATAAGTAAAATGTAATGTAAATGTTTTTGATTTATTTGTTTTAATATATACGTGTAACTATTATAAACTTTAACATTATTTTAAGTAAGATGGTTTAAAACCAAAATTTATATAAAGTTGGAGAGAATTGTTTTTATTTACGTCACTATATGTAATATAGAACATGTCAACAATCTCAATATTTCATTCTCATCTTAGTAATTACACTCAAAGAAGGATCATCCATCTTGAATATATTTAACACGTCGCTCCGGTGTCATGTAACTTCGTCTATGATTACTTGTGACGTAACTCCGATTGATATATCTATATTTAATATAAAATATACTATATTTTTATAATATACTTACATTTTTAATGTTATATATCCTACAATATTTATTCAATAAAACATTAAAAACACAATCACTTTATTTATATCGTATATAATTTGAATATGGTTGAGTATCGTATTAAACAACGATATTATTATTGTACTTCAGAATCTTTTAATCTTTAAATGTAAGTTATATACCCTTTAAGTCCCTCTAATATTTTCTCAGAAACGGATTAAACAAGCGTAAGGCCCGTAGAAAACTCTTTTAAGAGGTTCTTGATCTGATATTGGTTCTTTGACATAAATAAGAAATATTTCTTGTTAAAATTTTGCTTTTGTCGGATGAAATTCTTTTTGATTTTTACCATTATTTGATCGATATCAGTCTTAGTTGACATGGGTGTGACGTTAAGTAAATCAATTTATATATATAGTCTTTCAGTTTTAATTCAAATTGTACGTTCTTCCAGAAGTTTATAAATATGCGGAGATTTTTTTTCGTCGGGCTCGTTACAATTGACACTTTTGTCATATGGTTAAACTAAATTCTATTTCTAGACAAGAATCCTTCTAAATCTGGATTCCGACCTGCTAATAGTAACAGCACTAATATAGTTCTCAGGCTCGACTTTGATAGAATTTATTGGTTAATTTTAAATTCCGTTCACATTTATGTTCTTCAATACTAGATTGATTATCGATTTAAATTACCATTCGGTGACAATATTTTTAGCTAATACATGCTCATGATTTATCCTCTGTCGTAAGCGAAATTTATGAAATTAAATTTGTTGGCACAACCTTATTCATCGCATCTTCAATCTTATCTCCTGGTTATTAGCGGAATTACGTAACACAATCTTTTCTCCAATCCATTTTCGTTTATGGTAATAACATAATTTTATTACAACACAAACACAACTTGGACTAGCTACCATAATTTTTAAATGGTCTTTAAAACACGTGATTACAAAATTATAAAATAAGCTTCATCTTAGAATTTAATTATTTACATTTTTAAAACGAATTTAAGAATTGTGCTAAGAAAATATCTTCCAGTTATAGTTGAGTCGATGTAGTTTTTTTTAATCAATTTTTAATCCATTATATTTTTATATTGTTTTAATAAATTCATACTTATTTAGTAGAATTTTTCTACGCGGACGCTTATTTATATGAATATAACACCAATGGATTAATCTTTACAAATATCATTTATTTGGCGCTAAGACTGTTGTATTCAGGCTAGAATACTTTGATTATATGTTGGAAATATGGATTCCTATTATTTTCTAGTCGTACTATAGGAGTATGGTAAAGAATAATATAAATACAGGAAATAAACTCTGATATATTAACAATTCAGGAAAAAAAAAATATATAAAAACCCGCATTAAATATAAACGATCAAAAAAAATTGAGATATTTCTTGATTAAACAGGACAATAATAAAAGTATGGTGTAGTCTTTAAAGAACTATTGTCGGATTATTATGAAAAATCAGGCTAAGCTGTAAGGTATTGTAAATGTTGAGATTAAATGAAAATATTACAAGTTGAATAAAAGTATTACAAGATATAAGCTGGTAAAACCAGAAAACACAATATTTCATTTTTTAATAACATCTCATGACATTTTTATTAAACTTCTCTTGATAAAGAAAATAGGAAATAGTTTCTTTAAAAATACTTTTAAACATTAAAGGTCGCGAAGGTTTTTACTTAATCATAAGAGGCTTTTGAAAATGTACAGAGGCATGTTTCCGATTTCGTTTATTTCTGTTTGAAGCTTTTCCAATAACGAAGTCAGACATGTCATGTCCTTTTACTTAAGAACAGTTTGTCCCAAATACAACGTCCGAAAATAAATATCAACTGAAAAAGTATCTACTTGTGTAAAAAAGTTACAAAGGTTTATATTAAAAGGAAATCATTCTTTTTCTTCTTCTCTTTCAAATTCTTGCAAACATTTAAGTTATACGATTTGATTTATTTTATAGCAATAATACATGTAAATGGTAATATTACTGTTAGCAGAAAGATTATTATAAAAAAGTATGTCTAAAATTTGCATAACTTAATATTTTAATGTAAAATTTCTAACTACTTAAAGGAGTAACATTGGAATTGATTGAGTATTTCGACCGCAGTCCACTATTTTGGGCCTGACATTGATTGCTATCGACTGAACATTCCTTGAGCCGTTTCTTGTGATTTATAACAGCATAGTTTAAGGATAAGCCTCATTTATTTGGCCTTCAGTAACAGTGGATTTAAATAACACGTTGATAGTAGCCAAGCATTAAAAGGTTTCCTGTCTAATTTGTTTATATACAATATACATACTTTTTAAATCTAGTTATTTCTTAAATTCTATAGATTAGAATACTCTAGAGTCTAGATTAATATTCTGTCATGAAGAGAAATTTACGACCCTTAACACGGTTGTATATATTTTTTATCTGTTGTGTATATTTCTTTGAATATGTGAAAAACTTTACGTACCTGAAATTTTACATAAGTGCAAATAAATTGTAAGACTATTGTCATTTGATGTGTGATTTTAAAATCAATTATTATGTTGATCTTTGTATATGTATCATCATCATCATCAGCCTATAGGATCCCACTGCTGAGCAAAGGCCTCTTCTCACACGGAGAAAGTTAGAGCATTAATCACCACGCTTGCTCAAGACGGGTTGGCGATTGTATAAGTATAGCACATAATAATTCATTAAAATACAGTTTTATTACTAACTTATTATGGTTATGTTAACCAGTCTGATTTCATTGTTACTTGGGTGAACTCTGCTAACAAATGTTAATTCTTTGTGATGTATACTATTATTAGGCTCCGTTCTAAACTGGTGTTATATGAGTGGAGTGGAGAGTTAGCTACGATATTTCCTTTCTTTACAGTCGTGACACAAATGTCTTATCATGATATAAATTTAATATTTATTTAATCATTAAAATGAACTAAGAGATGCACAATATTGCGATATATATCTTTTGTCTCTAAGAAAAGATCCTACAATGAAAAAAAAAAAACGACACTACAAAAAGCTACATAATATATGAAGAGTACTGCTCCGATACTAAAATTTTTACGATGGAAATTTACAACATGTTTTATGTTTAACTGAACCTCAACTATCGCGTGTGAAACGGCAATAACTGTGATATGACGAAGAAAAAATTAACATAGTAACGCCTTTCCATAAAAATCTATGGAAAGGCATTGTCTATTTGTGTGTGTGTTATCTTAAGATTACATCAATCATAAAGTTTTGTACTATATAATAAATAATAAAGATGTTCTTAGTACTCAAATAATCAAAATAAAATTACTTCATAAAATAAAACATATCGGTGATCAAGAAACAGAGCAGACGATATTGTAATTGGCAATGATAATTGCTTGTCTTAATTATATCATTCAACGCTGCATGTAAGGAAAATAAAACTACTATATATTTTTAGACTGAGTAAAACAACACAATAGTAACTTTGTACATGGAAAAGCCAACAATAAAAAACAAGGACACTCATTTGAAAACTGAAACTCCAATGTTCAATCGAACACATTGTTCTAAAAGTAACTTTCTATGTCATTGAAATGCAATAGCAGTTCGTTGTTTATTGTTTTAAATTGTTCAAAATAAAACAAAGCTCTTTTATTTAGAATTTAAAAAAAAATATATAATTCTCATTTTTGACGATTAGAGAAGTTTAATATATGTATAGAGAATGTTTTTTAGCAAAAAAATTTAAAACATGTAATGTAACTTCTAAACATTATAAACCTTACATTACAAACTAAACGTTAGTGCAAAAAAAAACACTGATTTTTTTTTTGTTTTCTTGTACATTTTTATAATCAATATCTATAATTTTCATCGTAATATAATAAAATTAAAATAAATATCTCCCATCATCCATTCGTATATAATTATATGTACATATATGTGATGCTTGTCACGCTTGTCATGTTTCTTGGTCTCCGACATTTATGACGTGTTGGGAAATGAAATCTGCACATTAATGTTGTATCACATTTTTTTGTAATTCATATCCTATGTAAGGTATAGTATTAGAATATGCTTTACAAAAACAAAAAGAAATAGTTTTAACTGGGGATTACGTATTACAAAGAGAATATAGTTCAGTCATGTTTATATAGTGAAAGACCGGATATTTAAAATGTAAAATGAGAAAATACTGATAAAAACTGTGTTTTTTCTGAAGTAGTTTACAGTTAGTGCAAATAAAGGATAATATGTAAAGTTACATTTAGTTACTTTGTCCTACTTTGGCGATAACTTTTTTTTGAGAATCACCTTATGTTCCTAAAATATATGAGAATAATGATAAAGAAAAGAGTTCTTTTTGACGTTAATATTTTAGAGGCAGGAAGGTTTGAGGAAATTCCAAAAAGATGTCACACAAGAATATGTAATGTCACCCCGAATAATTTATTAGCAGGTTACGTGAACAAATTTAAGGATGTGTCTTATGCCAATAAACAAACATTTTTTTGATTATGTTCTTGAAATTTAACTTAAAACGTTCTTGTTTGATACGAGTATATAAACATATTTAAAGTGCAATTAATTGAAATGTCATGTAATAATATTAAACAATTTTATATGCCAAAATCTGGCCCAAGTATACAAATTGTGTCCATGGCTATTATGCTCGTACGAATTGAAGTGAAATATTGGAATAGCTCAGCGAGAAAGCCATTAGCTTAATATTTGAATTATAAATTAATGTTACTATCGTCGCTGCAAAGATAAAACATACTAAACTTTGAATGTGCTTTGTTTGAACACGTATTTAGGTAGAATTTGCTTACAGGAACACTGTAATTACAACATTAGTGTATGTAGTTTTTGCTTCTTCTGTAACAAATTACATGTAACTTTTCATAATTAAAATGAACATCTGTGCTACGCTTGGAATAGTTTTCCTATGAAAGAACATATATAAGTCTGAGACTAATACCACTCCGCCCAACCGCATACCATTGTGAGATAAATGCACTTACATATACTGAAATTTAAAATTACCATAGGATTATGAAAATTAACAATTACATTGAACTGAAAAGTTAAACTTTTTAAAATTAGTTATGGAGAATTAAAACTAAATGCTTTTGAACGAAATATATAACTATAATGTCAAAATAATTCATAACGTAAATGTCAGAACAAGAAAAATAAATTAACAAAATTTTCTTCCATAGTGAAGTCTGTGTTGTAATATAATGTTTAAACCATATTAATATCTATATCATCTTAATATTGACGAAGATATAATATCTTAATCGCATATATGTGCTATAAAAATAATGATTATTAAAACTTAACATATACTTTATAGAAATTTATCTAGAGATAGCTTTGAAAAGAATCAATGATTAATGATGTTCCTATTTTAAATTCGGCTACAAAAATCAACAGCTTTCATTTGCAAAATAAAATTTCCATTTACAATCACTCGAATTGTTCTACGAGATGCATTTGCAAGTCAAACAGCATTGAATTGCGCTGTTGAGCTATTTATTTGCAATACCTGAAAGAGAAACATTCAAAATGAATTTTGAAATAAATGTTGCAATTGGGTATGAATACGAGTTTTAAATTTGGAATTGTATTTGATGAATTTGATACAAAATATCCGCCTGTAATAAATAGTTTCGTGGATGAATGAAAAATAAAATTGCTATTGTATTTTTTTCAGTTATAACATTACTTTTTAGTTTGTATCTCTTTCAGATTTAAGGATACCGTGACCATTCGTGGACATTTTTATCAGATTCCATTACGGTTGGGTATTGCTTTTCATTGATAATGTAATTATTATTATAAGTATAGCAGGGAGTTTTGTTGAATGACAAAAATTGTATTGGGAGAAGCTCAGTGAGATGGGAGACTAGGACAACCATATTTTGTTGTATAGTTACTATGACCACGGTTGCATTTCCCCACATACCAATAGTATTCGTGCTATTTATTTTAGTATTTTAGAACACAAATAAATAATAGTTTAAAAAAACTAAAAAAACACGCTTTTATAAAAAATCCAACTAAAAAACAGAAAATAAAATTTAAAAAATTTAGATTAAGAATAGTGTAAATAAAAAATAAATGTACATTATTGTAAAAAAGCGTGGGGTGCATTTACAGTGCTTTTTTATGATATTATCAAAGTAAAGATCATTCTACTCATCTGTCAATTAAATGTTTATAACTATTGACACTATGCACATACTATTTGAAAGATTTTAGCGTCCTTTCAAGAAATATTCCCTCATAGTATTTGTTTCATAAATCCAATATCTGTAACGAGATTCAGCTATACAAAAAAAAAAATAAAGCATTCATGCCAATTAAACGTTGCAAGCCTGCAATTTAATAAAAAGATATCAAATAAATCCCGACACCCACTTACAGTAAAACAAGCTTGGTTTACATGTTACAGTAAACTCGTTCTTATTGGGTTACAATTAAGGGCTATACATAAATATATTAGATTTAATCTACTACGGCCACGGTAACTTGAGGCTGATTAATAGCGCTGGATCCCGAGAGCCGTGATTTTATAAGCAAAACCCGGTTCTTATTTTATTAGCTTGTAATTTATTGTGAATAACTGAGGTTTACTGCGACCCCATTATTTTTTTCGAGTTCAGCTCGGACGCAAAAGAAAAAGGTAATGGTGATGATGTTCTTAAAAAGCTTTAGTATTGATATTATTCTTTGTACTATATTAACGCACAGAATGGACATGCAAACAATTTTTTCAGTTGTAGTAACCTAAGTCTAACGCATTTGTATCTATAATACAATGTTTTAATTCATCGTCGTTCTTAAATCTTTCGTATGTTTTATTTTAAACGTTAAATTTTGTAATACATTCTTTTCGTATAAAATTTTGCATTTAATTAGATCCTTGAACTTGTATATTTTCAGCTTTGAGACTACTATAGAAGATAGACGTAAAAAGTTATCGTATGAGTAGGAGTAGTGAGACTTTTAAAACCGTATTCCTTCTGGTCCTATTCAATATTATTGAAATACTCAGTGTGATAAAATACCTCTAAGTAATCCTTCCTAGAATGTTGAAAATATCTTCGACGGAATTTCGAACTAACCATTCCATTCTACAAGAACTCGGCATCAAGGAGCGCTTATCTTCTATCGTCCAATAGTGTATTCTAACGTTCTTTGGCCGACGTCGCGACGTGGCGATGATTCTGTGGAGCGCGTGGTGGTGCAGGGTAAAGTTGAAGGGACAAGGCCATTTGGTAGAGTACCATTGCGTTGGATATATCAAGTGAAGACCTCAACAAAGGCTCCTGTAAACGTATTCACCAGGAAGGAATCGATAGGAGAGGAATGGCGTGGAATTGTCAAGCGAGCCACCACTACCCCAACTGATGACCACGACCACTCTGTCAAGAGTGATACCGACTTAGAAGAAGAAAAAGAATCCTGTCTTGGAGGATAACCACTTATGTAGAAAATAAATCTATTAATACATTAAATAGAAACAAAGCGATGTTGTATTTAGTAGAATAGTATGCATCCCAGTATTTGGGTATTACAAAATTATAACTATAGTAACAAAACAGAAGTATATTCTCGCAAAAGCAAAACAAAGATTATGTATAAAGTTTATATTCATAATAATAGAATAATAAGAAACACATTATAATAAAAAACTAGATCAAAATATATATTTTTATAAAGCAACCTTTTCAATATTATTTTTTTTAAATTCATAAAGTTGTTTTAATGTCCTCAATAAATCGTTAAGATTTTTAACATTAAACCATAACACTGCGCGAGAATAATTAATTATTTTTATTTTATTAGTGCATTAATGAATAGTCCTGATAACTCATCAACTCTGTTAGTGTATTTGAATTTATAATGTTTGAAAAAATAACGTTATAATGCTATAAATGTTAAGACTTCAAGAGTCTTATTTTCGGACATTTAAATGAGATCAAACTCTTAAATATAAGGGCCCAAAACTTTGATACATGCTTACGTTAACATCAAGGAGAGTAAACAGGTTCAAATAATTTTAGGTGATATATCTATGCATGATAATTTTCAGTTGGATCCGAAATTATTGTTAATCTTTAATAATAATAAATTAAAATATTCATAATGACGTTTTCATAATGACCCTAATTACTTCTTTATTTACTTAATTGTGTATTTGATACGTTCTGATCAATAATGACTACAATTCTATCTCCAATTAAGATCGTACAAGCACTGGCACCCAACCTCAATTCATTGCATGAAATTGAATTCAGCAACTATTTGAAATTCTGTTTTGTATTTCTTTCGACTGTTTAATTTATATTTAAGATTTCTAAGAATATAAATGATAGGATTTTTTTCTCCAACATTCATTAATAGGTAACGCATATACAAGTAATTATGGATCTACTTCTATGTTAACATAACTATAGTCATATAAGTAATATACATTTTCATTTGATATAAAATAAAATATAAATTTTTCTTGTTTCTGGGTCCTTGAAACTTATTACGTGACGTGGAATAAAATCCAAACATTAATATTATACTGCGTATTTTTATTATATTCAAGATTGAAATTGTAAATACGGTGTTTAAATAAAATCCATGAAGTGTCATTTATGAAAAAAATATCTTTATTTTTTTTTATGTATTATTTTATTAAGTATATAGTAAGTAAGTAGATTATCTAATATTAGAATGCAGGTTCAAAGTGAAAATCGTTGGTTATAAAGGGTAAAAAATAAGGGAGACCATATATTCTTAGAGAAACTAAGTCTGATGACATTTTTATGGAAACTCTTTTGATGATAAAAATAGAACCTAGCATAAGGAAAATAGAAAAAGTATAAAAAGAATATTGAAATATTTAAAATAAAAATATTATGGTTAGCATCTACTTTGTCCGTATCTCAATATTCAATATAAACTAATTTATCTTTGAACAAAGTTTTTTCAATAATATTATCTAAGACGTCAACAGATTTGAATTGGATTCCTTTGTTAAGGACCTTCTATTTGAGGAACAGCTGACCCGAAAGTAAAAAAAATGTTATTAGAAAAATTTGGCATTCCTTTTTCTGAGATTCGTTTAAAGATACGAATTAACTATAAGAAATAATTAATGAAACAAAAAACAATAAACTAAAATATTTTTTTTCTAATACTAATATAAATGTTGAATGTCTATTTCGATAAAAATTCGAAATCTCGCACTAAAATAAAGCATAGCTATTATATTCATACATATATTTACTGAATGAAATATTAGGTACATTTACAATATTCAAGTACCGGTCAACAATAAATAGTTTAGTAAAGTTTACATCTGAATAATAATTCGCAACGAAATAGATTGAAAATTTGAACCACAAACAGTTATTTCGAGTCTGACCGTGATTGTTATCGATTGATTATTCTTTGCTCGGTATTTATCATTGCTGTCAGAAACGTAGCGTAAAGCTAAAAAGTAAATCTAAAGCTTTAATAAAATTCTATTTTATATTACAACTATATACTGGTAATCTGAAAACACAGATTAATTATTGGTAATTCATTTTAGTATTATAAATAAGGCGGGGTGTCAGGATGTATGCATGTTTGTTACCTTGACAAGTAAAACCTATCGAATGGGCTTTGATGAAAGTTACAGGATAAGTAACTTAAACATCAATATGAGATAACAGTCTAATTTATTTAAAAAAAGCCGTATGTTTAACTGAGGAGCACTTCATGAAAGTTGTATTTTGTATAAAGACATACGTCACAGACTATAGATGACACTACCAGTTGGACATATCCATTTTATTTATTTGTTTAATATTAATTTATCTCTTAATCCAATTCCGATCTCTAGGGGGACGAAGCCGGGCAAAAAACAAGTTGCCCGATATTTTTTTTTACAGTAATTGACCATTCACATTAAGGTCATGTGATAGCTTAATTACTGTTTGCCGTTTTTATACAGATATGACTATTACACTAAAGGTAAACGTAACAAAAACTTATTATATCGTGGTCCTAGCAGCTAGTCAATTTATGTGAGTTGTCTTGTCGGTAGTATGATTTTAAAAAGCAATTTTTGGAAAATTCTCCAATGAATTTCATCCTTTTCGTATGTCCAAGATTGTAAAAAAGTAGTATTATAAATTTAAAAAAAATATTGCTCGGCAAATGGCAGTCTGATCAATGAAGCAAAATATAAACAGCATAGAACAACTTCAAGATGTGTAATGGCTATTTCTTTATATACAGCATGTATAATATAAGGAATGTTTTTGGAAATAATGTATAAAGGCAAGGTTTAATGTTTTTTTTATTTCGTTTTTATTAGAATGTTGAGAATTTGCATATACGAGTATTTAGAAAATTTTCCTTTTGACCCTTTTTTCTAACTCAAACGAAAAGCTGACAAGTTTGTTTCCAAAGTCGTGGGATGATACTGGGTGACCACTTTGACCATTATTATTTTAATTTCACATATAACTTGGGGCATAAATAACGTATACATTATCTATGGCTATATTCATAAGTTGAATTCAAATATTTTTGTCTGATTATATAGATATATATATAAAATATCCTTGTAATAAAAACTTTTTACACATCAAAACTTATTTGTATGGGGCGCAATAAGCAAAAATATTTATATCAAATAATCCTTCAAATAGGAATTTGAAATGCTTTTGCAAGTGAATTTTAGGCCTTCGTCATCTCAAATATTTCCTAACAATTAAACAAGACTTAAGGATACAGCTTCCAGTTGCATGGACTAATCCAAGCAATATAGGATCTTAATCACTTCCGATAAGAGTGATATTTGCAAGATAGTTTAGGAACCCGTTATGCTTTTCATATTCGCTAGGCGTTTATTAGCTGAAGTTGCCTTTGATAACATATTTCAATCAAGTCTAAGCCACAACTGCCACATACAATGTTAAGTAACCTGGTGTTATTTCATGAATTAAATATGACAGATAATTTTCAAAACTATAGATTTTTAATATGACATATAGTACGTATGTGTACATAATAATCGAAATTTAAGAGCTATTATTACTTATGGCAAATTGTGTTCTGTTTCTATGTATTTTATGTTTATATAATAACATACCACATAAATTTAATATGTTCCGTTTGAACTTTAATAACTCATTGTTAACTTTTAACTTATATGTACTGTAATAGTAAAACTGTTTCCGTGTAATCTAAACTTGTGTTGTGTTGTTGTGTGGTGCGCCCACTTTATAATAATTTATACTCGAAGTATGCATGTTTATATGTAAAGTATTTTGTTTCAAACTATAACAACAGAAGATAAATCTAATTTGTATAGATATACATATGTGTGGTCTTAAAACAATTTTTGTTTTAGACCAAACTGTTATCACTTAAAATTACGGAACTAAAACAAAAAGCAAAAAATATTTGATATTTTTCTAAGAATTTTTTGATTGCATGTTTATTGCATCAATTTTCACGTCACATTTTGAATTCGCTAAAAGTATCTTATTGTATGTTTTTCTAATTTAGCACAATTGCACAATCAACACAAAACCTTCTTTTTTCAAGACTCGATGAGCCTCGTTTGAGGTTTAACTTTAATTATTCGAAATGAAGTGAAAATAAGAAGAGAAAATATTTTTTATTCAATATTTTTTGAGTATGTTCAAAGATATATCTTTATGTACTACTCACCTCACCTATAATAAAAATATTACGGAATATATGCTCAATATTTTTATTGTCAGGAACAAAATACACTCGGATTTTATTATTTCGTCTGTATTTACTTTTCTAAAATAAATGACACCTGTGCGGCCGCAATTAATTTGATATCTTATAAAACAATATCGTTTTAAAATATAATTATCGCTATATTTCAATATCTCTTTTAGTTTCAATAATTCAATCAATGAGTGGGTGCTGCTGTCGAATAAAAATAGATGCATGTTTTAACCATTTTTTCTTTATATAAATAATATTATTTTCAAAATTACGTATTTTAAAATTATGCATTAATTATTGCTCTTTGCTGCGTACTCTTTTTATTTGTGAATGTATGTTAATTTAAGAATAACAAAAGAGTAAGTACGTTGTATACTCAAAGTATAATTTTGAAAGCAACACGGATTAAATTAGTAACGATTGGATGCATAAAGGATACTAAAGTAGCAAATAAAATATTATAACTTGTCTTTATATTTAGTATCCACATACTTGATATATATAATACCAAGTTTGGTATAACGTTCCCAAAATATTCTTATACTTTAAAGATACTAGTTGGATATAATCTTAGTAATCGATTCGGGACCAGACTTATTATTAATGGCGAGTGATTAATGATGGATTACAATCTGCATTTCCAAGCGGTTTAATTTGGAAGACCACAGCAATCTATATCCGTCATCCCAAAGTTCGCTTCCAAAGATAACTAAATAATGACAGGGTCGTAAGTTTCGTACTTTAATTTTCGCTTTACAAAATTTCACCAAAGTTACTTCAATGATGAATACGTGTCATGGAAATTGATATAAAGTTGTGATTTTCTCACAGCGTTCTATTACTTATAATATTTTTTTATATGTACTTATCAGAATGTAAGCGGCGTGGAGGGGAGGGGGGCGTTAATTAATTTTGGAATCATAATCTTCTTCCAGTAACTTAACTAGACAAACTCGAGCTATCCGTAGGTCACATAATAAATCAAGGGTTAAACATGACAAGAATAATTTAAGAATTACAGTGCATAAATATTAGTCCATATGCTTTTAAATTATACAAAGTTGTATTTTAATATAACTTGTTATATGTTAATTATTTGTTCTTATTACTTAATTCAATAATCACTTACTTGTCTTAGTTCAGTCGCGAGATCAATGACTAATTGATTTTGAGCTTTTTCAAATTCCATAGAAACTTCTACTTCTTGTGGACCTTTTGAGAAAAAGTGAGTTAGTAATATAAATATATAAGTAAGTAAATAATAGCACAAATTAAATATTCAGAATAGATATTGTTTATCAATTAACGATTAAGCTTGACACATTTAAACATTAAATGTACACAATTTATTATTTTACCTTCAAAAGATTCTATAACAAAAACTGCAATCATTGTCCACAGCACGAGAAATGAGAAAAGTCCAAGTTGGCACAAAATACATCTCATTATTGTAGAATAAACGCTCTGCTCTGGAAGGCTTGGTGCTGGATATACCCTGAGCCATCTGTCGGTTTCCTGGAGCAAAGATTTATGATCTATTTGTTACAGAATGTATGATAAATGAAAAAATATAAAACAATAAAGTCTGTGTCACTTTAATTAAAATAAATTTAAACCTTATTTGCCATGACCATAGCACTTGTTATTTGGCAATCAATATTTTTTGAATACCGTTCATCACAGTCGTCGTTTAACTCTGGCTCTTCTTGTTTATGGCTTTCCTTATGTTCTAACATTTTATCGCGTAGATTTTCACTATTTGCAGTCTTCTTATCATCGCTTATATCGCTGATTTGTTCCGTACGAAATCCTATGATTTTATTATATTTGAAACCATTTACATTGTCAATACTATCGCAGACCCCAGGTAATACAATTTTATATTCTTTATTAACTTTACGTTTAACATTATTTACTTCACCGTCTTTAACTACCACAGTTTTGACATTAAAGTCATTGCCACATAGTTTCACTGTCCTATCAAAATTTAAAATATCAATTTTATCAACATTTTCTCTGTTATATTTCCTGGTTTTTTTATAAAGAGGTTTCACAAAGGTAAAATTAGTCTGGAATTTATTAGCGCTCCTTTTGTCCATACTTTAGAGTTTACTGTGTAAGATCTGAAAGAAAACTGCTTCATAACCCGTTCTACGATAGCGTGTTGTAAACTTAAAACTACTGACTTCCGGAGCTTACTTCTGACTTGAGGGCACCGGAAGCCGAACATCAAAGCTCCGAACTTTTAGGGAAATGGGGCTAACACTTCCAGAAAGTGTTCGACTTTGCGAAAGTTTGCCAAATTTCGCCACTTTTCAATAATGGTTGGTAAACAATTCTGTATTTCTGTTACCGTGAATTTGTTTATTAAAGTAGGGATGCCAACATTACATAACCACTGATTTGAATATTCTGAATATCTAAATTAAACATAAACAATTCTCCTTTTCTAATGTTTTGCTACTCTAAATCATTTTAAATATTTAATGGTATACTCCATTATTTTGACTTAAATATAATTAATGTCAGCTGAAAATAAATACTAGCACAATATTAGAATTTGCGAAAAATATAACACATATTTTAATTTCGAGGCCAGGGTTGCTTTCAAAATGAAAATGTTGCATCGCTTTCATAAGCTCCGTAACGATTTTGATCTTTGATTTTTGAATAATTGTTTTATAAAAATTAAAATAATATATACTGTCAAAAATAATATTGTTTTTAGATATTTCAAATTTGTTCTGGGACTCAAAAATTTATTGACAAAAAAACTTAAATTTTTATGGCATATACATTTGCTAATATATTATAATAACTCTACATCAACCTAAAGAAGGTTTTGTGTAATAACGTACTAATTTGTATAATTTGTGTAAATAGCATGATTTTTTTGCAATGATAAATGTATTTGAAAGTGTTGAGTAAAGTTACCTGTTAAATTATGCAGAATACATTATTAAAACATACGGTATTTATTCGAAATTAACGTTAAATTTAAATTTTTCGAGTAATTTGGCGATCTGTATAATATTTGTATCGTGTCAACTACGAATGGAAAGAAACAAAGTTTAAATTGAGTTTATGTGGTCTGTCGCTTCGAGACGGCTTCCTCCAATTACAATTTTCCACGACATGATTCCATTTAAATATACAGTCACTCATTTCTTAACACACTAATCTTAAGTGAGAACGATCTTTAAACTGTTTCTAATTTAGAAAGTTTTATAAAATATCTTCTTTCATAAAATCAGATATATAGTAAATAAATTAAAACAAGTGGATTCTCATTTGTTTTAAAATATAATGCAAAGAGAGAAAGATGCTGTCCATGTATGAGGCCGTAAAATTGAATAAAAAAATGTGTCAATTTTTACGTTATTTTACATTGCTTCGTCTTGTTACGTTTTGTATTTATGATATGTTAATGGCTCTCGTGAGAGCTTCCAATTAAGTGAAATGCTCTGAAGTACTTGACAACTAATTAAAACAAAAGTTTCATCATGGTAAGAGGAGAAGTGTCATTGTGCCTGACAATCACAACGCGGAGATTTAACACTAATTGTTCTGATTCATGAGATTTTTGGCTAGTATTCCAAGAAATATATTTAAGACCTATATATCAAAATTTTTTGTTTAAAAGAATTAAAACTACTATAAGTATAAATTCAAATGTGAATATTACAATAAAACTTAAACTTTTCCAACAATATCTGCCATTACCAGTCTAATTTGTTACTATTATTATTCTTTAAATTCAATGTTTACAATCTACATAGAAGTCCGATACATACATATTCTCTTCATTTAGTTTGGAAATATCATTACAGCAATATTAGAAACCAGTTAAGATTTTATAATAAATATTATTAAACTATATCTTTATAGCCAGGATGGTTGACTTTTGGTTTGATTGCATGTGTACATTTTAATTATGTGACATAAAAATTGAGAACAAAATATTGATTTTAATTTGCGCATCATTCCGCGCAGCGTCGCGCGCATCTGTCAATGTGATGTTTCTTAGCAAATCATTTTCCTTTTCTTTTATAACCGTAAATTAAAGAATTGAATTGTTTTAATACGTATTTATATTATATACATCAATATTTTTACCAAATCGTGATTTGTGATATTTATAACTTGTTGAATGTGATCGTTCCTGTGACTATTTCTCTGCAGTTGATTTGTTTTGATTGTAGCTAAAACCAAACACGAATTATTAAAATATGTGTAACATTGAGTATAATAATCACAATTGAAGAGATTTATGCTCAATATTAGGTTTTATAAATTTAAGAGTGTCATAAGTGTGTAATCAATATGAAGGGATACGTTTGAAAGTAGGGATGCTATTCCTGTTTTAAATAAAAGTTATTATCATGAGAAATAAACATGTTGGTATGTCTACGTGTTTGTGGAGCGTACTCCTACCGGCTGACCCGAAGGCATTCTACAATATTTCTAATAATATCCTTCCTTGTTGTTCTGTCACTGATATTTCAATTTTATGCATACAAACATCAAGAGTTACCTCGGTATTCACCAAGAATCGGTGATTTCGACTATAGACCAGGAGCATTTCTTAAGGGTCGACAACCGAATGAAAACATAAGTTATTGCCAATTTAATTATGGCCTTCCAGATACAATAAGATGGGACACTGTTCATATATTCCCCTCTCCAGAAAGTGGTCGGGCTAGCAATTACAGGGTTATATATAACGCAATAATGGGTAGTGCGTATGCAAATCATTCTAAATATAATGCGGTTACCTATGCCACTCAAGCGACTCCTGAGTTTATTTATCATATCGTTGAGATAGCCAGATATTGGGATGGTCCCATTAGTTTATCAGTTTTTGTACCGAATTATGACATGGATATAGCAATAAATATAATGAATCATTTATGCCGATGTTATTCATCAATGTCAAAAGTGTCTCTACACCTATTTTATCCCAAAATGTTTCCGCCAAAAATAGGTACACATGAGCCCGTTATAACAACAACTGAAATATCAACGACTACTCAGAATGTAACAGATATTCAAATACGAAAAATGCAAAAATATCGATCTTTAAATAATAAAACTAGAGCAGAATATATTCAATGGGTTAGGAAAAAAAAGATTGAGAAAATGATGGCTAAAATAGGGAAGAAACAGCCTCCAAAATTAATATTCACTGATTGTTCGGGCCTTGAGGTATTCGATGTTCCTACTTTTAGACGAGAGAACAATATGATATATCCAATAAACGTGGGGAGGAATGTAGCGAGAAATGCATCAAGGACAAACTACTTCATAGTGTCAGATATTGAGTTGGTACCGAGTAACGGATTAGCCCCGAAATTTCTCGCAATGTTGAGGAAACTTATGGGCGATAAGAAACGAGATGAGGGTTGTATATTCTCAAAGACGGTCTTTGTTGTGCCGTTGTTCGAAGTTGAAAGAGGAGTGGATATTCCACGCGACAAAGAAACGTAAGTTGATAAATTAGTTGTCATGAGTTTGTCCCACAAACAATATTTTATATATATTCTATAAAGGAAATGTAACAACATATTACACTAGATTTATAACTGAACTTTTGCCATCAAACAAAATTATTACTGGTAATCATGTTTAAGTTAGTAATTTGTAAAAATGTCAAGGCAAGTTAATTGAACATACAAAATTAGCTCTCACATCGTCAAAGTATTGAATAGCAAAATAAACAAAGACGTTAATATTTTACGACAGGTTAGTTCGTCTAATAAATGAGAACCGAGCGAAGTACTTCCATCAAAAGATTTGTGCCCATTGTCAGCGTTTCCCTGGCCTACAATCATGGTTACTGCGGCCTTCACCTCCTGTTGTTGAAGTAAGTAGGGCGTTTACTTCTTTTTATTTAGTTTGGTTTTTGAAGCCTTTACTCTATTGTAATTACTATACAGTTTATTGTTTTAAATCCATTTGTGTAAGTGTAAGTTGTTGGACCTAATTTATATTATACAAAATATTTTCAACTTAAAATTTGAAAGTGTAAAATTACTAATCCATTATTATAAATTTAAAGTACGGAATTCAAGTATCTTGTTACTTTGTAGAAAATATGAATAATTCATTTTTATTCAACATTTAAATTCTGTTTAAATAATAAATATATTGAAAATAATAATCAGTTAAGCAAAATTAAAGATACTGGTATGTATACACATTTAAGTGTTTAAAATGTATATAATATGAGATATAAGATTCTCGCGAGATTTATTTATTTAAATGAAACTAATATTTTTCGACGAGATGTTAATTTCGTCATTCACATCTGCCCGTGATCACGGTTGCTGAAAAGTAACCGAAACGTCGGGAGTATGTAGTTTTTTACAAAAATAAGGCACGCGTTCTATATCCGAAAAATTAGTTTCATTTAAATGTATATAATATATTTACTTGTATGGGATTTAAAATTTAACTTCAATTTAATGAAAAGCATCGAAATATATACCTTATTATGTATATGAGTAAATATCAGATTTGTGATTTCTTTGATGCATATAAAGTCGAATCTTTCATTTAATACAATAAGGATGTATTACAGCCAATGTTGATCGCGAGACGTGAATATCCTTACCATCGATGGGAACCACTATATTTCGGCACACAAAATGAACCCTGGTACAATGAAGTGCTATCGTGGGAGGGAAAACAGGACAAGATGGCGCAGGTACATTACTTCATGCTTTTAGTTTTGTAATTATTTGATGGTAAATACTTAACCTGCCTATTTATGGTAAGACAGAGAGAGATATACCTAAGGTTAAAAGTATACGACTTACTCTCCATGTTAGATACCGTCAGTGTAAATATTAATTATCTGCTCCCGTTTGGGCTGATCGACCGATGAGCCGCGGGGTCAAGGCCCTACTGCGCTCGGCGCAAAGGGCACCCGCGGTGAGGGTGATTAGGGGGTACCGTACGGTCTCCTGGGCCGCAGCGACGGCTCTTGCTGGCGATCCGCCCTGGGATCTGGTGGCGTCGGTTCTCGCCGAGGTGTTCTCTTACGTCTCGGGTAGGAGGGCTCTCGGAGAGAACCCTTCGTCAGAGGAGATCCAGGCGGTTCGCCGGCAGGGGGAGTCGCGCCTTATGCGGGAGTGGGGGGAGGACCTGGCGGGCCAGCCGTACGGTAAACGTACAACGGCTGCGCTCCGTCCGGTCCTAGAGCGTTGGATGAGGCGGAAACGCAAACCCCTTACTTTCCGCCTGACGCAGGTTTTCACCGGGCACGGCTGTTTCGGTGACTACTTGTGTCGGGTGGCCAGGAGAGAGCCGGGAGGAGGCTGCCATGAGTGCGGCGCTGCGGTGGACTCAGCCCAGCACACCCTCGAGGTGTGCCCGAGATGGGCTGCGCAGCGCCAAGACCTTGTGGCGGCGCTCGGCGGAGTGGGCTTGTCGCTTTCGAGTGTCGCGGAGAAGATGCTTGAGAGTGACAGGTCCTGGATGGCGGTGTCCTCCTTCTGTGAGACGGTTATGTCCACGAAGGAGGCATCTGAGCGGGAACGGGAGGTTGCGGCTGATGCACCCTCCCTCCGCAGACGACGGACGGGGGCGCGCCGGGGGCGATATCAACGCCTCCTCCAATAGCGCCCCTGCGCCCCGGGCTGGGGTCGGGCTGGTAACCCAGCTCCTGTGAAAGCCCGGCGTCGTCGGGGCGATCCTAATTGCCGGGATCGCCCCCTTTCTCTGAGGGAGTAAGTCCGGTCTTTGCCAGGACCGGCCAGTCGCTGGTGTGCCCTGTCGCTGACAGATCCGGGGTGCACCAACATAGCGGCCGATGGCTTTCGCAGTGGTTTTAGTGAGTAGGGACCTGCCCAGGTCGAGTCTCACACATCCTCTCCGGCCCCACCAAGGCCGGTGAGACGGCTCGTAAAAAGAGTTTCCCTGCGTCATCAAAAAAAAAAAAAAAAATATTAATTATCTAAGTTATCTATATACATAACGTAGAAAATTTATATACATATATAACTTTTAACAAGAATTGTAATATAAAAGTTGTAAATTTTATATCTTTTACCTAAATATTTTAAGTCCTTTAATTTCTCAAATGCGTTACCTAATTGGGTCGGTTTATTAGCCTCTGGTTACGTTCCCCTCATTCAGATAATCTTCCCTACTATTATTAGGATTTTGTGTGCCCAAAAGTAAAATAAAATTTATAATTTAAAACGTAAGCTTTACGTATAAAGATAATAAAGAGCATTGCAAGTGTTTTTGTTGCTAAATTTTGAAAAAACTTTTCGTAGTGATGTATATTTATGAGTATAACCAAAAAATAATAATAATAGTTGATCTGAATGGATACATGCTTTACATCTATATATATATATAAAACAAAGTTGTGTTAGTTACACTATTTACAACTCAAGAGCTGTAGGGATATGGTTGAAAATTGGCGGGCAGATAGATAGCTTGGAACAAAAAAGAAAAAAAAACTTAACAAATTCCAATATTTGGTTATTTATGGCCTCTAGGGCGAAGTAGAGTTCGTCCGGTCAGCCATACATATATCACTAATGCCGAAATTAACGCGGACGAAGTCGCGGCTAAAAATTAGTTTATTATAAGTGTAGGTTGTAGCGAAAGCAGAATTTAAAATTAGAAAATATTGGTAAGAATAGGTCTTACATGTATAGGTAAGAATAGGGTCTTACTTGATTATGCGATGTATTTACAAATACACAAATTGAAGTGTATTGAATATCATATTTGAAATGTGAATTACACTCACACCTTAATTATATTACTGGACAAGTAAAACTAAGTTTACGAGTTAAGTTTAGAATGGATGGAATTATCTGTTTTAGTTCATAGGAACAGAGAACTTCGTCATAATTTAATAAGACACTCGGAGTTTCGGGGTACAATCTATACAGTAAATGTGGTAGTTGCAATTGTCTCAGCGCGACTTCGTTAATTAGTAACTTGACTTGTTAATATTTATGTAACCATTAGTAGAGATTTAAAATTGTATTCGTTTGACAAAAAAACTTTGACACCTCTTATTAAGTTATTCAATTCTCACGTTGTATTAATTAAACGATGTCCATATTTATTTATTTTTATATGCTAAAATTATTTTTATAATAATTACTATATTAATTTATAAAAAGAAACGTATGGGTGAACTTACGTAAATATACAATTTACGTAAGTTTAAATACTTATATTAGGAACCTTTTATCTGTAGCATTCTTTTTTGTAGTATATAAACATAGATTTTTTTGTGATAACTTAATAATTTTTTTGTTAATGTTGACTGTAAACTGAATTTAAGAAAAAAGAAAAAAATAGCTAACTTGTTACAACCAATAATTAAATTTTTAGATGTTTGAAATGTGTATTCTCCGATACAAATTGGTAATCCTTGACGGCGTATTTCTCTGTCATTATCATCGAACGGTCTTCATAGAGGTCGATAGAAAATTTAGCCGTCAGTGCACTATAAAGAATATCTATAGCTATGAAAATATTGTTTGGACTATAGAAAATAAATATGGGACGGATGGCAAAAATAATTACAAATGTTACGATGTGTTTAGCAGTTATTTCGTATAATACAGTTCATGTTGTTACTGACTTCAATGAGTTTTATTTTTAGTAGACCTAGGATATGCCTGTAAATAATTTTCTGTTCTTTCCAACCAGTTGTATAGGTTGAAGTGATTGTAAATTATGGGTAATCGTGAGTTAAAATTTAAATATTCGAATATTTTTCGGTCAAATGGACCTAGTTTTTTAAAAAACAATAGTTTTGATTCGTCAATTCAACTGTGCGTTTTGGTGTAAAAAACGACGTTTATTTTTAAACTCTATTATTTTATAAAACATAACATGAGATATATAATTTAATTCTCTAATTGTGGAATACTTACCTTTTTGTATGAGCAATGTATTTGGCAAAAGGAAAGTTGTAAAAAATTGCAAAAATATTAAAACTTGGACATTTTTGTAATACAGAACATATGTACATGGGGTTTTATGTTTGTTTGGTAGATGTTGGAGATGTGTCTTCGGGACTATCGCATGGTAGTATTGGACGGGGCTTTCCTGTGTCACGCAGCATCTCCAAGGAACACCACAGGACGGAACAGGGCTCAAAGGATCAATCACAGGCGTTACCAAAATGCGGTATCAGCTTTCAAACTTAAGTATCCAAATAGACCTAAATGCAAAATGATGTATGGATGTTGATTATTATGTGTCATTCTAAGCTAAACTATTATAATATTGTCATGTGACAACATTTCTGCTGTAATAATTACAAATTAGTTTATGATTGAGGCACCGTGAAGTAAAAATTCATGATTATTTCTTTATTTATTTGAGTTAGATGATATTCTTTTTTAGTTACATGTAAGTTTTATTTTCGTCTCAATGCAATCTCAAAAAATGTCTCAATAATGAACGATTTTTTTAGTATAGATATTTATTATTAAGGTACTATTTCTTGTTTTCTTTTATAAAGGTTTACGAAAATTATCTCATAATTGTACATATATATAAACAATAATGTTATTGTTAATTCACTGGAATATAGTATAAAATCTGATATAATTACTTTCATAGGTTAATTATACCGAAAATTTTGTGGATTTCAAAGATAATATTGATGTTAATATTAAAAGTAAACAATCTGTTTGTTTGCCTCTCGTCGAAATGGTTCCAATTAATTAGATATAAGGCTTCGGTTGTATTTGAAAATTTTATATACCGATAAGACTTTGTAATGGATTTCAATATTTGATTATATATAACAATGACTTCATAATTTAATTATCTCTTTTTTTTGTGGTTAAATAAGAAAAAAGTATATATATGTATTTTGAACGGTAGAATATTAAAATAATTTCTTTTTTTTAATTAATCAATAATGTAATAAAGGTGTAAAATATTAATTTTATTTGTATTGAATGGAGCTGTGAAATAATAAAATTTTCCTATGAAATTTCAGGTGCCATATATTTATATTAAATTGTATGTATTTAATTACTACTTATAAACTTCGTCCTCATTATAATTAATAAATTTAATCAAATATAGCTATAAACATTTATTTACACCTTTAACCCTTGAAGAGAAACTTTTGCATATTTTCCTATATGCTGTGGAAACGTATCAGACTAAAAACATTTTTTTTTTACGTTAAAATAATTTAAACGACGTTGTATTTCTATACAAGACAATTCCTAAAATAATGTTACGATAGAAGATTTAAAAATTTAATTAACTTTATGAAATTTCAAATATAATTATTTAAAAATAGAAGAAAGTTCATACAAATATTACTCCAATAATTCTTTAAAGACGCTTGTAGGCATGTAGTTTATATTTTATGTAATAGATGAAAATAGCTATTCTTTGTTAGAAAAACGAGCATTTTCATCTTAAAGAAGCAATAATAAGTCTATGTTGTGACATTTGGAGCTCTTTTAATAATGTTACAGAGCTGATTAAAATGTATTACATTTTATTGACGCTATTTTCACATAAAAGGAGTCGTTTCGATTAAGGAATTCTTTCAGAACATTCATATCTTAAATATGTATTATTTGCTTTCATCGAATAAACAACTTATTTGTTCTCTCTATTTGATGTACAATGTTGATTAAATTTTTCATATCGCCGTAGCCTTTTTTAATATTTACTCACCATATCGAGAAAAGCTCGTAGTTTGACCTCCTTTGTTTTTATTGTTCGTATCTTTATAAATATATATTTCAGTATAAATGAGCATAAACAAATTCAAGATTACTGTTGTGTAGACTTCGTGCGATGGTCGTAACTATTCCGTTCAGCTTTTACTACACAAATACGTGACCCAAACCGCAGAAAAGGTATTTGTCGAAATTTATTCAAGTCTAATAGTTTTACATTTAGAATCTCCGAAAC
Source organism: Danaus plexippus (assembly GCF_018135715.1). Lineage (NCBI taxonomy): Eukaryota > Metazoa > Arthropoda > Insecta > Lepidoptera > Nymphalidae > Danaus > Danaus plexippus. The sequence continues at coordinate 2,931,493 of NC_083554.1, forward strand.
GAATTTATTGATGGTAAAAATTATTTAACATATATTTTAATACAAATATGTTTTATCGCGTCTATATTATTTATAGGCTGTCTGGATATTCTTCGACGATCTATACAAGAAATGTCAATATGTGAACAAGACTGTTTGTTTGCGAGAAATAGCTGTTTACTTTGCTTTGATGGACATCCCTTTGCAAACCTTGCTAGCCAGGAAATGCTTTTATGAGAATATAATGTAGGATATTTATAGAGTTCCGTTTCATTAAGTGATATTTATTATTCGCCAACTCTCGCAGCAGACGACGGGATTTGTTTGTTTTATTGCTTGAAGTACATATTTGAAAATAAATTTGTATCTTCATATTTCTTAAATAAATTTTCATAGTTTCTATATATTTTTAATTAGTAAGTTAAATGGTTTATTATTGAAGACATCTGAGCACCATAATTTTTTTTTGTAGGGTATTCATATAGTTATATACAATGGAATATATAATAATTTTTGTGTTAAAAATTCATCCATAAAGATCTTATGTGAAAGTTACGTCAATATATTTTTTGTATATTGTTCATACATATATAGAGGCATTTAAGTAAAAAAATATATAAGTTAGAAGTCCAACAATTTAATAATAAAAATACAAGTACAAAATGTTAAAAGTTAAGGTTTGTTAGAAAGGCTGTCTAAATTCCTGCGGTAAACTGTAACAATGGAAACAATTAGGTTAATTCAGAGAAAAAGCGTTAGATTTATAACAAAAGAAAGCTGCTCAATATTTTCCAACGTAAATATTAAACTACCGTCTGAAATGTGATACTATAGAAATTGAAGTGAAAAATAAGCAGACGTCGCTTTAAAAGCTTTTAAAACCATTCTTCTGTTTTTGTCAAAGATAACCGAGTGCTTTGTTTGGATTCACACAAAAATAGATTCACTGGTTAAAGACAATGTAAGTAGATTTCGTTGATGGACTAGCCATTTTATAAAGCTTTTGTTGTAATTGCTACTACGATTTTTTTTTGTGAATATTAATATAAAATATGTATTTTTATATTTACTATAGAGCTGTGTCAAACTATTTAATTATTATAATAATATGGAAGTTTTAACAAGGCACATATAATGTAAGCACACACAGAATTTCATAATTCCATATATCGTCATTTTGAGTAAATTGACCCAGATAGCGTGGGTCAGTAACAGGATAAAGCCGCCACTTTAGTCATCTTTCATTGTTGTCTTTATTTGAGGCGCCATTATGGTTGCCTTTAGTACATATAGAACTTCTTTCTTTGAGGCTTTTTATTCAACTTATTATTTTGGTTGGATGATTTTGCTATTGTGAAAATGTAATATTTTTACTATTTATACTTCTTGTAAATGTTGACATTTTCTTATTAAAATAATATCATTTTATTTAGTTTATACAAAGTTAATATTAATAACGACAAAAAACATCGATGTTAAAATCTGTATTTCAGAAATTTAACTACTACTTACTTTGGCTGAATGAGATGAAATGGCATTTTGCGAACTGCCTCTTCGGCGATATCGAGCGGGAACGCAAACTCAATCATGTTCTCATTCAAACAGTCATTATACGTAGAGGCTAACTGGCATCTGTCGGACATGCCTTCTATACTGTCCAGGCATAATCGGGAAATGGAATGTAATTTGCGTACAACACCGGAATTTTTACCGTTAACGAGACTTGCTAGATGGATCAATAGTTCCCTGTTAACCTGCAAAATGTTATTTAGTAGTTAAATATTTTTACACCTATTACGTATTATATTAGAAATCTTTTTATAGAAATATAAATTATTCGTAACTACTGACAGACCTTGCCATGGTTGATGACGTCACTCTGCTCCATCATACAAGCTGCGAAACATTGTCCTGATCTCGTAATAGGAGGGGAATTCGTGAAATACGCTCTCACGTCCTTTGGTGACGCTCGTACTTTGATGACGCAAGACTGTGCCATCCGGACTAAAGCGTCCAAGTGCCCTTGTACCTTAACGAAATAAAGAGCATACTTATATAATGAAAGATAAAGAATAAATTGAGTTTTATATAGCTTGTTTGGGAAAGAAAATTAATGAAATGTAGAGTAAGTTCGTAATAAAGTGAATAAAAATAGACGCTTACAATTGTTTTAAATGTAAGCTTACCTTAGGATCAGTGAAGTCGACCAGGGTACCTGAGTATCCGTGCGATTTACTTGCGAGTACGTGTCCAATCAAGCAGAGAAATACGTACAGCTGCATGTTGCTGAAAAACGAGAAAAATACGTATGACTAACGTTATAAGGTTTATATGCTCAGTTAAACTCCTGACTTATTAAGCCGGCCTGGTATCTTTTATACGTTGATTTAAAAAAAAAATATCCTATAACTTCTGACTTTACTACTAACTTTGACAACCTTTATTTTATCATACAAAGTTTATTTTTTTATAGAAAATTGAATCGTTACTATTATATTTTATTAATATATCAATTTGAAATTTATTAAAATATTCCCACGTCCATATAAATTATTCAAGATAAAACGTAATAAGTTTTAAAGCCTCAGAATTATGTCAGAATTCTAACAGCAATTAATTATTCTGAACGTACGAATGACTTTTTAACGCCTTATGTTTATTCATTGTTATTTATTAGCCTTCGAACTACCGTCTACTTGAAACCATAAATTTCCAGTTTCGTATAATGAAGCAGGGAAGCCTGTTTGGAATTTTGAAAAACCTTTTATAATATTCCACAATAAAAAAATATATATTTTTCACGTATATTATGGAACATCTTTCAGACACAAAAATTTAGTTTCAAGCTTATACAATTTGAAACATAAGTACAATTTAATAAATAAAATACAATGTCAGAAAAGTGCACTTACATTCGGCTTCACGTAGATTGTTAGAACAATCCAATTGCACTTATAAAGTACACAGAGCTAATTGCAGCGTTAGTAATCCCTATTGTTTGAAAATTTCCTATTCATTGCGAAGATAAGAGTTCATACGTAATGAACGCTTTTTGTTTTGTATTGACTTTTTTTATTTACATTGCCTATTTCTGACATTCGTAGATTGAACATAAAATTCTTCAATAAATGCACTGAAAAAACTATTTGTATATCGTAACTATTTTTTTATTAAATTCAAAATAATCTTTAAAATATATCATAATGATTCTAAGTGTCGCATAGATTATATATATTTTTTTATTGGTATTATAAATATATATTTAAACATGTTCTATGTTTTAAAACATAAATAGGCACTGAGTCATTTGTTTGAGCGTCGTACATTGAAATTTTCAATTTGCGTTGGTATTCCTACAGTTGTTGAACGCTGTGTTTGTAATTTAAATAAATTTCATGTCTGTTGGAAGTAGTACACGTACTATTAAAATGTTTAGTGTAATTGTTAAACTTTAAAGAAATTTTATTTTTTGTGATATCCATATGTAGGATGTAAAAAGGATATTGAAGGCTGATATCATTGTTCTTAAAAAGCTTTTCTGACATAAAAAATAATAATAGCAATTCTTAATCATTAACCTATAGCTAAGTTATTAATAGTAATATTGACATATTGTTGGAGAATTGAACGTTCAATAAAAGTGTTTTATCAACATAAATTGTACAACAGCGAGTCATATTACTCACTTACCTACAAACTAATTAGCTCCTTAATTTTACAGTTATTTTAGCTTCACGTACACTTTCACAATTTTCCTTCTGACATAGTTATATGAAGTTTCAGAATTAACAAACATTTTGTTCTGAGGTTTAATTACTCTGTGTAAATTGTGAGGTGAAGCTGAGGGAAATGCAATAATTTTAATTAAACTCTGTCCCAAGTTACCGCAGATCTTAAACGTGAAATGAAATGTTCTAGTTGAGTGCAAGTAAACTAAAAGGAACATTTCTGCTAAATCCAATAAAGTGAATACCAAATATAAATATTGATTTCATCCATTTTGCAGTTCGTAGTAGATATTTTTACAGCTCGGGAGAATACTTTAAAGGGAGGTACGTGTAACTTAAATATCACGATTCCTTTATATTTAGTGAAATATGGGGTAAAATGTTTAATGATGTAATAAATGCGATTAGTAAATCTGAAAATTTTATTCATTTTCAATGGACACTGACGAAAATCTTAGATATAATTTTTTAAAACAATTACTATTAATAATATCGAAGTTTGTACAGTCCGTTCTCCAGTTACTCTGGTATTAATTTTGTTGATATTCGATGGCAACCAAATCGGTGGTAAACAAATAAATCTTAATCTAATTAATACATGTATAATTTGATTAGTTTATTAATTTTACTGAGAAGAGAACCAGGAGAGTTAAGTTAGTCACTATTTTCAAAAATTATATCGTTTTATCTCCAATTTAAATCCGAATCGATATTTAAATATTTTTTGTAGACAATAATTATTAACTTTTAAATATAGGGATGGTGTTTTGGTAAACGTGAAATTATTTTGCCTTAGTTGTGTTTCAAGTTATCATTCTTCTTGACACTTAGTCTACGATTTAGTCGGTATAGAAGAAATGAAAGAGTGGATATTTTTTGTCTTAAGTTTTATACTCTTATTTCAAGGCACTAGGTGTTAATACACAACAGTTATAAAATAAAGAACTGTTTATCTAATTAATATACTTTGTTTTATACAGATTCAAAATATGCATGTCGTTTTTTCTTTAATTAAAAACTAATTATATCGGTATAAAAATGTTAATGATAAAACATCCACGTTTTGATAATGAAGATATAAATGAAGTCTACGAAAGGAAAACATTAGAAGCAGAGGATTCAGTATTTCAAACTGATTTAATAAAAAATCCATTTCCCCTCATCTCAGAGACCGAGCACGTTTCTCTGAAACGAATGTAGCGGAGTAGTTTTTTTCATTATAAAAAGAAGCACTGAGGGTGAATTCAATTTTTCATTTCTAGAATGTGCTACTTTTGTACAAAGTGACATTTACTAGGGGTGTTAATAGAGCGTAATCATTTTACAGCATTATTGTTCCGAAAGGCTTCTTATTTCTTAATTATGTTTAAATTTTTTATGTTCTTAGACTCTTGCATTTAAAGACGAATGATGGAAAATTATTCAGGGTGTTAAAAACTTTACAACATTAAACATGATATGTTAATAAAATTCAATAATGTATGATATATAATATTTTTTAATTTGGTTTTAAAAGCTTAGCGTATTATAAAAATATTTAACGTTTTAATTGATGTACCATTTTCAACTTAGTTTACAAATGTGGCGTCTCTAGACGATATATTTGACTAATCGTGGTGCTTATGAATGAACAAAAAACATATATATGGTAATAAATTTTAAATAAAAGTAAAATTAATTACGCTGCACTACTAGACTTACTCACAAGCTTCAAAGAAAAATGTATACTAAAAATAATAATTAGTTAACACAATACATGCAAGATATGGAATTTTACTTCAGGCAAAAAAGTGTTTTCTTATAACAATTCTGCAAAAAACTGCTTGGCAGTATTTGAATCCTCAAGAATAATAATTATATTTAAAAAAAATTAACGTTCCTGATATGCTTTAAATCACCTTGCAGCTTTAGGTATCATTTAATAAGAAAATTAAAATTATTTTAATTTCATTTGATGTTTTTTTATACTATTACCTATTCAAATAAATTTACTTACGAGTACCTATTTTACTTAAGAACATCTAAGCGTAAGCAACTAAGCAGTTCCTTCAATAAAAATATTATTGATAGGTGTCTCCGAAGACACATGAATTAAATAATTTTTCATTAGGTAAATATTTTCAAAAACATTGTTTCCATTGACATGGATAGCAAAATTTATATAAAAATCTCTCTAAATTAATATAACTCATTTAACAATATGAATTTTTTACCCGAAAATATAAATGATTATTAATATTTTTTTCTCTAATTTAGGGAAGTCCTATACAAAAGTGAGTGATATTAAAGAAAGGTCTATATAATTATGTAGTACAAAGGCAAGTTTTTAAGGAAAGTCATAATAAAATAGCATTATAAAGAACTTGAACATTCAGGTGAAATTATTTTATTACACATAAATTATAAACCCCGTTTAATAAAATCTGGAATGAATCAACCATCTCAGTAACACGGTGAGATTACTGAAGCGAATTTCCTAAGAAAGTATTTCAAAACCCTCGGACTTAAAACGAGTAATTGCTTGATATTAAAAATTGTATAAAAAACTCTCAGGCGTCTTACGACACCGTCTACAAAGTATTTGTCAAGGTTTGTGAGTTCGACGACGTTTTATATAGACACGGGTATATTTATTCACTTAGGTGCACATTTGTAAATAATATTAATATCAGTAAGAGAACAAATTGTAATATTATTACAGAGATATTGAAAGGAAACTATAAGATTTTATGAAATATTTCAGTTAAAGCAACGTTTTCCTTAATATAATATTCAATATTCAATATTATTTGTATCAGTACTGACTTCATCCCAGCATATCTGAATATTAGTTTGAAAATATCATCCAATATTGGTTACCGTTATAGTTCCGATGGTACTTTATTAATATAGCATGACTAGAAATAGTCCGGCACAGTATTGAAGGAGTCGTAATATGCGGTTATGAAATTTGTTATACAATTTTTTACAATGACATATCGAAAGGAAAATATATCAATTGATACCTTTATAATTAAGTTAAGGAAGATAAATAAACTTTCACTCAAAAAATGTACGATATAGTGAATTTAGATATAATTTAGAAAAAAAAGAAAAATATATATTTATATATATATATATATATATATATATATATATATATATATATATATATATATATATATGTGTGTTTTTTAAGATGATCTGAATAAAATATTTGAAATTTACACAGGTATACAATTTTTTGTTGGATATCTATTAATGTTTAGTTTATTGTATATATTTTCACATGAAGTATTGACAAGGAATATTTTATAAAAAATTCTTTTTTTTTTATAACAAATAGACATGGAACATCAAATAACATAAAAGGTTAATTGGATCGAAATAGAATATAATGTAAATAATATCCACAATCAAATAAATAACAAAGCAATTTATAATGGCTATTTGTATGCAACAACGGAGAGATCACAATAGCGTAATGAGAATTAAATTGTCCTCCCAAATATTTGATAGGCATCGGCATCATATTCCGAAGATATAATATTTTATGTCAACATTCAGAACCGAGCCGTGTAACGATAAACAAAAAATAAAATAACATACAAAAATGAAGTTAACATTAAAGTTGGTAGTAACCTTACTTATGTTAATGGTAGCGTGTGTGATCTGTGAGGAAGAAGCTACGACTGTGGCTACTACCACCGGAGAGGAAGAAGAGGAAGAGGCTCCTCAGAAGCAAGGCTGTTCCATCTGGTGCTGGATACAGAAGATTGCTATGTTCGTTATATCGCAATTGTTAAGCGGCAACTGATTTGGCAACTTAATTTCATACATTCTCCGTGTAATGTATGGATTGTTTTTGAATAAAACAATATGTAATACATACTATTGAATTATTTATTTTGTTATTGACCTGGTTGAGATTTTCTAATACCAAAATTATAATGAATTCTTTAAGGACGATCGATTTTATTTTCTTACCTTTTTACCTGAATTTTTTTTTTAAATAATGTATTTGTGTGGGTTGTCGGTTAGAATTACAATTAGTCAAAATTTGAGTCAACACACAAAAAGCATATCGTAATATTTATAATTATAAAAAAAAAATGGGTTTAATATAAAATACTTAATGTATGAGTGTATTAATTATCTTTACAGTAAGTGTAAATGAAATATTGACCTTTAAATTAGATAGTAAAACGAATTAAAACGTTTCAAAATAAAATAAAATCCGTTTGGAAAAAGTAAATAAGCGAGCGATTGGAAAACATTTTAAATACTTGTTTTAATTAAAAGGTGGTTTTAATTCTGGCTCGTATCTGGTCAAACACACCTCAGTCGATTAAGAAAAAAACAACAGGAAATATACTTTTATGGTTCCAAGATATTTATCAATTTGAATTTAAGAAAAAAACATATCCTACGAACTTACTTAAAAGTCCAAAAACATCAAGTTAAAATTATAATTTGGTTGCAAAGTTTGCAGATGAGATCTTTTTTCATTTACATGAACCTTCAAACGCACAAAATTTATGCTATAAATCATTGTGTGAATTATGATAAACAATAATAATTTTCAATTTTCCTTCTAAAGTACTTTTTTTTTCTTTGCATCTGTATTTAAACATATATTTCACCGAGATTGCAATGTTGTGAGTAAATACTTTCGAAAGAATTCAAGTTTAATAGCTCTAAACGGCCGGTTCAGTTTTGCGATTCAAACTTCTACGAGGCGCTGACGTTTTAGTAACATTCTAGAAACATTCACAAGATGGCGACCAACTTATTCTTTTTTATGAAATAAAATTTAATATCAAGAATATGAGGTTTAATAGGAAGGTAAATTTTCTTTTATTCTCCTTTTTATTCATTCTGTTTAATTATACGAAATAAATCTATGAGAGACAATGCATTTGCATCTGGACTATTGTATGAAGCGCCAGTGAAAGGTTATTACAAATTTTATGTCGTGGAACGGACATTATAAGGAATATTTTCTGTAATATACCTACATTTCTGAAAATGCAAAAGATTTATAGTGGTCTGGAAAAAATAAAAAAATGGTGAAGAATTGTGATAGTAAATGATAATGAATTTCATTTTATTTCATAACAGAAATAAGTGATGAGAATTTTCTAAATATTTCTAAATCGGGTAAGATATTTCATATAGTTTTCACATCTATTTCTTGACATCAAAACTCCTAAGATTTTAATTATTAAATCTCAATACACAGAACAAGTACAGAGAAAATGATTTTTAACTCGATTCCAAGTCTGCTACGGATTGTCTGTTCTCATAAACATTTCGTTTAATTCAAGAACGAAATCATTAAACATTGTCGATCGACTGCACTTATAAAAATGGCGGCGTGTAAAATTTTCTGAAGTACTTTTTTTTACTTTAGTAATAGAATTAATGTAATGATAATTTTATTATTAAACTAAATAAATAATAAAATTTAAATTAATTATGAATAGTTTATTACATATTTCTTTAAATCACTATATAAAATCACACTCTTATGTTTTTTTTACAAATAAATTTATAGTAAATAAGAATGGTTGAGATACCGGTTAATATAATTTTTGAGAACCTTAATTTTTTCAAAAGCTTAAATATAAATATAAAATTATAATTATATGCAGAAAAGTTAAACATGTTTTATTAAAATATCATTCTATAGAGATGTGTACAGTCATTGAAGACTTTGGCTTTCTTGCAAACATCTTGTTTGTGTTGTGTCGCTTCTGCGCTTTCGACGCATGCGCCGCCTTTGTCGTTCATCAAGTTACGACTATCGAGTTGATGAGCCATTTGAACGCGTTTCCTTTAAAAATCTTTGTGGTTAAATCATATTACGGCTTACAGAATATTTTAACACAGAAAAGCTTAATACCTGCGAGAAGATTCAGTTAAAAAACTAATTTACTAACTACCTTATTATAGAAACTTAAAACTACATTATTGTAGAAAATTAAAAAATGCATGTTGTTAAATAAAAATATTTAAACAAATCGTATACATTTTATAAAAACTTAATAATTTTATTTTCTGATATAATCAATATATATTTGATTATTTTACAGTAAACCAAAACCTTTTGTTTGTTTTATCTGTAGTGTATAGATCTTTCATTTTATTTCTCTAAAGCCGAACTGACATCTTTAGCTTGGATCGTTAAGGAAACTAAATATCACTGTAAATGTAGAAGGTTGCGACCTACGCAAAGGCTATAGAAATATCTTTATATAATAGGTAATATGCTTGAAGACCTCGATCAAAGTAACCTATCAAGATATTAATAATAATTCTCAAGAAAGAATTTTATATAAACTAATGTCATTTTAGGTTTTCCACAAAGCTGCTGATATTATTGTTTACAAGAGTTGTTTTCGCTTTTTGTCCATTAATTACTCAGGTATTGTAGTTATAAATTTGACTATTTCACTTATTAAAATGTGTATAATTATATAAGGGTGTCCATAAACTGCCTGCCTATTTGATGGTAAACCATTCCTTATGACCTGTTGTAGTTGTTACGAGTTTGGTGCCATCCTAAAGACTTCAAGTACATGAGAAATTAAAGAGTTAGTATGGAAGGTTGTTTAGACTAAGATATCTAAAATGCTTTACAAGCTAGATGCAAGTTACGCCTGGCTACTTGATTATATAATGATATAGACGCTTCCTGGTGTTATATTGAATAAAATTGTTACCTATAAATATCTAAGTTAAATTGTCCATTGCCATTAATGATTCCGAACTTCTTCAAAACGCAATAAATGATGCAGGACTCGTCGGATTCCTGTAATTCTATTTTCTTCCCCTTAGGGTACATTTCCGTGAGGCATTGTTGCGCAACCATATCCGATATCTTCTCGTGTGCGTACATAACTGAAATACGTGCGTAAGCAGTATATGATAGAAGTAAAACGGCCGTTATTATCTCTGAAACAATGAATATTTTGTAGATTATGAAAATATTTGTTCATTTTCAAACCAATTCGTGTACGAAAAATATTTGATGCTTGCAACGAAAACCAAATCGGATATATTCGTGTAAGCGTGTATGACTTAAGTAAATATTTTTTTTTGCAAAAAATAAAGTGTGAGAAATGCATAGATGTCCAACTAAACAGGCTATATCTGAGATCGTAGGACCATATTTTGCACAAGTCGATAAATTTTTCATTCTACTATATTTGATTTGGGTTTTAATAAATTATTTTTTCACATACCATTTAGTGGTTACGCTACCAAATATCATGTTAATAAATTATACATAGAATAATATAAAATGAATAAGTTCAGACAAAAAAACTGTAGGCAGTCTCAATACACAAATTAATTCTATTAAGTAATGTGTTAGTGTTGAAGTACGCAGTAATTTTACCCTTATTCATACGTATATTAATTACATATATAGCCGTATGAGTACACAAACTAGTCCTGTTCAAATACAACCCATATTTAAGCTCCGTTATAGTTACTTCTCAGTGTAATTTATTTAAAACTAGTTTTATAGGCCTTTTGGTCCCTTCATTTTATTATATGGACCTCTTAATCATGACCATCCCTCATTTATACTAAAATTAAATTTAAATATCATATTTTGATGTCTAAAGAAAACAATATATTATTCTAGATGATGAGAATTATTTTTCTTTCCCTGTTCCCATAACATTTTTATGAGGATCGGTTGAAGCAATATTCGGCAACGTTGTAAAAAACAAATAAACACAAATTTACAATTATTTCATCAAGTTATTTATGGCTTATACAGAAATATAAATATAATATAAATAGGCATGATTTGTGTTGATTGTATATACTTATATATTTTGTACACAGAAACAATAACAAAAATATATACATATATACATTAACCCTATTCGCTATTATAGCATTGTCAGGAACAAGGATGTTTACCTTCACCTTTCAGGGCTATTACAGAGACTTCCAAAGTGACTAGAATTATATAATTTTGTGTTGATAATTAATTTTAAAATGATTTAAAAGCTTCCGGGCGAAATCCTTCAAATATACGTCAATGTTAATTTAATAAATCAAATCTCATTCTGAATAAAGGCGACGCTAATTTAAACTGGCGTTGATAAAGAGGGATTTAAAGTCAAAGACCGAGTGTGGGTCCAACTGCCTGGAAATAAATGTTGGGTTTTATGGTGATGATTCTTCGCATATCACTTTAAACTAGCTTTATAAATATTATTTTAAAATTATGATATTTTTTCAATTCAGAAAAATGAGTTTTTTTTTTTTCTTTTTGCTACTTCTTGTGAGGAATAAGATTCAACAATATACGGAAACAGAAAATGTGCTTATTTTAAAACAGATCTTGTTCGAGAATTTCAATTGAACTGGCCATTTATCTTCGTTTACAAGCAACATGTATTGATTTATAGTATTTATGAATGTAGCAATTTCAAAATCTGATATATTTGCCCATTTTATTCTAGCAATAAATATTAGATGATTTAGATGTACTAAGGTAATTGAATATTGCGATATATATTGCAAAACTGTCCTTGCTGTCTACTCTTGCTTGTAGATTACATATTGATAGTATGATATGATATCTATATTATCCAGAATTTAAATATATCATGATCTTAAAAAAGTAAGCCTTATTTTTTTATATTATATTCGTCTATTTTGGTTGAGTAAAAAAAATATATGATATTTTATTCATTGTATAAAATTTAATATAAAAATACAAATGTTAAATAGACCATGCATATCAATCTTCCAGATCTTTATATGATATCACATATAGCTGCGTACAATCGTTAAATACTTTCGCCTTCTTGCAGACGTCATGGTCCAAATTCATGCCGTTAATATTTTGTGCGCATGTCTCCCCAACATCCGATATCAAAACCCTTGGATCGTATCGATGGATGGCTTGCACCCGTCTGTAGTAGTTCCTTATGTTTATAATACCGTCATTGGACATGATGCCGAACTTTTTTAACACACAATGTATGATGCACGGTATGTCGTTCCTGTCTATGTGTAAGGGGTATTTATACAAATTCCGTGGGTACATTTCCATGAGGCATTCATTAGTGATCGTGTCACTTTTCTTGTCTCGGGCGTACAGTATTGATAACGAGGGCTCAGAGTCCAAGCTTTTTGTTAAATACTTGCTGTGCTTGTAACAATTTATTGTGCCGAGTAATATAATTGTGAGGGTGAATAGTACTGAAATATATTAATTATTCTAAAGTATGAAATAAGAAATAAAACAATTCTTGAAATGATTATAAAAACTTCACCACTTTGTGCTAAAATAGAAGCAAACATTTCAAAATCGATTACTACGTTTTCAAATATAGGAATGAAAAAAATATAAAAAACTAATATTATCAATACAATTTTTTTGTATTGTTTTTAATAAAAAAACCAAGTATTTTTTTAACTATACTGTTACGTGATAAATTCTGGATATAGAATGTATCAGACCTAATATTTTTCCGTTACACAAAACTTGTTTGGAGAATAAATCTTCAATTAAAATATATCTGTTTGTATATTGTTGAATAATTAAAAGCAAATATTTGGATAAAACGTAATTCAATAACAGTTTGACTCACATTCACCCAATTGTAATATATATTTACTTGAAGCTTGATGCTATTATCTTAGTTAATTTTTAATATTTTTTTTTGAATAAAGCCGGGTTTAACATTAAAAAAATTTAAAAGTTCTGTCCTAAATGGTTGCTGGTGTGTAAAAACAAAATATATGCATTAAATATTTTGCTTCACAGTCCCTTAAAGCAAACTGATTTATCAAAAATACTTACTATACATTTTTCGTGCTCTGGTTATGGAAGCGGCTTAAAATACAACCATGTTTTTATGAACGTATTTTACAACTGAAACTCTTACGCAGTCGATGAATTATTTCCCTCATTTCACTTGCGATGTTTTATATACTACAAAGTTTGCTAAACAATGACTTATTGTTCCGAATTAAGAATTTGATAACGACAAAAGTGCTTTACTTGACCAGGTGTTCATTTCGTAATACTTCTTGTATTGTTAACTTTTTTTTAATAGTTAATAAAATAAAAATTACTCAAAAAGTGTTTTATTCGTTATACCAAATCATAATTTGTTCATCTTCCAGCTGATCTTTTTTATTTAACAAATTTAATAATATTATTTTTATCTTGATATTGTAATATAATATTTGTCACTTATCACTTAGCAGTTGTTGAATAGCATACAACACAATCTTCTGCAACCGACACCAAATGTTGCAACCCGGTTTTGATTCTGTAACCTGAGTCGAATTATTCTGATATCCTTGAGGTAGATGGCAGCACACTACTAATGTCACACACATGAAGAAAATCAAATTCTTTTTAATCATTGCAGATGTTAACACATAAAAAAATTATCGTTAAAATAGTTTACTTAATCTTAATCTTGTTCAAGAGATGGAAACTTATATATTATTTATTTAACTTTCCTGGTTTCAGATAAAACTGCTGTTCTTGTTGATTTTTTGAAGTAATAAATATTAGATAGTAAAATTCATGAAGAAATAATGCAGTTTTGGACAACCGTATTTTTATCAAAAGATATTTGAAGATAAATAACAATTCACGCTTTATTTTTTTTTGGCTTCCTTAATTGATTAACAATCCTCTAAGTGGCATATCTCCGTACATTATCATATTTTTTTATTAAAATAAAACCGAATCCACCTTTGATATTTACGTTTCACAATAAAATTCAAACGTATTATTTTATATTTAATATCTTTACGTCTGACGTCCAAGTATACTTCAGTTTAAAATGAAAACTATTTTCGCCCTCAATATTAAATTTCCTTCAAATGATTTTTTAATTTCCGAACGTTCCCAACATTTCGCTTTAACATTTCAATTTAATATGAACGTTGACTATATTTGGTGTGTCACTGAAATTGTTTATATCCGTTAGAATGATCCGTGCAAGATAAATATAAAATGATTGAATTTAAAATAATATCATAATATTGTATACTGATAGAAACAGCAGTGATACTTTGGCATAAAGTTCACATTTCAGTTTGTGATAGGTTTGATCGTGAGATAAAAAATAAATTATAAAAATTTGTTGTAAATTGTTACAGAGCCGAGAAGTAAAAAATGTAATCGTATAGAAATAATGATTTTTTATTTATAGCAAATTGAAATTAGATAATGTAGAGTAGGAATTCGTTATTTTATAAATCAAGAGTTGGTAAAATAAGCATTCTGTATACTAAAAGTCATATAAGCAAGTTGTGCCACTTATTCGGTTTCTCCTGAAAATCCTAAGATTTTTTTATAAAGAAACACAGTGAAGAGACCAACACCAATAGCTTAGTTGATAAATATCGGAATGCAACATTCCGAAGTAATGAGACCTAAGACTCAACTCGTCTGCCGGTGAACACGGTTGCTGAAAAGTAACAGAAACGTCGGAAGTATAGTGTTATTTACAAAAATAAAGCACGCGTAGTATATTCGAAAATATATTAGTTTCATTTAAAAGAATATTCCGAAGGTTGTAAATTCAAAATCGGTTCGTGTCGATAATTTTTTTGTATATTATAATTTGATTTTAAATATTAGCTCTGCATTGCTGTAATTTTAAAAACATAATAATTTATCTATTTCAATTAACAAATATAAAAAAAACCAATATAGGAGTCTCAAATAATGGCAATGATCTCATTCGTTCACAACCTTAAGTGTTCCGCACAACTCTAAGGAAATAATCACGAAAATTGCTTCTGAAGTAGACATGAAGTAGTATAGAGTCATGAGAATATAATCGAGATGCTTGTTGAAAGGATTTTGTCGAAATCATTTTCACTTCTCCGGTACTAAAATGTATTTAAAAACAAGAATGCTTCTTATTATTTCGAAATTAACGAGTTAATATTAATATATATATAACTTTTAGTGTCATTTTATATTATATTTATAGTATACAGAATAATGAATCACAAACTTTTATAAAAAATCTAAAATTCCTTAGAAACGTCACAGAGAACATCACTTCTGAATTACATAACAAATGTTCCACAAAAATAAATTAGACGAGTAAAATGTTCGATCTTTTTATATAATTAATTAGTTCAGGAATTCTTAGGACACTCACTGCATAAATGATACTTAAAAACGTATAAGATATTAGATTCTGATGACCGAACCCAAGGTACATCATGTATTGTAATGGATTCATCATTTACTTTATTTTATCGGGATTACTATAGAAGTTTTAATAATTTACCCAATGACAACGTTTCTATTCGTAGTTTGCGTTAAAAAAAGCTTTTGATGGGAATTTTCATAATACACCTAAAATATAATAGAGTAATCCAAAATACAGAACACGTAAAAATATAAAGGAAAAAATAAGTTAATTATACTATAGCAAAATGTACAAACTTAATCTAACAATAAAAATATATTCGTATACCTTCAAAGCAAGGGACATCTTATTTCATATTTATTAATAGTACTTCTAAGAATCGGGATCTTTGAAGTACGGAGGAAGTGTGTAAAGTATGGGAGGAAAGAGATATGATGCTAAGGTGACGCTATTGGTATTGTCTGAATACATAAGATATTTAAACTGAAACTATTTAAAAAAATCTATTCTTACATTGATTGACTTCATTTTCATGTTACTAATATTAACTTTCATAATTTGTTCTTACAATACTATTAATATTGAATAGCGTAATCAAGATCACCTTTAATAGAAAGATAAAAAATGACTGTTACTAAACTGTACGATCAAATTCAAAGACTTATAGTAATAAAAAGCTGTAAAAATTGTAATACATGTTCATAAGTGTAATATTAAGGATTGGCGGTGTTGTTAAAAAAACAGAATTCTAGAATGTTTGAAAGAAAAACGAATATATAAAATATTTGTCTGTAAATTTACAAGCTATTTCATAAGGTTGACATTTATCATATCCAAAACGAATTGTCATAATTAACTAAGTTAGTAGCAAATATATTAATGACTGAGAAAAAAAAAACAAATAATAAATATTTTACGTATTTTAAAATTTTTGCATTTTAGTACATTTAACATTCATATAGAATTTAACATTCACTTACAATGAGATAGAATGAACATTTCTATTCATTTGCAAAAAAATAGTTTTAAAATCTGGGCCATTGGATATGAAAGGCTCTCTTTATTTACTATAGCGAGGATATTAAATGATTTTTGAGTTTGACTTTAAACATATACTATACTATCACATAGTTTTATTTCGTCTAGTAGTTTATTGAACAGCTGTACTCCCTCAAACAGTATTTGTTTTTTTACCATAATTAGTTCTTACATTATCAATATGAATTTTATATTTATTCCTTAAAATCGAAATATGCGATCTCTCACAAATCCTTATCTCTGATTGAATGGAACCTGATTTAATTTGTTTGATTAGGATGCATGTATAGTATGTGTTGTTGGAATCAAATAGGGATATTTATAAAGAGTTTTGATAATCTTATTTTGTATTCTTTGTAAATAATTTAAATTTGAAGTATTAGCGGATCCCCAAACCTGTATTAGGTATTGTAAATGAGATTTTACTAAGGAGTTATATAAAATGTCTCGGATTCTTTTTGGTACACAAGTAGAGATTCTATTGATTGCTCCTAATATTGACTGCAACTTTGTTCTAATATGGTTAATATGTATCTTGAAATTTAGTTTGTCGTCTAACCATAAGCCAAGATATTTTTCATGATGAGAGCGCTGTAATATATCGTTGTTTATCGTCAGCGGAGTGAAGTCAGGTATCTTTTTATTTTTAGCAGAGAAAATAATAAATGAAGTTTTAGCAGTATTGATTGTTAGTAAATTGTGTTAGAACCTCTCATTTATCAAATTTAGATCATTTTGTGCATTGATTACAATTTCATGAATAGATTTATGGAAATAAAAAAGACAAGTGTCGTCTGCAAACAGTGTAAGGTGGCCAGTTAATCCTATCTTTTCTATGTTGTTTATATAAATTAAAAATAATAAAGGTCCTAGAATAGATCCTTGAGGGATACCGTACGTTACATTTTGGGAGGTGCTAGAAAAGTTATTAATTTTAACTACTTGCTGTCTATTTTTTAAATATGACTTAAACATCGCTAAGGCAGTTCCTGTCCAATGTTACATAATTTGGATCAAAGTTTTTGATGACTTATTGTGTCAAAGGACTTTTTAAGTCAATAAAAATACCTAATGTAATGTTCTTTTTATTAATGTTAGTTTTAATTTTAGTAATTAAGTCTACAACAGCTGAGAGAGTACTCGACTTTGGACGGAACCCATATTGTCGTTTACTTAGGAACTGTTTTCCAGTTAAGTACCAGTTCAAACGGTTATATAAAATACGCTCAAATATTTTCGACATAATTGGCAAAACAGATATTAGCCTATAATTACTTGGATTGGAACGGTTACCAGATTTAAATATAGGAATGACCTTTGCGATCTTAAGTAAATCGGGATAAATTCCTTGTGCAAGACATACATTTATACAATTTGTAAGTCTTACAAGTATGACACCTTTAAGACATTTTATCGCGTTTGTGCTAATTACATCCGAACCCGTGCTCGCATTACAGTCTAGTTTATCAATAATTTTAAAGACTTCATCTGAACTGCAACGTATGAAGTTTGCTTATGTAATGTTATGTGTGTAACCAGCGTCATACATGGAAATGTTCCTTGTACTTTCATGGTATGGCTTCGGTATTTTAGAAGCTAGCTCGTTGCCAATTGACGAAAAAAGTATTAAAGAGATCACATATTTCGTTACCATCGGAAACCATCCCTGAATTTGATATCAGTTTGGGAGGAGCAAAACTATTCTTAATCTTATTCAAAGCTAAACCATTTATCACTTCCCACATTTTTTGAGTTGTTATTAACCTTATCAAATAGATTATTATAATAATTGCTTTTATGCATCTTAATGAGTTTCGCTACTCTGTCTCGTTCTGTGTCATGTCAAAAAGCATGATTAAAAACGGCTTTAATAAATACTTTAAAATCAAATATGATTATGTTTATTTCATCAGGCGTCTAGGTATTTTTTATATTCTTACTTGATAAATACAGTAATCAAATATTGTTATATTTAGAATTAACTGTAAGCACCGATGGCCCGTGAAAAACCTGTTTGATGTGAAGCAGTTTATGATTCAAACAAATTAAGAGAAAATGTTCATTGAAATGGATTCAAGTGGAACGGAGAATAGGAAAATTTGCTTCTGTACAAGTTATTAAATAATTACAAATTACGTCTTACAGGTTAAACTCCTTAAAACAAACTGGTCTAAAAAAATATAACTTTTTTTTTGTTTATGCTCGGTTTTGTATGAAATAAGTTCTGAAGTATTTTTATAAAAGTTATAATTTAATAGCAATTTATTCACCTCGTAAAACTATGTATATCTCATTGTATCCGCATTTATTTTATAATAAGTTTTCCATATATGTTGTTTCCATAGTAATATTCATCTTATATTAAATAATAATATTATTTGACATGTAACTTATTCATTCGCATAATCTGAGAGCATATGCAGTGTGTTGAGATCAGTTCACGGATGGGGTAGATTTTTAAGTATTATAATTCCATACATACTTACTATCTGTCACCTAAAACTTATTTAAATTCATAGAATAACTCGAATCCATTATTTTCTTTAAAATAAAATTACAATAAAAAAATGAATTTCAAATAACAGTAGAGGAATAATATTATTACTTATTTTTATCATGAAAAATAGGAAAAAAGTTTCTTATTTTTCAGGTTATTAATATGAATGAAGATAGTTAAAATGTCGTTACATTTGATTCTTAGAGTTTCAGAAAGCTTTGTGTTTATTAGTTTAATTATAGTTTTATTCTTTTATTGATGTTTTTTCTCTTTTAAAGTTGTTTTAAATTTGAATTTTCCTGTTTGTATCTGTGAACAGCTGCGGAAGCATATAGTATGCATATATTATACATTGTTGTTACAATAATCCTGAATGTTTATGGGAAAATGTAAATGCGGGAAATGTTTGTTTTTGATATCATATAACAAAACTTAGTTTTCACATTTGAAACTCGTGTAACTTTATAATGTAAATCAAAATCATTCTGTCTGTTATTTTGACTAAGCTATTTATTTAAATTTTCCATTTCATAATGAATTTTTCGAAATAATAATAAACGAGAAAATCAAATAATTTCTTTACAAATTAGGGTATTAGGTTAATTAAATCAATAAAATTAGACGATACATTTATATTATTGATTATATTTATATTATATTTTATATAACATTTTCAGACGGTTTTTGTATGATGAAAATGAGATTTTTTTTTGTTTTTTACAAAACAAAATACTTTCGTTGACTTCACTCAAGGGATAAGGGCCATTTGCAGACAAATACTGAACCGCTATTTTTTTATACGGTTTCCTTTAGGCTAACTTCAACTTTTCAGAATTATTAGAAAAGTTGGTAAAATTAATTTAATAAGATTAATTCAAATAAAGGTTAAATAAAGGGCTGGTTACATTTTCTTTTAAATATAATATAATATTGATCATTGTAATATATTATAACATCGTAATAAATAAAACTTTATTATTGACAAAATTATTGTTAATTGGAATAATACAGTGTGTAAACCTGCTCCAATATAAAAGTCTGTAACGAGTTCTTTGCTGGGGAGTTGCACGAAAAGATAAAAGATTTTTTTGGAATGACATCACTTTAATTTAATTAAAATATATAAGTCATATTGTAAATTATTAAAATTTCAATCAAGTGCTTGTAATAAAGGTATAGAAACACGGGAGATTCAGAACGCAGGTGGTCGGTTCAAATGAATTTTGGGTAACACTCGTGGAGTGCCGACGTAGCGGTCTTCAGTGGGGCGTGTGTAGCGTCGTTGGAGACAGTGCCAGATGTGTATATTTTTTAAACTCTACGTAACTAATGGCAGAAAGAAAAAATATTTGTTTGTTTTATAAGTAACTTATTCCGAAAATCTACAAGCAAATTTGTAGATGTGGCTTAATAAACAAACGCAAAAGCGTACATAAATAACAGAAATTGTTAGAGGCATAATCACAACAGGCATCAACAACAATCTTCGCTCACAGTCTGTTTAAAACTGGTAAAAGTGGATTAACTTGTTTAATTTCAGACCTTTGAGAAAGATGTGTTCAGCATAGTACAAAGTCACATTTTTAATGACACCATTATTCACCCTTTAGCCTTTTGCATATCTCTTTTATAAAATTTGCTTCAAAAATTAGATACTATATGATTTAAAATATTTTTTTACTTTGTCTAAGGTATTTATTCAAATAAAATTAATTTATGAAAGTTTAATAGTTATTTTATTTAAACGAAAACATTTATTATAAAAAATTTACAAGGTTATATTGTATTATTTTTTATTTACACACTTTATTGTTCACCACAGTTATTTTTTTTATAAGAAACAGGCAGCCTCATCGCCTCAAGGCAATTTCTTCCAGACAACCCTTTTTTGCAGTAAAACGTAGCCTAAAGGTATATAGCGGCGTGACTTTGATAAATTTATATAATACTTTCTTAATTTCTACAAAAAATATCTTTATACCAATATTCTTCTATATTCATCTTGAACTCTTAAGTCATTTTTTTTTTTGAAACAACAAATTTTATAATGAAGTTTATTGATTTTTTAAACTATAATGATATTTCTTTTAACACGACGAAGATTATCTACGTAGGAATAAAACGCACTATTGAAGAGAAAGTAAGTTCTGATGTTAGGTTTTACAAATATATATGGTGTTTACTGTTAGCGAATGTGAAGTGGATATGAAAGTTTATAGACTCTTAAACTGATTTTTTAATGATATATAAGATGATGATGATGATGATTTATCTTATTTTTGTACGATACAAGAAGCGAAGAAAATAATGAACTCAGAAAGTTAGATTTGGTATAAAACACAGAAGTCTTTATTAGCTTATCTGGTTCGTGTCTCACGTTTGCATATTTTTATATTTAAATATTGATAATACGAAATGTTTTAACTAGTTTACCAAAGAAGTAGTTGTTTTTTTTTTAATAAAGAATTATAAAATTGAGTATGATTTTTTTAGCATAGACACGAAAACTAACGGCAAGAGTATTCACTGAAATGTAAATGATTGTGTAATGATAATTAATTTAAACAAATATAAGTTGAGTTTGGGTTAAACCGATTAAAATTAAGGGAAGGAGGTAGAGCGTAAAATTAAATAAGCCTACATTAAACATTGTTTGTATTATAAGTTTTATTTGACACAATCAGTTTATCAAGCGCTCAAAGAAATAAATAATAAAAAAAATCGTATCATTGAGAATGGAACTTATAATTTCAATTAACCTGTCATTAATTTAATTCTGATTAAATTTAATTTGTTTTTTATTCATCGGTTTTTTTGAAAAATCATAGTAAATAAAACAAGTAAATAATTATGTGGTGAACAAATAATCGTGTTATGTCTTATTTCACTTCAGTAAAATTACTCACGCTCCATTAATTTTCTAAAGTGAGATATAAATGTACTGCTAATATATAAATGTAAAATTATATGACATAAATTTTTTTTCGTTTCGAGTATGACCGTTAACATAAAAAAAGAGTTCAGAAAAGTTTGGCAAATAGAAGAGTTGACTAACTTAGAATTCTCTTTTTAGGAATTATGAAATAACTATGAAGTATGGTATTATGAAGAACGGTAAGGAATTTTCAGTATAAACAGTTTTCACTGTCAATTGTAACTAATAATGTTATATCGAAGGGTTAAATTTAATAACTGTATGAGTAACGAAGCCGTAAACTGAACAACGACCGTAACAAATATATATTTAGGGTCGACTAAAATGCGGGTAAATTAAGAATAAATTCTGGGGTACATGGATCAAAAGAGGTTTCTATTTTATATTTCATTATATTTTCATTTAAGAATATTTAAGTCATGGGACTGATTCGTTATGTTAGTTAATTTTATAATGTCATAATAGTGTGTCTTCCAGGGTCACTGTGACACAGTGATAGTCTGATTGGTGAGTTTTTTAACGTATAAAACAATTGATTTTATATATGTTACATTTTTTTTAATTTTTTCAGATTCTTTAGTTATAACAAATTTAATTTACTTGTTACAAGAACGTTGTCTTGTAATATAATATTTGTGAAATAGTCTTTGTTCATATGAACTTATCACTGTGATTCCAATATTTGGGTTAGGCTGTGATTAAGTTTGTAGCTATGTATTACTAAGAACAAAAAAATTAATTACAAATTGTTTTTATATTTAATAAGGAATACGATAAAGACGAGTGAGACTTTTCCTTCTCTAAAGAATTCGTTCAATTATAAATTTTCACTTTTTCTTTTCGTTATTTATTTCATTGTCATTATATTACCAAAAAAGATAGCAAAAAAATTCTGAAAGTCAGACTATTTAAAAGAGTGTAAGCAATTGCTTTCATGTAACAGTATTCAGGTGTATGAATGATAATGTAATTATAATAATGTAAGTAGACAACACATTGCTATGAAACTAGCTGGGTTTTGGACACAGAAAGTATATATTAAAAGGTTCTCCACCCTTCAGTATTTACTTTAAATTTATCATCTTATATTTTAAATTTGTACTGCTTGTAAATAATAAAATTTCAAGACCTAATCTTAATCCGCTTGAAAGTAATGAGTCATACAGCTTGGCTTCTACATTTGTCAGATGTTTACATCTTGGAGCCGAACTGAAATATTAAATATTACAATCAGTAGCCGTACTTTTAATAGTTTAATAAAAAGGAAATCGTTATTATTTAGACAGACTCATAAAAAGCAAGAAAAGCTCGATAAATACTTTACTGCTATATTATTAACAATAATAAAATGTATACAGTTAGCTAGATTATGATTTTGACCACGGTGAACAAAACAAACAGACAAATTAAAAATAATGTCTTGATTTTTAAAAAAGTTAGAATAATATATGAAGAATAATCTAAAGGAGGTCATCATTCAAATTTATGATGATCTGTCTTGCGAGTAGGGCTAAGTCAAGAGGTCAAATGATAAAAACTATATCACAGTGTTTTATTTAAGGAATTCCCAGATAAACGTCATAATGATGGAATTCCAACCTATAAAGATAATAGAGTATATTTTTATAATATTTGTATGTATTCATTTGATAAGAAAATTATTGATAAGGATACAACAAAACTATGTAATGGTTTAATATATCATTAAAAATATGTATTGTGAAACATTTTATATACAGAACAGGTACTATAAATAAACTATGAGTGTAAGAAACTTAAAAGATTGAATTTTTTTTGGCATTTTATTACAAAAATTCGTTATAATAGTTTGTCCTTTTCATCCATTATATGAAATTATTTGTTGAAATGAGAAGGCGTTTATATTAAAGGTATCATAAAACACGATTTTTAATGAACTGAAGATAAATGTTATGTTTTAATTTGTCTTATAGTAATAGAAAACAGAAGGAGTGCAATTTAAAATTCTGAAACATGATCACGTATATATATGTAAAGGAGTTTGGAAGGAATAGATATGGATAGAGCAAGTTCCGAGGGCCCGTAGCGTATTGTTTTCTGACGTACAAAACTTATATAAAAGGTACTAACCTAATAATAATACTAATTAATGTGTATAATAAACGTATACATATATATATTGCTAGCTTACAGCGACAGCAAATTCTCAGTTACCGGGTGTAATAAATATGCCTCTAGAATGTGTCTGGCAACTTATAAAAAACATTTTATAGCCCCCTAAATATTGCAGTTTAAAATCAAATATATCTAAAGTGCATGCCAAGGAATTCTGCAAACAAAAGGATTTTAGCTGTATTCATTTCAAATTGCTTACAATGTTTTCTACAACATACGTAAAAATCAGACCTCAAACTATGAGTAAAGCGAGTAAATTTTTTTCTTGCCTCCTGGTATGTATACGTTTACTGAACACACTAACACTAACCTATTATATAAGTTTTGTCCGTTACAAAATAAGTAAGCTCTGGAGGCCCTGGGATCTTGGATCATGAGGTTTATACACGAGTTTAGTTGGCTTAATGCAAGAAAGTTTATGTTTCTTAAACTAATAAAGGAAAATATTTTCATGAAGATTTCATTATTCAAAATAATATATATAATTTATAAACCCTTACCTCTCGGAGCAGGTGTGCTAAAGTTTCAATGTTTAGCTTAAGTTATTCAACTTTATGCTTTATGTCGTTCATAGACTAAAACTATAATTACAACTCAGTAGTTCTCCGTTTCGTTTGGGTGTTGCCATTTTACTGTAACTTATATAAAATACATAGAATAATAAACTTAATGATGTCAAAATATGTTATGTTCAATGTTCATATTATTTTAAAAATTAAATAAATTTATTATATTCGTATTCACTACTTTTTTTTATTATTTTAAACTACATTTTTATCATTTCAAAATGACATTTCCATCTCGTCTGCCCGTGATCACGGATGCTGCAAAGTAACCGAAACGTAAGTAGTGTGTAGTTAAAATAATAAAAAACGAATAGCAAATACGAAAATATTATTTTTATTTAACTCAATACTCAAGAACGTGTTCGATATCATAATGTATGACGTTGTGGGATATTTTAAAAATACTTAACGTATGGTCACCGAGATAAATTCACACTATTGACATCAAGAACTTTTGTTGCCGTATACTTTTACACTGTTACAACTTTTATACTGGTATAATAGAACATTCTTAAATCCATAGTCATACAAAAATTCTCCACCATGGGAGTATTAACAAAAAGTCTTATGAAATAAATTAAATGATTGACACAATTTCAAGTCATTTTGCTGGTAGCACGAGTGGTGCATAACTTATAATGTAAATAAATACTAAAACTTAAAGAATTAGGAAAAGTTATAAAAAAAAATTGGTTTTCAAGTTAAATGGATTAAAATTTAAGCACCTATGTATCGCGTCAAATTCAGTAAGTGTTCAAGTATATACATACATATATTTTAAAAAATTTATATAACCACAATGAATTAAAAGTTTACACACAATTATAACATCAGTTAATATCAGTAAATAATTAAATATACCACTAATTTAGAATCTTATTATAAGTCATTTCACTTGAGTGAACTGCTATAAGCGCTTTTCTGAAAAAAGGTTTGTAAATATGTATAAAAATAAAGATATTTCTTGCTTCGCAGAATATAACTTTCAAAATAAAAAAGAATATGGGACACTGATGAAAAGTAAGAGAGGGGTTAAAAATTCCGTACTTACGAATTCAAAATGTATTAGACGATATCAGTGTACCTAACACAGGTAGCATCAACTAGAATGGCGTCGGGACGTGACGATCCCATCGCCCACCGGGTAACCGGTGCAATCAGTCACGGGGGGGGGGGGACCTTGACCTCCTTGTGGGGTCTTGGTCCAGGGCTGAGGGTCAGCCCATGGAGGAGGCGGCCGTTCGCGGCTGCCGCGTTTGGCGTCGGGACATGACGACCCCATCGCCCACCGGGTAACCGGTGCAATCAGTTACGAGGGGGAGTTCTCCGCTGAATGCGGTGAACGGAAACTCAGGCCTCTTCGGAGGTCCGGGTCGCTTGATGGCTGGTCTCCGCTCTGTCTGCCGTTGGACGCTTGCGCTCGGCGGTGGGTGGTTGGAGACTGGCCGCGTGGGCTTGGGTGGGAGGGGTAAGGGGTTAACCCTCTCGCGATTAAGCAAGCTCGCCAGGCGGGGGGACGCTCCTTGTCACGTGGAGTGAGCCCTCGGGGGGACGCTCCTTGTCACGTGGAGTGAGCCCTCGGGGGGAGGTGGCCGTTCGCGGCCTGCCGCCGGATCGTCGCGGATGCATGCCTTGAGCGATTCCCGCGTCGATCCACCAGGCGGTGAGGAGAGTGACCGCTGGTGTTTTAGTGGGTAGCATGGGCCCTTCTGGCCCGTGAATCCCACATAAGATCCTCCGTCTCCCCTAGACGGAGGGGTAGGTATAAAACCTTTCACCGCGTTAACAAAAAAAAAAAAAGGTAGCATCAACTATCTACGAATAGGGTTATATATCTGGCAGCACATATATTTTCAAAGTTTGCAATCTTTGTTATGATACTTTATCTTTATTGGCTCGGTAATGTTTATACGCTTTACGAATACCTTTATATAAAGATAACTGCTAGTGCTCGTATAGTTTGAATACAAGGCATGCAATATATAGTGCCATTTTTTTTCAAATAAATGTCTTTCATTAATTTTTTAAGAAATAATTTAAAATACTATAGAATTTATTAATCAAAGAAACATCGAATTTTATATGATTTGTAATGTTAATGAATTATGTATCTTTTTTTTTTGATCTGAAATATCCTGGTTGTTTTTTAATATTGGAATATTTGACGTCTTATAATTGTAAATGCGATTGACGTCAAGTGGTGATTGCACCACTCGTGCTACCAGCAGAATGACTTGAAATTGTGTCAATCATTTAATTTATTTCATAGGACTTTTTTTAATACTCGCATGGTGAAGAATTTTTGTATGACTATGGATTTAAGAATGTTCTATTCTACCAGTATAAAAGTTGTAACAGTGTAAAAGTATATTGCAACAAAAGTTCTTTGTGTCAATAGTGTGAATTTATCTCGGTGACCATACGTTAAGTATTTTTAATAATCCCACAACGTCATACATCGATGAAAGCTTTTTATTTCACAACTAAACATGAAAATTACTACTTTATTTGAGAAATTGATAATTTTAATATAATTTTATTTGTTGATTCTATAAAAAACTTCGTGTTATTCTCTTTCATGTACGTATTTTAAGATTAAAATTATTTTGAGTAGAGTATGTGTATATAAAGAACACTGTCACACAGGAACGCAAGGTAATATGATCAAAAATAATCCAAAATAACCAATGTGGATTCCTTTCTTTAAAATTTTTTTTTAACTATTGTGGATATTGTCAAGTTTGAAAAAAAAATTGGTAATAATATTACTGAAATAAATTATAATTATATCTTACTGATTAAATATTTACAGTTTTTGTAAAAAAATCATTCTTATTCGATACAATATAGAACAGGTTTGTTACATAATAATATTAGGCACATTATGACCCGTTGGACTTTTAATGGTCATAAAAAAGGTTCAACAATTTTGCACTATTTCTTCTCGATATTGATTTCATTTTGATTATAATCGCCGTTTCCAAAATCAGATACGCCACAATTCGAGCAGCCGGAATGTCTGAAAAATAATAAGAATTCATATTTATACTCCGTTTCTTTTGCAAAAACTATTAAAAATATTTTTAATTTCTGGGCAATTAATTATTCTTATAAAAGTAGATTACCCTTCATCGTTGTAGCCGCCGTTATAGCCACCGTAATCATAGTCATATAGCTTAGCCACTTTATTTGTCATACGTTTACATCTTGGACCGGAACTGAAACATTACGATCATTAGTCATACAATTATTACTCCAACCACAAAGAATCATTGACAATTTTATAAAATGTATATATTATTTAATATGAACAAACAAAAAAGTTGTATCTTACCAGGGTATGCTGTTGACCACGGCCAGCAAAACAAATAGACAAATAGTGAAAAAATATAATTTCATTGTGACACTATCGTATTTTACTTTACTAGGCAGCAGAAATAACTCAGTTATGGATCTGTAATAAACTTAAAATTGACTACTACATCTTATTTATACTGCTCTCTCGTCTGACTGAGTCAAGGGATCAACAGATAAAAAGTATATATTACAGTTTTATTCGACAAATTCCCAGGCGAATGTAATAATTAAGGAAACCCAAACGATAAGGGGATGGGGTTAACTAGGTAAAGTTGTTTTGACAAAATAAAATATTTGTAATAATAATACTCAAATACACAATCAATTTCATTGATGACTTTTTTATGGGTCTACGAATCTTAAAAGATGTAACTTTAGCTCGGAATTCAATAGAGTAAAGGTTAAAAATCGTTTGCCTATTTCATTCAGATTTTCAAATTTTTTTTTGTAATTAGAAAATATTTGAGTACGGGAAAAGGAAAACAAATTGTTTTCATTGTCCTTAAGATAAAATATTCGTCGAACCTTTATTCCGTGGATAAAAGGTCATTTGAGTTCTTATATAAATTCCGAAAATGCACGGTCACATGAACATGTGTAAGCGATTATTAGGCAGTTTTGAAGTCATGAACATTATTTAGATGGTTTCCTGTAAAATAATACTAGCTTGCTTTTTTTTGGTAAATGATTGGCGAGACGGAACGTGTTTACAAGTTTGCTGTAGGAGTAGATAAAATATAACAGAATAATCTTGAATAGATTAATGATCTAAATATGGGATTAACACGCAATAAAATTTGTCTTCAACTAAAGTACTTAGTTTGTATTATAATAAGTTTTCATTTATGAATATGTTATAACAAATCTTAGTTAAAAACATTTATTGTTCAACAATGACCGACAAACCAAGTATAAATATTTCAAAGTTTTTAAGATTCATAAAGCAATTGTGAAATAGGAGTCAATATTTGCTGTGTAAAATACGTTTCTATTTTTCGAAATATCTTTGAAGCCAAAATGATATTTAAAAGTGTGATTTTTTTTCAAAATTTACTCAGATTAAAAAAAATAGTATTGAAGAAATGTGAAATGAATGAAGTTAATGTAATGGTGTAAGTGGTTTATGAAATATGTAACAGTATATTTTGTATGCCAAAAACCAAAAGCTGGTGAAATATATTAAATTCTTAGTTTTAATTGTTTAAAATATTCTCAAATATTAAAGAATCTCATTTCGGTGAGCAGAGGCTTGAAATTTTCCCCATTAAGGGTCGCTAGTTTCAGTGTGTGTCTATGGGTAAGAGTGGAATGACATCTCATTTCGCGTCGTTTAATCTGTCGTTTTTCCATATTGAATGTATGTATTAATAATAAAATGAATCATCATTATCCTCAGCCTATCAGAGCCCACTGCTGAGCAAAGACCTCTTCTCACAATGAGAAGGTTAAAGCATTAATCACCACGCTTGCTCAAGTCGGATTGGCGATTTCAAACTTATGATTTGAAATTATACGTCCAGGTTTCTTCACGATGTTTTCCTTCACCGTATGTCAGTGTCAGTCACTCGAAAAAGATCATATTGTTACTTGCCAGGTCTCGAACCCGCGCCCTCCCGTATGAGAGGAGCGCCTTTCACCTCCAGACCACCACGACTTCCAGGCCAAAACCATTATTGGTATGTTTTCATTAATTTTATTACATTTTCAAGAGAAATATTAGAAATATCATTATTGACAGGAACGCGAAACGACAATTAATTTAAATAAATCTTAATTAAGTATGAGTTAATCCGAATACATTTGGCATAAACTAAATATTATAATAAATATGTATATATTCTTTTGCTTTGAAAGTATTTGAAAAAGGCGTATGGAAATTTAGGTTGTTTCAGTTTCGTTTTGTTCAGTTCATAAGTTTTTTTTTTAATCTACTGTACTACTATATATATTTCACGAACTACTTAAATTAAAATTCGTTTGTTAACTATGGTTACTTTTACTCTTTACAACTCTTTTTGCTTCTACAGTCTCGAGCGAATTAATAAAGAAGGTTGTATTTAGGTTCTATTCCAGTGTGTGTTAAAAGCTTTTGAATAAATATAACATTTTATTAATTGCATGCCACAAATCAGCTCGTCTAATAGGTACATTTATTTCATTTATAGTTGCACTATGCGCTTACTTGACGTATGTCTATGACACAACAGTGTGTAATTTATGACATGTTGCGGTTCAATAAATGGCTTTGAAACATAATGCGAAAGCAATAAATAACACTGTCGTTACGTTCCAGTGACGTCGATTGGCGTATTGAACGATGTGACCGTGAATCTTGTTTATATTTTATCGCATTGAGGTTTTAATAAAGTAATAGGATATGTGATGAAATATGTTTGTTTACGTACAAACTTGAGACAAAATTTTGAAGCCGTACCTTTATCACGAGTTTGCTTAGTCAAACTAAGTTCCAAAGTACTACACATTCAAGTGGTTCATTCATAAAACCCACATGACAGGAAAACGTAAATAAATAAATATAAAAACAGTAAAATATTTTCGTTTAGTTTGACGTTTTGTGATAATTGTACAAGTAACTTCAGCCAACTAATTTGAAATTTGGTATACATCGTTGAGACGGATGTCATCCTTAATTTAACTACGTCATCCGTGAAACATCAAGATATTGTTCTGTCCAACGTTGCGAAACAAGTAGTAAAATAGTAATCAAAAGTATTTAGTTTTAAAAAGTTTCAGATATTTTAATTAGGTAAGAATTTCGTTATTACTTACATTGTTTTTAGATTTGTTTTTATGTTTCCTTTTAGATATATAGTATACCTTTATAGTAAATTTCATGGTGGCCTGGAGGTTAAAGGCCCGCCTCTCACACGTGAGGGCGCGGGATCGAAACTTGGCAAGTACCAATGTGATCTTTTTCGAGTTATATGTACTTTCTAAGAGTATTTAGACACCACTGACGAACGGTGAAGGAAAACATCGTGAGGAAACCTGGTCTAATAATTAAAAAAAAAATTATACGATTGAAATCGCCAACCCGTCTTGAGCAAGCGTTGTGATTAATGCTCTAACCTTCTCCATGTGAGAAGAGGCCTTTGCTCAATAGTGGGCTCCGATAGGCTGATGATGATACCTTTCAGTCAAAACATATATTTTACAATGTTCTTTAATTTTATTCTATCGCGGTATTTATTGGTTCGTCAACAATTTATTATGAGTCTCAGGTATATTCCTCATGATAACGACATTTCTATACAATCACCTTCTGTGGCATGTGAGGAATTAACATGTCTGGGAAAAAGGACAGGGAGAAAGTTGAACAAAATATTCATATAATTGTAATATTTATTTATACTATTTTAGTTTTCAGAATTGTACAATGTTATAATACTAAATATATCTGTCTTATAATATTATGTAATGTGTTTGTTACATGATATTATTATGCAGATCATGACAAGTTGAACTTTTGATTGTCCTGTTAAAAAAATCATCCTATTCGACTCAGTATAATATAGGTTTGTAACATAATATTATTAGGTAGATGAGTTGAACTTTTCCTTCTCCTACATAATTGGTTTGATTATAAAATACAACTATTTATCTTCGATAGTGATTTCGTTGTGATTATTATCGCCGTTTCCAAAATCAGACACTCCACAATTCGAGCAGCCGGACTGTCTGAAAAATTAAAAGGATTTGTTTTTATACTCCGTTTCTTCGGCAAAAATAATTTTAAATAATATAATTTTCTGTACAACTCATTTTTCATATAAAAGTAGATTACCCTTGATCATTGTAGCCGCCATTATAACCACCGTAATCATAGTCGTATAGCTTAGCCACTTTATTTGTCATACGTTTACATCTTGGACCGGAACTGAAACATTACAATCATTAATAATAAAATTATTACTCCAACCACAAAGAATCATTGGCAACTTTTATAAGATGTATGTTTACTGTATTATTTAATATTAACAAACAAAAAAGTTGTATCTTACCAGGGCATGCTGTTGACCACGGCCAGCAAAACAAATAGACAAATAGTGAAAAAATATAATTTCATTTTGACACGATCGTATGTTATTTTGCAAAACAGCAGAAATAACTCAGTTATGGATCTGTAATAAACTTAAACAGCCAAGTATTGCTATTTATACTGCTATCCCTTATGACTGACACTGCAGGTCAAGAGATAAAATTATTTTATATCGTGGTATTTAAAAAATCCCAGACAAATGTCATAACAAAGAAATCCCACAACGATAAAAGCGTGTGGTTAGTAAGCTTAAGTTTAGTGGTTAAAACAAAAAATGATAATCCTAATATACACAATAAGTTTATTTGATGACTTTTTCTGCGTCTGCGGAACTTAAAAGATGTAAGTTTAACTTTTATTTCTATAGAGTTAGGATTAAAAGTCATTTGGCCTTTTCTTTCAGATTTTTTTATTTTCTATTTTGATATGCTTTAATTAATTTTATTACATTTCCTTGACAAATATTAGAAATATAATAATTTACAGGAACGCGAAACGACAATTAATTTAAATAAATCTTAATTGAGTTTGAGTTAATCCGATTACATTTGGCATAAAATAAATCAATACTAATATTATGATTGCAAAAGTAACTCTGTCTGTCTGTTACTCAATCACGCCTAAACTACTGAAACAATTTGCACGAAATTTCGTATGGAGATATTTTGATACCCGAGAAAGGACATAGGCTACTTTTTACCCCGGGAAAATGACGCATTCCCATGGGAAAATTCAGGTGGGCCGATCGCTTTTACGCCTAAACTACTGAACAGATTTAAGTGAAATTTGGTAAGGAGATACTTTGAGACTTAAGAAAGGACATAAGTTACTTTTGACCGCAGGAAAACAACGCATTCTCATGGGAAAAATTACTTTTCTGGCCAAGGAAGGAAAAACAAAAAACGTCGTATATAAAAATGTATTGCAGTAACTTATCTTCTTAAAATGTATCAACTTAACCTATGACAATCACACTTAGTGTGGCCTCATCCCATCTCAGCACAATTCAAACATACGTACAAAAAGTACAGCTCAGGTTTTTTCATACTACTATACAAAAAACTATCCAATGCTGACGAAGTCTCGGGTAAAAGTATTATAATAAATATGTATATTTTCTTTTGCTTCGAAAGTATTTGAAATAGATGTATGGAAATTTATGTCGTTTCACTTTTGTTTTGTACAGTTCGTTTGTTTGTTTCATTTCTGAAACAATTTCTAAGACTTGACTCTGTACTTATTTCACGAAATAATTGATTTCAAAATTCTTTACTTAACAATGGTTACTATTACTCTTTACAACTCCTCTAAGAAGGTTGTATTTATTTTTTTATTTCAGTGTGTGTTAAAAGTTTTTGTATAAATAGTTCATTATTTTAATTGTATGACACAAAACAGCTCGTCTAATAGGTACATTTATTTCATGTATGTCTATGACACAACAGTGTGTAATTTATAAAATCTTGCGGTTCAATAAATGGTTTGAAACAAAATGTGAAAAGCAATAAATAACACTGTCGTTACGTTCCAGTGACGTCGATTGGCGTATCGTACGGTGTGACGCTGAATCTGGTTTATATTTTATGACATCGAGATTTAATCCTAAAGAGAGACAAGACGAAGTCTTCTGTTGATTACCCAGAGGGTAAACCTGATATAGTAAAATAGATATTAATAAAATATGTAATTATTTTATAATTCCTAACAATCACCTTAGTGTGTTAATATTAACTTAATATAATTGAAATTAATGAAAATTGTTATAATATTAGCATTACATTTTACAATCATTTCTATCATTAGCTGAAATATAAAAGTTTAATTTATAAGTTCTTCATTTTTGTTTTGAATACAAGACATTTCAACTCGTTAGACTCTGCTCGCAAGCTTTTATTTAACAAGCAATGTGTGTCTGTAAATTTATTTGTTCGGGTGCAAACTTGAGACAAAATTTTGAATCCGTACCTTTATCACGAGTTTGCTTGGTCAGACTAAGTTCCAAAGTACGACACATTCAAGTGGTTCATTCATAAAACCCACATGACAGGAAAACGTAAGTAAATAA
Source organism: Danaus plexippus (assembly GCF_018135715.1). Classification (NCBI taxonomy): domain Eukaryota; kingdom Metazoa; phylum Arthropoda; class Insecta; order Lepidoptera; family Nymphalidae; genus Danaus; species Danaus plexippus. The sequence continues at coordinate 2,966,015 of NC_083554.1, forward strand.
ATATAAAAACAGTAAAATATTTTCGTTTAGTTTGACGTTTTGTGATAATTGTACAGGTAACTTCAGCCAACTAATTTGAAATTTGGTATACATCGTTGATCATCATCCTTAATTTAACTATGTCATCCGTGAAACATCAACATATTGTTATGTCTATCGTCGTGAAACAACTAGTAAAATAGTAAAATAAAAGGGTGTCCACAGGCTAACACGAACATGTACTTAGTTTAAAAAAGTTTTTGAATTTTTAATTTAAAAGGAATTATTAATTACCGATTATATTTTCAGAAATATTTTTATGTCTCTTTCTAGATATATAGTATATCTTTCAGTCGGAATATATATTTTACAATGTTCTTAAATTTTATTATATCACAGATTAATAATTTATTCATTCATCTAAATTTTTTTATGAGTCTCAGGTATACTCCTCGTGATAACGATAGTTCTCACCTTATGTGGCATAATAGGAATGAAAATTTCTAGGAAAAAAGACAGGGAAGACGGGTGAAAAAAATAAATATATAATTGTAATATTTATTTATACTGTTTTTGTTTTCAGAATCGTACAATGTTGTAATACTAAATATATTGCCTTATAATATTATGTAACATGTTTGTTACATATTATTACGCAGACTATGACCCTTTGGACTTTCAATTGTCCTAAATAAAGGGTTAAACAATTTTGCACTATTTCTTCTCGATATTGATTTCATTTTGATTATAATCGCCGTTTCCAAAATCAGAAACGCCACAATTCGAGCAGCCGGACTGTCTGAAAAATAATAAGAATTCATATTTGTACTCCGTTTCTTTTGCAAAAACAATAAAAAATACAATTAATTTCTGTGCAATTAATTATTCTTATAAAAGTAGATTACCCTTCATCGTTGTAGCCGCCGTTATAGCCACCGTAATCATAGTCGTATAGCTTAGCCACTTTATTTGTCATACGTTTACATCTTGGACCGGAACTGAAACATTACGATCATAAGTCATACAATTATAACTCCAAGCGCAAAGAAACAATGACAATTTTATAAAATGTATATATGTATTATTTAATATTAACAAACAAAAAAGTTGTATCTTACCAGGGCATGCTGTTGACCACGGCCAGCAAAACAAATAGACAAATAGTGAAAAAATATAATTTCATTTTGACACGATCGTATTTTACTTTACTAGGCAGCAGAAATAACTCAGTTATGGATCTGTAATAAACTTAAAATCGACAACTACATCTTATTTATACTGCTCTCTCGTCTGACTGAGTCAAGGGATCAACAGATAAAAAGTATATATTACAGTTTTATTTGACAAATTCCCAGACGAATGTCATAATTAAGGAAACCCAAACGATAAAGGCACGTGGTTATTAGTTATTGTTTGGTTTATCTTTCGTTCTTATCATTTTCAAATTAAAATTATTGATAAGTACGTATGTAAATAAAAATTGGGTTTTAAAGTAATGAATATAAATAATATTTCTAATCCTTACCTTTTAAAGCGATCTCTTTAAAGTACTCAAAAATTATAAATCTGTGGAATTGAAATGGCTGAGTCCATAGAAAATATTTTGTAAAGAAAAACAAAGAGATCATCTAAAAAATTATCAAGTATTTTATAAGCGAGAGAGGGAGGGAAATTCGGACAATTTTTCAAATTTTATTGACTTGAGGGTTATTATAATACAAGGTACTGTATAATTGTTAATTTGAACAGGTTCTGAGTCAAAAATATATTGAAGTGAAAGCATGATAAACTAGTTTATTTTATAAATCGATAATCGTCTGAGTTTTATTAATATTTCAATATATTTTCTTCTATTTTGTCTTTTAATGAAAAAATATTACTGTGAAGTGGAGCTTACAAGTAGATGGTCAATAAACATGAAATGAAGCCAAAGAGTTTTTTTTTCAATAATAATTTTATTAGGATTAGATATATCGCAAATGTAATTATGTTATTTTACAAAGGACTTGATTAATTTGTAGAATGAGTGTAGCTGGCTGGCATTGTATTTATATAATAGAATCGCTCTTATATACACGAAAGGTTGGTATAGATTAGTAAATATAATTCATTTTGCGGAAATATATTTTATACTACGAATAGTATTTTTTAAGAAAACTACTCCATACAGTAAAGTTATCTCAATGTGAGTCAGTTCAATTTATAAGTCTATAAGATAAACGTAGTCTAGAAATCGTTGATCTGAAAACTGATAAATATTCTAAATGATATTTCATTAACTCAAATTTATAATATTACGCCATATCTTAGGCTTTATCTGAAAATCATTTGCAATTTTCCAAAATACAATGGCAATGATATATAGGTGGCATTAATATCAGCTATATCAAATGGTAAGAGATTTCCGATAATTCTAAGAGCCATACTGAAATATAATATGTTTATATCCTTTGTATTATAACTAGCGAATAGTTATAAAAATATCCTGACAAGATCTTTTAATCAATAGTTACTTAACTTATATTCTGTCTATTTAAGATTCTCTGGTAATAATTTTTATGTATAAATAAAATTTAGTTTTTAAGTTATAAGCACAAAAATAATTGATATGTTTATTAAAGATGTGAAGATTGGGATTTAGTTTATTGAAACAGATCAGTTACACAGCAATGATTATTTATATTTGAAATTAAAATTCAAAAATCAGTCAAAGCCTTGATAGGAATAGATACATGTTTATTTCTTTTATTATAATTTATTTCCTGGCTTATGGTTTTGAAATTTAAGATATTTTGAATTTAAGTCTCGAGGATCAGTGGACTTAAAAGTCCGACCTTAATGCTTTGGTATTTATTAGAATAATGTTTGTAGGTGTTAAAGGTCTGAATCATTTTTATACACGAAGTTAGTTTTCCAGATTATTGTAAATTTTATTTCATATTTTGCAAAAAAAATAATATAGTAAATATAAAAAAGCTGCACATTTAACGGAAAGTTTTATATAAACAAATCTTTTACAGAGTTTAATATGTAAAAATATTGTCGAACTACTTCGAATGAAAAGATAATGAATTTACAAGAAGTTCCTGATTAAACATTAACCTGGCTTCAATCATTCCAGAAAAGAAGAATTTTTATTTACGTTCCTTAAAAAATACTTTTTTAATAAAGAACTATTTTTATGACGACTTAATATTAATTCTTGTGTTTAGCTAATTTATTTTTTTGATGCCATTTTCTTAGAAAATCAAAAGTATTGGTGTAGAAGACATTTATTAACAAAATATTTCATTAATGATTGTGTGTTTGTAATAAGGAGTCCCAAGACTACGTTGGACAAAAAAACCTTTTATAGAGATATCATTCCTTTTACGAATACAGACGAGGTCCAGGTGTTTTGTCTCCTTAGAATTATTTAATTTAGGAAGAAAAATAATAGAAAATTAGGAATTGAAATACGGTAGTTAGGGTTTTGAACGTGCTCGATCATCAAACTTAACTTTTTCTGTCTTTATAAAAATTATTTACACAAAAGAAATTTATTTAAAAGATTATATGAAAACTACGATTGAAAATAAGCAGCGCAGAAAAAGTATGACAATTCATTTGAGTTAGCAGTACATTAGATTAAATTTAGACAGTGCATTTTTGAAATCATTTTCTTCTCATTTTTTTTTACTTTAAGCATTCTTTATCCTTTTACGATATTAATATTTAGCAAAATAGATAAAAATATAATTTCGCATAGAAGATAAAAATGTTACAATTAATTCAGCTTCAATAAAATATTAGAAAATATATTGTAATGATTCCTAAAACTAGATTGAGAATAAGATATTTTATTCTCACACATGTATTTTTTGCTTCCGTACGCAACAACTTAAGTGTAATCTTCAAATTGTAGGTTATATTACACCTTGTTAGATAGTGCTAGATGCCTATCAGAATACAAATAAAAATGATAAAAAGAATCGTTTAAAAGCACTGAAATAAGAGATTTTATATGGACATAGTCGTACCTATGCATATCTTTATTACAAAGTATAACTTTGAGTTAATTATCTTAAAATATAAGAAAAAAATAATCAAAAATATATTTTTTATCTAGTATCGTGAAGTGAAAATGCTTATTACGGTAATATTTATTACAAATATATTACACGTATAAAATAACAATACTCCTTTGTTAAGTATTTTTAATTGCGTTAATTCAAAGTCTGTCCATTCCAAGGGTGTCAGGGTAAGAAAGTATTAGAAACTTGTTCCTTTTTGCTAATTAATCCCGTCGTGACAATATTTAAGGCATACTAATTGGGTGAGAAAATTCCTAATGCTTTTACAATATTGTTTGAAATAAGACTTGCATTTACATCACTGTATTAAAAGGATAATATTTTAAAGAATTTCATGTTTTATTTATCCATTAATAAACGATGAAAATATATTTTTGTGCTAAAAGTAACAAAAATATTTCATAATATAGAGAGTTCATAGTGGATGTGAAGACCGACGAAAATATAAAGTATGAGAGACTTGGAAACAATTTAAAGAAGTCGTAGGACAATATCAATTATGGTTAAGTATTCAGAAACTTTTTTTTAATGAAATCAGTATTGTCAAGAAGTTGATTTCTTTAAAATATTTATGTATATTAAAAAATGTATCTAGAAAGATTGTAAAACGTCATAAGTGAAAAGTAATTTGTTTTCACTTTTATCACAATTTACAAAATTGTATATGAATAATAACTTACTAGTTTCATAGATAAAATCCTTCAAAACGAGTCAATATTTCCAATTTAGTTATTTAATTTCGTTCTTTATAATTAATTAAGTTCGTTGTGAAGAGGCTTACGAGTTTCAAACGTTCTCAATAAAGTTTCATCTCTAATTAAGGATTCGTCGAATGCCTTCCAATACTACCTAATATAAGAGCTAAAATTTTTAATACTAGCTAATATCAAAACACGCCAGCCCAAACCTCTTTGAATGCTAACAATTCTTGTTGTGGTTAAGTTCGAAAGTAGTTATATTTTATATCATAATTAAAATTTTATGTTACATAGAATAAAATGATATCAAAGATATTTTCTTCGATACAAAAATAAAACCTAAGTATCAAATATGACCGATAATTCATTACTTAATTTATTACATATCTGACAACGAATGTGCCAGTGTTATATACATATTGATTGCAGTCAACTAAAATAGAAGCAATCGATAGGAGCTTCTTGAGGTCAAGTTTACGAAAATGAGTCTTATGTCGCTCATAATAAAACAGCAAGTATTATTTCATATACCTCAAATGTTTTTCTTGTTTATTCTTGTTTTCGGTTCGGTTTTTCCAAATTGTTTTATTAACACTATCTTAAATAACATTCTTTTCTTTTCTTTCGATTCTTCCATATTTAATTAAACGAATGGCTACGATCTGTTTGTGTAAGACCATCGTACAACTTAATTTAAAATAAAAATAATTTTTTGGCTCGTAATAGTTATATAAAATAGTTTTAAAATAAAATTAATGAGTTCACGGTTTCATAAGCTTAAAGATACAATATATATATATATATATATATATATATATATATATATATATATATATATATATACATATATATATTTAATACTAGATCATTATGATTATAATTGCTCCTAAATCCTTTATGCTAATCAATTCTTCATTTATCTATAAATTAGTTATTACTTAATAGAAAATAATGCTAGTTATAAGCTAAGTAGTATTTTTTGCTATCGTAAACAGGTTGTAAAATTATAATAACTTTGTTGGGTATGCAAAAGTTGAAGAGAATATACAAAAATACAAATCAATGATTGCTGAGAACGATGGCATGGATAATGGAACTTGAAACTATTTTGTACTAATTTATTTTTGGTCTGTTAATTTTAGACAAAGTTCTATAAATTCTAGGACAGGTTTTGTTTATTTTCATTTCAGACGGTAAATTTTATTTGTAGTCTCCGGTACGGATATAGATTTCTCTAACAGAAAGTCTGTTATTTGAATATATTTATAGTATGGTCTATAAAGAGTTTTGTTCTCTTTAAATGATATTTTATTTTAATGTTATAAATAGCTTTTGTCATTCCCAATAGAATCTGGAAGTCAAACAGCAGATATACAATGTCTGGCGATTAAAATTAAATGATGCATTACAAACATACATGTTATTTATTGGACATGTTAAGGAGCTACTCTAAGGGAAAAATATAAAAATATATAAATAACGAACAATGATTTTTAAACCTTATTATTTCGAGAAAATATTATTACCTTTTATATCCATAAAAAATGTCAAAGTTCCTTTTATTTTAAAGTAGTGGTTTCTTACAGTTCTGTTAACAGTTAACACTAAGTTAATAAAACAAAATTTATGATTATTTGAAATCGTGATAACTTTTACTATATTTATAAAGCATATTCTATAGGAAAATAAGAAACCAACCAAAATAAGAAAATGAAAAACTAAATATTTTTTTAATTTTAACAAGTTTATTGAACTAATGTGTTACGTTTTTTGTCATATCAACGTAGTGTCATTATAATAATGAATGTAAGAAGATTAACTATCAGTGTTTGCTCATTTAGTAATATGTCTAAAAAATTAGTTACTCCGTCATTTTTCACGACATGTTTGATGATTGTCTCAGTGTCGTGTGTCGTTTTGATGGAAAGTATTTTCTATATTGATCGTAATAAATAAAATAGGAAACATATTATGTTGAAATTTATAAAACTCTAATAATTAACTAGTTTTCAACCTAGGTTTGTATGTTAGATTGCGCTTCAATGTTACATAAATACAAATTTATCAAGCTGGATGTATTGAAGTTCATTATTGTTTAATATTAGGTCTCTTAAGCGTCTTGTTAAACATACCTAGTTCAAGCACATTAATCAAAAACCAATAAAGAACGTTTACTCACCTGTTTTCTATAAAACCTTTGAGCTTATAATATAGTCGAATAAGTAACAATGAAAAAGATCTTAATAAGTGAAAATTCATTTTGGAGAGATGATTAAATTTATGAAAATGTCTCTATATTTTCTAGTACATATTAAATTTTTTCATGTTTCAGAGAAACTCCGATGGAAATTTTCTGTTTCTAGGAATCCCGAGCACGAAAGTTCGCAACATACGAAGGGGATACGGTATTATCATATAAAGTGAAAGTCAAAGCACATGTAATATCCATTATCTCGGATGATATTTACGTGAGTTTGACGCGTCTGAATGCATTCTTTCGTTCTCAGTTTAGAACAAACCTTTAACAGTAACAGTTTAGATTTAAACAGTTTAGAACAACTAAATGAATTTCTGCTTGAATCAGTATACACTTTTATTATTATTATTAAACATAAACTGATTTTAAGAATAGTTAATGTATGTAATATTTCGACATTAATAATTTTGACGAGAATTCATTATGGTATTTTTTGGTTACGACCTGTTTCCCGGTAATTGTGATTTTGAGATTTACTGTTTTGGATATAGCCCTTCATAGAGAATGGACTTGATATATAAATAAATATTCTTGCCGTTCCAGTTCTCGGGATCTTGAGAAAATAATATTACGTGTTAATATTGTTGTTGTACAGATTGTTATAATTAACTTCTTTATGTGATGGTGAAATGACTGAACGTAAAATAGGAACTATGTACGAGACGTATAGCCTATGTACATCTTCTCCAACATTTCTCACCAGCTGTGTTTTAGATTTAGTGTCAGCTTGGTGACCTCTTGGTGACCTCTTGGTTCATCCATCAGGTTTGAGGTCGGTAATCCCTTTTGTGGAGGAAATATACACAGATCTACTAATAATAACTTATTTAAACAAGAATTTTATGTGGCATGAAGCAGATTATGAAAAATAATTAAAAGACAATTTATTCCTCATTATTTTATAAAAATAAATTGAGCTTTTTTAAAATTTTGTATTTAAAGGTTCTAAAGTGATCGCAACTAGTATGGAATTATGACTTATTAATGTAAAGTTATAACCCACATGATGTTCAAATCTGAAATAGATAAAATAACAAATAAAATAATAGTAAAATCTAACTTACATTTAATAATTAATTTAAACAGTGTAAATATAAGCAATAAATAACTAGATCAGGCTGGTTTTTCACATCTTTCTTACAAAGAAGGAGAATGAATATATCTCTCTAAATTGACCTTAGCAAAAGGTGATGTTAAGACTTAGAGAACAACGAATTTAAGGCGCTTTTCAAATATGCTGTCGTGGCCTTAAGCTAACAAATAAATGTTGTCTACATATAACTATTTTCACACAGGTTAGTGTTGTTTCAGCATGATTGGATAATCCTTAGTTAAAAATAACATTCACTGCTACATTTCTGTATCTATGTGATCTTTATTTTATACACTGTTTTAAAAATCCATTATACTCCCACGTTTGATTAAATATTTTTAGAACCATTTTCCTCTATAAGTATTTTTTAAATCCATAAAAATACATTTTTGGGTATTATATTTTGAAACATCAATTTAATCTTGCAATGAAGTAATATTTTTGCTTTATGTGTAGTTTTTGTATGTTATATGTATATAGATTCTGGCGATCGAAAGAAAAAACGAAATTCCATAACATACTTAGGGAAGGACTTATTTACCGATAAACAGGAAATTTTGTCATTTAGTTAAGGAAATATTATTTTTTTATCAACATGTATAAATAACATTCGATAGACGTTTACAAAGAGTGCAAAAATGAATAAAAAATAATAATATCTATAACTTTTTATTGAAGCATTTTTTGCGAATATGGTGATTTAAAACTTGTTTATATTTTACGTAATAGATTTGAATTATAACCATGCTATGTTAACAAAACAAAGCAAAGGACCCATGTCAACAGTCAAATTCTGTCAGAACATTACAAACTATTCACGCAGTGTATTTGTCGTTATATTATAAGCCTTATGACCATTCAGTTATGTCTTTATGCTATCAAAGCCTCATACATTTATACAAAATTCACTAACAAAAACCATTCACGTGTCAGGCCGACACGTGTATCGTATTAATTTAAAAAAAGATATAATCTGTATTATTCTGACATTGAACATTTCTGTGAATGTGTGGGCTAAAGAATGGAAAATTGTTCATTTTCTGTTATACGTATACATTAAGTTTAGGTAATTAACCGAGCTCATATTCATACAGGTTTGCATGAACGTTGCAACATTATTTTAATAGCGTTATGTTTTTTTTAGCCATAAATTTATAATTGCAATAAATGAGATGTTAAACATGAAGTGTTGCAGAGGCGAATAATTGCATATTTGTCATTAAAGGTGTGGGATATTTGAAATGTTTTTTATGCTTAGTTCAATACACACCTAATTACACGTCTTTCAGATCTTTTGTAGGTATTGCAAGTTTTAATTAATTAATACAGTTTACTTTAAATTACGCCGATATGTTGAAAATTATAATTTAATAATTTTATTTAGGAAAGAGTTAATAGGCTTTTCCTAAGTGAGCTTAACATCTAAGGTTATATTTTTACTTACCATCAGTTGGCATAATATCAAAGTACTATCAATTTCTAATAAAAAATTCTCTATTTCAATAATTTAAAATCATTTCGTAGTGAGATTTATAACATTTATACTGTTTGCAACGTTTGTCCCAACAATGATGCCCGTGATAAATAACAATAATATTTTTTATAGCACTTAAATAGAGAGTTATGAACACATTCGCTATTTATGGACCGTTAAAGTATTATTGGGAGTTCAAGTATGAGTCGCTGATAAAACTACCCACGAAACCAATAAATTGAGTTATTTCAACTTAGTGTATGAATGTTTATAATCATCGTTATAATCTTGGTAGTAGCTTATCGTCGTTCTATCCGAGTCTAGACTTATTACCAATATTTTATAGCTAGAAGATATTTTTAAATAAAGACGAGATTTGCTTTACCAAGCTATGCAGTTAAATTTGAAAAAAAAAATATCGTAAAAAATATTTAAATTAGTCCACTAACATTGTGTATTTATAATGTGGGTTCCGCGTGGGGAATCAGTCATAAAAGTGCAAAGGCACGTTCCCTTAATTCATGGATTGTATTCCCAACAACATCTGTAATGTTGTAATCTCCTTTCCCTTGAACAAATAGTTTACTTACGATATACATTTTATTATGTTATATATTTGTATCTCTATTAATTTTGATGATAAGATGGTAATTCATGGCCTTGCAAGTAAATAATATTATTGGAAGTCAAATGAAAAATTTTGATTATATTTTTTTTTACGTATCGTATTTCGTTTTCGTATACAAATTACATTCAGGTGTCTGATTCTAGATACTTATTTTTGTTATATTTATTTTAAGAATACTAAATAAAATATTTGATATTTTTTTTAACCTCGATTTTTTTCTTTTCAACTCTAGTAAATTCCGTAGTCGGTATGATATTTATATTATGTTGAAGTAGAATTGTTTAGATTCGTTACAACTAAAAAAATTGTTGGTATTTATCTCAGAAATAAAAAATAAAGCGTTTGTATTGTATTGAAACTTAACTAAATAAAAATTTCAAAGTAACATTTTAACGAGATCTCAATGTAAATTGTACAAAATGAAGTAATCACGATTCCATTAGTTCAAGTCGAAGTTCGATAAAAGAATTAAGCGGAGTTTTAACTAATTTTCTTAATTTCTTTCCCAATAGAACTGTTCCTCTAGAAATATTCTTTTTTTGTTGATGGTAACACATTGTAACCTTAGTGCTATGCGTAACAATAAAATCCCTTAAAACTCAAATTAAAATTATTGATAAATATAATTGTAAATTTACTGAAAAGAGAATCGAGCAATGCTAAAGCGTTCTTATCAAAAAAATGCCTAAAAATTTTACTAAGTTTTTCGGGTAATTACATAACCTCTACCTGTGATCACGGTTGCTGTAAAAGGAACGTGAACGTCGGGTTTAGTTATAAAATAATAGAAACGCGTAATATTCAAACACTTTAATTTCATTAAAATGAGTACATGCGAAAATCTTAGATATCATTAAAATATTCAGGGCTAAGGATAATGTTAAGCGCTTTCTAGTTGCTCAATAACACGCATGAATAAGTGAGAGATGACATATTTCAGTAAGTAAATAAAAAACATTATTAAATGAAACTACGAATTCGGATTTACGTCGCGATTTATTTCATTATTTTACATTTTAACTGACGTTACGGTTACTATACAGGAAATACGATATCAAAATTATATTTAATTTTCGTTTATTTTTCATGGACATTAAAAATGTAGTATAATTTAAAAAGTTAAAGGTCAAAATTTCAAAGTATGATAATATCAATTACGTTTCGCTGAATATTATATAATAATTTATTAAAGTAAATCTCTATAAAATATTAATTATAATAAACTGCTTATTGGAAATTAAAATATCTTAATCTACTTGAAAAATATTTATTATTTGATACATATAATACGAATTCAAGTTACTCCTACCACATTCTAGCTGTCGAATAACAAGGACTGTTGTAATATTCAGTGTAAGCTGAGCAGACATTGCCAGATGTGGTTACTCTCGACGAAGCCTGGATGATGCTGCATACATATTTACATTCCGAGATGATTGAAGAGCGTTACATCTGTACTAATCTTAGTACAAGCAGATTAGTTACAAAATCAAGATTTTGTGACTGATCAGTATTTCATATAATAAACATTAAAATGGATTAAATATCTTCTCTAGGCTATTATTTCAAAGATGAATTTATAATAAAATCTCAACACAGCTTTATAACTAGCTTTATATTCGAGGTGTTTTTGTTTGATTAATGAATCCAATGTGTTATATAGAGTGTTAAATTTGAAGTAGCTATAGATGATATCTGTGGACGAACTGATTTTTTTTTATAGAACCCGTAGCAATGGCCTTTGGACGCAATGGAAGTAAGTTACTATTAGCAAGGCTCGCTTGCAAAAATATGCGAAGTGAAAAATTTACAATTTTCATATTCTTTATTGAACGTAATTCTTTCTGTTTTTAAAAAAAAAAAATACTACATTCTAACAAAATTTTTATTATAGTGATAATTAAGTTAGGGAATAGTTCTAGCAATTTTTTTCTTTATCAAACTCAGATGCTTATACGTCCTGTTTTTTATTATATACCACTTAGTACGTAACTATTAATTATATGGAAATGCAGTAAGGTTGAGATAATGCCTTTTTTATTTTGCATTTTATTTGCGCCACATTTATTTCAATTGTATCATTAAAATAATACAAGGTATTTTTAATATGATAACAGTAAAAGTACATCAATAAGTAAATAGAAGATTGTCCTCCCGTGATTACTCACATTTGTGTGTCTGATGAATTTAATAGACCTTTTTCATGTCACATATAGAGGTTGCTTTACTAATGTGAGATTTTTTTATGACTTATTATTTCTTATTCACATGAAAGTGAAATATAATTAAGTTAGTTGGCTACGGACCTTGCGATCTGTTTTTCATTACTCTGTGAGGTATAGATTTTAATTGTGTTTTTCCGTTCCAAAAACCGATTATCCATGTTCATTATGGAATAGTTGATAATATTTTTTTTATTTTTTGGGTATTCCAAAAATATAAATCTAAGAATATTTTGGAGTAAAATTATCACCAAGAACCTTCTTATTTTAAAAACATAGGTACGTTGTAGAAGCACTCGGTGCTAGTATTATCATATAAAGTGAAAATAAAGACACGTCTAACAACCATTATCTTGGATAAAATTTAGATAGCTTTGACAAGATATTTTTGATTCCACTTCACTGCTTTAATATTGTATGTGATACTACAATACTCTTAAAATATGAATGAAATAAAACAAATTCTATAATGTTGAATCAACAAGAAGATATTGTTTAACTTTCATAATCTTGTTAACTCTGAATTGCAGAAGATGAATGATTTTAATAAGAATACTACATATTAATTTATTGAAATCATAATAAATCTTAATTTAAATTTGAAATAATTACCGAAAATTCAACGAAATCAACTTATAAACAGAAAAGTGTCAATGGATGAGAAAATTCCGCTGACATATAAGAAATTAATATAATTTCTTTATTAAATAAAAATTTAAAATATAAAAAGATCTTTGTTATATTATTTCAATATATATAGAAATAGAATAGATGTTTGCAAAATAATGACTAACGTTATTTACTAGAGTTTGAAAATAATATTTTTATTTCCTAGAATTTCTAAATAAAGGCCGATTTCATAAAAGATTTTATTAAAACAGGGCGTATAGCAATATTTTAAATAAAGTAAATATTGAGTAGGTGTCGTATTATATAAGATTAATACTCTATATCAAGGAAAAAGTACATAAAACTATTTGTTTGTTACAAACAAATGAAAAAACTTGGCAATTTATTTATAGGACGTTGGTAATATGTTATTATCTAATAACGTTCCTTTAGCTAAACACATTATTGCGTGATAACCGTTCTAAAAATAAGTTACATTTTATTTCATGTATGAATGAACAGCGTGTATGGTGCACGTTTTAATTACACAATACATTTTTGCCGTTACATTATCAGCTGGCAATGACAATGTGGTTTTCATTTCGAATAGCTTTCATTTATAAGAATAATATTTGTGTTGGAATTGTTTTTTTTTTTTTTATATTAACAAAGTGATTTTTATTTTAAAACAAGGATGTAAGGAAAAATAGAACGATGAGAAAGATATTATTCTTTTATATTTAGAGAAAAAGTAACTATGAGTTCATAATAATTGTCACATAGAAATTGATTATACTATAACAAGTGGCGCTTTCCGTGCTTTACCAATTAAAGTATGCGATTATCCTTAGATTTTTTTTTTATACTGAATATAATTAATTATAATACGTAACCATTATAATTTTAATGGCGACATTTAAGTATCAAGTTTTATTTGAAAACTATAAATACAGGCTTCAGCCGTTTTGTAAGACATTACTGGAAGTAACGCTGAATATTGAAAAACATATCTTAAACTGGAACTAGAACACTTCACCCATGTGCTTTAACTGTGACGGTGGCTAAGAGCTATTTATTATTAATACTTCAGCTAAAATAGACAGACGTGATCGATATCACAAGTGAAGATAACCCGGGCTTTTGCATACGTAGCATATTTGTATGACAGGTCAAAGCTGTTCTGTAACTAAGTTAAAAAAATATAGTAATAATAAATATCTGAAATCGGAAAATATGTTTTTCGTCCGTTTAATACATTAATATATTATTCTTCTATTTAAAATTCATTGATATATATATATATATATATATATATATATACATATATCGTTTGTTGTCATTGGACTGCAGCATGTCTAAGACCAGCCATTTATAAGTTGTCTCACAAAGAACAATTTCAAAGAACCTTCTGTGGACCCATTTATTTATTAAATATTTGTTGCATTAAGTATTTTATGCATAATAGGTTAATTCTAAATTATCTATTCAAAATAAATGGCAGGAAGAGATATTGATAGAAGAGTAGCATATAAGTCATATAAACAGCAAAATATCTGCTTACATATGTATCAAAGTAACAATAATAATGAATAATGAATTCTAAATAAAGCTTCATAGTAAAATAAATAAATTAATTAAATAATTATACAATATGTCTAGCATAATAATATTTTATAAACAAATTAATAGTACCTACTACAAAACGACACTACAATAATATCAGACACTTAAGTTTTACATTTGTTTATATAGTTGGAGCTACATCAAGGTATCAATTTAATGTAAACAAAAATGAAGTTGTATCTAAAACGATCGATTAAAATATTTTCTCTTTAAAGGTTATACAATATTTTTCTCTAAGCCCACGGGTTCTTCGAAGACATTCATGTTCATAAATTTCTCCGTGTGTACCATCGCCAGTAGTCATATATTTTGTGTTCTAAACGTAGCTTGGGAACGATGTCTTATCAACGATAAGACTGTCTTTTGTACTTTTCTCTCTCTCTATATTAATGCTTTTGCCTATTTTCTCTTATATTTTACATGAAAGTACCCCATACTTTATATGATATATTACTTAAAGTTACTTACCTAAATACATATAACGCATAAATAACGTTATTGCATTCTATAGAAATAAATAAAAGATGTAATATTCGCTATAACCACCAATTCCTCTTTCCTCAACAATTAAGGCCGTCAACGCATCCGCAACACATCTTATGTTGCAGAGGTTCATGGGTGACGGTGACTATTGCCCATCAAGTAGACCGTCTGCTCCTATGCCACCTTTCTCATAAAAAAACGATATAATTTACGAAAAGTTCCTTCAATACAAAAACTATTTTTTTATTTTAATTTTTTTTTAACTAATACCATTGGCAACTTTCATAATTAAATGAAAAGTCGGCTTATGTAACCTAAATATTAGAAATATGTTGTTATATGAACTACATAGAATTCATTTATTAAAATATTTTCACTGACATAAGCCATTCACGTGTCGTGCCCGAGGCACATGTATCGTATTTATTTAAAAATAGCTATAATTTTTCATTGTGTAACTCAGGAGGAGCACATCACGAGCTTTTCATTGTATATTCTTAGCGGAATATATTGCTATATATAAATAGACATAATTCTTGTATATGATACAATTTTACTAACCTTAAAAATGTGTTTTTATTTTTAAAAAATTATAAATTAATGCCTCTTATTTAATATATTATACATTTTCATACAATAGTTTTAATATCAAACTAATGTTTTGAAAAGGATTTTTAAATACCACTGAGTATAAAATAAATTGCTCTATAACATTACAAAATAAACCTGAAATACACTAAGAATATTTTTGCCAATCCCTCGCATTGCGGTGATCGATAAAACTTAAAATCTTTTCGGTGTAAGATGATGTGTGATATATTACTTGAGCGTGGCAGTTACCACGCGCTCAGAGAATAATCTTTGGGATATTATCAAGTCCTTCCTGTATTTTTATAATGTGTTCAACACTAGTTTTTGAGCTCGAATTTACCCGCGTCATTGCATTTTTGGATTCGGAGAAAAATATATGAAGTGTATTAAAACAATTTATATGGTAACCATCTGACAGCTTAGTATGTCTCAAGCAAAATACAACTGTTATGCTACAATCCTGTGGAAAATTTACCGCTTTTCAGGTATATTATAATTAATAACTCATGTCTTATTCTGCTATCTAAGCTATATACCTATAAAATTTCTTTCAATTCAGTTTAGTAGTTTTTGAATGAAAGATCAACAAACATTCACACAAACATCTTTTGAAACTTACACATTATATTGCTAGTAGAATTAATAGGCCCTTACTTTACATTACATTGTAAAATTACGTAACCTGTTTCTATGTAATTTTTTTTAATAGTATTTTGTAAACGCTGGAACGATAACGTCACTAACAGACGTCAGTGCTTATGATTTAATGAATTATTCTATACAACTTGACCAGACCGTTAATTATGAGTTGTTGGTAGGACTTTAGGTTTTAGTTCATTGTTCGTCACCTATTTTATTGAATTGAACTTACAATCAGAGACATTTTTAATAATAGATTAATCTTTATATTATATATAACTAATTAATTTTAGTTATATGCAAATATAAAACAGATAAAATGTAGAAATAATATAAATGTTAAGTAGAAAATGTTTCCTAACAGTACAAAAGCACGTCTTCTAAATACCGGTATTGTATAGATTTCAGAATCTGAAATATCTGAAGACCAACAACTATTTGCTTAGCAAATTTAATCATAGATTTGGAATTCATTTTTACTAGAGCTTATTTTACATTGTTCTTCTTAAAATACACTCAGTTTAAGTAATTATCTACTGTGATATCTTTAACTATGTGTTTTTGTGTATATATTTGTATCATAATATTTCACTTTCTAAAATTTCTAATAAAACAAGTGAAAAAAGCACATTAATTTAACGAACGTTCTTAAAGCAAGGCATTGTGATTTATTTTAAAATTCGTTAAAGCTAAATCATTTTATTACACAATATTATCGAAAATAAGATTAACAATTTCTTTTTAATATCTTTATAATTTTTCAGATTAGAACAAAGTTAAGATACATATATGACAATTCATTTTTTTATAAATTTGAATTAAACCAAAAAAGAATTTATGAAATAATACTCCGCAACTTTTATATACCAACAGATAATTTAAAATATATATTATAGCAAAAAATTTCATTACTTAAATAAAAATGAAAAGCAATAAAATTGTTATTATTGCTTATCTCGTTAAAGGAAGGAATAAGATGGGCGTGGCAAATTGCATCTGAAGATATTACAGTGCTGAATTATCTAAAGAAATTTATCAAATATTAGACTTTTTAATTAAAGAATTTTTTTATTCCTAGTACCAATAAGAAACGTTTAATATATCTGTAATACATAAATCTATGTACAATTTCAGGTTGCAAAGATCAAAAGCACTTTAATAAAGATCATTAAACTTTTGCGTAAAAACGAAGAATTAGCAAACTAGTGCCTAGTGATAATTGATTTTAGTTACTTAGTAAAGTTTAGTAATTAAATAGTCAAATATTCAATTTAGAAGGGACCAGTCGAGTGCGATAAATGTAATTATTGAACTTATTAGGCGAGCTTCATTTAAAAACTTTTGCACTTAAATTTTCAGTAGTTGTATGAGTACAAAGAAGCTCAAAATGCGTAAGCGATTTCAATTTAAACTTCATTCATTACAATCTTATGAAAGTAATTTTATTAACTAACTACTGTAAGTTGTACCACCTATTCCGTTTGATCTTAGAATTTCATTGTTATACTGGACCTATTTTTCAAGTACATGATAATAGTAGAAACAAATATTTTTATTGTTCATATTCGACATTTGTACAAGCACAATACAAGGTTTGCTATAATAAAGTTAGTAAGTTGATAAAGTAAAGATTTTTATCATTTGTACGAAATTACTGCACTAAAAACTTATTGGTTAAGTGTGAAAAGTTAAAAAACTTTTCATTTGAACTGTTGCATCCGTTTTTCCTCTTAATGTGCGGTGGCGTACATGACGACTAATAACATTTTGTTGACAATCCACTGTGGTGTGACAGAGACAGAGATGGAAATTACAAGAGCTGTTATTTATCGAATATATTTTATAAAAAAAATATTCAAACTTACATTTACATAATGATCACCATAACTTTTGTAATAATATATACAACTTTATTAGTTTTATGATTAAAATCATTTTCATTAAGTCGTTTTATTAAACAGAGTAATTAAAGCATATTATCTAAAAAGATGTCCAAGATTATCGTTTTGATTAGAATTGTTAACATGTTTTTAATTTATTAGAGGATACGGTTTAAGTTATTCACTTGGTTGCGATATAATTTCAAATAAATTAAACTTTATAGGTTTACAATAAAATTATCAAAAGATTATTTTAGCGGAACATATTACATCATGATGATGTTATTTAATGTAACAGCTCTATATAGATCCGCTCACCGCCTTCGCGTTGGGGTTAGGGACGTATAAGGGCGATCGCGGCACTTCTCTCCTCATTCGCGATCCAACTCGCCTCCCGAAAACTCGGGGTGGCGTCCGACCTATCTGACGTCTCTACTACCGCGCGCGTATGTATATGTTTTACATTATATTATTTTACACTTAAAAAAGAATTTCATTAAGTGTTTTGTGCCAGATACCGGTGAGTTCTGTGTTTTGGTGGATTTTCTATAATGAATTAAATATATTCATTGTAATATTATTTATTAAAATTTAAAATTTATAATCACAGTGTGAAAACGTAAAGGGGTATTTATTACTCAAACTCTTTGTATGTTGGTTCTGATGTTATTCAGGAGGCGTATAATGCCGACAGCTATTAATAGACACCCTAAATTATATGTATCTATTTCAATATTCAAACATTAATTTTAACCAACATTTTGGTACATTTAGCTTATTATTGTATATGCGTAATTTTCTTCTGTAATGTCGTGTTTTGTAATAAAAATGAAGTTAGTAAAATAACAGTTATGTTCAGTAATATCCAAATTGGAATCCAGCAGTGTCGTTTTAAATATTCTTTGTATTATAACAAATTATTAATATTGCCTTTAAGTAATTAGCTTCAGTCACCAGGGGTATAAAATACGAAATTTGTTTTGATAAAAACCACGAAGGTTAAAATTTTTCATTAAAATGATGATTAACATTTTTTATAAATTGGGATATAAAGATACAATAATTTTTGCTAAAGTAAGTTAATGGAACTCACAATTTATTAAAGTCAATGAAGATAACTGATTATTGTTAAATCTAGCTTATCTCATAATACAATATAATTAAAAACAAAAAATATTTTTTCACTTAAAATCTACTATGCTTATTTTTGCCGTTTCGTACTAATATATTCATAAAACTACAATTTACTGGTAATAACATATTTTATTTTATAACAGTAACATTTATATACATTTTTAAGTAATTTAGTTCGAATATTACATTCTACTCGGAATAACTTCATAAAATAATAATCATCTATTGAAATCCAGATTTTATGAAATTCTCGGAATATAATTAACAAGCTGTTTTTTGGTCAAAATTCTCGTTATATACAAAATTACCTGAAAAACGATCCGGTGTTTTTGTAATGGACCAAAAAACTTAATACGAAACCAAATTATTCAGTAAAAATAAATATAATTATCTATGTAGTTTTAAATATACGAAATATGTCATGTTTGCTTCATTACTTAATTTCTTTGCATCATTTTCATAAGCTCGAGTGGCTGTGCGTGGTTAAATGTAACTCTAGTGTGGCATTGTATGTCGGTTCGTTACTTTACCTTATCCAGGGCTAAGTAAAGTGATGGTTGGCACGCATCTTACTCGTGAACGGGTGCCATCTTGATTACTAGTGGGCTAGAATTTTAGTACGAGTTGTTTTTATTACGTTGTTTAATTCTCAGAGCCTTGATACGGCAATTTAGGACTTCGTTGCTGTTAAGCGGCGTAATTAGTTTCGCATTTTTCACTATTTCAGTTTTCAGACGCCACTAAAGCTTTAGCAGTTTGAATTATTTGTTCTAGAATTTGATTTTAAAAACTTGAGTCCTGTGTAATGGAATTTTAACTTTGAGGGGTTATAAAAAAAAGTTTTTTTTTTTTTTAGTACATACATACAGTAAAAAATAACCGTTTCGTTTTTGAATAAATACGTCTACATATACTGTGTATTTATAGCAATAAGTGAGTCGACAACAAATTGTAATTAATAAAACCCAGTTCATAATTCTTTTACTACTTAAATTCTTGTCACAATAGCTTTTGGAAAGGTGTTTCCATGTATTTCAAAGCTTGCTCATTACATTCAAAGAATATATAATGATGACTTAGTTTACTTACAAATTAAGAAGTTGACTTACGATTATTTCAAGATTTCTCTTTTTATTATAAAAAAGGCAATCTTTTACCTTCATTTTCTATAAGTATATTAACCAATCATCATATCTCTCCTCTTTCTAATAGAAAAACTTAATTAGTTTAATAATATATTTGAATATAACATCGAAGTTATAAAATAATAATTGATTTATGATAAATTATAAGTAGGTATTTTATTTCCACACCGAGAGAATTAAAGACTGGGCTTTGTTAGAATAAAATAACACCACGTTCAGAGCAAAGTTACTTTTTTCATACGGCTCCAACAGGAAACTATCTATCGCACTTCGTGTGTGCATTGTTCGGCTGCTTAGTTTATTAATAGTTGTAAATTAATGTATTTAAGACTCTATTTTCAGTATTATAGAGAAGAATTTACAACAGCATACTTCTTTAGTGCTATAAACGGGCGGATTAGTTTAGAAAGCTTACTAAGTCACAATGTCATATGCAAAATTGTAGCAATAATAGCTATCACTTCGAGAGTTTTTGAGAAACATTACGAATATTAAGAAAGAAATTAATGAAACAAAAATGCAATTGATTTTAATTAAGTGTTGAAAACACTTTACAAAACTATGTGTAGTTAATGGAATGGTTAAAAGTGTACCTAAATAATGCTTGACATTTAATTTATAAAATAAAAAAATTACTTCTAACTTACATGATGTTTCAGTTTTAGCTTCGAAATAATTAAAAGAATTGTTTTCTTTTTCAAATATAAGGCTGTTTTAGATATGGAAGATGTTTATTCGTATTACAAATTGTAAAAGATATATTAAAGGAAAAACATATTATGTCATAGCAATAGATCGAGTTGTAAGATGGCAGACTTACTGTATACGTAAATTAGATTTCTAAACGTTGAAGGAAGTTGAGACCAAGTTGTTTCAAGTTTCAATATTCAAGCCAGGACAATTTATAGTTTACATTGATATGAATTTGTAATATGATGTGTTTCTGTTCAATGAAAATATAATTGTTATATTGTTAGGCTTGCAAATTTTAAAGTTTAAATATTATTGGTTCCATAAAATTAGAAGTTTTCTTAGAAAAAAATATAGACAACACCGGTTTATATTGTTTGGTATTGAACTAATTTTTTTCTTTTTTATAATAACATCTCTTTTTAATTATCGATTTTTAGCATCTCTTTTTATTATTCCACAAAAAAATCAGCAAATAATTGAAAAGAATATGCTCAAAACGTTTTGTAAGAGTTTTTGAAATTTAACAAATTGGTTTATAAACTCTATTCAGCAAAACAAAGCCCAGAAACTTTAAGCGCACTTAAGACAAAGTGTTGGTGATTTAAATACCTGTTAGTTCCAATTTTAAAACTAAAATTCCGTTTGGTTAAGTCAAAAAGCTTAAATTGTTACCGACTTTTTTCTATCAATCGCCTTATAATATATAGATAGAATATATATTAGACTTATGTATATATGCTATAGAAAAGCCTGGTAAATAAAAAATTACTGCTATTACGAATAGTAATAGTGAATATTATTCTAATAAGAAAGTCACAAACACGAAAATTGTGGACAAAAAACGTAGGAAAATACTAGAATGACCTGCCAATACCGTTTCTAGGTCGTGTTCATGCTATTGCATCTGTATTGGATGATCTAAACACTACTGGATATACGCCAGATCTCTTATTGACTACTTTGTTTAGAAATTTCCCTCTAAAAATATATTTTATTTACAACACGTGTTTTCGTGTAGTAAGTAGGGTTTTTTAATACATTTTTACGAGATTATTTAAATGTACGCATAATTTGATAATTGTACGTACGCAACGAAAATATTAATAGCTACCATGAATTATATAGGTTACTGAAAAGTTGAAAGGATTTTAAGCTTTCTTAAAGGGTAATAATTCCATTACGTTGTTGAAAAAACATGGCGCTAGATGAAGCTCTTTAATAAAGTAATGATTAAATATTGAGATTTCTTGATGTATTTTCAGAAAACCGGAAGAATAGATTGTTTTTTTTTAATACAACTTCTTTTGTATAGAAGTAGCTTGTTAGTGTTAAAGATAAATTAATAACTCAAAAAATATTATGGTATTTATTAGAAACCTGAAACATTTAAATTCTAAATGAGGTAAACTTATTTACTTTTGATTTTATTTTAGTTTCAACCTAACGAATTTTAGCTTTTCATTCACATTCTGAACTTTTAAGCCTTTTTTATGTAGGTTCCATAAATAAAGGCTTAAAAGGTTTATTCCTCTCTTTCTGTAAGTTCATATGAAGTGCTATGAAAAAGCATGCGAATAGTATTTACATTCGGAAAATAAAATTCGTATTCGTACTTGTGTAGAGAAATTAACAGATTTAAACAAACGCCATTGTGGTAGGAAATAGTTGCGCGGATGTAGAGAAGGATATGTATATCTGTTTTGTTTGCGAATTCTTCATGTTCTCTCAGGAGTTGTGTTTTTATATAATGAAAAAGTATTAATAAAATAACAAAAAGTCTAGAAGCTTCTAAATCATTAATTGTGATCTGTTATGTTTCAATTTATATTTTACACAATTATTAGTGGTTTTACCTACAAATACTTTATGGAAAAATCTATTGGAGGTTTCTTTTTATTTCAAAGACGCCATTAAGGTGTGACTTGCTTAAAATTCATTTGACTTTAGCAAGTTAACAAAATCTTTTCGGAATGCAAAAATGTTTGAATGATGTTACAGAAAAATCTTTCAATGTTCATTGTTATTCCTGTAGTTAATTATGAACATTATGCTGGATGATAAAATATGCACTAAAGAAAGCATTATCGGAATGTTTTAAGTAATTTCAAATATTTTTAATAATCTTTGTTTATGGATCTTATAAATACATAAACGCTTTTACATATTTTCACTATTAAGTAGGGTTTTGAATAAAATCGCAAGAAAAATAAAATCTTAATTGAATAGTTTCGTGCTTCTTTATGTTTTTGTTATTTTTACAATAAATCACACTGATTGGAAGAAAATAACGTAATGCACCATTTCATTTATAAATGTATTTTTAAGCGTAGGCGGTTGTTGTTATCTGTCGGGCAGTAATCGCCTTTTGAATACACAACAAAAAAAAAACTTACGGATTAATCTGCCGCTGTTGATGGGGTCACGTTTTGACATCTGCTTGCTTATTTCAGCTTATATTTTCTTACATAATATCACCCTTTGTTACAAAAAGCATTTTGTAATTCATAATCAAATCGAATCATAGATAGAAAATAGATTTATAGATCAGCAGTGGAATCAGTAAAGAGAAAACCCCCTCACACTTAAATTAAGTATAATTTTAGGTGTTTTCAACAAAATTTGCATATTATAGGACCAACTGAAATTTTTATCTTACATAATATATATACACACACATATATGAGTGTGCGCGTGTGTGTGAATATACATATGACAAATAGACATCAATATGCTATTCGTGCTATATCTTGTCAATCGTGACTAATTTGGACTTTTATTATATATTTTCTTATTTCCCATGTTGGACCTTCCGCGGGAAAAGTATATTTACGCGTTGAAACCCAACCTCCAAAGCACTCTTGAGGGTATATATTCCAGATAAAGCTATCGATTCACTTGTGACGTAATATAAGGATAAGCTTCTATAATCCTCTGAAAATATTTTGCTGAGGGCGAACAAATACTGCGTTGGGCTGATAACCGTTGTTATTTGTTAAGGTTAGACCAAAGTGTCCCAAACTGTGTCAGGACGATTAATGATAATGATAGTGTTATAAAGCTTGTATTACTTACGTAAAAGGTTAATATTTTACGGCTGATAAAATATGTTATTCGGTTAATATAGTGTTCGTTGGCATCTTTTAGGAAGAACAAGATAATCTCCTTTTGCTGTCATTAGAAAATTGCGTATATGTTACTTTGCTTTTATCTCGTATTTTATATATTTATGTAAAGAAAGATAATAGTGGTAAATTAAGGCGATATTAAAAGCAAGGAGAAAAAACATTATATGTGATATAAGTTTTATAAAGAGGTTTTTTTTTAATTTATTGGCAATTTGGATGTATTTCGCTTATGAAATATGTTTAGGGTAATGTATAAAAGATTCTGGGTCTAAAAAACGAAAAAATATCCGGTAAAGATTCTGGTGTTGCTGATAATTTTGAAACTTTTTCATCACAGCTTAGTGGTAACTAATCTACTTAAGAAACCTTTCTGCCCTTGTAGAACATTCTGAAGATTTATTCAAATATTTTTTTAAAATTAAATTTAGGTAGAGAGAGGAGCTTGGACAGTGGAGGTGAGCGTTTAACGCGCGTTAGATAGAGTGCTCCTTAATACTACACCTGGGTCGCAAGTGCTAGCCACTGTTGAAGCTCCTCTCCCTGCAGCGCGATGGACCCGGCACCCGCACGGTGAATCCATGATATGCTGAGAGGTTTCCTCTAATCAACGTTCTTAATATCTTATGAAAAAAAAATTGTATTAAAAATTCTAATTAAAGCATGTTAATCCAAAGAAAACTAATGTTGTGTAGGAAATTTAATCAAATCATATTTTTGATATATGAGCAATCTAAGCTTGTTACAATTGGTTTTAACTGGGAGTCAAAATTAATTTCAGTGAAAAATATTTGTACCTCGATAAATAGTGGTAATAAAAAAAAGCATTTTTCGAAACAATAAATTTTATATTGTGTGGTCGTTGAAGTAAGAAATACTTTAATATTTCTCACAGTACCATCAAAATCTCACGCTGTAAGTAAATTTTATTAAAATTAATATTTCCTTATATATAGAGGCAATTATAGTTACATACAATTCTTTAGACTTCAATTAGGAAACAAAAATAATATCCCTTAGCATTTATCGTAACAATTCATTAAAAAATATTTAAATTGCCAATAAAAAGACTTTTCTTTTGTAACTCTATAATGATTTTTAAAAACTTTTAAAAACGTTTGTTTTCAAAATTATAATAGATCTCAATAATGGAATTTAAACACGCAAGAAATTTTCCTTAATAAAAGCCACCACAAAGTAGTTTATAATACAAAAACTAAATCCATCATGAGAATCTAATTAATCAGTAGGTAAGCTGAAAGCTTCGTATTGTCCGCTCCTTAGCGAACTCCCTGAGTGATCGATCATTCACTTCCATTTTATGAGCATT
Organism: Danaus plexippus; assembly: GCF_018135715.1. Taxonomy (NCBI): domain Eukaryota; kingdom Metazoa; phylum Arthropoda; class Insecta; order Lepidoptera; family Nymphalidae; genus Danaus; species Danaus plexippus. The sequence goes on from NC_083554.1 coordinate 2,991,688, forward strand.
TTATTGGAGCACATAATCATAAATAGTTTATATAGTACACGCTCTATAGTATATTTCTACACACGGAAATATTTTAAACATCATTATTCGTGTCTTCAAAAATGTATTTAGCCACTTTCTTCATTTGCTCATATATTAATAAATTTTGGTGAGAAGGTTTCTGAGTCATATATTGTACAATGTACGAAATATTCCTATTTTTATATAAAATGTCATAGATAGATACACTGATAGATCCTTTTTAAATCTCATAAAACCTTAATTTTTTTTAATCATCCATGTTACTAATTCAAAGAGAAAATAACAATAAGAATTAGAATTATATCACAGACCTATTTTTTCAATCTTATATAGTGTAGAAAAAAAATAAAAAATATGTTTGTTGAAGACAAATATAATATAAAAATACAATCTGGTTATATTATAATACAATCAATTTATTTCACATTTCCGCTATAGCTATCGTCGGCTAGCATTTATTTTTGAATATTTGTACAGCGAGAAAACAGAATAAGTAATACGATTTTAAAATTGAAACTTTAGTCATTACGACAAATAAAATTTTAAAATAAATTTTTGACACTAAGGGTCCCGGTTTTTTGGTAGGCTAATCAAAAATTCTATGGGACTATTCATTATAGTGACATTAAGATGAGAAAATATAAGTTTTTTTCTTGATGATAAAAAGAAAAGCAATACTCACTATCATTAGGACCTGTATTTTCATAAGGCCCATTGTTTTTTTCATGTACTATCTAAGCTGACAATAGCTGATGAGTCTATACATCTCTAATAAAAAAGCCATCTTATAGAGTCGAGTTTTCGAAGATGAGTTTGCGTCGGCTTATTTTTATTTTTGTAGATTTTTCCTCCAAACTTAGATGGAAAGATTTCTTTTTAAATATATCTACTTGTCTGCTTATTAATGATTGAATCTTGATTAAAAATGCTTTTTTCTTTTTGTAAATTCTTGTAAGGTTATATAAATATTAAAAAAATATTTCTTTGAAAGAAATAGTTTACATAATTCGTTGTTTTCAAACTTAACTTAATACTTTTTACTTGTGTCCGTAACTTTTTTGGTTAAATTTTATTTTGAACGTAATATTATTTCACTTTCCCCTTTTGTAAACTATAACTTGAATGCCTTAAATCCATACTTGTTGTGAAATATTTGTAGAACATACAGAACTATAATATGTTAAGACAATTTTTGTTATACCTGTAATTTTTTATTTTATGGTAAGAGCCATTAGTTGGCAAATTAATGTTTTTATTAAGCCTGAAATAAATCTCTTTTCACATTTATACTTCCAACATGTACTTAACATGATCTAAATTTTTTTTTTCAATAAATTGTAAAATTACTATGAAGAATATATAAGAATACTCTTAGGGTTGTTGATTCTGATGTGTTATTTCAGAACAATATATGAGAAACGTAAGTTTGTTCTAAAGCGGCTGTTCGAGTTTTGAGTGCTTTAGAACAAAACACTCCTTGTCTATACAAAAAAATCTTATCAGTTATTTTATTAGAATGGTAATTTATCAAAATTTTTAGTCCAACAAAATTTATAATGTTCTATTCAGAAGCTTAACTCATGTTTACCGTCGTGGAAGATTTAAACTCTGGGTAACATACCCCTTGCAGATTCCTCTCATTCAGCTGGTGTCTTCAAATAGTTGGGATGATTATAATTCCACATTTGCGAGCATGGCAATAATATGATGATACTTTATACAGTAGTCTCATAGTTACAATAAAGTTTAGTTTTATTTCGTATTTTAATTTATATTGCTACATTGTCTTTATTGAAACAAAACAATTTCTCTCAAAATGTTTTAATATAGGTAGCCTGAAATTTTGGGGATTTACAACGAAAATGTACATTATTATAAATATGTATAATTTAGTTATTACTTACCTTTACGAATAGTAAGAGGATAATGTTTTACCCCATAGTAGTATATAGACAATTGATAAAATACAGAGCTATAAAGATCAAACATGATCTAAGAACGTCATAGCTTATACATGGAAAATTTTAACATAGCAATATTTTTTATAGTTTGTTTTATGCAAAAATGTATAAAAGTGGTGGAATTATTTAGTTTATCGATTGTTTCATTGTTTGCCTGTACTCTAAATAACGGCTCCAAGAAGACAACCTTTTCCTCCATCAGACTTGTGGAAGCCCTAAAAGAATACCTTAATCAAAATACACCTAAGGCTATGTGAATAGCAATAATGAATGAGGACTAGTTTATACGGTTTCCGTGGCTGTATTAAAAGAAAGCCTACGGCTTACTGTGATCGGCATCACAATTGGTTTTGGAATTACTTTCCTATGTTATTAGAAAAGGATTTAAGAAGTCTTATAATTAATAAATAAGCTATCAATTCAATTTTAAAATTTATTTGGCTACCGTGCACGGATCAGTTAATATTCTAGTTCACACTGTTTTTCACTTTTCAGTAATTTATAGTTTAGATTATCTGCGAGTTTACAAAGTATCAACAGGTAAATGAGGTTCAATTTATAAAACGTCAAAAATATGAATATGTTCCATGATAGGTTTGTAGAAAAATTACATCGAAAGTAATTTAATTTTGTAACATCAAAGCTACTAAAAGTTAAATTCAAGATCTCAATGAAAACAAAAGATTTGAGATACGAATCCAAGATATTCAGAAGGAGTCGCATCTAAAGGGTAACAAAACAATGTTTTACTGGAGGCAATAAATACTGATTTTCTTTGGCTTACAAAGAGCTAGTTTTGTTGTTCAAATATGGACTTTAAAACAAAAGAATATAGTTATATTCATGTTTTTACTTCTACAGGATATCTTACCCTTTTCATGTGTCAGTATGAAGGCAATAGATTTTAGGATAGGTACTTTAAGCTTCTTCACTTTTTCTAGATTTCTTTATTTCATTTGAAAGCCTAATACGATCTATGATGAAAGAGAATATTTTGATAAAAGTTATAATTTTTCAAAATAGTTTAAAGCTATTGGTAGTTTTTATACAAATAAATTATTATTTTCATAAAAGTATTGTATTTTCATGATACACTTCTCTATATTCTTAACGTTACTCTCCTCACGTTTTTTTCCAAATTGAAATATGCATAGTTTTAGATACAATATAAAACTTTTCATGTTAACATGTAAATAAACAAACTGTCATCAAAAAGCAATAGCGAGTTATTGATTTCGCTGGCAGAATCGAAATTTTGATTGAATTGAAAAGCCATGTCCTTTTGATTGGGTATTAAATCTGGCAAAGGTATTTGTTATACTTCTGAAAAATGGTTATGATCATTTATATTCAAATTGATTTAGTGAAAAACGATTCTCTGATTATAGTAATAAAAAAAAAAATAATATTATTATGCTTTTACTTGGAAAGTGAACTTTAAAGTGTATTATAGATCTTTTTACTTATATTCACCGCTCTAACGCAGACTTTTAATAGTTAAAGTCTGCGTAAGAGCGGTGTATTTATTGAGGCAATAATTAAAATCTATAAAAAATTATTAATCACTTGCTTATTAATACTTACCATGGCTACTGGAAGCTGTTTCAAGAAGTTTTAAAATCTTGATCATATTTAAGTATTCCAAATAGTAAATGTTGAGAGAAAATGTAAAGGTATGTTATGCGTTGTTATCAGCCTTTGGTTGCGATCAAATGTTGTGTACACATTATCGAAGCTACAAAAAGGGCCAAGGAATAGATACTTTGCATATATGAAAAGGTTGTCGCCGAGGAAATAATAAAACGACTTTAGGAATAACAAAGTAAACCGATCACAGAGAGATGAAATCAAACTCAAATCTGGCATTATCTACTTCTAGAAAAAAAAATGTTGAGAAAAAATTATAAGACTTTTAGTCCACTTCGTAATATCAACTGAAGGCCTACTTTATCAACAGATTTTTGGTTCTTGGATTGTGCTGTATTTTGCTAGTGTGTTATCTTATTCCGTCTGGTATGTAAATGGCGAGGTAAGAATGAATGAAATTAATGAATCTAGGGATTCAGGGGCATGCCCCTATGTATGGGCACGACTTGTTATGATTTATATAGCATATATTTATATGAGTTCTGTTTAGATGTTTGTTATAACTGAAGACGAACCCCTAATTTTTCGTATTTTAATAACATTCCTGAAACATTCCTATGTTTCAGTAATGATGAAATCCAGAACAAATTTGTTTGTTCTTTATTTCAGGGACTCTGGGCTCAAAACTTTATTTTGTGTTCTAAAGTTTCACAAGTTTTGCACTTTTCTTTAATTTGTTGATCCGTAAATGTTTACCCTCAGTTTTGATCATTGACATATGGTTATTAGTTTTAACGTTCGAAATAGTATTGCCTAATAAAAACGTATGTTATTTGTTCCACGATGGAAGTAAATTTAATTTTAAGTTGCAAAATTTATTCAACATATGTCTGGAATAGCAGACATTGGAATATTGATAGCAATTGGAATTCTCACACACACAAATATTTTAAATGTAAATAGGTAAAAAATCCAATGCAAATAATTATTTAACAAAATTCATTTATTTTCGATAAATGGGCATTAATTATAAACGACAGTAGTCATATTTTCACCAATCATTTGTGGCGGTTATGAAAGAGGTAGTTTAAAAAAATATCTTAACTATCTTTTATTTAACCTCAACATGGTTTTTGATTCGCTAAAACTTTTTTTCTTTGACAGTTGACAGATAAAAATATAAAGACTGGGTCACATTGAGACCTGATAAACTATATTTATATCTTGCCTTTATTGCAATATATATACACATTGCTCTCATTCTTCAAGTACGGTCTACATCTGAAGAAATAGGACAGAACCTACATATATATAAAATAAATAGTATATATATTTTTGGATATATATTCCGAAAATATTTTTTTATTAAACTAGCTGTTTGCTCTTATTCATACTTTCGTCAATGTTAAGACACAATTTAATTATTATCAGCTAAGTGATAAAAGAAAGCTAAAATCACACAAACAATATCTAATAATATGGATACTGATGGACAATTACAAAATAATTCTAAATTATGTTGTAATTTTCAATCAGTTACTTTAAATTAAAATATAGTAAAATTTATTAAAATTTATTAAAATTTATGTAATTAATGTATTATAATTAACTATTACAACTGGTACTAAAATTGCATATGCATATTGCGTACTGTAATATTAATAGCTTTATTATATAATCTGATTAACAGATTCATTAATTAACAGAGTCACGTCTACCAGAATAATGTATTGCTTGCAAATGAGAATATAAATTTGAATAATTTATGTGTTTTGTATGTAATCTTTCACATATTTAACTTAGAAGAACTAGAAAGATAAGTCAAAAAACTCTAAGTCGTTTTTCTATCTTTTGCGATCGTTCATTCTTGAAGCCTAAATTTATTTTTGAAAGTTTCATGAGATATTCGGAAGCTTTTTCCAGGCATTGGTTGTTTTCATGTACATAATTAAAAATTGAATTTATAATAAAGTTTAATACAAATACAATAATAAAATTGTCTAAAATTTAAAAACATAGTATTCACAAAAAATCCATAGTAAATTGGTAAGGAAAGCGTAGAAAAGTAGCTTATCCGGAGGTATGTTGATACATTGGTCAAATTAGGTACATTTTATTACTTGTTTTCCAATTAAAACGTTTATGGACTCCTTGACAAAAAAACTGCAGTATTGTGTTTTAATATAAAATTTTCACAAGATTTTGTCTTTAAATATAAAAATAAAAAATAAATTTTATAACCAGTGAAGTCTAAGTAAACGAAATATGCACTTTTAATATCCCATAAATATAATATTAATATGAGCTATCTCTTAACACACTTAATAAAGAAATATTAAGTAATAACGCTATAGCTGACACCAGGTTTAATTGCCACAATCAATTTACATAATTGGCAACACAATAGGTGATCTCAAACGTGATTTAGATCCTTATTTCTCTTTGTTTTGCCCATCAACATTTGGGTTCGGTTCACTGAGATTGGACTTGTGTTAATCTGATTAACAAGACGGTATGACAAATGGGATTAATTTACGACAGGCAATCAAATGGAAAATTCATTGATCATTACTAGGATTATATAAGTTTAATGGTCTTGAAAACACATGTAATTTACACGTCATTATAAGAGACATAGATTTATTTCGAGACTTAAAATATGATTAAAACCTGAAAAAATAATTCAATCCTTAATTGGGATTAGGTATTAAGTTTATTGTTGTGAATTTAATTTTATTTACATGATTTTCAGTTCTATCAATGTATGGAAAAATATTATTTTTTTAATGGAACTTTGAAAATCCAGAGTGATTGAAATGGAATAAAAATTAAGAAAATTTTAAATAGTAACATATATCTTTCAAGGATGTAGTAAATAAATTTTTATATAAAGGGACTGTATAAATTTATATAATAATATACAAGATACGAAAACGGACACACCAAAAGATAACCATCAGTCAAATAAATTGCAGGATAAAGGCATCGATCTTGTGTTCTTTTTCCTCAAATCTATTCTCACAAGATAAGACGTAATTTAGTTGGGGATATTAAACAAAACCATTGAGAAACAATACATTTGGTAAAATAGAATTGTTTTTCTGAAAAACGATTTGTGTGTTGACTTTAAATTAAGTTTTTGATATCTTAAATTAATCTCTAAAAAGGTTTATTTTTCTATTTCATATTTATCTTATAGCTGTACAAAGAAGTGGTATAATAATAATATAATAGGAAACGTAATTAAATACTTCTTTTTTAAATCTTATACGTATAGCTTAAGCCCTCAAAATCCGGATAAGACAAAGAATTGTGTCAGTCACTAAGTGGTCACGTACTATTTTCGGAGATAGTCAAACAGATGAGGCAGAAAAATAATTAAGCTGAAATACCGTTTGGTATAAAATTGTGATTGCAGGAAAACAAAGTTACAAAAAATAATAATACGCTTTTGAGTTAATTAATTCCTCCGTAACAGAGAAAAGAAATATGTTAAGTTGTAAAAGTATGTAGGCTGTATTTGTTCATAAAATTATTAAAAAATATATCTGATCAAATTTAACATGGTCTGGTAATATTCAACAGAAAGTTATGAACTCTCAAACACAAGGAATATTTCTATAATAAGAAATGCAATCAAAAATTATAAAAATATTCAAATGATGTGAATATTTATTTATATATGTGTTCTGATAAAAGTTATAAAGCACTTAATAGATGTTTTTAAGGTTCTCTTATTACTTAATTCCTAGTTAAAAAAAAACTATAACTTAGATTTATTTATTTTTTTGATATTTTGTGCTATTAAAATTCTTTACCGTATGAATAATCTTGAATAGATCCAAGATTTCCGCGAGTTTTATTCATTTAAATGAAACTAATATTTTTCGGATAAACTACGCGTGATTTATTTTTGTAAACTACATACTCCCGACGTTTCGGTTACTTTTCAGAGAAGTATGTAGTTTTTTAGAAAAATAAATCACGCGTAGTTTATCCGAAAAATATTAGTTTCATTTATATGAATAAACTTACGATAAATTTTATTCATAGTAAACTTGACTTGTAAACATTTTATTGAATTTATCGTCACAAATTTATTCGTAACTACGAAGAAAGTCAAGTACCTGATAACTGTTATCAGTTAAACGAGCTGTTATATTGAAAAAATGTAGGCGATGGAATTAATTTTGTATGGGAAATTAATATGAGGAATGACTATAAAAGTTCGATAAAGTTTTAGAATAATGAAATGCTGCCATGCTGTTAAATAAAAGCTATTTAAATGAAACTAATATATTCCGGATATAATACGCGGATTTTATTATTTAAAAACTACAAAATCCCGACGTTTCGGTTACTTTTCAGCAACCGTGATCACGGGCAGACGAGATGCCCGATGCCCTAGAAACGAATAATAAAATCCGCGTAGTATATCCGAAATATATAAGTTTCATTTAAATGAATAAAACTCGCGAAAGTCTTAGATCTCATTAAATAAAAGCTGTGTTTCGGCGTAAGATATTAATATCAAATAATGTTATTGATATGGTAAATACCATTCAATTCAGAAGAAAATCTTGTGTGCCTTTAATGAAATAGAGGTTCTATCTTTATGTCGTGAGAGACCTTTATCAGACAGACACAATTATGTTACCGGAAACATACATAAATTACCGGAAATGTATGAAATCAAGGAATTGTATACAAATCCTAGGAAATGTGTACAATTCGGATACCATTTAGGAAATGTATAAAATATTATTTGAAAAACTATTTAATGCATACATATCCTAGGGAATGTATAAATTTCCTCGGAATTGTGTATAATTCCAATATCGTATTGGGAAATGTATAAAGTAAATGTTTTCTGTAATAAAACTTACAAGTTTATTGTAAGTAATAAGTAACATTACAAATGTATTGTAACTTGTTAATATTTTTTTTATTATAATACTTTTTGAGACAATCGGGTAACAGTCATACCGTAAAATAATAATAATATAACCTAACCTAACCAATAATCACGAGAAGTCTTTCTAGCATATGTTTTTCCCGTAGAAACTTCTTCAATTAACTCTTTATAACGTTCATCTTCAATAAAAGCAGTGTTTTAAGCGTTTGTTAATATTTTTAATGACGCCAAAGTCCTATAAAATCGCTCTTTCATAAGCGCGATGCGTGATTCGGCAGCCATTTTTGAACAATAGCGACGTGACAGTTTACTAGGCACTGCGCGATCGCCGGATCAGGCGAAGCAATACCCTCCCCTCGTCCCGCTGTCCCCACGTACCCACCAATATCTTAAATATTTGACATTTCCGATTGCTATTTAGGAAATGTATATATTTCCTAGGAAATGTGTAATGTGTAAGTATAGTATAATTTATTTCACACATTTCCGTGTGATTTTAGGAATTAGATACATTTCCTAGGAATTGTATACAATGACGGATTACATATATTTCCGTTAACATATATATATTTGCCAGATCTAAGTTAAATATAAATATTTGTACAAAAAAAATTAAATGAACATTTTAACTGACTTATTAATAAAATATATATTTTTTATTTCCGTTACCTCATTGTTGGTTATCATTGTAATACAATGTTTACCCAATTTTCATACCCTTGGGAGTAAAAGAAAACTGGCTTAGGGAAAAGTTATTCCGGTTAACGAATAGCCAACAAAAGCTTAAAAGAATTGCTTCTAAAATGGGAAACGAGCCAGAGACAATATAAACGAAGCACGTTTGGGGTTTATTACGATTTGAGAGATGATCGCATTAAATACTGTAGGCTCTATTTAATATTATACAGTACTACAATTATCATTTCTTTTTTTTCTTTAATGTCTATTTGTGGATTATTCTTATACTATATATGGCTTTCAGTATTGTAACTTCCGGTGTAACGTAATTTAAGAGTAACATCAGAGCATCTTCCCTGGCACAATTCCAGAATTAAGCTCGTTATAACAGAATTATGTGATATGTTCTTTGTACCCTTAATACGACTTTTCATTGTTTATAATATTAAGATATAAAATTGTGTCAGTCAAATGGTAGGATTTAAAAGTATTATAAGAGATGTCTTGCCTTTTTTATATACTTAATGTATTATATTTCTTAAAAATCATAGATTATTGATATAAATTTATTACCAATACGTTAAGAATTATATATCATTCAAAGAGACTTAAGGTGTAAATATTTCATGGCAATTAACGAAGCCCAACGAGTAAAATCACCGGTCTTTGTGGAGATACCCCCGAGAGCTATTTCACGGATCGCAGCTTGATCCTCATTTGCAAACTGATTGAGAGTTGTTTGCATCTGGTATCTGCTACCTGATTGGAATTGAGCTACTATCTCAGAGTTAATTGTGAATCTCAAAAGAGTACTGAAACTCGCCTTTACTTAATAATAAACGATCCGATTTATAAATGTTAGTAGTAAAACACTTGAGTAATGTCATTTGCTTTTAATTTAGGTGAATTAATTAGCTTATATTTTTTTATTTTTATTACAAAATAAATTGATACTTGTTTATATCACAATTGTTATATAGTTATTTAAAAACAATATTATTCAAAATTAAAGATTTGTGTTAAAAGCTAATATTAAATTAAATGTTTATTGTTTATCCTGTTATTGATTTAGTGGCTATCATTTATTTATTCGGTTCTAATGCCATTGCGAAGCGTGGCGTGCCATCCTTGTGATGCCGGTACTTCGCAAACGTAGCATGACGTAGTTCGTAGCTACGACCGCACAATGTTAAAGGATATCGCAATTTCTCTTCCTATAATGGTTACAATAATATCAGACTGAAGATTTTTAAGGTTTTATATTACAAATATTTTATATGAACATTAATAAAACGTAAAAATATTATAATATTAATGCTTCAATAATATAAATTATAATTCAGTTTTTAAAGCTACTCAATTACATTGTTCAATCAAATTAACATATCGGTAGGTAAATACGACTTCAATCACAGTATAAATAAGTAAAGGGTTACTTGAGTAATAATGATATATCGTAAAAAACTAATTTGTGAAATTGGATATTAAACAAATACAAATATTATGGTTTGTAATTTTAACAAAATCAATTGAACTCTTTGAATGAGAAGCATATTATATTTCCTTCCAATCACAATTTGGGGGACTTTAATAAAAGGGTGTACTGAGACTTCGTAGCCTCGTGGCTCTTACTGCGATAATGCGTTCATCACCTACAACTTAATTTGCACCTTAACGATGCGTAGAATAACAGCCAAGCATTATCCAGTCGAAGTTAAATGAAATCAAATATGTATATATATTTTTATATCTCATATATTCCTAGATTATACTATCTAATCTGATTTCGTTCAAAAATTAATTTAAATTGATTGATTAGTTTCTATGTAACTAGGTTTAAAAATTAACTCAAGTTTATATTGTGGTTTTGTTTTAAGTTTATAGTATTAGAAGTTAAAACACGTCTAGAAGAGTTAAAGGAACTATAAAACGTTTTACGTGTCTATTTAACGTAAAAAGATGACGTCTATAGTAAGTGCCTTTTACATTAAATCGTTAACATATCAAAGTGGATGACATAAGCGAGGCTTTTACGTAATACGCAAAAAAAATTACGTGAAAATGCTTTCAGTGCTCAGTTTATAGTATAAATGTACCTACACAATTAAATTGCTAAGATTTTTCTTGGATGTTGGTATTGAAAATTATCTAAGGAAGATTTGATACTGAAAAAGACTCTGTACTATTTTGTTAGGATTGATGATACAAATTCACATAGTACGTTTCTAGCAAGTTGATTCCTAAATGCACTAAGTATATCAGTTTAAATATAATGACTCCAATAGAAATGAAGGAAGCTATTTAGAAGAGAATCGTCTTAATGTTGTAAGTTTTACGACGGTATCACTTTTTAAAGTGACGAAGGTAATTGGAACCGTTAAAATTTTCTTGCGGATAATTTTATACAGGTGTATAAAATGGTACCAAAAAGGATGAGCAAAATAAACACGACTGAAAAGAAGATTAATTATTTAAATTGATTGTTGCTAGGTCATTGAACCCTATAAAAAGGATTATTAATTTTTAATACATAGGAAATCTGATAAAATATCGTAAACATAAAAAAATATTAGGCACAAATATTGTGTCATTAAACACAACAAAGAGATATTAAATAACGTCAAACATTACTTCAAAGTAAGCTACAGCTTAAAGGTCCAGAAAGTATCAAACGACCTCATTTTGTTTGATATTAAATACTTCAGACATTTGAACGATCTACCAGCTTTGCAGAATTATGATGTCGTACTTCTAAATTAAAATGAAATGTTTGAAAACTATTTGAAAATAGTAAATCCCCGTATTCTATATATAACAAAGCACTGTATTTTTTACTTTCACTTGGTGATCATTTTTCTTTATATAACTTCTCAACTTCGGATTTCGTAAAATAATTAACCCCTGTTATCTCGTTTTCTGAGAAACAATAGCAGTATTGTCTTCCACTAACATCTCTTAATGTTTGTCGTTGGCAGTTGTATATAATCTTTATATTATCACAGATAAAATTTTTGCTCAAAAACTACTGAAATGGTTTTCATGAAATATTTAAGTAATACTATATTTATATGACTTTATAATGAAGACTTAAATAAATAAACAAAATGCGCTATAAAGCTGTAACAAGGAATTGGTAAATAATACTAATTTTATTTTAATTATATATATTATTTTAATTTAAAGGTTGGATTTGAATGATTTTGAGACATAGAACATAAAATTAAATACCAACATTTTCCCATTACTTTATAAAAAAATAAAACAAAGAAAAAACAATCTATTTATACTGAAGGCGTGTAATATCTCTTAAAGGAAAAGCTTTTACGTTCAATAAGGTTATTAATTGTTGTCTGCTGAAGACAAAACAAATTTCACTAAGAAAAATTGATAGGCTCATAGTCTTGCTATTTTATTAAATTATAAATAAATATTAAAATATTTTATCATATTGGTCGCTCTTATAAATTGGTATTGTTATTCAAATGAAACGGTGATTTTGTGTTTGTGATCTAGATATTGATATTAAAAATTGTATGAAAGATTAAAAAGAAACTTGGCATATTTTAAGGTATCATTCATTAGTACAAAGTGTATATATATATATATATACACTTTGCTTAGGTTATAAGATTATAAAGACGAGCATTATTTCACCTGTTGCATTTCGCACTACATAACTTAGTTGTCTCAATCGAGATTCAAATGCTCTACTTGAGAAACTCTGAATATGTTTTATTATATTTTGTCTCATACTGTCAGATGAGTTGAAATTCTACAAAAAACTACCAAGAAAAGACTAAACAAAACAAAGAATTAATACAAAAAACTGTATAGATTGGAAATGATTTTAATTATTTTGTCCTGATTATTTTATTAAGAAATACTTAACGGTTAATAAATATTTATTATAGAAAATTTATTCAAATCAAATAAATATCATCAAAGTATAATATTTTTTATAAACCCTTAATATATTTATGTTATGATTTATTTAATTTTATTAAGCAAAGAGGCAAAAATAAAATGAGGCAAGTAAATTGCTTTCCTTCCCTAATTTCCCCCAAGTTTAAGAATATTCTCACTTGTTGTTGTCACAAAATGGCGCCGCGCCGGTGGTATGGCTGAGATTATGAAACATTTTGCCTTATCTTAAAAAAATGTATATCGCTGTATTTTGAAAATAATTCATTTAAGTGTCAATATATTCTAGGAAATAAAAACTAATTGCCTATCTAACAAGCCTCGGATAGCTAAATAGCGGAAAACGCTAAGATCTGAGTTTTCAGATTGAAAATTCCCTTGATATGTATATGTGTTAATGTATATCCATCCAGGGAATTTTCAGTCGGAAAACTCAGATCTCTATATGCTAAAATAAATAATAAAATGTTTATCAAGCTTACGGTAGACAATAAAAAGATTTTAAAATTATCAACTGATAAACGCATATTTTAAAAATTACTTTAACATAATTAATTTCTCTTATAATGTTTACTGCGATCGAGCACTGACAACATTCCCTGAAACAAATCCTTCAATTATTGTTTAATTCAATTACTTTTGTTAAGTAAACTTCAACCTCAACCTTCAACCTCTTCTTAACTAAACCTTTCACCAAATTAAATTTCGGCTCTTTAATCGGTTAGAAAGCCGTGACTTCCTCACCTCTGATTATGTCTACATTATTAGATTTAAATTTATAATGCATTCAAAAAATATAAAGTCATTAATTGCGATGTTATAAGGATAGGATTCATATGTTGAAATAATATTCTCGACCTTGTCTAGAACTTTCACAACAAACTAGAGTTGTGTTTGGTCATAACTTTGAATAAACTTTGTCGTTAGTAGAGCGGCGTCAACAGTTATCACAAAAGTTACCAGTGAATAAATTTTTTTTTATATTTTTTAATATAGTACTTTTTTTTATTATTATTCTTTAAAAAAAATATTTCTAAAAATAACGAAGGATAGTATAGCACATATAAGACAAATATATAAGGATCTATAAAAGCTGTGACTAATTAATGGATATTGATTAATATTGTATAAAAACTTAGCTAGGTTGGAATCAAGTTCCAATGGTCACTAATGGAATATAGACTTTACTAGTAGAAGGGCAGAATCAAAGTGATCTCATTAATTGGTTATTAAAAGCTACTTTAACGAGTTCCAATTAATCAGTACACACTATGAGTAACATTTATGTTTGAGGCGTTAACGGGATATGCAACTATTTTTTTCTTGTCATCAACATTAGCTAATAATAATAATTATGTAAAATTTTCGGTGACTACATTTCGTGTGACGTACTTACTTACCTATATAATGACATAGTTATTTACTTATATAGTACTTGAGTAATATTTAGGAATATAATAAGTACAGTTAACTCTGAATAACAATCTCCTTGTTTCACAAATCAAACTTTTGTAAAATTTATGTTTGCTTCAAAATTGAAAATCGTAATAACACTTTTGAATCTATATTTGATCCTTTAAAACGACTTTCAATTATCTAATACTAATCTTCAAGTTAAGTTTATCGTTCGTTGCTTAAAGGATAATTTATATATTTGTAATGTAAAACATAAGAATTTTAGAAATAAATAAATATTTAACGGTTCATGATTATTTTAGGCAAGCAGCGGTTGGCAGACAGACATTATGGCGCGCGGCAGCGCTATCATGCTGGCTTTAGCAGTGTTTCTACTAGCTGATCAGTGCTCTCATGCCTCGTATATCGATCCAGGTAAATTTAATATTAAAATTTTTAGGAAACAAATTTAAGACACACAGACCCTTTATTATTCTATTCAACATCAAAACTTTAACTTTATTATTAACTTTAAAAAATATATTTTTAAAACTATCTAAATAACATGCTTTTAAGTTGCGAGGGAAAAAAATTATCCTTAAAGCGTGTAATACAATATATTCTTTTTAAAGGAGACGACGACATTGAAATAAATGGCCCCGACTACGATGAAGATCCCTCTGATTTACAAATCTTACAAGATGTTGGCAAGTAAGTTCAATAAAGACCGCTTGGATAGTATTAGGAGATAGAAAAAATTTAAATACTTAATTGAAACTTAAATGAACATGGAATAATCGATGAAATGGATTTTAGGCAACGCGAACACCGCCATATATCAACAATAATTCTTAATAACTAAAAAGTCCTGTCACACGGACAGAAACTTAGGTTAGAATTCGATGATATGGTTTCAGACGATCGTCGCTGATCTACGTTTTCAGGCGTGCGTGTATTCGGCGTGGCGGCAATTGCGACCACCGACCAGGGGACTGTTGTCATTCTTCGTCGTGTCGATGCAACCTTTGGGGCTCCAATTGTCGCTGCCAGCGCATGGGGCTCTTCCAGAAGTGGGGCTGAAACTACCGTTCCATTGCCCGCGGCTACACCATCCGCCGCCCCAACGACCATCGCATTATTACTGGACCCGTTGCGTTAAAGCTTTACTTCTTATTCACCTACTTCATATCTTCGAAAATTTAATTATAAAAACAGGGACATAGACTTTATTTTGGAGATATTTTTTGGACCATTTTTGCTAAACTTTGGCTAAGATGTTCTTTTCTTTATGTTCTATTTGCTCTCTTTTGCTATGATTTTTGTCTGATTGTGTCGGGTGTCCGCTTACATGGTTGGGCAATCACCCAGCCTTATTGCCCAATCAGTACGCTCTGACATTAAGCCCGGCCAATTAGAACCTAAAATTGCATCTTGCTGCGGGTTCTTGGCCTATAAATTTACGTTAATTTTTTTTTCATCCTTGAACCCAAAGCTTAGATGCAATCTTATTCTATCGCAATGTATGTATGTAGAGTTAAATAAGCTAAAAGTAGAAGCAGTAGCTAATTGGTGGTAAACTTATGTCAATAGGAAGTAGAAAATATTGATGGATAGAAAAATATTAATGTAACTTTTAAAATAAATGTTCTAGTCATTTAAGAGACTAACGGTAAAGAAACTTGGTGAAAGACGCTATAATAAGCCTTTGTATGAATTAACGCCACTTATTTGCGATTGGCAACTTAGTATTTTAAAATACCTATTAATGTGTCAAAATATATTTCTAATATAATAAATAAAACGAATCTTAAATATTCTATGTATCTCTCGAACGGGGGTATATGGTATTGCAGCCTAGTAGAGTCATCTATATGTTGTTTCTTATTTATATCCCTTAAGGGAATATAATTGTACTACTACTATATTGGAATATTGAAAATGATATATTATATTAATAAATGTTTATGGAAGATACTATATTTTTTTATTTTCGATAACCCTGAATATTAAATTAAATTTAATCTACTGTGCTCGATAAAAATTAGTATTCTTTTTTTATAAAATTTCAACTGTTTATCTATCAATTAAATGGAGCGATATATTTTATATACAATCCTGATTTGTTTGAAATTATAGATTGAACCTCAGTCCTGGTATGTCTCTAAACTATTCTGATAAACAGATACAAGCGAGTGAAATGTGTGGAGTTCTAAGGGTGACAGTCATTAATCTTAATAATTCTTAAATTCACTTTCGTTCCTTTGTAGTTTTTCAAAGATGTTTCCGTTTGCCTGAACAGTCGCAATGACCAAAACATAAACGTTTTGTCTATTTAGGGGATCCCGAAATATAAAATCCTTTAATTTTATTTTAACCACTGATTATTAGAAAACACATAATTTCTTCGGATGACGTCACATTCATATTTTTTTTTTATTATACACTAAACGTCTGAAAAAAAGAACGATTTAGTTTTTTTGCTTATATGAGCAATGCTTAAGAACGTCAAATATCAAAAACTCGCAAATATATATTACAATGCGTATGCTGGATTTATGTTTTTGTTGAAATAAATTTTCCCTTTTCCCTAATAAAAATATATTCTTTTAATACTTATACATAGTTTAATCGACTAACCCGTATTTTAATTCTTTTTTCCAAATAATCTTAATCTTGTTTATTCAAATTAAATTAAATTCTTCAACTAAATATAAATTATACCAATACAGACTAGAGTGAATTAATGTAATAAGGTGAAATTAGGCATTGAAAAACTTATCTTTAAATTCATCGGGATATGTTATTTTTAAAAATTATGTTTGTTATCCTATCCATCCTATAGAAATTTTTGTTTATCTTTATACGACAAAAGTTATGTAACTAAATGGGACAGTAATATTTTTATGGAGAAAGTAACGAGAATCACCTACTTCATATGCAAGCTGCTGACTCACTAATATGCTCTATAAAAGTTTATTGCTAACCGCCTTCGACCTACTTCATAACATAAATAAGCCATAATATGAGATAAGAATAAAAAGCGGCATTTTTATGTCATATAAATGATATGAGAGCCAAAAGTAATGAATATTTAAAAACTAAATTCTACAAATAAATTTAGAGAATTTTCCTCCCTCTCTGTACGTTCTATGAATTTTAAGTAGTCCGTCCATGACACTATCTAATTTATAAGTCTCGTTGAAAAAAGTTTAGCAATATGCTAATACATTGCTTTGAAATGCTAATCCAAATTATCTTTCAAAAGCAGTATAGCGTCTGCTTATTGAGTTAATTAAAGACTAGTGGACCGGACATTCTATTATAATAAAAGTCGTGTTTATTAAGATAACAATCAAATATTGCGACTTAATATTTAAGTGGAATTAAGATTAGGCACGTCTACGAAATTTTATATTTAGAAGTATTTTAATATTACACTATGTTTATTTCATCAAAGGCCTTTTTTAAATGTTATATGTGCTCATAAATGCGATAAGCTTAAAAATATATATTCAAAAATTGTTTCTTTAACCTTAAAACATCCGACCGTCACCTTGTGTTGACCTTTCAACGTCAACAAGTAATAGCAATTGATATGAACTGTTATTTTGCTTTCGTTTTTTTCTACTAATAGCAATGAAAGTAGTTTCTATTTTCAGAATAATATTTTCATATTGCCAATTTATTCGAAAATGAGAACAATATTAATTTTAAAACAATAGCACTCAGAATAATTGTATTTGACTTATATTTTTGTTTATTCCTATTGTTAGTAATATTAATACATGAATAACATATAATGAATGCAGAAAATATAATGAAAAGAATAAAGGAATTCTTTAAGGTATTTGTTTTCTAACATGTACAAATTGAACCATGTCCGTTCTAAAAATATTTACATTTCGGTTTTGATATTTGTCTGTGTGTTTTTCTCTTTATATTTTGTACACGTGGTTTACTAAGGAAAAGCTTACATACTAACACGAAGCTAATTTGTTCAGACGCAAAATATTCATAACAAATTAAATCTTATCAGATAAATGTCGAGAAAATTACGACTGTTTATAAAGTTATAACTTATTTTAAAACTTTTCAACTGGTGTAAATTTATTGTAATAATATGAGTATATAATACCTCTTTATATTAAAAACTTTCCTTTTGAATGTTTTATATTATAAATAAGATTATGAAATATCTCGTAACTATGGACAGCTGTAGTCTCAAATACTCAGTTTTAATATTTTTTAATACGTGCTATATTAGCTTTGATTATAACAGGTTATACAACCCGAGTATTGTTACACTGTATTGTAGTCTTTAATTTCAGTACCAAGAATTTTACTGAAAGGCCTTGAGGTTAAAGCAACATTAACCCTTAAAATAAACTATATTTTTTTATATCCTTGTCTATTAAACAGTATTTTTTATAAATATTTGTTAAAATTAAAGGCGATTATTATGCAGGTTGTCGTCATGACCGCATTTCAGCCCAACCTCTGAAGTTTAAAAAAAAACTTAAGTATGGAAAAATTTGTGTCAATGGATGACTTGACACTTATTTTCTTATCTAGTCAATTTATAATTAAACTTTATAATAGAAGTATCATTTTATTTAAAATGTTATAAATATATTAAAAAACTAAAATGTAAGCAACGTCATTAAGGGAAATAAATGCACAATCCTGGTGTGAAGGTTTACTTGATTAGAAAAAATTTTGAAAAAACAGAACTTACTAACAAAACATGAGAAAATTTCAAAACCATAACAACGAATGCTCAACGTAAATGTGTGATTGAATCCAGCGGTTAAAATTTTAATCAGAAAGTATAACCACGGAACAGTCGATCTATTGTTTGAATTCGTGTATTGTCTTTTATCCGTATATAGCAATCGAAAGAAATACAGCTTTAATAAATATTTGATTCCGAGCATATTTTATTCTTTTGTATTTATTATGAGAGATTCTGAATAATAATTGCTATGGATTCCAATACGAAATATCAAAATAATATTTTGGATAATCCCATTTGTTGGATTTATTTTATAAAAATAAAAATAATATATGATCTCACATAGAAAGGATTATATAGAAGAAATTTTGAGTATTACTCATTCTCATCACGGTTGAATGCGCAAGCGCTTTGCAAATCTTATCTTTAAGGTTTATTGGATAATCCTGAGCCTAACCTCGGCAAATCCTCATATCTTCTTTGGATACCGTCCCTCCCCTTTGGTTGTAGTAGAGTTACAAATCCGTGCCAAAACAAAAAAAAGTGTTACTTATTCTTTAATAATAGATCTTAACATATATACATATTTCTTGTTTGCATAAGGTTTTGGCCCTGGTGATGTTTTTTTTTATAGTAGTAGTGTATCAGTAGTAGTAGGTGTAGTGTAGGTAAACATAAAAAATGTTTGAAGGGCGAAATAGTATATGAATTATACAGCAGTCTTCCTCGAAATGGTAAATTCTTAAAAACTGAAGGATAAATACTTTCATCATCATCAGCATATTGGTGGCCACTGCTGAGCAAAGACCTCTTCTCACTTGGACAAGGCTGGAGCATTAATCACCACGTTGATCAAAGAGCTTTAGCTTAAATAAAATATTTTTCATATTGTGCAAACAAAACTGGTTTGTGTCTGTAATACGAATGAAATGAATTGAAAAAGCACATGTTATTACGTACCTATTCATATCGATTTAGAAAAATTAAACATGATTACAGTAACAAGTTTAGAGAAAACAAAAAAAAATATTTATTAATCCATTTAATTGATGTTATTTTTTTTTTAAATAAAGCTCTAGTAATAAAATATAATATCTAAAGTTTGAAATTCTTCGTACTCTACAAAACGCCAACACTGATATAATTGGTGACTATGATTGGATTGACAAAAGGAAGAAAACAGCCGGCCTGACTTAATATAGATAACATATAGCTTCAGTAAAGTAGGCATTTCTCTTTGTATTAACTTATAAATACTATTAATTTTAAATTAACTTATTTAATCCAATAATTTATAATATATATTGTTTCGTGTAAGCTTAAATAATGGATTTGCAAACGACAAGTTTTAAATGTGATAAAAAAACAATAAAATACATAAATTTCTATGGATCCATTTATCCTTATACTGATATTTTCTTTAATATATTTAGATAAATTTTCATTTATCGTGCTATTAATATGTATTAAATTTCTTCTACAAATATTTATACTTTGGGTATAAAGCATACAAACTTACTCTCACTTGTTAAGGATAATATAAGCAATTCTATATGTTTAATTAAAGGCTAAAAGCCTGCAAAAATATAAAATAATTCATATATTCTTAATGCGTACTATTTTTCTTTACACTCCGTATGTGATCTTTTATTATATCTGCCTTTCAACAAACGTGTGTAGTGTTTTTCATTCTGAAGTGTTTATAGAACTCGTTTTCCATAAACATATTTAATTTATCTTCAAACTATTTTTGTTATTAAGCTCAGCTTTTTCATTCTTGTTTTCAAGTGCAGATTATATTTAAAAAATATAATTTAGAAGCCAAATTAACGTCTACAATAGTTACATTTTACAACTAACAACTAAGTGTAATTACGTTTACTTAACGAAATTAATTCAGAGCTTTTAGGTTAATTAAATTGCTCTTTCGGTCTTTATGTGTAAATAAATGTACCGATTACTTAACATCCTGGATACTTACTATTGTAACTATTGATGTGTAATACATCAAATTAATTCGTGATGCAAGAAAATGTTTCAACGACTTTGTATAGTATAAGCAGATATAATAATTACAGACATTTATAATATATATATGTGTACAAAAATGTACAGTAAGTAATATTTGCGGTTTATAAATGTAATAAATTAATAAAATAAGAAAAAACAAAAATGTTTACGCTAAATCCATATACAGTTAAGGAATAATACAATGGTAATTTTAAAAGTGCAAATGTATATGTAACATTTTAGTTTAATTATATATTAAAAAGCTTTCAAATAAATGCTACTACTTCGAAGAACTATAATCTATTTCATAGTATGTGTGCTCATCGCATTAGAAATTATTTCTGTCTAGGAATTATAAATATAAAAACATTTGTGACAACAATTTTCAAATATCGGGACACAAAAAAAAAAATTGAAAATATTAAAGGAATTTTTTTTTTTAATTTATCTGTTGTTTAATAATAGTATATTAAAATAGTGAAAAATTTAATAATAGTGAAAAGGATATTGAAAATGATGTTTAAACAATGATGTTTAAACAAAATGATCTTTAACCAATAATTTTTATGGTATTGTCAATTGATAGAAATATATTTATATCTTGGACATGGACACTAGCAATGGACACAATAAAATACCTACTTTATTGATATAAAGATAGGGTGGTTATTTGTGCAGAGCTGTCTAATACTAACATGATATAATATACTCGTTTGACATCTAAATATAGTGCAAGTTATGACTCGTTCAGCTCCGTTACGTTAATAGATAATAAGGCAGTAAGTATTAATTATTTGTATGACATCGTTATAATTTGTATGAAGAGAAAATTGAATAGAGAATGTTAAATCATCTACAGAACCAGAAGAATTTCTATACCACATTAATACGTAATATTGATTGAGATTTCACTATATTACAGTTAAGTTGTTTTGCTAGAAGGAAAGCAGTTAAGTACAGTACACTACAACTACAATAAGAGTAGTATTTCATAATCAGGACAGTTGTTCTAATCGTTATATTGGTAAGGTTATTTAATCAGAATTCAAAAGGTATTTTAGTGTTGTTTTTGTTTAAAATGTATTAAGAATTTAATTACTACGTATTTATTTACAGTTAAATGTATAGCCTTGTCTAGTTTAGTTCTTTGATAGAATAAACATGAAAAGGAAAGAAATTTACGTCAAAGTAAGCCCCATAAGTCTATTATTGGATATCTGGTTCAAACCGCACTGTAAATGGGTTCCAATTCAAGTCATGCATCCTCTGAACTAGATAGTTATCATTTGAAACCATTCAGATAGACAATTATTTTAATCTTACTAATGATAAACGTAACTTTAGTCGTATTGATTTGTCTCGTTACTTAAAAAAGTACGTATAATAATAAAATGACGAAGTATTGAGGGTGAATTCTCCCATTTTGATGTAAACAAACCCATAAAATTTTACATAGGCTAAAATACTGTTTGTGGTTGACCGTATAGTACCTATTCAAGGGGAGTTAAGATACTCAAAAGAAATTAAAGCGTTCCATAAGAAATTCTTAGCTTGCATCGGTGTAAATTTAAAAACTAGTCCTAGTTTAAATCTTATGCAATGTTTAATTTCTTTTCAATCTTAGTTAATTGCTTGAAAACTGTATGCGAGGTATTAGTACGGCTGAGCTGTAGGTCAAATGTCGTAAGTACATACAGGTATGTGCAATCGCTGTTGAAATTCCCAGATATGCTATATGCGGTATGAGGTTTGTAAATTGTAAATCATATGAGAAATTGAATGTTAATAATAGTGTTATTAGGAAGACCGATTGATTAAGAGAATGTAACTGAATTAGATAAAAAAATTAGATTAAAAATTAATGATTTTAAGAGACAATTCCTT
The DNA here is from genome assembly GCF_018135715.1 of Danaus plexippus. NCBI lineage: Eukaryota > Metazoa > Arthropoda > Insecta > Lepidoptera > Nymphalidae > Danaus > Danaus plexippus. Next base: position 3,014,792 of record NC_083554.1, read on the forward strand.
ACGACTTTGGATCATGTCTGACCCTTCGATAGTAAATTGCGTAATTTCATAAACTTTGTACTAACTATGAGAAGATATCGTTCTATTTCCTCCTTCATATCCCAAAAACGTTATTATTATGTTATTTGGAGCACATGTAACGTTAATGAAACAAATTTACTGTGTTCGAATGCGTAAACCACAGAATATGGTTCAAAGCAGAATTTCCAAAACGCGAAATTTATCCACTTACATATTGCTACCAGTTATTTCTTTTGTTTGTTAGCAATGTTTTTTGTTATAAACCTAAAAATACAAATCAACTAATTGAAGTACTCTTCTTATTTATTTAGAAAAAAATGCTGTATAAAATAACAATCACAATGATATGAAATTTGAATTATACATATAGTCATATCATATAAAACTTTGGTTAGGTTAGGATTTGTTCCTGATTTTACCTACTTTATATAGTTGTGATTAAGTCGTATAGGAGATGGTAATATCGGTTTTAATGCTTAGGTGTATAGAGAAGTTAATATACTGTGCTTACCAACCGAATGAGAGTATGATTACTTCCAAATATTACTTATTTATATTATTAAATGAATAAAATATAATATATAAAAATATGTTAAGAGTGTACGATCTAAATATTCTAAGTAATACATACACATACATAGAGAAATACATATTTAAGAATATAAAGTTTTTCGTTGGCCTCAAGATTGTGTAGTGTAACTTTTTTTTTTTTTTTTTGATGACGCAGGGAAACTCTTTTTACGAGCCGTCTCACCGGCCTTGGTGGGGCTGGAGAGGATGTGTGAGACTCGACCTGGGCAAGTCCCTACTCACTAAAACCACTGCGAAAGCCATCGGCCGCTATGTTGGTGCACCCCGGATCTGTCAGCGACAGGGCACACCAGCGACTGGCCGGTCCTGGCAAAGACCGGACTTACTCCCTCGGAGAAAGGGGGCGATCCCGGCAATCAGGATCGCCCCGACGACGCCGGGATTTCACAGGAGCCGGGTTACCAGCCCGACCCCAGCCCGGGGCGCAGGGGCGCTATTGGAGGAGGCGTTGATATCGCCCCCGGCGCGCCCCCGTCCGTCGTCTGCGGAGGGAGGGTGCATCAGCCGCAACCTCCCGTTCCCGCTCAGATGCCTCCTTCGTGGACATGACCGTCTCACAGAAGGAGGACACCGCCATCCAGGACCTGTCACTCTCAAGCATCTTCTCCGCCACACTCGAAAGCGACAAGCCCACTCCGCCGAGCGCCGCCACAAGGTCTTGGCGCTGCGCAGCCCATCTCGGGCACACCTCGAGGGTGTGCTGGGCTGAGTCCACCGCAGCGCCGCACTCATGGCAGCCTCCTCCCGGCTCTCTCCTGGCCACCCGACACAAGTAGTCACCGAAGCAGCCGTGCCCGGTGAAAACCTGCGTCAGACGGAAAGTAAGGGGTTTGCGTTTACGCCTCATCCAACGCTCTAGGACCGGACGGAGCGCAGCCGTTGTACGTTTACCGTACGGCTGGCCCGCCAGGTCCTCCCCCCACTCCCGCATAAGGCGCGACTCCCCCTGCCGGCGAACCTCCCGGATCTCCTCTGACGAAGGGTTCTCTCCGAGAGCCCTCCTACCCGAGACGTAAGAGAACACCTCGGCGAGAACCGACGCCACCAGATCCCAGGGCGGATCGCCAGCAAGAGCCGTCGCTGCGGCCCAAGAGACCGTACGGTACCCCCTAATCACCCTCACCGCGGGTGCCCTTTGCGCCGAGCGCAGTAGGGCCTTGACCCCGCGGCTCATCGGTCGTTGTGTAGTGTAACTAACATAAGTGAAATTAACAAAAATATTTATTATTTTTAATGAAACTTACATCAATATATATTAAAAACAATAAATTATTATTAATAGAAGAAAATACTATTTTTAATTTACCAATACAAATATTTTTTTGTTTTTTTCTTCTGAATTCTTAGGTAATAGTAATCCACCTTAGGAAAATCGGTTAGCTCATCGATCAAAAATAACTATTTGAGTGTTCAAGACATAGTATTAGGTTGGCAATGTAGTATAGTATGTAATATAGTATACCTAGGAATTTGAGCCGCAGGAATCTTAACTTAACCAATATTAGGTAATGTGGTATAACCTTCTCGATGGCTTTTGAATTAGAAGTATTCTACTGACTGTTTTAGCTCCACACTACAGAGGAAGCTATATATATTAGTAATAATTAAATAATAAAGATAGACTAAAAATAAAATTTGTTATTGATGTTTTTTAAGCACCTATTCAGGTATTAATTGACAAAAAAATTTACTTCATGTGTGTCCTCATAAAAATATTTTTTTTAACATTATAGTTACTAATAGATTTTTAAATCCTGAATAAACTATGTATGAGGCTTAAAATATCAAGTAAAGTAAAGAGATTAGTTGCCGTGTGTGAGTTGTGTAATAAAGATAATAATGAGTAATGAAAATCAAATAATTCTTGAATTAAGTCCTTAATCTGTTAAAAGCTATGTTTATGGTGTGATTTTTGAATGTATTATATAAATGTGACAAGATGAGGGCAAGGGAAATGTTTATTAGTGTGAAGTGAAAAGAGTCTCAGTGTTTGTTTAAGGAAACAAAATAGAAATTTAAATCCTTTCAATGTTTATCCAATCCGATCGGTAACAGACAATAGCATATTAAAAAACGTATGCTCTTGTTATGAGGTCTTATAAACACATCACTTATAACAAAAAAATTGTCTCTATATTCTAAAACAATCTTTTAAATACTGGTTTTAATTTACGACTACAACGTTTTAAAAATAAACTTTATGGCTTAAAAAAACTCTTAAAAAAATCATAGAAAAAGACACAAAGAGTTAAAGTTTTATATTATTATTTAAAAGGAAGCCTTTCCCTATTTTGTTTCGTGTCGTGTTACATATTTTTAAACTTATCTTTAAAAAATAACGCTTAAAATGTCAGTTTTAAGAATTGCAAACTTGGAAAAAATGTAATATTTTTATTTCATGACAAAATTGCATACATTAAAAATTTTCTAAAACTAAATAACTCTTTTTACAACATATTTAAAATAAATGCTTTCGTCACGTTTTTCATTATTTTATTTAAAAAGTATTTTTCAAGAGAAATGTTTTTACTGAAAGAAAATTTTCAGAGAGCAAGTTTTTATTTTATTTTCATTGAAAACAGGAAATTAATTAATAACTTTGTGTAAAAGGTTTTGCGATTCTTTAAATAATAAAAGAATTACTTTTACAAATTTTTTTGGATATGAAATTTGAATATAAAAACAAAAACCATTCAACATCGAAATTTATTAATTTATATAACAGATAACTATTATTACTTTTCGGTTTAAAATTGATCATTATGTATTATTTTTAGTTTTTAATTTAACTAAAATAATATGAGAATTTTACTTTAAAGAAATAAATATGTAAAATAATTATAAAATGTATATTTAAAGGAAACTAATATTTTTCGGATATACTACGCTGATTTTATTATTTTAAAAAATTACATGATCCCGACGTTTCGATTACTTTTCAGCAACCGTGATCACGTCGGGATTATGTAGTTTTTTAAAATAATAAAATCCGCGTAGTTTATCCGAAAAATATTATTTTCATTTAAATGAATAAAACTCGCGAAAATCTTAGATCTCATTATAAAATGTATATTTTTGAATGTAAGAAGATATATCGTTAGTAGAATTAATTTATACTTAGTAAGTAAAGCATTGACTTTTCTGTAACACATTCGCAGTCCCTAGTTTTAAAAGCGGTTTAAATATCTTTCAAATATATTTGTACAAATATAACATAGAAAAAACACTTGAATTTTTATAGAGGATATTGAATTGCTGTTTCATTTAAGAGACTTTTAAAATATTTAGGACACAAAATTAAGTTAGTCTCATATTTTGCAACAAAATTTTTATTTAGTTGTCGGTTCATCACTTAAAATGTTGAATGCGATAATATTTTTCGTCCTTTTTTTAACATGCTTTTATTTAGCTTCACGTGTATGTATGTATGTTTGTAAGCGACTTCTTCCAGCTCGATTTTGACCCATTTTAAACGGACCGATTTCGCTGAAATTTTGTAGGCTTATCAAAGACCGGTGGCAAATTAATACCTCGTAGAAACTATATCCATTTCATCATTACGATTGCCAGGATCATCATATCATATCATAGATCCTTTACATGAGAGTGAAAGAAATGGAGCATGCTCGCTCAAGCGCTATTGTATTTGTTGGTAAGCTACATAGCTGCATTATCAACAGCCAGAAATCAAAAACTTTTGATAAGGACAATTTTATATTTAATTTCTAAGTGACTGAGCTGATACTAACTTAATCGCGATAATTACAAAAAATTGGCCCTGTCACAAATATTACTACTGGCAGGATCAACCAGGGACATGTGTTCCGGAATATATATAGATTAATACATATATACTATTACTATTACTTTTTTCATGCGATTAGTTTAAAAATAGTATGAAAGATATGGTACAAAGCGCCCCATGCATTTCACATAACAATACTAATATTTTCCGCGTACAGTTATTGTTAATGTTAAATATTATTTTTTACTTGTTAGTTGGGTTAATTAGAAAACCATGTTTTTTAGTTTTTTAAACTATATTTTATAATTAGTAAATATATAATTGTAAAACCGACTCAGTGTCTTTAGATAGCGATAAGGTTTTTTTTGTATTTTATTTATTAGAAACATGTTATGTTTCCGGCCGATATAGGCGAGTATATTGAGATAAATACACTTGGAAGATCAGAAGTAAATGTTCCGGTTCATTTTCAATATCTTCGACCCTTGTCACGAGGAGGGATGAATATGAACATTACTGGTTATTGCTACTTGGTCAACCAACTGAATACTGTCGCTCTTAAAATAGTTCAAATAATTTTTACCGTTTTTTTAAGCTAAAATAAAGACAATTGAGATAATGAAATATATTATAAATGCAATACTATTTTAATATTTTTCTATATCCTTACTTCTTCTCTTTCCATATATCTATAGAAATCAATTTTATTAGAATATCTGTTTGTTATGTTAAAATAAGCGGTTTTATTATAAAAGCATATGGGTATTTATATGATATATGTATATACCAAAATTATATCTTGACATTTTTTTCTTTCTTTAATTCCGGATAATGTATGAAAAGGCTTTACATTTTTTGCCGGAATTTATACTGCCACCTAACGCAAGTAATAAAAAATAACTTAGGTTACTTTTACATTCCTCATATAAGATAATCGTTTTATAAGGTATTAGAATATGCTTTACGGAAAAAAGCCTAAGTAAGCCTTCAATACTCTCCAATAAGATGAAAATACCTCACATTTTTTTATATTAACACTCATTTACTATCTATAATCCAATAGTCAGTTTTGAGTAGGAGAGTTAGAGAAAAAATTTTTACTATCTGATTCATCAAAGTAGGGTTTTCAAAAAAGATTTAGTCGCTCCTATGTGTCGTTATTTGAATCTAGTTGTTTGTTACCCTTTCTTTTTTTAATAGTACTATTTTGAGAATTTGAATATAATTCGAATTTAATTATTCCAATATTTGAACGAGTATAGCAATTTTATACATAATTTCGAATTTTATTCGATATAAGACATATATTTAGATTTTTGTTGTTTATTAACTCATACTTATTTTTGTAAACAGTAACCTCACTCTAAATCTAAACTTCAGAGTGCATAATTTTAAGGTTTAAAATTTTTTATACAATTTGTTTAATTAAGAACACAAAGAATAAGAAGTAATAAATTTGTATATCTTTTTCTACTTTGTCAAATAAGTATAAAATTTGAATTAGATAAGTATACAAAATAAGGAAAAGAAACTCAAAATCCTACAACAAAGGTGATTGTAACTAACAATGAATGTAATCTTCTGTGAAATTATATTGTTTTGTCACAAATTGTTTGATTATAAAATATATGCGACTTTTTGAAAATATTATTATTTAACTAATAAAACTTATAGGTTCCGTGTAATATTAATAGAATATAATTTGCGTTACAATAAAATAAAATTTAAATGAATTACGATAGTAACCATTACTAGATTTCAGCCTTTGGTGTCAATCACGTAGTTGCTTAAAATGAGTTCTTGAAGCTATTTTTATTCAAAAAATAATTTCAGTGGACACGAATAAAAAATATTCACGTAAGGGAGGGATAGAAATAGACAAATTGAAAGGTTATTTAATATCTAATTGTAGCGTATATAAGTAGAATTACGGCTTTTTAAGCGCCATCTAATCTAGTTTTTTTTTAATATGTATTAATAAACATGAAGTAATAAATTTATTTTTTATTGAAAAAGTCGTTTAAAAATACTAAGACTTTTTACTATATTTACATTCAGAATTACGGACACAAGAGAACCTTACAAATCCAATCCTCGCCAAAGAACCTTACTAAAGAAGGCAAAAAATATTTGTTTGTCAGTTGCTTTTTATTTTTAAGTCTTCCGCTAACAATGAACGGTTTTGCTGGTTTTAAATAAGACGACTGCTTTAACTTTAAGTTTTTCAGTATAAAATCAAATAAATATTAAATATATCTTAAAATAAACAAAACTAATATTGTCGATTGAAATTTTCAAATGAAAATGATAATTTTTCAAAATTTGATTTTGATTTTGATTTCTTTCAGAACTCTAAATATACGTAAAGTTCAATTGAGATAAAAGGTACGAATATTTATTTTAAGACATTACAGCACCAAAAGTTAGGTGTTCCTAAAAGCATCGTAAGTTTTTACGACCTCCCCTAATTTTACACCATTTATAGTTAGACGTACCTAGTAAGACAGGAGACGACTATCATAAAATTCGTATAGAAAGAAAAAATAACTTTAAATATAAACATTGAAATAGAGTATAAAAGTTAAAAAAATTGAGCTATTTCTAAAAAAAAAACATTTCGTTTAAAAATATGTAAATTATTGACATATAGTTTTTTGGGTTTGTATATTGATTAAATAATTTTTATGGTCATTACAGTTTATATTGTTTATAGGAGATATAACATAATATATGAACGAATAGTAGAAGTTTGGTTACTTAGAATATTCTCATAGGACACAGAAAAATGTCGCCCATGTTGCCAACAGTTTTCAGAACCAGAGTCGACTAAGTTGTTTGTAAATAAGTTGTAGCTGTGTAATATCTTGTGAAAGAAATCTCCAGTCCAATCAATATGATATATAGAGATAGATTAAACTGAAAAAAAAATGTTAATGTCAATAATATTAAATCACTCGAAAACATTAAATTAAAATTAAAGGGTTAAAGATAAAGAAATATTTGTTTTATTTTTGTGTTTGACTAAGATATTTTAATCAGTTAGACATTTGGTATCACAGCAACAACTATTTCTATGTGTCAATTAATTCTTAATTAATTAATGAAATAAAAAAAACAAAAGATTTATTTCTAAAGTATATTTTTACAAAATGATATATTGCCTTTAATCAGGTTTGGCGATACTAATACCCCACTAGGGAGAATTTCAGATCTTGCACAGGTGGAAGCATCAATCTTTGTTATTTATATCCACGACGGAAGAGGAATTGATTTTTTAAACATTAAATGTTTTGTGTTTGAAAATTAAGATTTTTTACATTTATATTCGTTTTTATTATATACCTACGTTTTATATTTATTTTATTTGTTAAAAAACTTATGGTCTATAATACAATATTCACGATTATACCTTTCTACGATTCCTAATATATAATTCGTCGAGATGCAGTTGTACAAGACAATAAGTTTGAATGACTTACGAGGTGCACATCTAAATATACCTTGAAAACATTTAATACATTTATAATTGATTCGTTATCCAGTTAGGAGTAAACATTTAAAAAAGATTATATGCATAAAGACTAATAAAAAATATATGATATACCATTAATAACATTCCATTTTCCAATATAAGAAATACAAAATCAAACATTAAAGATTATACGTTATTATTATTGTGTGCAAATTTGAGACAAAATTAGTCCTGTGTCTCTTTAGGTACATAAAAAATACAGTAAGAGAATCCCATGATGATCCCATGATTTATTACGTGTGTTAATAGTGGAACGATTGAAATGTGTCTACATATGTACATCTTGAATACTACATATATCAAATGTTCCATTCATTATTATATATGTATACAAAGTAATACTTGGATATTATGTTAAGTACGTCAAATAATTAAATGTAAGAAAGTAGAATGTAGATATCGAGGCTTTTACGTTAAACAGATAAAAAACATCCAACGTGTGCTTGCTAACTCCAAGAAATCTTCACTTCACCATATTACCCAGAAGATTCCCTATACCACATACAAATATGACATCATTGATGTCCATACATTGAATAAATCACATAGGATTTAATAAATGTTATAATTTTTAATGTGACACACGTTTTAGTTCTGGTTGGCTGGGTATCCATGCGAACATAAGCATGACAAGTTATATGCTCTATACGTAACAAAAAAGAAGCTGAATAATTTAAATTTCAATGTATTATAATATAAACAATATGCATTGCCAAATATTCCATTAAAATAAAACAACGGTTGGATATCAACGTCTTCGTTTGACAGTTGTGACCTTACTTTCATGAGAATACTTTTCAAAAGACTCTCAAGGAATAATTCGTGTTGCCAAAATTATCTTTCAACTTTGATTACAAACTTTCAATATTCTTTACAGTTATGATAACTTTGGTTATTACACCAGCAAGTTAAATTTCAATTTAATGGTTTCATAAGTTCAAATAAGTGTAATAATCAGTTTTCAAATAAGTGTGACATTGCAATATCAATAATGTCACTTAGGTGAGACATATTAATGAATCTGCTGTTATCTTGTCATTTCAGTGTATCTTATGTAACATTGAGAATGTGAAAGGCGTAAGTAAATAAAAAAAAATATGTAAAATGGTTCTACTACTAATAATTATCAATTGTGTTCAAGTATTATTGGATAATATCTTTTTCTAATAGTCGTTGTGGCTTGGAGGTTAAAGAACCGTCTCTCATGCGTGAGGACGCGGGTTCGAAACCTGGCAAGTACCAATGTGATTTTTCATAGTCATATGTTCTTTCTAACAGTATTTAGACACCACTGACGGACGGTGAAGGAAAACATCGTGAGAAAAGCTGGACTTACAATTTAAAATTATAAGTTTGAAATCGCCAACCCATCAAGCGTGGTGATTAATGCTCTAACCTTCTCCGTGTGAGAAGGGGCCTTTGCTCAGCAGTGGGCTCCGATAGGCTGATGATGATGATGATGATGATCTTTTTCTTGTCCCTTGTACGCGACTTGTACATGTTATACATACATGTGTTGCTGATGAATTTAAAAATAATATTGTGAATTTGTTTATTATTTTTCAAATTGTAATATGTAAGTGGAAGAGAATTTTCTTTAAATTAAACCGTCTTCTGTGAAAAGGTTTGAAATTTCTAAACATTTACCTTTAATCAACGAAAACCATTATAGATGTAATTAAAATATAAACGAGTGCAATATGCTTAGAACCTTGATATATTTTCTTTTAAATGCTGAATTTTGTTGCAAACTGCCATATTCTTTAAAAAATAACAAATAAAAACAAACACTGGTGTTTTGTTGGAACTAGAATTGTTTTTAAAAATATTCGTAAATTAATTTTAAATGTATTGGTTTTAAAGTCTTTTTAAAATTATTTTACACGCCAACTTTACTTGTTTAGAGAAGAGACGTTCACTAAAAAAAAAATTGTTTTCGAACTGACACCCAAATATTGAAAATCCGTATCATTTGGGAAAATAATGAATAGGGTAATCAGAGATATATAGAATTCATATAATGCTTGTATCTTTAAATATTATCTAAGGCCACTTCTGAAGCTTAATCACTTACGTTCAATACTTAAATGTTATAACAATAAAAAAAAAAGAATTTACAATTAACATAAAACTAAATACAGTACAGCTCATAGATATTTTGAAGGAAAAGCATTAAAGTTACTCTATAACAATAAGCGTTGGATGGGGTTCACACATGTTGTTATTTCTTTATAATATTTATAAACATTTAATAAAAAAATAGTTTGAAGAATCGAAAATAAATAAATATACGGAGAAAAATATCTACAGTGTCTTTTACTTTCTTTTATTATCTATTATGTGTATAGTGTATATATATAAAAATTATAACATTATATATTTAAAAATGTTTAAAACTTATACTAATTAAAACGTAATATAATTATAGAATATATAAAATATTTTAGAGGGATACTATTTTAGTCAAATCACTTCGGATTTTCGAATTATTACGATGATAGGCCAGTGTTGTGAGCAAATAGCAGATCAATTAATCTCATCCAGTCATCTGCATGCTTGAAACATACCAGATTTTGGTGGCTAAAGACCTGTCAGGCATGTGACAGGAAATCTCAAGAACAGAAGAATCTATAAAAAACTTTGATATTACTAACACTAATTAATGTTAGATGAGTTTTTGTATTATGACTAGGAAGTTTTCTTTAATTTCAAAATATTTAAGTGCTTAAAATATTGACATAAGTAAATATATTTTCTTTGTTTTGTTTTACTTATTTGTTTTATTTTAAATGAGAAAATTAATAATTAAAATTACAAAAAAAAAAAGTGTTAAAAAACAATAATTGAACAAATTTAATGAAAAAACATTTTTTTTTAAGATTATGACGTCAAAGTTCAATAAAAAAAAATTACGCACTTTAATGATTTGAAGTTAATGTCTCAATTATTTCGAAACGGCAGCAATCACAAGAAAACTAATATGTTTATATTAAACTGACAAACGCTTTCAGTGAAAGTTATTATAAATAAAGCTATAATTTAAGGTTTTAAATCAAAGTTGAAAGACGTTTCAGACGTTAGGAATTATTATTACTGATTGAAAATTTTAAATGTATTCTGATAGAAGTGTCGTGTCGACTGTGAAACGGGAAATTTAATTTTTAATTCTTGGTTTATTTTTATTCGAATGATTTTGGAATAATCATAAGAGAGAGCATGCTGAATTAAATAATATTAGAAGATGCACTAAAAATAGAGACAAATAAGGCCATCGCTCCTACAACTATTTAAGTAACAGATACTTTGAATATGAGACGAAACCTCTCAGCATTCCATGGATTCACCGTGCGGGTGCCGGGTCCATCGCGTTCAGGGAGAGGAACTTCAACAGTGCCTGGGACTTGCGACCCAGGTGTACGTTTAAGGGGCCCCTATCTAACGCTCGTTAAACGCTCACCTACACTGTCCAAGTTCCTCTCTCTACCTAACCAAATATGAAACGAACTTGCTAGTGCTGCCTTCGACGCACGTTCCTAAGTCTTTTAGCATGTTGCAGAGAGATTTGGCTGTTATAGTTCTCGCTCCTACTTACTACAACGAACATATTCTTAGTGAGTTCGTTAGTGAGCTCGTAATACTTGCTGACCTTGATGGCATGGTCTTTGGGGATGTTGGTTTCCCAAGGAATCGTGAGCTCTATTAGTTCAACGCGCTTTAAAATTCGCGAATATAAAAATGTGTCCGGTCTGGAGGCCGACGCGCAAATATCCTCTGGGATCTTATATTGCTTCTCATACGTGTACGTCATTTAGTTAGCAAATTATAAAGTATTGATTTCACAATTAAAAGTAATTGAGTTATAAAGATAAAAGCTTTACGATTTACGATTCTTTTATCTGATTTCATTTTAAAACAAATTCCTGTACTTTTTTTTTCATCTAAAACAGTTTTATATTGGTTGATGATAAATAAAAAGGCATGTTTTCTATACAGCAGTTCGTCGTCAATGGGAAATATTTAAGGGTCGTCTCCTTCCAACTCTTGAGATCGAAGAGTTGCAGTCGCAGTTAAATAGTTAAATTTCCGTGGGATATATTAAAATGTAATTTGTTTTAAATAGATAAGAAATCGATTATGAAAATACAAATGTAATATTTTTCTAAAGGAATTTAAATTAAAATAATATATAGTATGTCAGCGCAACAACAATTAAAGCCATTGTAAGGGATAATTATTTCATAAGTATTTTACTTTAGAGGGTAGATGTGACATAAACAATGTCATGGCGTTAGTAATTTCTTGAACAAAATTATTTGTTCTATAGATCGTTGTTTGATTTGTATTACAGAACAGTAAGTGTTAATTCGTGTCGTGATTTGTTATATGTGAAATATTTGAAAGTTATTCTGTAAGTTTTAGTAAAACAAAAACTTAAACAGTAACCATTTGGTAATCAATGTTATTCAATATAAAGTTGAGATGGTTTAATAATTAATTACGAAAACTTATGTAATGATTTTTGATTCTTTGATTCACTACGATTATTCATCGTAACTTTTTTTAAATTAAATAAGTAAATGTAATGACTCGACAAAATAATTTAATTTTAATTCGGAAAATTATTAAATTAAAAAATTAATCAGGAGGAAGCTTATTAAATTACTAAGTGTGAGTTATAGTTGGTAATAAAGTAGTGCAAGTAAGTGTGAGTGCTTTATTTGTGAAAATGGATAACCCGACTGTTGGAAATAGTGTTAGTGACGGCAGCGTTGCTGACGTCACAGCTCTTAATAATCAACTTGGACATGGTGCTTCGACATATATATAAAGAACATATTTATCAAATTTTCATCCAACTTCAATATTCAAACATGGTGTTAAATATCTATCATGCAACTGCACCTGATTAGTAGTTGATTTTTTCATATCTTTAAAGCATATTGAAGTTTTCAATAACTAATAATAGTCAAATTTTATTTTTTAGGCAATAATGAATGTGGTCAAGAATAGTAAGCGAATTAGAGTAAGATCTAGCAAAATTATAATCATGCCATTTTTAGTAATTAATAAAAAATCCCAAATTAATGATTATATTCCGAAAGAGTTTAATCTTTGTGTGCATTGACTTCTTTCATTACATTTAATATCCTCAATTATTTAGTCCACACAGCATATGTTATATATCAAAAAATAATAGTTTTGTTATATTAATATTTTGAATATCCTAATTTTTATCAGCTTGTTTAGGACAGAGTCCTACCAGCAATGTGTCTTACAAATAGGTCAGGAATCAAAACTATACTTGCAAATTTTTATTAAATGTTTTGTTCGTCTATAAATAACAAGAAGAAAGACTACATTGCAGTTTAAGAACATTGCAATTTTTCAACTCTTTTTTTATAATTCGTCTATTGTTTACATCGGCGGTAAAGCGAGGATGAAAATATACTTAACTGTAAAACTTTATTTCGTTGTTGACAGTATTATATTCGACAACCTCACAGACCCGGAATATACTAATTAAAGTTTTTTTTAGATTTGGGATGGTATTGACTCCCAATGATCAGTACATAAAATAATTGACACTTTATTTAATGTCTTTCCTTTCTTATTCATATGTCGCGGAGTAAAAGTTCAGGTTAAAAATGTATGAGAAAAATATACGAAAAACACGTTATGGTTAAGATGAATAATACTTTGCGCTAGTATGCTAAGAAATTGATTTTATGAAAAAAATTGTTAACACATAAATTGTAGGAAATTTTGTCTAGTTTGATTTTGTACGTAACTATTTCTTTCGTAAAATGCGTCGGACAAGAGATATCCTTAAAAAACCGTATTTAGGGGCCATTTTTCCAATATGGCGCCGCGAGTGACGGGGGTACGAGTTGGCAAAGTTAAAATTCGAAAAGAGCATACCGAAATCTACCAATTTTCAAAACTCACGGAAATCTTTTCAGGCAAAACTATCAAATGACTGGACTATATGTTTTGTGAAATTTGTCAATGGCATATTTTATTATCTATCGAATTTAAAGACTTTAAGTAAGAACAAACATCCAATTTAATTCTAATTCTATGTGTTTATTTTAATTGGGATAAATCGTCAAATAAAAATTAAGATGACTTAAAATTAGCATTTTTCTCTTAAAAATATATATTTTTTTAAGAACAGTTATATTTTAATGACATTATAATATTAAGATAGAAAAAAATATATATATTAAATTATGATGGAATATAAAAATTTGATCCCTTATTCCCATAGGGTGTAACTCTGTAACAGGAAATTGAAACTCATTTCTACATACGTCAACGGTTCTATTTTCCATATTCTTAAGTGGATAAATCGTAAAACGAAAAATTTGGCAATCAAATTGGATATATGAAACTAAATTTATTTATATATATAAAAATTTTGGTATAATTTCTGAATTTTACAATTCAGTGTAAAAAAAAAATTGTGATTTTATATACATACTTTGAATTTAAACTTGGACTAGATTTTAAACTTTTCAATCTTAGAAAATTAAAGGTAAGATCTTCTAAGTGTTGTCGTTTCTATTAAATGTATTTTTTTTATTTCACACCTGACGGCATTGGTCCAAATAAAAATAAAAGTGGTTCACTTATGGACGATTAATTAATTGTCTTTTTTTGTCTTTCAAAAGGTCAAGCACATAATTATATTGAAAATCATTTAAATAATAAATGGTTACAGACGAAGAAATTTTTTTTACTGTGCTTATAACCTTTTTATATGAATTTTCCCGAACTGATTGTCCAACAAAGCTGAAACTTTAAGTATGTTTTTATATTTTTTTATATATTTAGATTAAACTGAATAATTACTAGAAAGTAATTAATTACTAAGTTATCTCACAAGAGATGAGGTAACTAAGATAATAAAGCCTTTTTACATTTAACATACTCGATATTAATTCCTTTAAACATATTTTTGTAAGAAATTATTGGGATTCCTTGATAAGGTATGTCATTAGATTGTAACGCAGGTAGTTATGCGTCTAAATCTATGCGTCATATATCGTATCGTATCATCATGTCGCCTAGAATTATTACCACCATTACGCTATACGCTAACAATAACCTAGCACTTACAGTAGCACTTAAGTAAGTAGAAATATTTTCAAAAACCTTCAACTGATCTATTTTAATACTTTAACTAAACAAAAAATACACCTTCTTGCACTATTTTATGTATGTTATGTCTTCTTTTAATTTTTTAATAAACGTCTGTCAGAATACCATATTAGAAAATAGAATTAATTAAAAAATCATTTTTCAAAACATTTTGTATCCACCGGTACAAATCACGAGGTTGTAAGTATGCAGAGTAAAACGACGCTCTACGGATCGTGACCTAAAAATCTGGCGGCTATTTAATATTTACTTTAACGATAAATTTCGTTTGCCTCCCTTACCTTAATCATTACTCTTACTCTTATCATATGAATCTTTTTTTTCTATTCAAATATATAAAAAACAAAATCGTCTTTCATTTCACCTCTGACATTGGTTAAACTAACAAAATAATATTACACATGCGAGTAAAAAGATACGTGAAAATGCTTTTCATCTTTCACGCACAAAATAGTCTTAAAATGAGTATAGAAATATTAAATTAATGTTTCATATACAATTCAAAGTTAAAACTAGATACATGTCTTGAGATCTAAGATTTTCGCAAGTTTTATTCATTTAAATGAAACTAGTATTATTCGAATAAACTACGCGTGATTTATTTTTGTAAAGAACTACATACTCCCGACGTTTCGGTTACTTCGCAGCAACCGTGATCACGGTTGTTCTTTACAAAAACAAATCACGCGTAGTTTATCCGAATAATACTAGTTTCATTTAAGTTAGATACATGTCTAATGATAAGATCAACTTTATTGTATCCTGCCTTCTCTGTTTTATAATTCATTTCGATTCTAAAGTAAAAATAATAATCTTGGATCAAAGAAATCCAGTGAAAAAGATAAACAAAATATTTTTAAAACGATATTCATTATTACATTTATTTCTTGTAACTTGAATTTCGTCACAATTCATTAATTCTTCTTTGAATTGTCAGAGTGGTTACTGTTAATAGCATCTTTTATCAAGCATAAGATAAAAAGACGAAATACGATTACTGAGGTAATTTTACTTTAATATAATAAAGTATATATTATATATGTATAATGATAATCCTAATCTATCCATTGGCTTAAAATTAATAGTATGGGAAATAAAACATGTATGACATAAACGTATATTGAGACTACAGCTAATTGGAAAAGAGCCAATTATGTTCCAGAAGTCATTAAGAGCATACGTTTTATTTATATTGACATAGCTTTCGTATAACTTTATTCAATTTTATGTCGGTTACATACAATATGAAAAAATAATTTATTGGGTATTACTAAATGTTTATTAAAGATTATTAAGATAAAAAAATTATGGATAAAACATGAAAAGTCACATTTAGTACTGAGGTAATTTTTTTACAAATATAAATAAATTACGAAAGCATATTGTCTTTTTTCATCTTATTAGTAAGCTTTAAAAATATTTTTTTAATTTTCATAAATTATATCGATAATGGTAAAATAACGAGATACTTTACATTTAAAACCTTAGTTTGTCATCTATATATATATATACATCTTTAATCTTTATATATGTTGACTGATCACAATAATCATCAGCCTATCGGAGCCCACTGCTGAGAAAAGGCCTCTTCTCACACGGAGAAGGTTGGAGCATTAATCAACACGCTTTCTCAAGACGGGTTGGCGATTTGAATCTTATAATTTGAAATTAAAGACCAGGTTTCCTCACGGTGTTTTCCTTTACCGTCCGTCTAGAAATTTGGTAGGAATATTTCTTTTGCCGAGTAGAGGTCAGCTTAGAACGATTTAACGAAATTCCACCCACAAAGGGAGTTGCGGTGGCGTTAACAAAGAAAAATTCTAATTTTTAACCTATAGCTCCTATCGATTTCAAATTTAGTAGAAATCTTCTATACGTGATGCAGAAATGATCTAAGAGCGGGTTTTATGACAACATACTCCCAATATGGCTTGCGGGAGTGGAGGTAAACAATGAAAATTTTCAATTTCCCACCTATAGCTCCTACAGACTCCTAATTTTGTATGATTTTCACTTAGTGATGTATAAATAATTTATAAACGATTTTTCTGATATCCCTCCCCAAGTGTAGTTGTTGGGGAGGATGTTTACAATTAAAAATTTTAAATTTCTAAGCTGCTATAGCTTTCCTCTTTTCCTGCTATAGCTTTCCTAAAAGCTCAAATTTGATAACTGTCTGCTATATGCGAGGTAGAAATGATCTAAGAGCGTATTTTATGACAGTCTACTCCTAATATGGATTGCTGGGGTGGGAGTTGACAATAAAAATTAATAATTATGAACGAATTTTCCGATATCCCCACAGGGAGTTGCGGGGTGGGTTTTAACAACAAATATTATAAATTTCCAAACTGTAGCTCCTATGGACTCCAAATTTGGTAAAAATCTACTTTATGGGATGTAGAAATGATTCCAGAGCGGATTTAATGATAGCCTACTCCAATACGGATTTTAGGGTGGGTGTTAACAATGAAAATTTAAAATTTTCGAGCTGTTGCTCATATAGGCTCCAAATTTGATAAGAATCTGCTATATGCAATAATCTGAAGCTAAGGAAACGAACCAAAGTCTGCGAAAGTAGTTACTAGCGTTATAAATTAAAATATAGATTAATAATCAAGTTTGAATACCAAAATGAAATAGGTAATAATTTATGAAATTAGTGTTCGAAATGAAGATTTAAAACAAACATGATAATCAAATAATTTGTATTATTCACTTATATATATATATATATATATATATATATCGGATTTTATTTTAAATTCATTGTTTTAAAGACAGGACGCCAGCCTCGCTGACGTCTCTAATGTCACTTGTTTCAGTAAGTTCCAGATATTTTAAAATGAAACTTCAATTCTTCTAAATGTTCTTGTATTTCTCGAAGGTTCTTTAAGCTCTGCACTCGCTGAACTCTGCAGTTCCTTGTCGTGCGTCCGGACGTCATATTTAAACCAGAATTCAAACATAGTTCTATTCTCTTTGATTTCGTTTTACTTTTAACAATAGTAACGACGACCAATAAGGTGTTATAATAATTGGTGCCAGTTATTTTCATGTTGCATCTGTCGTTGAAGCTGCTTGCGCCGATATATATATATATATATATATATATATATATATATATATATATATATTTATCTCATGAGGCTAATCGTGGGGTACAAATGTTTAGTGTACATTTACTATTAATTGTTCTAAATCTAAATTATTTATATCTGTTTCGAAAAAACAATTGAATTTTGTTTTTTAATTTGTTAATTTATTGTTTTATTTATTGAACTTTAAATTTTAATTTTATTTACCTTTAGTTAATTATTTTTTAAATATCCTTATGAATAATATTGGTTAAATATTCTTTGTTAGTATGATAATTATATAGGGTGGCAACCGGACGTTCCAGCAAAACTACGAAACATACTTATATGTATATTATAGTAAAAATTACATATAAAACTAATAACCTATACCTAAGACTACTACTACTACGATGTTAGGATAGCAATACCATTCCATAGCTTGTGTGGTATCAGGAATCTTCTGGTTCACACGGCTTGATGTTCGTCCCGCGGAGTCAGTAACGTCACTCGTTATATGATATTTTATCCATACAACGATGTTGCCCCGGCGATGTTCATTTATTTTATAATAGTAGCGCGTACGTAACAGGATTGTAAATAATATTAACTTTTTAGTTTGTCAATATATGAATTATTTTAGTTATTAAATTTAAATAGGTCAATTATTTGTAAATACATAAGTTCAATATGCTTATATTTTAGAAGCTATGTTCAAATAAATGACATTTGTTTTGGCACTTTTTTTATTGTGTCCAAATAAAAATATAATCAGACAGCTGTCACGATAAATATTAAAAAAAACTAGTGTTATTGATATAATAAAAACAATTTGACCAGATCAAATTAACTTTTCATGCATACCAAAACATAATTATTCCATTTAGAAAGCAACCCAGAGCGTAAACAAATAAAATAATAATTACCTCTCCGATGTTTATTGTACATTATTAACGTCTATTGAATAAAATAAATTATTTGCAATCTCACTCACCAGTTGTTTTGTCGAAGTGAAAAGTAATTATACTTTTATGGCATATTGTTAAGGTTGCCCTCGATCCCTTTTAGGTAAAATTACACATTGATCAGATTTACATAACGATATATTTCGTAATGAAAAGTCAAATATATCTCAATTATACGTTTTTTCCACTTTTAAAAAATCATATAGTTATAGAATATATCACATATTTAAATGTAACTATAATTTTGGGATATTCTAAGCTATTTATTATATTATTTAAAATTATACCCCACGATTCATCTGGCGTAACCGAAACTTTTGGTTTTTCCTAAGGATTCTCATACTGTATAGTTTCAATGTCCTAATGTTATCTAAGACTGTCGCGAGTATAATTTTAAATAAAACTATGTTTTTCGGATTAACTATACGATATTGGAAGGGTAGAATGGTGGAAAAGGCAACATAGCACAACAAAGAACGATTTAAATGAAACTAGAATTTTTCGGATAAACGACCGTGAAAACGTCGGGAGTATGTATTTTTTTACAAAAATAAATCACGCGTAGTTTATCCGAAAAATACTAGTTTCATTTAAATGAATAAAACTCGCGAAAATCTCATCTCATTAAACAAAGAAGGATGTGTAGGAATTATATACGTCCTCGGATCCCATCATCAAGAATATGAGATTCCAAGTCCGTGACGACACTACCTTATGGGCTAATTAGCGAATTCTAAGTATATCCAGGGGAAAATGGGAGAAAAAATATACAATGATGATAATACTTTCTGATAGAAAAATAATACTTACTGATTAACTCTAAGCTTCTGAAAAACAAAGTTTTATTTAAATTTAATTTACTCTGTTATAACACAGCCTTGCTAATGATACATATACGATCATTAGTTCATTTAATATATCTGAAATTAAGTTTAGTTTAGTTTAGTTTAGTTGTATACATCCGAAGTAAAATTCGATAAATGTTACGAGTTGAAAAGTCGAAAATATTTATTACCTCTTTATTCTTTTAAACACAGCTATAAATTATTGAAGTTTTGTTACATTTTATAAGATGACCATAAATTTTTCTTAACTGCTAGAAAGTATTACAGTTTCTCTTATGTATTTTAGAGCAGTTTTATTTTATAAGCATGGGTTTAACTCGCAATGTGTGGTTTGTATTGTTACAGCTCCATGTGAATTTAGGTTTGTTCAAACTATTGAGTTGAAATTTTGTATACAAACTAAGTTTGGGAATATGTTAATTGTGACGTAAATCTTACTTCAAAATAGCGAAATATCGTAGTTCGCAGATTAGTTTTTAAAGCGCTTCAGTACTACGAGTATGGTTGAATGAAAGGGCACGCTAAAAAGAACTCAGAGAATAAAGTGATATCAATGAAAATCCAATATTTTGCACTTCTAATGCTTCAAACTCAATTTTGAAGTAGATTTTCAACCAATTGAACTAACGCTATAAAGTAAAAACTTTCAATTTTGATGATAATGTACGGTTAATTTTGTGCCGTAATACGTAACCATTTTGGATATGCCACATGGTGGCATATTTTTGTATTTTGCATATGCCACATGGAGGAATGGTTACAGACTATATTTTTAATTTAATTAAACAAAATACGTTTTGAAATGAAAGGAGGTTGCTAAGCATTACTCTAAAAACTAAACATTAAATAAGTAATTTAAAATATCAAGCCCTTTTAAAAAGGTGCTTTAATAAAATTAGTGTTTTGATTTGGCTGCTTCCATAAAATACGACTAGCCAAAAAGTGTGGAGGAATTTTATTAGTTTGAACTAGAAATACAGATTTATTAAAATCTTGTCGAAATATCATACAGTAAGATGCCTTCATCATCATCATCATCAGCCTGTCGGAAGCCCACTGCTGAGCATAAGCCTCTTCTCGCA
This sequence comes from Danaus plexippus, assembly GCF_018135715.1. Taxonomy (NCBI): domain Eukaryota; kingdom Metazoa; phylum Arthropoda; class Insecta; order Lepidoptera; family Nymphalidae; genus Danaus; species Danaus plexippus. The sequence goes on from NC_083554.1 coordinate 3,035,811, forward strand.
TGGAGAAGGTTTGAGCATTAATCGCCACGCTTGCTCAAGACGGGTTGGCGATTTCAAACTTATAATTTGATAATATAAGACCAGGTTTCCTCACGATGTTTTCCTTCACCGTCCGTCAGTGGCGTCTAAATACTGTTAGAAAGTACATATGACTATGAAAAATCACATTGGTACTTGCCAGGTTTCGAACCCGCGCCCTCACGCATGAGAGGCGGTCCTTTTACCTCCAGGCCACCACGACTATTAGAAAAAGATATTATCAAATAATACTTGAACACAATTGATAATTAGTAGTAGGACCATTTTTAAGTGTGTGTAAGTGTAAGATGCCTTACAAATTAATATTCCGATATTATTGATATAAGTCTACTTTATGGTCAAGTTTCATGGAAGTACATAATGGCTTTTTACTTTCAATATAAATATTTAAGGCCTGTATTAAATGTTCAAAGTATCTTAACCGTGATGCTGAAAACTCAAAAATACAAATTTATATAATACATTGATTCAAGTTATACATAACATTGACAATACATACCTTTAGCCTAAACAACAAATTCACAAAGTATTCAAGATATTTAAACATATTGCCTTTCTTGATATAAACTTTTTTGCTCACAGTCATTACCAATAAAGAGTCAGTAACAAAACATGCCCTTTAATTATCTGATAAGAATTGTGAAATGAAAGTGTAACTTACTACAATTAACTTAGTTTGTCACTCAACTATATTCGCTCTCCGTGTATCCTTGGCATTGTAATATGTCATAAATGATATTAAACTCATATTTTGTTCTCATTTAGAAAAAAATATAGAGATAAAACTTTTCTTACATATCTGTATAACAAAGGATACCCACGATTCTGTCTAAAACATATCAAATCTAAGAGATAGACGTATTGAATTAGACCGGAAACTAAAACTTTCCAAAAGGTTTCTCGTTGCCAATATAAAAAAATCCGTATATAAAACCAACATTTTACATGTACAATATATTCAATCACAAAAAAAAGGGAAAAAAATTCAACATCCAAAAATTGTATGCTGAATGCAAATAAATAAGTTTAAAGTCAGTATTAATTGACATACAAAACCATAAAATCAATTTTATTTTATCTTTCACTAAGAAACTGACTTGATATACGATATTGTCGCAATTACGATATTTTTATACTTTACAATTTTTTTTTTTTAATTACAACAATGTATTTATATTTCTGCTTCTTTTGTCAAATCTGCGTGAGAACCCATAGTGCAAATGAAAATTCAGGAGATAAATCAATAAGAATGGCGCAAATAGCTCCCAATTAATGTAACGAATTGTTTGCATGTCATGATATTGTTTATTTATGACTTTAAACATTTATGTTGAAATAATGCTTGAAGACGAATTACATTGATGTTAAAACACGTCCAAAACTAAATTAATACATTTATATGCACTATGTTATACCTATACTATATATACCGAAACCTATTTATACCTATATTATATACTATGCACTATTTTATAACCTGTATTTCTAGTCCAGAATAAAGCAAAAGGAAAAGGAAAAAAGAAATTTTCCGAAATTAAAATTATCACTTTTTAATTATTTCTTTATTGTGATTTTTTTATTATTTTTCAAACATCATGGATAAAGTCAAAACTATAATCAGCAGAATTTTAACAAAAAAATTGACTTAAATAATATTTAAATTAATCTGGATTCAAGGACAACATGGCAATGAAATTAATATTTTCATGGTCAAAATCATATTTCCTTAACAATAAAGAAGTGATTTATAAAGTATTTATCGATAAATAAACTATCATAATTGGAGAAATAAAAAAATAAATACCGTTCTGGCCTGTCCGTTATGAAAAAAAACAAGAGCGCATTTTTGTAAGACTAGGTTTGAAATGAAATAAATTTTCTCAATCCGAGGATCAGTCGACTTTATTAACGATTCGAATATACTTTAGGGGAATTGTCTTCTTACATGACTAAACTAATAAGAAACAATAATCATTAATCAACTTAAAATTACAAAAATGATAATATATCAACAGATCTAAAGCCTCGATGTCGCAATTAATTATTTGGCAATTCATTTTCATATTTATAAAACTGGCTGACTTTAAAAGTATTTTAAAAACAAATTGACTTAATTAAATGTCAAATTTCTTGATTCTCGTTCATTCTTTTTAGGTTTAAGAACAAACGTCTATAATATTTGTTTTTGCTATTATTTTCTTCTAACATATTTTGAAAATCATAAACATCATATAATTACATATTGTTGTTTCAAAAGCCAATGAAAGGGCAATTTATAATTATATATATGGCATAAATAACGCCTAAAGAACTGTTGAGAGAAGTAAATGATAGCAAGAATCCATGGGATTAGAATAGGGGAGAAAAGGGATTTACATTTATCTTTAGTTGTATCTCGAATCTGAAAAAAATAATTCGTAGTAAAAAAGACAAGATGAACTATTGAGAAGGTATAGACTAAGACAAAAAATTATACCCCAATCACAATTTTTACATCTCTTTTCTGCAACAACTTATTTTTGTTATGCTCTATATTATGTGTTATTTTCTGCTTAAGAGTAATAAGATTTTTCTTTTGCAACAGTCTTGAAGATCATGTTTTTTAAGACAATCTTTTAACTTATATTGAGTAAATGAAATCTTATGATACAGGTTGAAGTTTATTGCTTATATCAAAATAAAGGCTCTTGAAAATAAAAGGTTGAAACAACTGTAACAAATTGCACTCAACTTTGTATACGTTTGAAAATTTTTGACCATACGCTAATATATGAAAATAACTTATATTTTCGGTAATAACACAATTATATATCTAAAATATAAATGAAAGCAAAAAGTATTAAAATATTATTTAAAACAGAATTGGTGATGATATATTTAATCGTTTCTCTACTGTACAGTACATAACCAATAAGTACATATCAATAATACAATGTCCTTAAATAGAATTGTTAGTCCAAATACAATTGTATTTAAGGACTATTATTGGTATGTACTTATTGTATACACTTTATATATATATATATATCTTTATATATTATTGCCATCTGCATTTTCGTTAGTTTTTTTTATTATAAGAGTTTACAGTAAAAAATAATGTCACAAGCATAGTCTTTTAAATGACTAAAAAAATTTGCATGGAAATGTTTGACATTTGAAAAGTGTCGGTAGGTGATTTAAATAATTATTTGTATTTTATTTCATATTCTGAATTTAAGTTGGAATAGTTTGATATCATGTAATAACACAACAAAAACGGCTTAAAAATAAATGAATACTTAAGTTTTATTAACAAAAAAAAACAGTAATAATAAATGATTTATTTGACTAAGCGTTGTAATGGCTGTACTGACTATATTTAATGAGAAACGTAATGAGAAAGTGAGAATATTTTTTAATAATAATTCAGATTTAAATTCTACAGAATTCCAAAATAAATTGTGCAATATTTATATTTACAGTGTATAAACAGAGCATGTCCCCAATAGACGAAACTATCATTTTCTGAATCACCCGTTAATAACCGCGTACAAATATAATTTCACTTCCATTCATGCGTAATCATGTAAATAATAACATTGATTTCTCGTTTGTAATAGCAAAACCAAACAAGAACTCAATGTGCCTCTAAAAAGTGTACAGCATTATTGTTAATGAAAAAAAAAACAATTATGCGATGTTGATTGAATTGGGGAACTGATAAATCTGATTTCAGCGATAATATGTTAAAACGGCAATAATAACCATAGTTCGTCGGAAGTTTAGCCTTCCTGAAAATGTAATTTCATGATGCACGATGTTTTACTCTTCTTGAGCAAGCAAAGCACTTTTTTAACGTAAAAAAAAAAGATAAACCAGAAAGTTTGCTGAATTTACAACTTAGTTTTCTTGGTCTAACTCAAATGGTATCAATGTTCACTACAATCCTTGGTCCTCTATTTCGGCTGGGCTTTTTGCTGACTGCTCCATAGAGCAACTTTAGATTAAGCAGATATTATGAAGCACCTGATATACTTTTGTAACCGTTAGTGGTTACTAGGGCTCTCAATATGTAAAAGACTCCCCGGGTATGATACAACAAGCCGTGAGTTGTACAAATTCTACTCCCAGTGTTGGTTCATTCTTCCCTCACAAAGTTTTTTGTGTATATTTTAATAGCAAATAGTATAGTAATTACAATAAAAAGTTTAAATGAAACTAGTATTTTTCGGATAAACTACGCGTGATTTATTTTAATGTAAGTAGATGAGAGAGGTAGATGATAAATAACAAGGACCAACTGACAGACACTCACATCTCGTGTGCCCGTAATCACGGTTGCTAAAAAGTAACCGAAACGTCGGGAGTATGTAGTTTTTTACAATAATAAATCACGCATAGTTTATCCGAAAAATACTAGTTTCATTTAAATGAATAAAACTCGCGAAAATCTTAGATCTCATTATACAATAAAAAGTATTTGCAAGCATTTAATACGAGGTGTAAGCTTTGAATTAAAATCGTCGAGCTGGATCAATAAGTTCTATGAAGCATCATGCCTGAGACGATATAAATTCTGAACTTCGTTTGCAGCAGTTATTGTGCACGATACAAAATACAATGTCTCTTTTAGGATCTTCAAGAAAGAGATAGTTGTAGCAAAAAATAACACATTAGCAAGATTTTCCTGACTTTTTAGAATTTGCACGACTTTTTCGCACCTCCTGTTTGTTAGGAGTGAAGATTCAGTCTCGCATCTAGGGATTTGTGATCAGATCTTTGATTCTTTGAAAATAATTCCGACTTAGAAAACCTCTAGAATTATAGAACTTAATTATTAAGTAACTTTTTCTTGAGTTAAATATTTTTTGGTTGGCAAACAGTGATCCACTAGCTAGGGTGTAATCAGCTACAAAGTAATAATGGCAATGGCACGCTTAATTATCTGTTTTTCTATTATCAAATTTATCATCAACTTTTTGTGAACGATAACTTGAGTAATATGAATAACCACCCCTAGATCGAGTTGGCTGACGATTTCACTAAAAAGAAACTAAGTAAAAAAGCCATTTTAATAAAGTTATCATAACAAAAATTTTAGAAAAAATAAAACAAATATATTTATTCATTTTATACATCAGAATCCTATAAAACATCAAACATAACTATTCGAATCTACAATGGTCGTATCAACGACGAATCGGTATTTTCATAGAAATACATTTCAATTTACTCTCCCGATTTGGGTAGTCAAGTGTCATTCAATTTTCGCTAGCATAAATTGGATATGGCATACTCCATAATTTAAAGCATTATAAGATTTCTAAAAGAACTCTCGGTTAGAATGAATATCGCATCTATAAATAGCAAATATTTTATTTATTATAGTCGTATCTGTAACGATGTTAATTTATTACTGTTATTATTCTTATGATACGGAATATGAGAGGGAGCGATAGCAGGCTAGGACTAATTATAAGAATATGTTCGCAAACATAAAGTATTTATGTTATTCAGTAGCTTTTTAAGGTTTTTAAGCCTTTTATAATTGCGATTTCGATTTTTGGACATGGTTAAAAAATAGAACTACAAAACTACCTTCATGCCTATAGTAAAAATGTAATTTAGTAGATCTTATGTAATGTTTAGCTGGTGCTATTATTTTGAATCTATATTTAAATTTTTGCAAATTTTTTGTATCATTTTTTAATGTGTTTAAAATAATTTGGTAACCTATAACAAAATATTTTCCAAAATTTATATACATAAGAGTGAAAAAGCACTTGAATTTTGCTGATAAAGAAATAACATATTCATATTTTTTCAAATTCTTTAAAATGTTAAATAAAAAGCACATAAATACTTACTCACAGATAGGAAAAAGAGGTTGACAGAAAAAAGGATCTTAACTACGGGTTTTTCATTTAAGGAATAAAAAAATTTCAAAGATTCATTCAGAATACAGGTACAAATATCTTTCAAAGTCGACAACATATTTAATTATTCTGAGCTTGTTTTAATTTATAAAACAAAAAAAAAACTTAGAATTTAATTTAATGCTCACTCATTTTATCATAGACTGTAAGTATTTTTTAAGTAAAACAAAATAGTTATTTAAAATATCAATTTTATTTTCTATAATCAATTTGAACATTTTTTATAACTTAATAAGATTTAAACTAAAATGTTTAGTTTCTAGTTTAGTTTTCAGAAAGTAAAAAATTTTTACTTTTTTTGTTCACAATCTGCAAAAGAAAATTTGTTAAAAATGTTGGTTCTCACTTAACAATTTACACAAGTTCTAAGTGCTGTATAAAGTATGAATAAGACTGTTAAGTAGGTGCAGTGATTTATTAAAGCTGTCACGGTTTTATGTATAGCTTTTAATGATGAAAAGTGAAAATAACAGGGTTATGAATATGAGAGGAAAAAGCAATATCTAACAGGACAGGAAGGAAAAAACGGATAGATTAATTTCCAAATCATTCACAAAATAACTGAATACTTTTAGGAATCTTTTTCTTTAACAAAATTACTCCAAATTTAATTACCTTTTTGGTTTGAAATACATGTATTTTAATATTGAAATTAGGGCAAATTATAAAGATATTAACTTTCAAAAGGAGCGATGTTTACGATACTTTTAACATTTAATGTCTAACATACTATTAAATGCTTGTCATTCATTATACATTGTAATAAGCTCTAATATTGCGTAACCAGAATTAAATTGTTTTTTAACATTTAAAAAAGGGCATTTATAAAAATTATATATAAAAGCAAATACTTTATTCTCGTAAGTAAGTTACGTTACCAATAGCGAAAGGGTGGAATAATAAATAAAGGTTTTCTTAAAATAGAACGGACCGATTATATCGTTTTATTATATTCTTAAAGTAATTTAAAGCAAACTTTAACATTTCACGCGGTATGGCTCCTAACATTATAACCTAAAACGTTTCAAAGTATTAATGTCAACAGATTATGACAAAGGTTGTCTTTTTTAAAATGTTATTATTTTAAAAGTTTCAGTTGTACTAATCTAGTAATAGTAATAACAATTTGCATGGTACGACATTCGTGAAAGTAAGTTGGATATATAAACCACATTCGTGGGAGTAATATGAAATCTATTGTAAAATTTCAAACCATTATATTTTAGTTACTATGTCATTTAAATCCAAAATAATATTTTGAAAAGTTGTTTATTTGATTATTATAGGTTTACCACATTAAATGTAAACTATGAGTCTAGTGGGCGTAACTTGTATAATAGTCATTATGTTACGTCATAACCATCATCATTAGTCTTTAACGAACAACAAATAGATATAGGCCTTTCCTACAACACAAAGAATGGTAAATATTTTATAAAAATGTTTACTGACTTTACATGACGCAATACTAAACGTGTATTTTACTGGTAATCTACAAGGCATGCTGTTTGTTGTCGTGGTCCCTGCATAGGGCCGCTGGTTAAGTTTGAATTATTTTTAATACAACATTATGTAAGCCATACTTTAGTAACAGTTACAACTTTTACCCTAAAATACCAAAAAAATGTAGTTTATTTAAATGAAACAAATATATTTTCGGATATACTACGCGGATTTTATTATTTTAAAACTACATAATCCCGACGTTTCGGTTACTTCTCAGCACCCGTGATCACGGTTCATTTAAATGAATAAAACTCGCGAAAGTCTTAGATCTCATTAAAAAAAATGTAGCTTTATTAGAAAACAATTCACTTAATTAAAGTTTTAAATATATTTAGTGATGAATAATGCAAAACTGAATATAACAAAATTTTAAGCTCAGTCACGTACAGGAGACATCGTTTTGTTACGTTTAAGCTTTCAGTAACTTTTAAACTATATTTAGGTAATACATACTCCTGTATGGAACAAGTTTGTAGTGTTATTGTCTTCTAATTTACTTAGTTATCGTTAATTGTCTTACATAATACAAGGATAACAAAAGAACGCTATTTTATTAAAATTACCTATTGTGATCTTTGTTAAATAATAAAATGTTTTATCTTACTTACTATCTGGATCTTTTAAATTAATTAGTTATATACAAGTATATATACATATATATATATATATATGTGTATATATATATATATATATATATATATATATATATATATATATATATGTAGACAACTGCAAAAAAAATTGCTGAATTCGAAATATAATTAGAATTAAAAGAAGATTGTCATTTACCATTTTTATTTAAATTAAAAGTCCAAAAATAAGATAAAAATTACGAAATAACTAAAATAAGGTTACTATTGAAAATCAACTAGACGTTATTTATTTAGTAACTCAGATCACGATTACACAAAAAGTAAGTTGAATCACCTACCCTCTTATACCTGTTAGAAAATATTTTCTTAAATAACTATCCTCGTTAATAACTTTACTAAAAAGTTTATTTGACATGGACTGAAGAAATTTAATTGAATAAAAAATGCTCTTTTTTGTTCTATTTCGTGATATATAAACCAATTACATCGTTTTTAATATTTGTTTTTTACCAAATAGGTATTTTTATAAACATTTTATTTATGCAACTATTTTAATATTAGACTGCATCTATAATACAATTTTGTTTATATAAGATTACTTTCCTTCATATGGGAAACTATTTGTGACCAGTATCTATGGTTCAGTACTGCAATATTGCAGTGGTTTTCCGACTCCCGACGTTTCGGTTGTTGCAGAGTATTGCATATTTTAAGTCTTTTGGTTGATATATCATATTATCAATATATAATATTATAAAAGTTTTCTAAGGATAAAAATTGTTTTATACAAGATTATAATTAGTATATATAAATTATTTCTATATTAATAATAATTAATGTAAATCATAAAAGCAATAAATAAAAAAGTGGAAAATGTTTATCACGAGTTTGTATGTACAATATGTACCTAGCGTTTCCAGTTTTATAACTTAAAACTTCTCTCATTATAGTAACAACCAAGGTTATTGGATGAGAAACCGGAACCCCTCCTATGTAGATTGACAATTCAAAACCCGTCATAAGTACGAGTATACACAAGTAATTAAGGTAACTATAGTTTCAACTAAGATTCACTAGTTTTAATTAGGTTTGATTTTAATTCACAATAAGTTAAATAGAAGTTTCTAGCCTTTAATGCATATGTTGTGTACATAGTTACTGCATTGTTGGAACAAAATTTTCAACATTTTGCTCCTTAATATGATATTCTTAATAAACTTATACCTCATAATTATTGGACAGATCGAACTGGGTCAGTTGTTTTTATATATTATAGAAGAATTAACAATTTGATTCTATTTCTTTTTATAACAAAATAATGTCCAAAGAGAAATCTCTTTATTATATATATAACATTATGTTCTAATAATATTTTAAATTTGTTCATCCATTCAAGAATATGTTTGTTCAAATACCCTACCAAAGGGATCACTTTTTATGTTTGAGTGATAATTTTTAATTTTACACTTAAAAACACTCAAATCACGTAGTTTTCAAAGGCCGTTACGACAAGATTTAAATATAATAAAAGAATTTAGATATAATATAATTCCTTTTTCATTTAATATGTTTTTTTATGGACATTAAAGAGAAGCACATTTTTATTATATAATACTTAGATATGCTCAATTTCATATCCTTACTATTAATACTCATTATACACTTATTTAACGAATATCTTAACAAACATTTTTTTTATATTCGAAATGTATGATACATTAGTGATAAGAAATATCTAACTAAATAAAGTTGGTATTAACTAAATAAAAAATTGGAGTAATTCTAGGTCATAGATAATTCTTTCTTTTCGTCTTTAAACTGTTACTATTAGACGTGCCACATGTACAATTGAAAAATTACGCTTTTTACAAAGAGCTTTTTGCAATATATAAATAAACATATCATAAAAAATAACATGGTAAAATTTATTTAAAAAACCGACGTGTAATGTATAGTCCCGTCTGTACCTTAAAAGATTATGTTACTGTGTGTTTTTATATACATACATAGCAGCTAAATCGTAAAACAACATTATGAATCTCGTAGACGATTACGAGAATATTGAAACCTGAACTATACCTGTGTATAAATAAGTCCTTTTACAAAGGAAGGGGCGTGACAAATATATAGATTTTTAAAACTATGAGAAAAACCAAAACTTCTTATTATAACAACTAACAGAATTATTAGAAGTTATAGAGTTTTATATATACCACCCTGAATAGATAGATTTAAATTGTCCTTCCCAGTTTTACTGTAAAACTTAAAATTTTTAAACTATTAAAAATAAAACCACTGCAATATTGCAGTACTGAACCATAGATACTGGTCACAAATAGTTTCCCATATGAAGGAAAGTAATCTTATATAAACAAAATTGTATTATAGATGCAGTCTAATATTAAAATAGTTGCATAAATAAAATGTTTATAAAAATACCTATTTGGTAAAAAACAAATATTAAAAACGATGTAATTGGTTTATATATCACGAAATAGAACAAAAAAGAGCATTTTTTATTCAATTAAATTTCTTCAGTCCATGTCAAATAAACTTTTTAGTAAAGTTATTAACGAGGATAGTTATTTAAGAAAATATTTTCTAACAGGTATAAGAGGGTAGGTGATTCAACTTACTTTTTGTGTAATCGTGATCTGAGTTACTAAATAAATAACGTCTAGTTGATTTTCAATAGTAACCTTATTTTAGTTATTTCGTAATTTTTATCTTATTTTTGGACTTTTAATTTAAATAAAAATGGTAAATGACAATCTTCTTTTAATTCTAATTATATTTCGAATTCAGCAATTTTTTTTGCAGTTGTCTACATATATATATATATATATATATATATATATATGTATATATATATATGTAGACAACTGCAAAAAAAATTGCTGAATTCGAAATATAATTAGAATTAAAAGAAGATTGTCATTTACCATTTTTATTTAAATTAAAAGTCCAAAAATAAGATAAAAATTACGAAATAACTAAAATAAGGTTACTATTGAAAATCAACTAGACGTTATTTATTTAGTAACTCAGATCACGATTACACAAAAAGTAAGTTGAATCACCTACCCTCTTATACCTGTTAGAAAATATTTTCTTAAATAACTATCCTCGTTAATAACTTTACTAAAAAGTTTATTTGACATGGACTGAAGAAATTTAATTGAATAAAAAATACTCTTTTTTGTTCTATTTCGTGATATATAAACCAATTACATCATTTTTAATATTTATTATATTTTATAAACATTATTTATACAGTATTTTTATAAACATTTTATTTATGCAACTATTTTAATATTAGACTGCATCTATAATACAATTTTGTTTATATAAGATTACTTTCCTTCATATGGGAAACTATTTGTGACCAGTATCTATGGTTCAGTACTGCAATATTGCAGTGGTTTTATTTTTAATAGTTTAAAAATTTTAAGTTTTACAGTAAAACTGGGAAGGACAATTTAAATCTATCTATTCAGGGTGGTATATATAAAACTCTATAACTTCTAATAATTCTTTTCGTTGTAATAATTAGACGTTTTGGTTTTCCACATAGTATTTCAAAATCTATATATTTGTCACGCCCCTTCCTTTGTAAAAGGACTTATTTATATACAGGTATAGTTCAGGTTTCAATATTCTCGTAATCGTCTTCGAGATTCATAATGTTCTTTTACGATTTAGCTGCTATGTATGTATATAAAAACACACAATAACACAATCTTTTAAGGTACAGACGGGACTATACATTACACGTCGGTTATTTAAATAAAATTTTACCATGTTATTTTTTTATGATATATTTATTTATATATAGCAAAAAGCTCTTCATAAAAAGCGTAATTTTTCAATTGTACATGTGGTATGTGTAATAGTAACAGTTTAAAGACGAAAAGAAAGAATTGTCTATGACCTAGAATTACTAAAATTTTTTATTTAGTTAATACCAACTTTATTTAGTTAGTTATTTCTTATCAATAATGTATCATACATTTCGAATATAAAAAAATACGTGTTAAGGTATTCGTTAAATAAGTGTATAATGAGTATTAATAGTAAGGATATGAAATTGAGCATATCTAAGTATTATATAATAAAAATGTGCTTCTCTTTATTGTCCACAATAAAAAAAAACATATTAAATGAAAAAGGAATTATATTATATCTAAATTCAATTATTATATTTAAATCTTGTCGTAACGACCTTTGAAAACTACGTGATTTGAGTGTTTTTAAGTGTAAAATTAAAAATTATCACTCAAACCTAAAACGTGCTCCCTTTTGTAGGGTATTTGAATAAACATATTATTGAATGGATGAAAAATTTTAAAATATTATTAGAACATAATATTTATATATAAGAAAATCTCTTTGGACATTATTTTGTTATAAAAAGAAACAATCAAATTGTCAATTCCTCTTCTATAATAATTAAAAAACAACTGACCCAGCCTGATCTGTCCAATAATTATGAGGTATAAGTTTATTAAGAATATCATATTAAGGAGCAAAATGTTGAAAATTTTGTTCCAACAATGCAGTAACTATGTACACAACATATGCTTTAAAGGCTAGAAACTTCTATTTAACTTATTGTGAATTAAAATCAAAGCTAATTAAAACTAGTGAATCTTAGTTGAAACTATAGTTACCTTAATTACTTGTGTATACTCGTACTTATGACGGGTTTTGCATTGTCACTCTACATAGGAGGCGTTCCGGTTTCTCATCCAATAACCTTGGTTGTTACTATAATGAGAGAAGTTTTAAATTATAAAACTGGAAACGCTACGTACATATTGTACATACAAACTCGTGATAAACATTTTCCACTTTTTTATTTATTGCTTTTATGATTTACATTAATTATTATTAATATAGAAATAATTTATATATACTAATTATAATCTTGTATAAAACAGTTCTTATCCTTAGAAAACTTTCATAAAATTTATAAACCAAAAGACTTAAAATATGACAGACTCAGCAACAACCGAAACGTCGGGAGTATGTAGTTTAAAATAATGAAAAATGCATAGTGTTCCGAAAATATTTCTTTTTATTAAATACGTTAGCTGACCCAAGCATTTCATGAATGTTACTTTTCCCTTTACGTGATGAGAAATAAATGAACCCACTAGGAGTCATAGTAAAATTAAAATAATAATAATTTCACGTACGAGCCGATATATGTTTAGTTATATTTTGAGTAATGAACCCATGTGGAGCGCGGCCGGGTTATTTGTATCTGATAATAAAAATACAGTTAAAAAAGGTGAAGGTATCATGTACTTTCATCAAAATGGTTGGCATGACTACAATATTTTCATCTAAAATATGTAATGTATAAGATAGTTAATATGAAAGAAATGAAAATTAAACGCTTAAAAAAGATTTTCATTATAAATGACACGCTCCCTGTCATCTTGATTGAGGGAAAGAGGAACTTTCCCGACACGAATGAATAGTGTTTGTAAATCATACTTCCTAAAATACTGTAACTAAAATTATTAAAATAACAAGATTTTCAAGCAAATATATAGAGAGATAGGGTCCCCTTAAACCTACACTTAGGTTGCAAGTCCCAGGCACTGTGGAAGCTCTTCTCCCTGCAACGCGATGGACCGTACGGTGAAATCATGGAATGCTGAGAAGTTTCCCCTCGTCTCTTTTCCATGAAAATTAAAACATGTCCACTTACTCAACCGTGACATCTAGTTTCAGTCCTATATATAAATCAGTCTCCAGTACATAATTTAGTTTTAAGTATTTAATTTTAACTGAATTCTGTTATAAGTTTATGGGCTGACATTATTGAAATTATAAAATACAAAAGAAAAGAAAAATTAAGATACCTCTAAGATTTTTACTACCTTTTACAAAATATTAAGTATATCGGAACATATTCATATATAATTTTTACGCAGTTTACATTAATATGTGACTTAAAATCTAAACAGAAAATTTTATTTCAAGAATATTGCTAGTTTTCCTTCTACTTGTCGGCGCATTTTCAGTATTAATTTATTCTTTTAATTTTAATTTTAATAGAACCTCAACAGTGTTTTAACGTCAAACCAAAAATTATAAATGTTTAGCACCTTTTTTGAAGTGTATTCTTTTTCCCAATTTCCATTAGTAAATCTATAAACATAATTAATTTTTAATGAATAACGAATCATTTTTAAATAGAGTGTTCCTGCGTATTTCCTTTATTGCTACCAACATTTTTTGTACTAGGTAACTTTAATGAAAATGGTCCTTAAAGGAAATATAAACTTTATACCGATTATAAAGGAAAATTGTCAGACGATTTTTAATATCGTCAGAGGTTATTGATCTATTTTACTTTAGTAATTTTATTCATCTTTTGGTGTCTTTAAAATGTCTTCTTTCAAACCTCATCTATTTTGCAAAGAGTCATCAGGAGCCAAGATAATTTCAAATATTTCTTGAGTATCTAAAATGTAGTAAAGGCAGATAAGAATTTCATCATTATTCATAAAGTAGAAAATAAACAGTAGAGTTATCCCAAAAGATAAACAAAGATAACATTTTTACTAATATATTCTTTAGATTTTAGATTATAATTCTAAATAGTTATATATGACGGTATCTAGTTTAAGCTTTATACCTGATATAGTACTAGCATCTTTTCTATTTCAATTAATATACTTATTGTGAACTTATTTACTTTTGTCAAATATCCATACATTTCAATGTAATATATCACAATGTTTCAAAATTAAATATATGAATACAAACAGATATATAATATACATATGTTATTTTAGATGAAATAGGAATGTATCTATATTTTATGAATAGGTCTCATCAGCAAGAACCTACCGAATAGGACAAAATCAGCAGAATTTCAAAGACAAAATATTTATATTTTTAGTCACTTAACTGCAAAATTTGCTTTAGCGGTACGTCCAAGCATAATTGTAAAGAGATTTCGAGTTACCTTTACTATTTCGTTCAGCTAACATTTTGCAACAATTTCTTTACCTAGTTAACGCAATTACATTTTAAGTAGTTTCTACACCAGATCAAGTTCATCACCCAACCAGGACTACCTCTTTCAATATTAAATTTATTAAAAATGGAGTCAGAGAAAAAAAGTAAAAGAAAAAAATTATATCTTTGGAGCTAACTACTTTTAATTATAAACTGTACGTCATTTGATTATAATTCTCTTTGATCATTAACCTTTCAAAATATCCCTTCCCTTACTCTCTGACATTCTCATCTCTCAATAGAAATTTTTCCCCTTTTTTTATGTGAAATGTGGCTAACGAGTAAATGGCCTTCTTGATGGGTAGTAGCAACCGTCGCCCATGGACATCCACAACGTAGATGTTGCGTATACGTTGCAAAGGAAAGGGAGGGGTGAGATTAAGGAAATGGCAGGAAAGGGTGGGAACAGGGAAAGGGCAACCGGCTCTCTCATTCATCAGACGAAACGCAGCCATTAAAGGCTATTTTACGCCGATCTTCTGTGAAAGGGTGGTACTTCCCCGGTCGAGCCAGCCCATGTTCAAGCTATATTAACTTAACCACAGCTAGGCTCTACCACCTTAAAATCCTCTTTCATTATATATGATTAATATCCATCCTTCCTTCCCGGTTTTGTCATTTAATATAGCATTATCATAATTCGTAGATGTATAAATATTACTTTTAAACGTTGTCTTTTTTAATTAACATTTTCATGTCAGAGTCAGAAAAAAATCTTTCTAAAAATTCCAATTTTCTTTTGCACAAAGCTATGGAATAATAACAATTATCTTGGTTTTATTGAAAGTTTTCTTCAACACTTGTTAACAAAAATAATAACCTTTTTTTTATTTATTCATTCTTCCTAAAAAAGTTTTCTAATAAAAGAAGTTTGGTTTCTTCCATCATCATCTCAGAAACACAATATCAATTTATTTTTATTGCTTCCGTAATATTTTATATTTTAGTCTCGCAACCTATGCCTTTAATAACTTTGTAGCAATCACTGTAAGGTATTTAAAATCTAAAATTTATTTTGAAGAAGCAGGTTTTTAAGCTAAGCTCTTTAGTTAATGATATTCGCTTAAATTTAATAAATAAAGTAATAGATACATATGGCAAAAGTTTTTTTCTAAAACGTTAGACCTTTGTCTTTTCTCTATCGTGGACTTGGTTCCTAGTAACTCAAATGTGCGTTCCTATATTGTTACTTTAATTTTTTTTATCAACTTTGCAACTAAAATTACCCTTTAAATAAAACCTTCCTAACTATAAGCGTAAACAGTTTTTTAGCAATATTAGCTTATCGATGAGCAAAAACATTTTTATTCGAAAATTCAAAAATATTGTTCTATTCCGAAACTTTGAAAATTTTAATTTATTTATGACGTATTTGTATAATATATCCCTATAAACACTGTATATGTTATACAGGGATACCCTTTTACACACATTGACAAGTCATATTCGAGTGTTAAAAGGGATTTGCGATAACTCTTATAATTTCACAGTTCAATTTCACATTACACTAGACATCTGAACTAATACGTGGGTAACACGGATAATTTTTCGAACTGGCCACTTAGAAACATTGCTAATTAAAACCTTTTTTGAATTTAAATCTTAGAACTCTTTGGTAACCTAATGTAATATATTGCATTCATTTGTTATTTGTTTTTGTGAATTGTCAGCAAATCTAAAACTCTTGTTACACGTGAAAATGAACTTAACGCGAGAAATTTTTGATCAATGATTTATGATAACTTTCTTTGTGGGCTTACTCAACAACAAAGCTATGATAGGCTGCGATTTGCATTTTTTAATAAAGCTCCATCTCGTTCCAATATTTACAATGGATTTATCGAGTTTAAGCGTTGGATGCAGCAATCTCAATGATGATCCGAGTGAGGGACGTCGCTTAACAGCGACTACTAAAGATAACATCAGTACTGTGCGTATGATAGAGGAAGATACGAGAGAGTGATCTATCAGATACGGGCAAGCCTAGGCATTCGCATGGACTTGTGTTGCTATATGCTAGATAAGTTCAAAGGCCGTGCCTCAAATGCTGTAGTTGACATCGTCACAGGTGGTGAAAGCTGAATAAATATATTTATTTATTTATTTATTTATTTATGTACCAAGAGTTAAAAAATTTTTTACAAAAGGAGAGTAATGTACAAAGGATAACTTATCTCTTAAAAGAGATCTCTACCAGAAACCCTATTGATAAAGGAAACCGGATGAGAAAGTGTGGAGTAGGTACAATAGAAATCGAGAAGGAAAAAATAAAAAATAAAGAGATTTATATATAAGTAAACAAAAAAAATATATATATATATAATAAAAGGAAATTTACATATTGTACATACATAGATATATACATAAAATATATACATACATATAGCTATGAACCAAACCAAAAGACTATCAGCTCAGTGGACGTTTGCTTTCAAATATCGGCCAACTAAGGTAAAGAAAGGAAGAAGTCAAGGAAAAAAGATGATTGCCTCAATCTTTAGTAAGAAAGATCATATCGCGGTAATTGTGCTAGAAAATGGAAGGACAGTGACTGCAGACTGGAATGTTAATCCTTGTTTGCCTATTGTCTTGCAAAACATTCGACAGCAGCGCCCTCGAAGCAGGAATCTCCTTACCAGGACAATGCTAAGCGGAATAAATATTTGACTATGGCAGGTTATCTCGAATAATGAGTGCTGAACTATCAAGCACGACTTTTATTTATTTCCAAAAACTAAAGATAAAATTCGAGGTATTCGCTTTACAAGCCCTGGAGATGCGGTGAAAGCGTACGAAAATACCATAGGACGGACCCCTAAGAATGCTTTCCTCAGTGGTTACATCGAATGTGACGATGTGTAAAGATAAATTCAGATAACTTCGAAAAACAATAAAAATATTGGCAACTTTCTACATTATGCGGTTTTTCATTTTCTAATCATTTTTAGTGTTACCTAAGCACGAACAAATATCGGGGTAAAGCCATTCAATGAGAATGCAATATTGATATTCACGATAGCAGCCAACAAACGGATTGCGTCATAATACATTTCCAATCAATAATGTTAGCGTTAAAATTATTTTTGCTTTAAATATAAGTTCTCCTGTTTTATAAAAGAAAACTATACAACACTAATATTATCATAATATATTTCTTTAACAACCAGTTTAAGTAGTCAAGTTATATTCACGGCAAAGGGCTTTTTAAAAATAGATATATTTAAATATACTGAATATTTTATTAGAGAACCAATCACTCAGACTACTTTTACAGACTGAACTTAATATTAATACTATATTTAAGTCTGATACTAATGCCACACGGGAGGATCTTCTTCTTATTACAAAATTGCTTTATTGTTCTAAGTATTGGAAAGGGTATATATTCTATAGAATAAAACAATACTGAGAAGAGTATTGTTTTATTCTATAGAATATTGCCCTGGAAACAACTTAGGTGACGAATCAGCGGTAATCGATGATGACTCCCTCATTTGGACCGATGTAACTAGGTATTTTAACTGCAAACTGATGTGTAAATATGTTGGGTTTGTTAAACCGTCGTCCGGCCGGCCGTCTGCTCGTTTGCCCCCTTTAGCATAAAATGTATATATATATATATATATATATATATATTAATAAATAACAAATATATGCTATCGGTTCATTACTCTTATACTCTGGCCATAGTCTGAAATAGAATGAACTTAAAAAATACATGAAACTGCAACATCACTTATTTAAATTATTTGCAATAAAATAATATTATATTACACTTACACTATTGTTTCCATGGTAGGTAAATAAACCTTAAGGTTACCTCTCTTTGTACCTCTCATTACGCGAAACAACTGCGGTAAATAACGCAATCATATTAGTTTCAATTTATTGAAATATAAACTACAAGCATACAACAGGAATAGTGCAAAAAAGTCAGAAGTGTTGAAACAAATTAAAAGTGAAGTACAAAAATAGAAGGAACAGCATTTAACAAAACAGTCATAGGGTAGTTAATAAAAATATAATAGTATAGTAAGCGACAAGCGGACCGCGTGGGATGTGGTTTTTGACTGGCGATCAACGATGCATGCGTTTTGAGTTCTTTAAAAACAGTACCAGTCGAAGTGTCAGTATTAAAGCCGCTTATGTATAATTTTAAATAGTTTTTGAGAAATATACACGTTATATGTGTATGAAAATCAAACTATAGTAAATGTAAATAAATATATAAATGTAATTGTATCTTTAAACAAATAATTGTATAAGTCGGTGTGATCCTCTTATTTAATTAGTCACGGTATTTAATATTTTTTTTATGTTATATAACAATTACTTTCAGTTTTGTTATGGAATTCTATATACGTAATGTTATTTATATTTTGTTGGGTAAAAAATATATACGTTACAATTTTTTCATACATACATTTATGCATCTTGAATTTAATGACACACTATAAATAAATATAATAATCACCGGGCAGCTTGCTGACGTATTGCTATCTTGTTATTCTGATTTCTTACAAATTGTACTCAAAATCTTTGAATTAGAAATACATTTGTAATCAACGCGGACACTTAAAATAACGAAACAGCTTTCAAATTAAAATGTTAATATTTGGTCCTCTACGGATCATATTTTCTTCTGTAGAATTATTATATCTTATGATATTCCATTGATTTTAGTTTCGGATTTTATTTGAGCGATTCTATATTTGATTGTTAAAAATATAATTCTTGTACGAATAGAGATAGATACTCTTCAAAATTATTTCATTACACAAAGGGTCCTTCAGCTTGTCTAAATTATAATGTCATCAGCGAGATGAAGCGATCTTCACAAGTATATACGAAAATGGTTCTTTTTTACCTTAATAATATAATTTATGTTGTTGCAATAAAAATATTAATACTAAGAAAAAACATTAATACTCAGCTGTAGTTCATATAAAATAATTGACATCTATATCAAAATCAATCTCTAGGATATGATAAAATCAAACGAAGATATATTTTAATTGTAAAAACAGTTATTCGTATCACGTTCAATTTCATATGCCCATATTCGCATCACGATCTATATGGCTTTTCCTTCATAAGTCCCTTTCTTAAATAATTAATCAATAATAACATTTAATTAACCAGAGGAATTTCAACGTATTTAATACAACCAGGCTACATAAAATATTTATACTGAAACTCTAAGCCCACGTTGAACCTTCCACTAACAACTGACGTTAAAAAACAACATGCAAATATTATATGGAATTTTTATTTCTTTATATCATACCAGTGATGAGAATATTGTGAAATAATTTAAATTTAAACGTTCATGAATTTAAAGAACCTTTTACTTAAATTTGCGTCTTGACATATTTGCTCTTCTCGTTACCTACTTATTTAATTTATTATTGCAACAAATTATATCTGTTTAAAATTCAAGACAATAATTGTCAACTGAAAGGAGTTTCAATCTTATCAAATGTTTTGAAGAAACATTTTTATTTTCCAGAAAATAGGAAGTTAATGTAGAACACTAAATGAACATCTATGTAATTTATAACGAAAAATAAATGTATTTTACAGAAAACACACTTTTATTTATATATTGATAATATTCAATCCATTGAAAAAAAATATAAAAGTTAAATTATATAAAAAATAATAATATTAATGATATACAGCACAGAAATTGGTTGAAATGCTCTTCGAGGAGTACAATGTATTTGTAGAAGAATTCAAAATAAGGCAAACAAATCTTTAAATGTTAGAAGAACGCAATTCGAACAGAAACTTTGTGTGCACAAGAATATTGACACGCTTGTGAACAATTTTATTAGAGAAAATTATAAAAGTCATTGAATCATTTAAACCTGAATTTTGTAATAAATATTTTATGATTTTAGCTTCTAGAAGGTTAAGGTAAAGTAAAAAACCAAAAAACAATTAAAAATCTATTAAGCAAAGTATGCGCCGCGCCTCCCACTTCGTCATCCTGACGTAGGGTACAAACGTTTCGTATATTATCTTCAAATAATATAAGAAACTGTTAATTTTGGATTATATTTATTGATTAATATAAATACATCAACCATTACCAAACATTATTAATACGAGGTCAAAGGAAATGTATTTATTCACTGGAATGGAACCAAAAAATTGTTTCAATTAATAAAACGACTTCAGTGATTTTACTTATCTCCCTTACATTTCCTTGACGCGTTGACAAGGGTGAAACATAAAAGGGTCAACGGGCACATAATTCCCAATCCCTTAGAATATATATTATGTTTTTTTTGCATAAGAAAATAAACATCAAGGAAGGTTCACCTCTTGTCAAATATGGTTACTTAAAAAAAAATCTGCAAATAAATTGTATGTACATCTTTGATTGTCGTGCACGCGGTACATCCCTCTTTTTAAAAAAAAAAACAAATAATTGTCAAATTTGATTAAATAAGCAATAGAGAATGGTTAAAGACCTGTATATATTTTTATAATGTTGAAGTGAATGTTTAAATTTAAATACAAGTAAAAAATTCATCATCGTATTGAAAAATTCAAAATCACGAGCTAAAATCCGACCAACAGCTTCTGTAATATGTCTTTCCTTATTAGGTTTAAAAAAAATTACAACATTTTATTCAAAACAAAATTTTACTGTTGACAGTCTCTGGTAATTTTTATACATTTTTAAATTGTAGAATAAAAAATAAAAAATAATAATAAAGTATTACATATTATTCACTAAAAGATATGTATATATTTTTTGTTGAATTAAATAAGAAAGGTTCCTTTCTTGTACCGTGGGCTAATGTTAAAGCAAAAAACTATTATTATGGAGGACTGCTGTTCACATTGTAACGCAGATTTTTTTTATTATAGCATATTTTCACCAGTTTAAAGATCATTTAATATTACTTGCGTGATTTAAGTAACTTTTATACTTATCTGCTCGATACGAAATTTAATGTGCCAAGACATTAATTTATATGATAGCCTAAATCTACTGATACATGGGTGGTTCTAAACTAGGAGAGAGTTGTCATAACAGGCATCATTATTTAGGTCCTAGATAGTTCAAATGTAAATAATGACCAGAGATTTATTCGGGTCTTAAAAGTCTTGAGGGCATTGACCTAAATTGAAATAAATTTTACACACAAGATATGGTTTGCTTAGAAAATGACAAAATAAATATTTTTGAAAAAAAAGTGATTTCCTTTTCAGATTTAAAAAAGACAAAAACTAAGATAAAAATATCGAATCTTTATTTAATTGACACGGCAAAATTATTTTCAAAATAAATGCGTATTGTTTAGCTTATATTTTCAAATAATTATTTTAATCTATCCAGCAAACTATAACAATAATCCAAAATTTTTAATTAAAAAAGTATTTTGAAAATGCCCATATTCCACTTGAGGAAGTTCCATTCCATTTATTTTGCTAAAAGTTTTTTGTTAAATATACTTGCAATATATACATACATACTTCATTGTGATTATATATTCACAATGAAACTACTAAATTGAATTGCGGTTTCAGAACAGACGTCAAAAACATGAAAGCTGTTTCTAATTATAGTTGATATGACATTCAACGCGAACGAGAACCACGATATTACGAAAGAAATTTATTTGTTTGTTATAACTTCGATTAATTATGTGGAAAAAATACATTATTTCGTCTGTTTCTTGTTATGTATATTTTTTATTGCTTTACAGTTTATACTTTATAGCTACTGTGATGATGCGGGGATATGTTATGAAATTGTTATCAGGCACTAAGGCGCAAAAATATTGTTTTATTTTAATGTGTATTCGGGTAAATTTTAAATATTAACTATATATTGAAGAAATTTAAGACTAAAGTTTCTGATAAAAAACAAAATGGAAGATTAAACAAAAACCGAAAAACTTTCCTGCCCCGTTACATTTTGTGAGAGTTATGATGTATTCTTTGGGTAAATAACCTTTGGGTTTTAGTGTTTAGTTCCGGGTCCTTGTTGGTAAATCTCACATTCCCCCGCCTACTCCTTTTTGTATCGGAAAAAAAGTAATAATTTGTTTCCTCATGTTACTGTTCCTTTGCAGCAATATTTATAAGAAAATGATGGATTATATAACAAAATTGTACGTAAACAACTTTTTATATATTTTTTTCTTCGTAAAAGAAATTACCATCAGAAAAGTTAGGACACAGGAACACGCTATAGGACCATTCTGTTTATGATTCATAACAACAAGAGGAGGACATAAAAATACCAAATGCTTGTTTTTTAGTAATCCTCAAGTTTTGCTTCCAGTCAGTGTGTAGTGTAAAAAGATTGTTTTTAATTTCATGAAAATTTTTTTCTTTTCCAAGACCGTCTTCCCAATTATTTGGGGTCGGCCTTCCTTGTCCCAGATTTCCATAAAGGGCGATTTGTGGCGAGATCTTTGTTTTGCTCTTATTCTTTCATGTCCTTTTAAACAGTCGGCAACCAAGAGTTGGGGGTCTTACACGTTTCCACTTCGTCGTTGGCAAGTTCAATGCTACTTTGACCATGTGGTCTTCCGGTCTTCCTACCAGATAATGTAAATAAGTACATATTTAAATAATAATAATAACTCAGTCTGTCTATAAAAGCAGGTCTTTTGGAGCCAACAAAAGAGTTGATCTTTTGTGGCAACAAACACAGGCTTATTCCCAGTTCAATATCAGAAACAGTCGTAATTCAGTAATTAAAAAAACCGTAAACTCTGGGACTGAAATATTAATGCCCGTACCATGCACTAAATAACCAGCACGTACTGATATTCTGCTGAAGTTTAGGAACTGTGGGCTAGAAATTGTAAATGATAAAATGTGCGAGGCCAGGAATAAAAAAAAACGGGCCTCTGATTTGGAACTGTGTCTGTCCTTAATCCACATAATAATGGAGTTATTAAAAGTGTTCAAAGAAAATATTTTAGAAAATATATTAACCTGGCTGACTTATATTTTAAAGAGTACATACTTTTCGAAATAGTTGTAATAACATCAAATATATATATATATATATATATATTCTTACTATTGAAGTTATTCGCGATAGTCTGTATTGTACTGTACAGGTGCTACATTGACGGATATACGAGTATAGTGTAAAAATGGAACAGCTTGTAAATACTTACGACCCTTTTAGAGACACACATGTTTATTGCGTCGTAATACACTGTTTTATAAAGATAAATAATGGCCCCTTTTAGCTCAATTGAAGTTTATGTATACTTTAAAACAACTTGTCATATTTAAGACTCGTAATTTTTCAAAAGGCTTATAAACATTAAATATATACTTAAACACTACTATTTTTTTATTACTATTAAGATTATCTGGTACATACAATTAAATTTGTTCATATCACTAGAATTCTGTATAGTAGTTAAATCTTACTTTTTTCCAAGATTGTCTTTTCAGAGGAGTAATAAAATTATTCATTAAATTAAAAACACGCTTTTCCCACTCCTGACATCAAAATGCATCAGGATGAATAAGTGTTATTAGTCTACTTTAATACAAAATTTTTAGTAAATCCTTCTCTGTCTAAGCTGTGTAATTTCGGAACTTCTTCCCATTTTCTATTTACAAAGAGTATCTAACAGCCTTTCTCTTTAAACTTCAACTTTAGAAACATCTTACCTCACTATTAGATTACATAACATATTTTTCGATATGTAATTTTTTTATACTTCTCCAAATTATGTATATATTTATGTATATACTACTTGTGTACTTGACTGAATTTTCTATTTTAATACATTTATTGCATGCTTATTATGTTTTTCTCTTTTTTCTTCTCTTGTTTTTCCTACTTACACCTCATTTTCTGCATTAGTTTCCTTTATTAAAAGGGTTGTCTCTATTGAGAGATGAGTTATCCTTTGTGATTTTTTTTTTAAATTGTATATATCGGATTTTATTACAAATTCATTATTTTAAAGAGAGGACGCCAGCCTCGCTGACGTCACTAATGTCACTTGTTTCAGTACGTTCCAGATATTTTAAAATGAAACTTCAATTCTTCTAAATGTTCTTGTATTTCTCGAAGGTTCTTCATAATCACATTATTGATGGTCCGCACTCGCTGAACTCTGCAGTTCCCTGACGTGCGTCCAGACGTCATATTTATATCAGAATTCAAACATAGTTCTATTCTGTTTGATTTCGTTTTACTTTTAACAATAGTAACGACGACCAATAAGTTGTTATAATAATTGATGCCAGTCTTGAGTTATTTTCATGTTGCATCCGTCATTGAAGCTGCTTGCGATATATATATTACCATTTTTTTACATAAATAAATAAATAAAAATTTGAGTTTTAGTTTATCCGTCGCTAATCGAATATTGTCGGTGACGTTGTCTAGTACCGTAACCGTACTGGTATCGAGCCAAAAAACTGGTTTCAAGAAGATCAGAAGATTCTTTTTAAGAAATAGTTGTAATAGTTGTAGAAGTAAAATTGATTAAAGTTTTGTAATTGGGATTCGAAAATTTCAAGTGTTTTCGAAATATTGTAGTCTTCATTTGTATTTCAATTTTCAAATATTACAATACTAAACATATAGTAGTTAGGAAAATTATAATATTGCTTTTTATTATCCATAAGTTGGAATTTACCGTGCAAAGAAAATTTGATATCATTGTTTCTTTTCGATGGAATTTTACATCAGTTAATTCGTTGGATTAATATGAGTTTCGATTAAAAGAAATGATGTAATTCCTCCATGCCAATGTAGTATTTTTAATAAGAACAATACTGTTTCTTACAAGGGAATTTCTCATCCATAAAGTTCTTGCATTACGGTTCGAAAAAATATAACAAATAATATAAAATATATCAAACAATCGAATATTGTCGATAAATTTATATTATCGTTTATTAATTTTTTTCGACGGTAATCTAAGTCAGCTATCTCTCATTATCTAAGTGTATGTAACTTGTAAAATATAACAGTTTTGATTTTGATCTTAACATGTTTGTATTATTCAATTAGGTATCATTATTTGTATATATACTATCACAGAAATTTTACCTAATTTGTCGACATTTTGTTATACCACAAACTGAGACATATTATGACTCATAATTTTAAATAACAATACACAATTATGGCTACTTCAGCATGGTTCAGATTTCCCTTATTAGTAGAGATAAATGCTCAAAGAACAGGCAGCTACTTGTAACGTAAGAAAATATATAAGATAAAATTTTTTATGCCAATTTTATACATTATGAACAAAGAAACGTAAAAAGATAATTTTTAAGAATGTTTATTTATTTTAATAGATATCGTTCGGCAATAGTATATATATTTTTTACGAAATTGGAAATTAAGGGTTAAGAAATGTTTTCAAAAATAGCGATAATACTTAAATTAAAGAAAAGGACATTGATTCATCGAAACATTAAGCAGAATACAAATGTTCAAAAACATCCATACATATAAACGCTCACATGCGAAGTCGTGGTGGCCTAGAGGTTAAAGGCCTAAGGCCTCTCTAGGCCTAAAGGCCTCACCTGAGGGCTAGAGGTTAGAGGTCTCGTGAAATAAGGATGGGGGTTCAAAACCTGGTATATACCAATGTGATTTTTCTGAGTCATGTGTTCTTTCTAAGAGTATTTAGACAGCATTGGCAGACGGTGAAGGAAAATAAGAATTTCCAATTATAAGTTTGAAAGCACCAATCGGGTTTGAGCAAGCGTGGTGATTAATGCTCTAACCTTTTCTATGTGAGAAGAAGCCTTTGCTCAGCAGTAGGCTTTTATTAGGCTGATGATGATGATGTTTACATTTATTTATACATGCGTGAAGAAGAAGAATTAGAAGTAGAATGAATTATTACATTTTTAACATACCTTATTATGTTTTATTTTATTTTAATTTCCAAGCACCGAAAAAATCCTATGTAGTTTGAATGTATGAACGAATTTGTCAACAGAAGCAGATATATTAACAGAGTATTCTTACTTACTCAAAACAAGCTAGATGTCGAGAACGATGGGAAGAATTTAAGAATTATTATTTGAAGCAAATATCTTTCATATTTTCTCTCAGACATTAATACGGTTTTAAGGTTTTTATGTTTCAACAAAATTTTTACAAACCAATAAATATACATCTATACGGTAATATTCTTTATATGCTATTTAAAATGATTTTTAAATAGCATTTCTGCAGAAGTGTCCAATCAAATAAATAAAATTGCCATAGAAATTTAAGACGTCTGTTTTAACTTATCTTTTGATACAAATATATTAGACATATTCGTATTTTGTAATAAGCATTATTTTCGTGATTTTTTTTGACGAAATTTTGTTAAATGTTATAAACGAAAATGGAAAATTTTAAAAACTATGGGGAATAAAAGTCTTACTACGCTATATGAACACGAGCGATATAAAAGACAATAAGGGATTTGAAAAAATTTACGATAATAATTTCTCATTCATGAAAGCTACTTAAAATATGAAATGTTATTATTACGACTTTATTTCATTTTTATTAGCTTTTTATTAGCTTCACATGTATGTTTGTATGTTTGTTTGTAACCGACTTCTTTGGGCGCGATTTTGACCCACTTTAAACGGCCAGATTTCGTTCAAACTTTGTAGATTTATCGAGGACCGATGACAATACATTAATTTGATAAAATTATTCCATTTTTCAATTTGCAAAATATGATTTTTGTTAATTTATATAATTTTCATCTATAGTCGATAAGGTAAGAAACTTAATTAAAATAAAAAAACAAGCTATTATAAATAAACCAAACTAAAAAATAGAAAATAAATTTTAATAAATTTAAATTAGGAAAATAGTGTTAAAAAATTCAATAAATATAAATTAATAATAGTGTGAATTAAAAAAAATGTGTTTTATTTTTAAAAAAGCGTGGGTGCTTTTTAAGATATTATCGAAATGATAATCACTCTACTCATATCTGTCAATAAAATATTTATAACTATTGACAGCATGCACCCCACGCTTTTTAAAAATAAAATACATTTTCTTTTTATTCACACTATTATTAATTTATATTTATTGAATTTTTTAACACTATCTTCTTAATTTAAATTTATTAAATTTTATTTTCTATTTTTTAGTTCGGTTTTCTATAAAAAGCGTGTTTTTTAGTTTATTTAAACTATTATTAATTAATTGTATGTAGACAATGTTAATATTAAAGTTTTAACCCAGCAATAATGAACTTGTTTCTTGAAGAAATGTTGTATTGGAAATTTTTTACTAAACATATTAAAATCAAACTTTATACTTACTTCATACCCATATATTTAAATAAATTAAAAAACTATAAGATTTTCATATTTTTCTTTGAAATTTTATTACATATAAGGCTCAAACTAATATTTTCAAAATCATTTTATCTAATAAACGTTTGTTTCATTTTAGAAGCCATCAAAGTATGGTACATGTATCAGATTATACGTATTAGAAGTATAATCTAACACGATAAAGTTTTGAAACAGATGTTTACAAAGTTTTGTATCTTTCACAGTGAAGATACATGTGCTATCTTGTATCATTAAAAAGTAGTTTACTATATAATGATATAGGGTGACAACCGGAGGTTCCAGCAAAACTTACTTTTATGTATATTATAATAAGAATTACATATTAAAACTTATAACCTATATCTACATGATTGCTACATGATTGCCCCGATGTGAGGATAGCAATACCATTCCATAGCTTGTTTGGTATTAGGAATCTTCTGGTTCACACGGCTTGGTGTTCGTTCCGCGGAGTCAGCGGCGTCACTCATATGATATTTTATCCATACAACGATGTTTCCCTGGCAATGTTCATTTATTTTTTAATATGTTGCGCATACGTAACAATAATGAGATTGGATCATAATAAACTTGTCTCACTGAGTAGATAGAATTTAACTACGGAAAAAATATATTTAGATGAAAATCTGTGAGTGTGTTTATATTCACAGTATAAGTAAATTGACCTCGTTACTATACTTTTTAATTTTAATTCGACAGAATAGCGCTTGACTGTCATAACACCTTTTGGAAAAATGAAGTGGTAGGTGGTGAACGCAGTATGTACTAAGGCTAACTTAGATGATTCACACATTTCTTAAAGACACCCAAATTATAGCTCAAAAGAAGTATTTCTTATTCAAACACACAAAATTAATGTGAGTAATAATCGGCATCAAACTTTTAGAAACACTACAACCTTACTCAACTCCTCGTTTACAAGGTGTTAAATAAAATGACAAAATCAAAGGAAAGAGTGAAAAATAAGAAATAATTTTTATATTCTACAAAACTCTTAAAAGAATTTTATTTCTTTTTGCTTTTGTTATTTTAAAAGATCTCTAAACGCTTAATTAACTAGACTTAACTTTTATTCAGAATTGAAATAATAAAACAAAAAAGAAAAGAAAAAATGTTTCATGAATTTAGGACTAAGCATTACCCATGCAAATAGGAATTAGAATTCAGATATATAGAAGGAAATGTGTAAAAAATATAAATGGCAGGTAATTTTAACCGATGTTCGAGTTTAAATGTGGTCCACTTAGGAATTCTTTAACATATATTGAATTAGCTCCCGTAATACACTTTTTATTTGTTGAAGGGCACTTAGGTTAAAAATACAAAAACAATATTAGTTCAGCAAAAAATTTCTTTGTATCTTTTATATATGTCATTTATCAATTCGTCAACCAAAACGAAAAATCTAAAAGTTTTGTGCTTTTTACTCCATTTTAATGGGCGGGCGATGTTTGAAAAACTATATTTAAAATGTGCTGTTATAAGTCACTGCCTATTTAAATTCCATTTAATGGCGCTCGTTATTTTATCAAATATGATTTCGACTGTGCGGTTTATATTGCTAAAATATAGAATAGCTATTTTTTAAATGCATACGCTTATTAATATAATATGTTCTTAAAAAAAAAATTTTTTTTTTCGTTAAACTCCGTTCGTATTAAGTCTAGAGAATGGTTTTAAATTAGCTGATTTTTGACTTATTACAGTAATTATTATTGTGAATACTAGTTAATGTAATAAGTACTGTAAATGCGACCAAAGTCTCCAAAAAATAATGTGTCCTTTTCACTCATTACCTTAAGACTCAATAATGAGGGTAGTCGTTTATGGAAATGCAATATTAACTAAAAATAAAGATAATCACAAAATCTTTTTTAACTGAAAGAGTAACAAACACATATCCTCTCAGATTTAGATATTTTTTAACGTCTTCATCTTCTTGTTTTGAAAGGAAACTTTTTAATTATCGATTAATACTAATGTTAAAGAATTTCATTTACTCGAGTTAAGTACTTGTTATTTGCCGCATTTCTAATGCAAAATGGAACTGATAGCAAGGAATTGGAAAGGCGCAGTCACGTATTACCGGCGGGAATTCAATTGATTCTGGAAGGAAACAGAAATGTTCCTCTATAAAGCATTTGAGTTATTTTAAAAATGTCTCGTCAGGGTATAAAATGGAAATCATATATGACTTTTGTCAGAGGATTTAAATCCTATACGGTATAAATATATACTTTTACATTTTAAGTATCTCAATAAAAAAGGTACTTAAAATATATTATTATACTAACAGGCAACTCGAGATCAGATAAATTTCCCGCTCTTTTTGTTTAATATCATTGTCAGGAGTAAAAAATAATAATAATTATATATTTTGTAGATTTAAAAACTATAGTAACATAAATATAAGTAACATTTTCAGTATCTCTTCATTTGATACACCTGTACAATTGACAGTAAGCAATAAGTACATAAGAAGCTTATCAGTAACTTATTAGTAACAACAAGTTTCCTGAAGGAAGATTCTATAATAAGAATGTAAATCTTCTTCCAAACTCGTATGAATACTATACCCACCTATTTAAACAGTTATACAACCCGATGTTAGTGCAATATTTTAAGTTTCTGTTACTTAGAAACATTCCTTACATTTTTTTATTTGTTATCGTGTTCACTAGCTTAGTTCTAAATTTTTATATTCTACGCTTGCATTTCTATGAACTACCTGAAAAAATTAATTTTTGTGCCCTTCTTCGCGTTTAATTTCACTGTGTTACCAGTGTCCGATTCCGGTTTGCACACTATTTAACTAAAATGAAGTAATTAAAGTAATCTAATATTTTCGGATGTATAACGCATTTTTAGTTTTTTAAATTACATACTCCTGACGTTTCGGTTACTTTGCAACAACCAAGATACTCGCGAAAGTTTTACATCTCATTAAGTAATTTGTTATGGTGTCGTAACCAAAATTTTTGTTGAATTTTGATAGGTCTGACGTTTTTGTCTTGTGAATTTTTCTATTCTTTATCTTTCCAGTGTTCCTGTTGTGATCTACGTTTTATGTTTCCACATATGTTCATGAATTTTGCAATATTAAACATTTGTCAACACTCAGGGTCAAGCCGTTAGTTTTGATAATTATAATCTATTAAAATTTAATTATTTTGAATACTGCTCGATTTGTGGTTACTATTTTTGTAAATTAATTTCATTTACAACCGTGCAATTTGATGCTTTTCAGTGGATCATCCCTTTTTGCTGATCATTTTGTTTTCGGATAGAATAATTACGAGAAATCGATAATCCTGCTTCACTTCATAGTTGTCTCTCATGAAATGACTAGACTGTGTTGTTTATCGACCAACCGCGCTTCCTGTATTGATGTTAAAATTTTATTCATACTAATAGCATCTCGCCCGCTATAAAAATTACGTTTGAATCCTCTAAACCTTATTTTCCACTATATAACCTCTGAAGTAAACATTGGGACGTATTGTTCCACTACAAAACTAAAAAAACTGTCTATAAAGCAAAAATGTGACGAGCTCTACTCAAACCTTGAAACGATTCTTGAAAAGTTATCAAATTTGTATTAATCACATCGATGAAAATTTTTATATTTTAATTATCACTTTTAGTTTCGTGTATTTATGTTTACAGTGAGTTTGATTCAGTCATAAAAATCTATTATAATATAAAATATGACGAAACATTTACACACCGTGAATTTTATAATACTATATAGTACATATAGAAAACGTGAAAAATATTGCAAAAACCCTCAGATTTTATAAAATATTTTAATGCCGTTATAAGTTATTAATTATCATTATTTTTATTAAAATCTATTTTTAATTACGAAAACAAATATATAAAGATGTCATAAGATCTCGGCAATGTATAAAGGCCCCTTTAATTAACTTGCCGTTATTTAAATGCTAAATCAAATCACCTCTTAATTGAGTTTTAGTCCGAGAGGCGTCTAGGGATCTGCACTCAAATTAACAAAGAACCTCTG
This sequence comes from Danaus plexippus, assembly GCF_018135715.1. Taxonomy (NCBI): domain Eukaryota; kingdom Metazoa; phylum Arthropoda; class Insecta; order Lepidoptera; family Nymphalidae; genus Danaus; species Danaus plexippus. The sequence goes on from NC_083554.1 coordinate 3,068,267, forward strand.
TTTCACTCCCTGCATTCTGTTTGAACAACTATAACATCAAAATTTATGTCTATAATTTCTGTGTCACAAGATAGAAAAGTGTATTTATCTGACAACCAGTTTTGTATCTATTTAGAATAGTTTTTTTTGTACATTCAGGGTAATGGAAAAATTATAAATTATACATTTTTTTTAAACAATTGGACATTATAATAAAGAACACTTTTTAAAGCAAAATCTTCAGATGTAAGAGTATTGAAAAATATAAATAAACTCTTCCCTCTAATAAACTATATACCTATCACATCTCTCATGAAGTATATGCCTATACCTATGTGCATACAATATTTATTATATTATTTAATGTAAATCAAAATAATAATAATTTAAGATTTTTGATTCTCCTTTGATTTTACCAAATATAGCTTTATAAAATTTTAGTGATTTCTCTTTTATAAAACTGTGCTTGTTTAAAAATTTATAAAATATTTTGAAATTAACGAAATAACTAATTATTGGTATATATAGTGATATTTTTACAAAGAAATCAAATTCGTTATACATACATGGGTAATACTGAAAATGTTTCGAACGGGCCAGTTAGAAACTTTGTTAATGAAAACCTTTTTTTAATTTCAATTTGAGAACTCTTTAGTAACCTATTGTAGTATATTGCAATCATTTGTCATTTCTTTTTGTGAATTGGCAGCAAATCTAAAACTCTCGTTACACGTGAAAATGTACCTAAACCGAGAAAATTTTCGGTCAATGATTTATTATGACTTTCGTTGTGGGCTTACTCAACAAAAAGCTATGATAGGCTGAGATTAGCCTTTCTTTATGAAGCCCCATCTCGTGCCACAATTTACAATCGGTTTAACGAGTGTAAGCGTAGACGTACCAATCTCAATGATGATCAGCGTGAGGGTCCTTTAACAGCGACTATTGAAGATAACATCAGTGCTGTGCGACGCATGATAAACGAAGATAAGAAAGTGATCTATCAGCAGATACGGGCCAGCCTAGGCATTGATCTGAGCGAAGTTCCAAAAATATTACACGAACATTTAGGCGTCAGGAAGCCTTGTACCAGATGGATTCCCCATACTTTAACCGCAGACTAGAAACAAATTTACATGCACTGGTGTCGCCAAATATTAGATAAGTTCAACAGCGGTGACTCATATACGGTATTTGACATCATCACATCCGATGAAAGCTGGATATATTCCTACGAACCCGAAACCAAAAGACAATCAGCTCAGTGGGTTTTTCCTTTCGAGGATTGGCCAACTAAGGTAAAGAAAGTAAGGAGTCAAAGAAAAATGATGATTGCATCATTTTTTTGTAAGAAAGATCATAATCGCAGCAGCTATGCTAGAAAATGGAAGAACAGTTCCTGCAGACTGGTATGTCAATCGCTGATTGCAGCGCCCTCAAAGCAGGGTTCTCCTTCACCACGACAATGCTAAACGGACTGTTGTATATTTGACTATGGCAGGCGTAGAGATCATCATCATCGTAGTCATCATCGTAGTCATCCGCTATTCAGAGGTGACCTGATGCCCTGATATATTCCAAGAATTATAGATAAAATTCGAGGTATTTGCTATACGAGCCCTGAAAATGCGGTGAAAGCGTACGAAAATGCCACAGAAGAGTGGTGTCTTCTCTTTAGGGAAGAATGAGCCCACTGCTTTTCTCAGTGGTTCCATCGTATGCGACGATGTGTAAAGAGGAACGAAGATTACTTTGAAAAACAATAAAAGTATTGGCAACTTACGCATAAGCCGTTTTTCATTTCCTAAACATTTTCGGGGTATCTAAGTGTATGAGGGTCAAAAAATAGGCGTTCTCTGACTGTTTATGGTTGGACCTCTGTCAAAAGACAAATTAATGCAAAATTAACGAAATGTTTGCGTTTAATTACACATTTTTAAGTTCTCTTCAAATAAATTATATTTAGACGCTTTTTATTGTATTATATGTTAATACTTCCATATTTATATTATAATTTTATACGCGGTCTGTTTTCTCTCATGAAATTAAAATAATACATATTTTTATGTTAATAGTGCAACTTACCATCAAATTAGGGTGTTTCAAATCATCATCAAATTTATGGATGGATTGCGTGAAGAATGCCATGAATAAAGAGGTGATCGTTGAGATAATGACTGATAGAATGGAAGAGAAGAACATGTTATGCCGACTCCACATAAAGTGGGACCAATAAGGAAGAAGAAGAAGTATTAACGATATAATTTTGCTCTAGATCGAATAAGTATTTTTTATTCATCAGGAACAAAACTGAGTGCTCATTTTTCAAATATCATCGGCTTGAAGTTTTGTTTTCTCCAATTTTATTTTATTTTTTGTAGCTTTTTCGTTTCAGTTTCTTTTGTGTTTCTGTTTTCATGCGAAGTTGAAAACTTTCAGTAATTTTCAGTATTTCTTTTTAAACTAATGACAAATTTTATAAAAATCGTCATTTTTTATTAAATAACTTAATTAACTTTTTCAACAAACTAATTTTTTTTCAAGCACCGTAAAATAAAATACAAAACCTGAACGGCAATGATTGTCATATTTCCAAACACTACTTGAGAGTTTTATTTATTTAACTTCTATTTAAAAACTTTTAATTAAAATAAACTAGATAATATTGACAAAATTTCTTTTTTGTATTCAAAATAGTAAGTATACCAAATCTGGATATATTATATATACAAATATTTGAAGAACTATCAAAAGAATAAAAAATTTCAACAGATAATTGTGTTTTCATGTCATAGTCTATCTTTGACCTATGAGAAGTTGATGTCTTTATTCAGCATTTTTTAGTGAAAGACAACTTATAGCTGTCTAAAGAGCTTAGTCACTACGATTTATTTTTGCGTCTCGTCTGTTACGGTCTCCGATTTTTCAAGGTAATTGAGCCTAGTTTTAGGTAAAAACAACTTATTTAAACATATTTTGCTAGTCTCAACACAAAATCTTTTATATTTATTTTTATAATAATGTCTGAATTCTTTTATTATGTTTTGTGTTTATTTAAATTATTAGGAGAAAGGCACCTCCTCCTTAAATATGAAAAGCCATAAACGTCGTTACGCGAATATAATCTTATAAAAGACGTATGAACGTGATGAGAATAATTTCCTCTTTATTATTATTAAGATAAAGCTTTGTTTGATTTTATCACGTCACAAACATGGGATTTATTTTATTAAAATTAGGATTTAATTTATGTACCTTTACATTAATTATAAATTGAAAATACTATATTAAAGATATGTCCAAATTATGAGATTTTGATTTATTTAATACTATCTAAGATTCTCACATTGACATATTTAAAATTCATCTAAATTTTTCGGATACCTATGTTCGAAATTTTTATTTTTTATGTTCCCGATCTTTCACGAAGACGAGATGAGAGTTACTGTCACTTGTCAGGAAGTCATGTTATTTGTCTTCTACCGCCAACGATTTATTAATTTTCTAACGTATATGCTAGTAGTAGTAGCTCTATATGCCAGTAGAATGCGCTAACTATATATTAAGGTCATGGACAAAAGACTTAATATTTTTATGAGGGTATCTCAGGTGTTAGGTAAGGTTAAAAAACTACATAATCCCGACGTTTCAGTTACTTTTCAGCAACCGTGATCATGGTTTAAAATAATAAAATCCGCGTAGTATATCCGAAAAATATTAGTTTCATTTAAATGAATAAAACTCGCGAAAATCTTAGATCTTATTAACATGCTTTTTAATTCCAATAGCCTTGCGGATAGTTCTTGGTATCCAGCTTTCTTCGCGAGCGAGGATCTATGCTCTATTTATCCGGATGTAGGTGCCTAGTTAGACTATTTTGTGTTCACACACTACTGACTGCCTATTTTTAATATCCGAGATACCATCTTTAACCTTTGTAGTGATGCTTCCCATTTTTTTTCGACTTGACTGTAGCTGTTAGTCCTATTGGCTTTTACAGCGTCACCGGGATTGGTGGGCGGCCCGATGTGACCTACCTGTTTAATTTGGGCCCGAAGGGCCCGACGGAGGTATGCGTCCATTGTGTTAGATAATTTTTTCACTTAAAAAAAAAAAAACAGAAAAATTAAAGCCGCAGAGGCTTGTCGTAAGATATGCACTGCTTTAAGGGAGGGTGCTGTAGCTGAACAAACGAGACAGAAGCGGTTTAAAAAATTTGCTTCTGGGAATGGAAGACTGGAAGATGAACCTCGCTCTGGAAGACCATCGACGATTAACAACGACGATATCAAGTTGGCAATCGAGCAGGATTCAAGTCAGACATGCCAAGCCCTTGCCTTGCAATTCAATATGCGAAACTATTCGCATGCATTTGCACCAGCTTGGGAAACGATGGAAGCTAAACAAATGGGTAGCACATGAATTGAGTGAAGCAAATAAGTTACAGCGTTTGACAATATATACATCATTGCTTTCTCGTCACAACTTAACGCCGTTTTTCGACAGGATGTTGACGTGTGATGAAAAATGGATTATGTACTGGAACAAAAAGCGCTCACACCATTTGTTATCTACTGAACATCCGTTGCCGTTGACTGCTAAACCAAGCATTCGTCAACAAAAGATCTTGTTGTGTGTATGGTGGACTACAGCAGATGTCGTTCACTTTGAGTTTATGCCAAGTGGACAAACCATTACTGCTGAAGTTTACTCAGCACAGCTAAACAGAGTTGCGGTCGCTATAAGGCAGAAACAGCCTGCGTTAGCAAATTGAAAACGAGTTGTCTTTCATCAGGACAACGCAAGACCACAAACAGCAAGAGTCATACAGAAAACCCTGGCGAGATTAGAGTGGGAAGTCCTGCCTCATCCGCCGTACTCACCAGACCTTGCCCCAAGTGACTACCACCTGTTTTTAGCATTAGACAACCATATGCGGAATCGGGCATTTCAAAATAGAGAGGCTTTGAAAACGACATGGTACAGTTCTTTAATTCACAAAAACCAGATTTTTAAAAAAAAGGTATATATAATCTCGTATCTAAATGGGAAAAGGTTAGATCTAATAAAGGTTACTATTTTTCGGAATAAAAAAACTAAATTTAACTTTTTTTTGTATTACTATCTTTTAACCCTCAAAACCGCACAAATTTTTTTGGTTGCCTGATATTATAAATTTTTTCACTCCTTACTATTTCTTAGACGTCCAGTTAGCCTTCTTCATATAATAATTTATAAATTATGTAAAGATTTAAAGTAACAGTTTTTATTTATGTTTTGCTTATACAGTATTTAAAAATGATGAAGTAGATAGAAAAAGAAGAACATAACTATATGAGCGTCATTGACAATAGATTCCTTTGTCAATAGAATAGAATCTATTGTTTAATTGCTCGTAAACTACTTACTTTAGAACTTCCTAACTACGTTCTTCAGAGTTCGAAGGAATAAATGCTTAAATCAACGAGATCTGTGTAGATATGATTGCTTTATAAAATTTGAGCTACTGTGGTACTTAAAAAAATAAAGATTTCGAGATAAGTTTGGAAAGAAAAATTTTCAATATGGTTAAAAATAGATAAATTAGCGTATAGCAATTGAAAAAAATGTTTTGAAGCTTATAATTTCTGAATAAATTTCATGTTTTTTCTCAAATTTGGTTGATTGGTACCATTCATTTTTCTATTAAGAATGCTTTAGGTGATTAAAATTATCTTTAATATTATATCGTTGACATTGACTTTAATTGTACTAAAAACTAGCAAAGAAAAGTAAATAAAAGTTTAGATTTGAAGAATTGAAATGTGATCTTGTAAAAGGAAAATTCGTTGAAAAGTAATAATTATTATTACGCACTCGTATTTATTTGTTTAGATACTTTTCGTTATTTTAATACAAATGAATGTTCGTGTTGAAAATAATATAGAAAGGCATTTTCTAATTTATCTTTTATATTGAGTGTTATTATGTTACATTTATCTCATTTGTAATCGCGATATTACGCAATTGTAAACAAGAAAATGTAAAATTAACAAATAAAGAAAATATTAAATATTTTCACTTTCACGTTGCAGACGCGAATTTAAAAGGCTACAAAAAATTAAGCATATTGAGTAATAGCAAAATGTGAATATTAGCAGTTCTTGTTAAAATACAGAATAAATAAATCGTCGAAATAATTAAAATTCTATAAGAAAGAGACAAAGAAAGAGAATGAATGAAAATGACTATAAAATATGTTTTTTTTTTGAAGTTAGTCATAATTATCTGTATGAAGTAAGCGTTAATTATGTTTTTTTCTTATCTATTCTATACAAAAAGAAACAATGCTGAAAGAAATTATGTTTTCGTTAAAAAGGTAAAAAACGAGAGAATGCAAGAAAGCCAAAGTTACTGACGCCTTAACGTACGTTCTACGTAGTAAGTGGAAATGTGCAGGTCACATAGTGAGATACGAAGGTAAGTGATGGACTCGTAGAACGGTAGAATGGCTGGACCTCCAGGGACAATGGGCGAATGAAATAAAAGAAACATCAAGCCGAATTTGGCTTAACATAGACAACTATAAAGAAAAGTGGTGCGCTTTAAAGGAGGCTTTTACAGAAATTATTTAACTCTTTTTTCTTTTTTTCTACATCAATTGCTTATAATATAATGAAACTTAATTTACTCTAATAATGTTTAATTAATTCTTAAGACTATTTGTTTTGTATAATAATTTTGTATAATAATTCATCATCATCATCATCAGCCTATCGGAGCCCACTGCTGAGCAAAGGCCTCTCCTCACATAGAGAAGGTTAGAGCATTAATCACCACGCTTTCTCAACACTGGTTGATGATTTCGATCTTATAATTTGAAATTATAAGACCAGGTTACCTCACCATATTTTCCTTCACCGTCTGTTAGTGGTGTCTAAATACTCTTAAAAAGTACATATGACTTGGAAAAGATCACATTATTATAAATATTATTTGACTGGTAAAAACAGTTTTAGGGGACTTACGTCTGCTACGAGACAGTCTTGAGAAACATTAGGTAATAAATAAATATTTTACTTTATTAATAAATAAATAATTTAATAATCACTTTTGTATTCCTATTTACGTCATTTTATTTTAATGAAGATATATAAATATTTGCACACGTATATTAAATACAAAAGTATTAAATACTATTTGTATATTTAATATTTAATTACAGATAATCAAAGTTTACCCGTTTTTATGTTACGTTCTTATAAAGTTCAGGAGGTTATTATCGGACATAAAGTACTTAAAAAATTGTATACTGTAATTTAATCTATTTATAGCATCCTATTTCATAATTGTTAAAACCGTTATGTTGTCAGTATACTCGTATTTTAGTGGTTTTGAGAAGATTGAGAATATTGCCGTATACATATTTTTCTTTATAAAAACCTCTCCAAAACCAGAATTAAATTCTTGATAATAATAATATTATTTAAATTTCTGCTTTAGGGATGAATTGGTAAATGTGGTTGGAAATTTTTATTTTATATGCCAAGAAAGCTAAATTGTCTTAAAAACAATTAAATCATATTTTTTTTTATTTTAATTTTATTTTTCTCTACTAAACTTATTTATGAGCCTATTTCTTTACTCAAACACCTATTTCTTCACGGTCATGGGTTAAAAAATGTTGTATTTTTTTTTTCTTTTTTATTAGCATGGCTAGTTAATTTTCCAAGGTGACAGTCTGATTTATGTAAAATAAAAATTGATTCGCAACTTTTATATTCCCGTCATTTAGTTTCAAGTCAATAATATCGTTAAAAACTCAATATAACTTTTCAATACTTTCACTTTGAAGTGATACTTCGCAAAAAAATACGGTAATGTGTCCTGAATATATTTAACGTTCTAGAATGTTTTATATAAACATAATATAAATAACCACTATTAAAACTTCTTATACATCAATAATTAATACTCAAATGAAAAATATATACAAACTCTTTGGTTATATCAACATGTTAAGTCATGCGTGTTAAATGTTCGTGTAATATTAATTAATTTATTTTTAGTAATGTATCCGATTATATTTATTTATAAAACACGACAAGCAAATAATTTTAATCAATCCTTTGTAAAAATCAGGGTAAAATTGATAAAAAAGTTTACTCAAATAGTATCGCTGTAGACGATGAAATTGTTTTTAGGAGAGTTGTGTACTCAAGATGTATTTATATATAAAAATATTACAAATTATTGCTTTCCTTTAATACTAACTATTGAATTATGCATACCTTTATGCCATACAACCAACATTTTTACACGTGTCAAGATGGTGAAATATATTGTTATAGTTTTACATACGTATTAATAAATAAGTATATAAGAACAAGAACAAAAATAAAAATTATTCTTAATCTTGATTAAAAAACACTTGTACGTATATGTGATGGTTCAAATAAAACAAAAGTTGACTGTATTGACTAAGTAAATACCTAACAGTGATATACAATATTCAATATTAGAAATAAAACACATTAATTTAAGAAACTCCTCTTTCATGTTTTGTATTTTAGAAGCAGTTTTTGGTTGAATAAAAATAAAGATATAATTAATACAAAATGCAGCGCTATTCAGGAAATATTACAAACCTCTTCAGTTTCGTCGTATAAAAATATTAACAAACAAAGTCTTCATTAAAGTATTTTCAAATTTTCTTATACATTAAATTAAACCTTAGCTTTTAAAGAAAAAGAAAAATAATATCCAAACATAATAATCCATCTCTCGATAACTTATGCATGGATAAAAAATGTTTGATAAATGACCTGTTCAAAGTTATGGAATGCTTGTTATAGAATATGTAAGGAACTTTAAAAGTTCCGGATATTTTGTTTATTATTGCGTTAAAAATTTCAAGTAGGATGTTTGTTTTCCAACTACTTAATCTAAATAAACAAAATTAATACTCACTTCTTTTAAGAAATCGTTATCTCTAAACCTCCTTACAGTTTAAACTATGTTTATTATTCATCACCATCACCATCATCATCATCAGACTATTGGAGCCCACTGCTGAGCAAAGAAGAACATGAAGAAGGTTAGAGCATTAATCACCACACTTGCTCAAGGCGGATTGGCGATTTCAAACTTATAATTTGAAATTATAAGTCCAGGTTTCCTCACAATGTTTTCCTTCACCGTCTGTCAGTGGTGTCAAAATACTCTTTGAAGGTAAATATGATCCGGAAAAATCACTTTGGTACTTGACGGGTTTCGAACCCGCGCCTTCATGCATAAGAGGCGGACCTTTAACCTCTAGGCCACCACAACCTTTATTTATAATTTATTTATATTATTTATTTAATATTAAGGATCCTTAATATAAGTTTAACATTTAACTTTATAATTATATTTTTATTAGACGGCTACACTTAAATAAATTACGCACCATTAATGTGCCAGCGGGACTGTTATATAAGGGATTTTGAAATCCCATTCCCCAACGTCTCAATAAAATAAAAATTCCAATCTTAGAGAGTGATGAATTATCAATAATTTTATTCATATCACTCTAACATAAAGTAAAAACTAAATAAATTATGTTTAGATTAAGTCCTTACCAGATAGATGTTTAGCAATTTAATTAATTTAACATATTTTGTAAAAGCGTTGAACCACAATATCTTAGTTACAGTTAAAGATAGCAACTTGAGTGGACTTTGGTTAAATTTCTATATTTCTTGAAGGAATTTAAAATCAGGTTTATCGAGTGCTGTTATATGATTCTAGTTTTAATTCTTATAATGTCAATTCCTAAGCCTGCCTTTGTGTTATAATTCCACTTTTCTCAACCTATTTTTTAAATTTAGTTTAATTTGTAGTTGATCAGGAATAGTTTTATTTAACCATTGGGTTTTACAACAATAACTACGAGCACTACTTAGAAAATACTTTAATATATATTTTTATAAATTACGAATATTTTATAACTTATAGAATACAATTTTAATTATAACGAACATTAAGAAAATCAATAGAACGTGATGTAATTAAGTTGACTTTGTAAATTAATCATATTCTTTTAATAAGAAGAGTAAATTTTATGAAACATTGAGAAAACTTGATTAAAAAACACAGGTATGTAAATGAAAACTAAACTTAATGAAAATTCCTCGCTTTAATGTACCTTTACTCATGAATTAAGATGTTCCATTTTTTCAAATAAACCTTTCACGCTTTGTTTTTTAAAAACTTTCATGTTTACATACCTGAGTGAATTATATTTTATATGATAGTGTTTCAAACAAAAATAAGAGTTTTAATTTTCTGTGAATATCTAGTCTAATAATATTTTATTATAATATTTTTTTTTATATTTTAAGCTTTTCAATTAATGAAATTAATAATAATACACGAACATATTTCAATTCTCGATATATTAAAGATAACTGCTGATAATAAGAAAATCCTTTTAAATACAATATATTTGTCCGATAGTTTTTCGTAACAAACAACCGTTTTGTTTACTGTAATACTCTTTAAAATAAAATGTAGCAAAATCTATGTATATTCGTTAAAACTTTTTTGTCCCACGATGAAAAACAGAAACAATGTCATAATGATTTGAAATTGCCCAGATGCCATTAAAACGGTCGAAGTATTGGAATTTATGAGGGTTATTCCGCTTCAGTAGGAAACCTTCTGTTCATGACGTGAAATGTAACGAATTTATAAATAAAAATCAAACATAAGAAAATTATAAATTGAATAAGAAGAAAATTTACTTGTGAAGAAAATGTCTATCAGTTACTTCAATGTATGAATTTCGATAGAAAGGCATTGACCACAGAATGTTTTGGATTTCAAATACCAAAGTAGTGTTAAATTTGATTTAAATATTGTACTCTATTACCAAAACTCAGTTTCTAGTTAGTTTTTGAGAGACTGTGACAGATATATATTTTTTTAAATCCATACTAGTTCTTCTCAACGAACTACTTAACTACACGTCTATTGTAATATATGATACGTATATTTTATTTAACCTTAGCTTTATACGATTAAGATTTATTATGAAATGTATATATGTTTGTAAAAGCTTTAACATGTACATGATTTTGTATAAATTGCTTTATTGTTTTATTATCATCAGTGTAAGGTTGTTAGAAGAATTGCTATAAGCCTAAAAAAGCCTAATAAATTTGGTTGTACCATTTTTGATTTATGATGTAGAAAAATGTTTTTACTTGATGATATCTAAGATTATCGTAAGTAGAAATGTTAATAAAGCTACGATTTACGTATATACTATAATAATAGTTTAGTTTACTTCAATGTAATTTTTGTTTACAAAGTTAGTAGTATGGCATCCTTTTAAGTAGAACCTGCTTGTGTTGGGACACCATGTTCTTGCATTATAATACCTTAGTTTTACTTAGACTATTTTGTTGTTGATGAAAAACTTGAAGTAGTAGTAGTTTATTTGTTAGTTATTTTTTGTTAAGTAGCACTTTTATTAAGTAACAATTCCCTTTGTGCTTTCTATTCTTATTTATTATTTATGAAGTTTTAAATGTGTTATTTTTTATTTATTTGTGATATAAAATAAAACAAATGATTTTTTAACGACTAACAGCATTTTTAAACGACAGGGGACCTATTATTTGTCATGAACAATTGAAGTACGATGTATTAAGCTATTTATTTAACAAATGTAGCAATTAAATTTAATATTGTTTGGTATAAATATATAAATCTCGAAAAACAGCTACAAGGATTCTCATTAAATTTGGTATGAAAGTAGTTTTGGAGATGATAAGCGATCTAGTTAGGTTTAACTTTAAGGAAAAGTCGTTGTATTCTATTTTTAATGAAAAGAAAAATGTATAGTATACTATATATTAATACCGAGTAGATGGTACTTGATAATGTGATTAAATTATCAATAAAAATACCTAACAAAGATCGCTACACAATGGCATATAACATTACAAACCCAACGGAAAACCAACGCAAAAATATGTCATGAAATCAAACATTTAAACCGCAGATGAAATACTGTAACATGCAGTTAAACCCGCATTTTGTTTTCATCGTATATGACGTAAAAATTATTGCCATTCTGTAAAATCAGTATACTGTGTTATTCCCAAATTCCATTTATAAGCGCCATGGTATTTGGCAATTATTAATTACCTCGTATCTGTTGGCTGAAACATACTCCACTACTGTTACCAACTCCATAAGTCAACCTTCAATAACTCATAAATTGGTAGTTATGCAAAGTCACTGCTTGTAGTAACCCTGATAGGTATGAAAGAAAATTGTTTCAATATAGCAAAAATATATATTTTAGACATGAAAGAAATTAAGTTTCGACATAAAAAAAAAATTATGATTTGATTTCTACGGTCAATTGAACAGAGAAAGCTAATATATTGTAAGAAAAACCGGCGCTTTACTAGCTATTTCAAAGATATTGAAATCCTAAGCGTTCATGAGGGCGAGGTATTTACATTATTCCGATTTCTAAAGGCGGTAACGTGTGGAATATTTGATTTAATTTTTATTTTATTTTCACTTCAGCAACGTTACTTGAATTGTACAATACGTGCAAAATTGATCCATGTTCAAGTCGCTATAAATAAGAGTATGTGTTTTGTGATTTGGGAAATTTTACGAACTGAAAACTTAAATTTATTTCACGGAATGTAACAGATTACACAAGGTTTCATTAATGTAATGTGTAATAGAGTTATAAAATCATAATATCAGTAGTAGCAATAGTAATTTATATGAATATTTTAGACAAACAGTAATCCTGTTAGCATTTTTAAAAAATTTTATAGGTAGTGAAAAACATGGTTTAGAAAAACTAGTTAGTAGTGGATATTAGTGTTTATATTTTTGATTATTTAAATCCCTTTTTGGTTTTGTTCAATCCTAAAATTTTTAAAAATTATATGTAAATTTAATTTACACGTTACATTACTAAGACAGATTTTATGATGTTTATCCGATTATTTTTTTGTCTTCAAGTACCTCAAATTGATGAAAATTTAGTCACGACCTCTCTGTATCACCGCTCACAGACTTCAAGAGGTAACTAGCATTTCGTTATTTTCCATCGATTAAAATCAATATTTCATATTTCAATTATTCTTAAGTTGTTTTTATGAAGCATATTTGTCCAAAGAAAAAATTTGATTCTATGAAATAAAAAGGCTAGTTAATTGTAATTTTCATTTATTGAATGATTTTAAGCTATTTTTAATGTTTTAAATTATGTCATTGAAGTGATTAGGGTTTATTATCTAAAAAACGTGTTTGAGAAAGCTCGCAGCAGTTATAAGAGGGTAATTGAATTTATTGTTAGTCGTATCGCCTTCTTAGAAACTCCAGAAGAAAATAGCGTTAACTCGATTATTAAAGGTCTAAAATTTACGATCCTTTCTTATTTTATAAAGTTTATTGTATTTTCTGGTTATTTATTAAGCGCAAAGATGACTTTAAAATAACATTACTCATAAACTACTTTTATTATAAGTAAAAAAAACCTAATCTGATAATTATCGATAAATTTGTATGAAATGGATATTGTTCAAATTTCGTTCCGTTTATATATCAAGAAAAATCGTTTATTTTTAATAAAAACTAATCATCGTAGCTTTATTTTCTATAGCTTATAATTAATGCAATATATATGGAAAGATGAAAAAATTTGCAACAGCAAATATAAAAATTTTGTCAATTAGATATTGCAATATTTTCTAAGATTTTGTTGCGGTTTCATAACAACGAGCTCTGATCGGGGCTCCAATAACATTGGCATTAACAACATGAATATAAAATATTATTTTTAATACATAATAATATTAAAAAAGAGTTGTCTCTTTATTGGCCATTGTCTACAACGTTATAAAACTGTCTTAGAAAATCAAATAAAAAAAATGTTTTGGATGTTTCACACTGTAGGTTTCCACATTTTTGTTTTATAGATCGTAGGGTATAGAATTGTATCTCATAATTTATTTGGAAAACTTAAACAATCGGATGAGAGTTCGTACATACAACAAAGATTCTTATTTCAATGTTTACTATTAGATTTAAGTTTCAATACATTATACTGAAAGAATTGAATTAAAAACAGGGCAATTTAGAAGTTCAATATCATTTATCTAGGAAAGTTATTTCTTCTCGGCGTGCTTAAAAAATAACGTTAATTATCTTTCTTTAATGTTTTCAAACTCAATCTATTTTCGATCTTTTTTGCATAATATTTAAATAGCTCCGAGTTTTTACTGCACCTGTTTGTATAATGAAACATGTTTTACATACCTTATTACTTACACTTCTCGTAAACAAAAAGTTCTAGATGCAAAACTCGTTTTAAAGGTATAAATATGTTAAAAATTCAAGAGCTCAATAACTTTAATAATTCCCGTTACTTAAACTGATGAAAAAGTAATGTTATAATTATAAAATAAGACAAATATTATAGAAGACGTACTACGTAGGTTTTGATGTATGAATAATTGATAATTAAAGCTGATTTCACTTGTAACCAACGGCATCCATGTGAGTTCACATAATGAGATCTAAGATTTTCGCGAGTATTCATTTAAATGAAACTAGTATTGTTCGGATTTACTACGCGGATTTTATTATTTAAAAACTACATAATCCCGACGTTTCGGTTACTTTGCAGCAACCGTGATCACGGGCAGACGAGGTGTGAATGTCTGTCAGTTGGTCCTTGTTATTTATCATCTACCGCCATCGATTTCTTAATTTTCTGGCGTACCGCTCTGGATGCCGGCAGAATGCGCTCACGGTGTCTTGAGGTCCTGCGGTGTGGTTACGGACATGGGATTTTATATTTTTAAGAACGGGGTCCCAGGTGTTTGAAAGATTCCAGCCATCTTCTCTATTGAAATTGGGATGTTTTTTAATTTCAATAGCCTCGCGAATTAATCTCGGTATATACTTGTCTTCCCGAGCGAGGATTTGAGGTTTATCAAACCGAATGTAGTGGCCTGGTTTGTCCATTGTGTGTTCACACACTGCTGACTTCGACGCGCGCCTGTTTTTGATGTCCGAGATGTGTTCTTTAACCCTAGTACCGATGCTCCTCTTCGTCTGTCCAATGTATGACAAGCCACAGTCACAATCGAGTTTGTATACACCCGCTTGTTGCAAAGGAATGTTACTCTTGATTGGTCTCAAGAATTGGCTCACTTTCTTATGTGGTTTGTAAATAGTTTTAATGGAAACCTTCTTCAAGATGTTGCCTATTCTGTCAGTAACTCCCTTCACATATGGTAGTATCGCAGGTTGTCGTTCAACTGTGGGTGGCTTCAGGTGCTTCTTGCGATGCTGGCGAGGCACGGGCAGGTTGTTGATAGTGAGAGCATGTTTTACATGCTGCAGCTCGGCCTCTAGGTGGTCAGCATCACAAAGATGTTGGGCTCTCTGTAACAAAGATTTGCCAACGGTAGCTAACTGGATAGGGTGGTGGTGTGAGTAACCATTGAGATACCTGTCCGTATGTGTGGGTTTCCTATAAACAGTATGTCCCAAAGTATTATCAGGATTCCTAACAACAAGTATATCAAGGAAAGCTAAAGAATTATTTGCCTCCAATTCTATAGTAAACTGAATCTTATTATTGATAGAATTGAGATGGTTCAGAAAAGCAGATGTTTTATTTTTATTTAATATTGTAAAGGTGTCATCTACATACCGTTTATAAATTAAAGGTCTTATAGGAGGAGAGCAAAGGGCTCGCACCTCGAAGTCCTCCATGAATATGTCAGCGACAACGGGGGAAACCGGTGAACCCATTGCAACTCCATCTACTTGTATGTAGAATTCATCCTTCCACATGAGGTAGCCAGATGTTAGGCAATGCTTTAATAGCTCTGCATATTCTATAGGCATATTGTTATCCTTTAACTTACCTCTTACAATCTCAAT
Organism: Danaus plexippus; assembly: GCF_018135715.1. Classification (NCBI taxonomy): domain Eukaryota; kingdom Metazoa; phylum Arthropoda; class Insecta; order Lepidoptera; family Nymphalidae; genus Danaus; species Danaus plexippus. The sequence continues at coordinate 3,084,200 of NC_083554.1, forward strand.
GCAGTCAAGAACAGGTATACTAGTGAATAATGACTGTACATCGAAACTGACCATACTGTCATTGTCGCTCAATTTTAGGTGTTTTAAATCTTTGACAAACTGGTAGGAATCCTTAACAAATGACTTTGTGTGGCCCCGGAGAGGTGATAATATTTTTGAAAGAAATTTAGCCAGTTTATAAGTGGGTGAGTCAATCTGGCTTACTATTGGGCGTAATGGAACATCCTGTTTATGGATTTTAGGTAACCCATACAATTTTGGAGGTTTTGCACACGATGGTACGAGTGATTTGATATCTAGATTGAGTTTTGAACTGTATTTATTTATTAGAAATTTTGTTTCTGTTAAAACTTTAGTTGTCGGGTCTTTGTTAACTTTTTTATAAATAGAGTTATCCGAAAGAATTTCGATTATTTTATTATCATAATCACTCGTATCCATTATTACGGTCGCGTTCCCTTTATCTGCACGGAGGACAGTCAGGTCTTCATTGTTGCGAAGTTGTTTGAGTGCAACCGATTCTTGACGAGAGACGGAGCAAATTACCTCGACAAAATATCTCTCGTCAAGAATCGGTTGCACTCAAACAACTTCGCAACAATGAAGACCTGACTGTCCTCCGTGCAGATAAAGGGAACGCGACCGTAATAATGGATACGAGTGATTATGATAATAAAATAATCGAAATTCTTTCGGATAACTCTATTTATAAAAAAGTTAACAAAGACCCGACAACTAAAGTTTTAACAGAAACAAAATTTCTAATAAATAAATACAGTTCAAAACTCAATCTAGATATCAAATCACTCGTACCATCGTGTGCAAAACCTCCAAAATTGTATGGGTTACCTAAAATCCATAAACAGGATGTTCCATTACGCCCAATAGTAAGCCAGATTGACTCACCCACTTATAAACTGGCTAAATTTCTTTCAAAAATATTATCACCTCTCCGGGGCCACACAAAGTCATTTGTTAAGGATTCCTACCAGTTTGTCAAAGATTTAAAACACCTAAAATTGAGCGACAATGACAGTATGGTCAGTTTCGATGTACAGTCATTATTCACTAGTATACCTGTTCTTGACTGCATTGAGATTGTAAGAGGTAAGTTAAAGGATAACAATATGCCTATAGAATATGCAGAGCTATTAAAGCATTGCCTAACATCTGGCTACCTCATGTGGAAGGATGAATTCTACATACAAGTAGATGGAGTTGCAATGGGTTCACCGGTTTCCCCCGTTGTCGCTGACATATTCATGGAGGACTTCGAGGTGCGAGCCCTTTGCTCTCCTCCTATAAGACCTTTAATTTATAAACGGTATGTAGATGACACCTTTACAATATTAAATAAAAATAAAACATCTGCTTTTCTGAACCATCTCAATTCTATCAATAATAAGATTCAGTTTACTATAGAATTGGAGGCAAATAATTCTTTAGCTTTCCTTGATATACTTGTTGTTAGGAATCCTGATAATACTTTGGGACATACTGTTTATAGGAAACCCACACATACGGACAGGTATCTCAATGGTTACTCACACCACCACCCTATCCAGTTAGCTACCGTTGGCAAATCTTTGTTACAGAGAGCCCAACATCTTTGTGATGCTGACCACCTAGAGGCCGAGCTGCAGCATGTAAAACATGCTCTCACTATCAACAACCTGCCCGTGCCTCGCCAGCATCGCAAGAAGCACCTGAAGCCACCCACAGTTGAACGACAACCTGCGATACTACCATATGTGAAGGGAGTTACTGACAGAATAGGCAACATCTTGAAGAAGGTTTCCATTAAAACTATTTACAAACCACATAAGAAAGTGAGCCAATTCTTGAGACCAATCAAGAGTAACATTCCTTTGCAACAAGCGGGTGTATACAAACTCGATTGTGACTGTGGCTTGTCATACATTGGACAGACGAAGAGGAGCATCGGTACTAGGGTTAAAGAACACATCTCGGACATCAAAAACAGGCGCGCGTCGAAGTCAGCAGTGTGTGAACACACAATGGACAAACCAGGCCACTACATTCGGTTTGATAAACCTCAAATCCTCGCTCGGGAAGACAAGTATATACCGAGATTAATTCGCGAGGCTATTGAAATTAAAAAACATCCCAATTTCAATAGAGAAGATGGCTGGAATCTTTCAAACACCTGGGACCCCGTTCTTAAAAATATAAAATCCCATGTCCGTAACCACACCGCAGGACCTCAAGACACCGTGAGCGCATTCTGCCGGCATCCAGAGCGGTACGCCAGAAAATTAAGAAATCGATGGCGGTAGATGATAAATAACAAGGACCAACTGACAGACATTCACACCTCGTCTGCCCGTGATCACGGTTGCTGCAAAGTAACCGAAACGTCGGGATTATGTAGTTTTTAAATAATAAAATCCGCGTAGTAAATCCGAACAATACTAGTTTCATTTATCCATGTGAGTTGTACATGACAAAAGAAAGATTTGAATCTACACTTAGTCAAACAAATATCACCTTAAATAGAAAAAGTAGTAAACTATTAAAACTTATGAAAAGTAACATACGGAATAATGTTTCAGTATAAAACCGCAAAAAAAGGAAGAGAAATTTTTTCAATAAATTATTACAACTAGCAATGACAGTTACAATAAGAATCGTTCTCAATAGAATCAATTATGTCAAGAATGAAAACCAATAGAAAATTCAATTAACAAAAAATAATTACATTAAATATTGATAATAAAATTTTAGTGCTCAAACTAAATATTATGGTTTCGACTGTCTTACCAAGGAACCCTGTTTTCTTATCGTCGAGTAATTATTCGTTCGATTCTATTTTCCGTTGTTTTATTTTCATGCTAACGACATTTTATCGTACACCGTCGATTTGTTGTTTTATTTCTTGCAAAAATCTAGTGCAGTTTTTACGCTTTCATATATTTTTTTTAATTATGAACATCTTTTATAAATTCAGTAGGAACGTTCTTACTTCACACATCTAATGAGGATCACAATTCAATGTCGGTGACCCATCAACCGTAACCACAAATGAAGCAATTTGAAAGTTAATCTTTGCCAAATTTAGTAAAAATGTTTCTTGTGAAAATTTCAATATCTTTGTGAAAATTCAGGCACATTTGATGGTTATTTAATTCAAACATGTATGAGCTTTTTACCCTTAATTTTGATTCTGCACTACTTGCTATGTATGCTTCACAACAAGGTAGACCTGATAAATCCGATAAAAGGCGTTTTTAAGTATTTAAGTTTTCGTTAAAATAGTGTTGCAGGTTTTTTTGGCTCAAATGATATCTAAGACTTTTGGAAATACACATTTAACTAAAACTGTAATTTTCGATTAACTTCACGTGTTTCTATTGTAGCTGACTGCATCTAGCTGACGTTTTGATTATTTTGCTGTAACTGTAACTGTTAATGACTATTCATCTCGAATGCCCGCGATGAACTTTTATTATTCCGCTCTTTTAGAAGCCAAAGGGAGGACAGCGGTAAATCTTTACATTAATATGATTATTAATAATAATATATTTGCTCGACCCTATACCTAGGTCAGACATTTCAAGTCCCAAAATGGACTCAGGCTTTCATAAGACAGAAGATCATTGCAAATATAAATTTCCGGATTTAGAATGAGTATCGTGAGAACATGGGATTTTAAGCCTTTCGAATGAACCGCGGTTATAATGGCTTAAGTTTTAATAATTATAGGTTATTTTCGAAATAAGCATCAAATTAATATACATATATATTCAATATAATAATATTATTAACTAATAATGTTGCTGTTTGACGAATAATGGGCACTGTCTTTAGTCTCTTTTATGGACTAACATCGCATTTTTTTACGAATAAATAAACAATTCAACAGAATATAGAAATAACGTGAAATTCAGGTTTTGCTCCACCATTAGAAATACAAAACGAATGTAAAAGTAGTCGAATACGAACCAAAGTTTACTCATTCAATTGATTGCACACGAATCGAAATGAAACGATGTTTGTACACGGATATTAACAAGCGATGTTGGAAATTGTATTAAGCGTCATATTTTGAATACGTTATATTTAACATTGTAAATAAAAACTATATAGAAGTTTATATTCTGTTACTATAGGAATTGAATGAAATAGAATTGAAATGGAAATGGAATTGGAATTGGAATGGAATGGTATTGGAATTGGAATGGAATTGGAATTGGAATTGGAATTGGAATGGAATTGGAATTGGAATGGAATTGGAATTGGAATGGTATAGGAATGGAATGTATATTAATAACGACCTTTTATGTATTTGTTTATATAATGCTTGTGATTGCTAGGGTTATGAGTACCACCTATGGCATATTATTGCTTTTCGATTAGTTGAGCTTAGTCATCATAATCTTATACTTAAATCTTGGATGTCGGTATTTCCTACAATGGATTTTGGATTTTAAATACAAAATAAGTATTACCACATGTAGACCAAAGTAATACAATGTATATAGATTAATAATATATAATTAAAGTTTTCAACAAATTAATTCTAAAAGCAAATTAAATATAACATTCATATTAAATATTCTTTTTAAAAACTTAACGATTAGAGCTCAAAGAGCGAAACTTCTCACTTCCTTTCTTATAATGATAATTTGAAAGTGACAATTTTAACATAAGATGAGCATGAATGAGAATGAACTGTGCCATCTATTGTTTACAATTTTTATGATAAAACATATTTACTAAAATAAACTCGATATCAGCTTACGTAAACCTTATAATACCCACGTAAATTAAATATTTGCAATTAATTCATTTCGCCCCAGAATTGCAAATGAAAATAGCGAGCTCTATTTTTCTTTACTTCCTTCGGACTCTATAGTTGGCTTAACAATTTAATTTAATGTCAATATGTGTTACAACTTATTTGGAAACGGTCTCAGACAAACATAATATAGTCTTGCCACAATTATTGATACATTTATTTATTATTACTATAAAGCCATTTACAATATATAAAGCTTACTCGTAGCAGTAATCCATTCAATAACTATTATCTGCAATGCAGTCCCTTAAACGTTGAGCCCAGCCACACAAAATTCCTTACTGTTAATCATGGAAATTTATTTAAGTTCTAATTATCATGACATTTGGAGCTGGCCTTAGTCTCTAAAACTAACCTAATAATAATGACCAGTATTCAGATCTGGTAAAGTTCGGAATAATCGTATTTAAAAAAATCTAAAAGAACCATTCTTGGTTATTAAATATTGTGTTGCTATTTAATTCGACTATCTTAAGAATAGTATAATCTAGAACCCATATTTTTATAACTTTTTTAGAGAAGAATGGCTTAGTCAATCCTACGTAGATACTCCTTCAAACAAATCCTGAAATATCATGTTGCCCATGTTACAGTCTGTTATCTATAAAGGAAGGTTCTTAAGAGCATTCAGGATAAATATGGTATTCTTTTTTATAAAATGTGAAATTTGTAGGCAGTATTTTTATGTTTCATCTTAACGTATCACTTAAATATCTCCCGAGATGAAATCCTTTGCTTTCAGACAAAATTTTTCGAACGCAGTCACTTAAAAAATTATTAATGTACGAACAATACGTGAGCGGCCAGATCTTTACCATCCATAAACGGAGATTTCACTGTACCTATCTGTAGCCTGCTGAACAAACATTTAAATAATAATAAACGTATGGAGGATTTAAAAAATTATATATCTCTCCGTACCTAGATCATATAATGTAATCGTCGCACAAAATGCACAATCGTATACAAATAATAGATTTAAAATTACGCAAATTTTTATTTATTTTTTACGTTCCATTATACATGGCCAAACTTAGTGATACATGTTTGTCCATTAAACATTTACCTGAGGTGTTCCTTTCGTTTATACAACAATTAACACATCACATAGCTAAGCTAACAGCACAAGAAAACACTGTAGACTTTTTTTGTAAAACCTAAAATTAATGAAGCAGGCACACGGGAATTGGGATATTAAAACAATTCAATTTGTTTTTAAGAGACTCATAAATTAATAGTCAGCCATTAAGGCCTCTGTTCGTGACATTTCAAACAATAGGCTTTCAATGTATTTCTAATAATTGATTATTTTTTGGCTTGGTGAATTGTAATATTTCTGGCTTGATTTTTTTATATTAAGCCGTAATAAATTTATATAAATTTAATTATCTCTAGAAATATGGTTATGATAATAAGAATTAACGCGGCTTATTTAATTAGTTCAGTGATTTTTTATACATACATATGTTATTGCTGCATCTTTATTATGAATAAAATATGAATGCTTCATCGTATAAAATATATCAAAGTACCGCAGCACTTTCACTATTTAAATTAATTAAGACGCATAACGAAAAAGTGTTGTCGGATCTCTGATTACCTAAGTGACTATATAACTGATGATTTAGTTTTATTTTCTAACAGTTATGGATAAATTTTCAGAGGGCAACAACTTGACTACTTAACACTTTTTTAACTATTGAAATTAATATTTTCCAAAGGAAGTACAATGTGATATTCTTCTAGGAATAGCTTTTTTTAAATATTTGTATCATATATTATGAGTAATCTTTTTTTTTTTTTAAATGCACACCTACGTTGCCAATCGCTTAGTCACCAAGGCGGTTTAATATGTTCTACAACTACTTACTTCAGAGGATTTATCTCCTACCGTAGTAATAAGAATAATCAGAACTAAGAAAACGATTAAAATAATTGGAGTATTTTTTCAATATTTATATTGTTATAATGTGCAGTGGATTGAAGCCAAAAAGGTTTTTTTTTTATTTAATTTTATTTTATTGGGTTTATCGTTTAAACATTTCTAGTTTTTCAGTTTTTATCAAATTACTACTGACTAATGCAATAAAATTATAAACTACGATTTTCAATGTAATCGATTTCAACCTTTGTTATATTTTCATATGCATGTAATTCTTAATATTATCTCCACTTTATCAAATGTATAAATAGTTGAAAATTTTACAAAATATATTACAAATATTTAAGAAGTTTCTAGTTACATAAAATATCTCAATATAGTTTTTCATCAATTTTATAAAGAAGCCGAATAGAATTGTCATATATATTTGTGACTTTTTCTAAGTGATAATTTATTTGACAAACAAGTAAATATAAAATAATGTGAACTATAAAAAAATATTAAAAAGTTTCAAGCAATATAGACATTTGTATCTTTATTTATCTTTTTATTAAAAACAAGCAATAAATATGTATACATATTTCTGGACACGTAAAAAAATCGGCGACGTACATATATAATCATAGCAATTAATTTACCAACAATAACATTTCACATTTTCACTTGCACTTTTATAAAGGAGGGCGTGCAATGTTTGCTTCAGTTTATGCACCGCTTAATTGTCACGCCAAGCTTATAACAACAAATTAACAAAGAACCGGAGTAAAAAAATATTATTTGGATACTCAACTGCACATCTTTGTATATAATTTGAAAAAAAAAATGCTTCGTATATTTTTCTATTTACTAACGTAACAATAAAACTGATGTGGAACATTTCAATATTACATATCTATGTCACGATTAATTTGGAATAGCGAGCGTTAGATAGGAGCCCCGTAAACCTTCACCTGGGTCGCAAGTCCCAGGGACTGTTGAACCTCCTCTCCCTACAACGCGATGGACCCGGCACCCGCACTGTGAATCCTGAATGCTGAGAGGTTTTGTCTCTTTGAAATTTATGCAAAAATAAAATCTATGAAAATTATTAGGAAAACACTCTTGTATTCAAAAGCGTACATTTAAAATTCCTAGTCTTCTTACGTCTCATCATCTTTAGTCATATATTCGTCACCCCATTATTTACAATTAAAACTATACTTTGAAATTTTAAATAAGGCCGATCATATTTATTATGCAAAAATCAGTCAGTCATTTGTGTAATAATTTTAAGGAAACGTTTGATTCCTTAATTTAATCTTTATATTATTTTTTGTAATATTTACTTTTATTTATATAAATTAAATTAAATTTGTACCGAAACACTTTATTATTCTGTATTGATGATTTCTCAAGGACGTCTGTGATATTAAAGAAGACAATCTCTTATATCAAATTGACACTTTTATTTTGTAATAAAATAAAATTTCCTGAAAATCTTTTTCGCTGGTTAATATTTTAAATTATCATATATTATATTTATTTCGTTGACGACGGTTAATTAATTTTACTTTAAAAACTATTACCTCGCATAATAACATTAAATCAAGTCAAAAAGGAAACAAAACTTATTAGACTGTTAAATTAATTCTTTTTAAATTTGAATCGGATGGGATCGTCAGCCCGCTACAAATAATAAAGCTAAATGTTCCTTATTAGTTTAAGCTGACATGCCATACTGAGTTATATGTTACATAAAGAATAAATACACCGAGAAAGTGAATTAATAAAAATAGCCATTATAAAAGATTTTCAAAGAAAAAACAACATAAATATGACGAGAATCTCCGAAAGTTAAGTTTATCTTTTTTAAGTGAAGAAATGATATAAAAATAGTTCCACGGTTCAAGAAATTCACACGAAAAGAACGAGAAATGAAGGATTTGAATTAATTTAACGATATATATCAAGGACAGGAATAATATTACGGCTAATACCATCAACACCAACAGCAATTAATAACATCGAAAGTACGATCTTTATAACTTCACATTCAGTAAAAATATGAAAACTAAACGACCTGAATTTGTCGCGTATACCTTTTATCGACGCTAGCAATCGCTTCAGTTGAGGAAAAATGTTTGTTGCAAAGATCAGTATCAATAGTGATAGAGGTATTTGGAGTGTGACTAGAAGAATTTCCATGTTTTTTCAGTGTTGCCTTTTTCTACCAATTTGTGTATGTGACATCGATGCTTATCGGCTTTGATCGGTCGTTGCAGCGGTATAATGCTATATCATAATTTAGCCTATATTCATCCTTGTTTTATAACTTTAATCTGTGGCAAATACCTTTTAACAACATAAAAGCATTTAAAGATAAAATGTGCAATATTATGTAATAGGTTATAACGAATTTTTTTCATTAAGTGCTTCTTATTTGTGCTGACAAAATTGAGACGTTGGTTTGGAAGAACAGAAGAATATTGTATAATATGATAAAGATATATAAAATGAAGTGTAAAGTTTGATATGATCTTATTTCATTTTTGTATGCACACATGATGTGGCCCTCATGAACCAATTTATTGGCACACCCTTTAGAATTGCGTCATGGTTGCTTCAGCTAGGGAAATTTATGTACATAGGAAACGACATGCTAAAAAGACAGCGTTCGCTGAATAACGGACCGCAATAAATCTTTATGATGAATTCATAAAAAAATTCTTAATTTTTTCACGTCCTTTGCTTTATTGAGAAGTAGTAAAAAAAAAGAAAACTAATCTAGTATTGCGGGGATTCTTTTCGAAAATGTATTCAATGTTATACAGCATGATGCATGTTTCGGGGTCGAATTGAATAAAATAAATATGATATATGATGTTTACTCAAGTTAGTAATCTAAGAATTCCGTTATATTTAATGGCTAACGAATATTTTTTCATACTTCACAAACTCGAAGGGAGATAATCATGAAAGTATTATATATAATTTGATAATATTTTGTAGCAAATTGAAATTTAATTAAGCATAAATAAATCTATAAAGCCTTAAGCCATGTTAGGAACACAATAGTTTTAATATATTCTACAAGAGTTTTAGTAATATTGTACTCTTTTCGAAGACGAACTCCAGAGATTATATCAAAAAAAAATCTCTTAATTTTCATAGGCGAATTCACTTTTAAATTAAGCAATGAAATGGTATTTGTTTCCTGCATTTATTATTCAACATTTTACCGGACGATGTGATGGGTGTGTTACGAAACTTTCATCACGTTTTCCCGTAATCACTGTCACTGCCGAGTAATAAGAAGGTAGTGTAAATTAATAAAATAAATAAGAACTAAAGAAGAAAAACATTTTAGTATCCATTTCGACTCCTTAGCCTAAACTGTATTAACCTGTCTGCTAATTTTATATTACACGTACTTATTAATCAAATGAACAATTAAGCTTACTTCGTAAATTTAAAAACTGCATTCCATCAATTCGGCTGCGGCCAGCTATCGAATAACTTAATTAACTAATAGTATTGCTTATAATAAAATTATTCTTTTACAAAAAAGAGGTCTTTTTTTTTTGTTTAACTACCAACACTACACTAAAACTTTGTTTTATACTAATAAAACAACGTTTTCTCTCTCCTTATATCCCTATGTATACTTAAATCTTTAAAACTTTACAACGGAAATAGATGCAGTTTTTTTAAATAGATAGAATGTTTAAAGAGGAAGGTTTAAACGTATAATAATATCCATTAAGTAGTAGAGAAATACTGTTATTTTTGAGGTTTCTAATGTGATGTCGCAATTAATTATACATTCCTCTTTCATTGCAAACGTTGGTTGAACCCTATGAGGTTGATCAAAATAATGAACTAAGTATTGTATTTTAGGCATCGAAAAGGTTTACAGAAAACTCCGCGATGGTATATGTCTATCTCTTATGGATATCCAACAATAATATTTTTTGTCATTTACGACAAATAATGGTCAATTTTCGAACGATTTTAAGCAATACAGCTCATGCTAAAGGATTAATATACTTATCCAATGAAATAAATTATATATTTGGCCCTTTACAGCATATGATTTAATATTTAAACCTTACGAACCGGAGCCGGCCGCTGTGTTTTCATGTACAACGTTCAAAGATTTTTCTGTAATCTATTAAGTATCAGCATTGCGCCCGAGCAAAGACAAAATTTGTAAGTCAATAACTGTTGAATTTCTTACTTATCCGTTTTAGAAGTACTATATATAGGTTTTTGTCTTTGTCGTGAAATGATTAACCTGAAAAGTTAGTTTAATAGAATTTACAACAAATCATTTTTTTTTAATATAGAATTTTGTAAATCTTATATCGGATTAAATAACAGTTTCCTGGATAAACGTCAACCTTCGAGATTCATATATGTCACGCAGAAGTAGTCATCTTTTTGAATATGCATTTGAAAATAATTATGGTCTTACTGTTGTCATTTACCTGAAACAAAAAAAAATGTCAGTCCACCACAATTGTTGATCAAACATAGAATATTTGATATAGGTAAAAATACTAGGACAGCAGAAGGCGAACATTACGTTAAATTTATTGAATAACTATATTTGTTCCACTAGAAATATATGTCCCAGTATTCAAATTAACGTACTATTTTAAACGCACGCACGTTTCATTTCAAACGCAGAGAAAACTTTTGCCTTAATTCAGTTTCAAAGAAAAACTTTTCGTATTAGTCCCAATAGCAAGAAGTTTCCGTGAAAAGGATGCCTCGATTTATACATAAATGAATATTAGTCATGCCTTCACGCTATATCATGATGACGATGATGATGATGACATGATATAGCGTGGTACAGATGTAAGTTCAGTATTATTCATATTTTTATAATTTTAAAATATCAAAAAAGTAAGCTTATGGTAAAAAGTCTAAGTCATTCACAGTACAATACCTAAACTCAACATAATATAGTCCAATGCAAGTGAGTAGTCAATATATTTCTTAGTTGAATATGAAAAAAACAATATTTTCGTATGAAATTTGTATGTTGAATTACAAAATAAAGGCTTGAGAGTGGCAAATAGGTTTAGGAGATACACAAAAATTAGGAGACAAATCATCAAGAAATCTGAATAACTGAAACAAACATACAGCTTCTTAAACTATTGGCTTAAAAAAATAAACACAGCACTTTGTTAACCTTTTTTGTCTGTAGAAAAAAAAATCTTTAGGTAATTTTTAAGAATATATTCGTATAACAACGTTTTTGTATGTTTATGATATACAGGCCACTTTACTTTGCTTTTTTATACCGATTTCAAATCAAGGATCACATTATGAAACCACAAAAATTTTATATCAGGAAAGAATTTTAGGAAATTACAAAAAAAATCTTTATTCTAATAATATGAGTGATTATTTAAGATATTTTTTTCTGTCTTGTAGATTACCTTTTCTATTTCTATCCTTTCACAGACCTTTTCTATCACAGACTTAGCGTTCGCAATTAATGTAAGGAAATCAATACATTCACTTAAAAGCTTTCATTGAACTTGATATGTGAGGTATATATGTCTATGTGTAACTTTACACTAATATTTGTGCATGTGGAACATTGCTACATAATTTTTGTAAATATGGCATAAATAGCTACTTTTGAAATTTTTAATTTGCACTGAAATTTTTATTTGAATGTATGCATTCAATATGTGTATCAAACATATAGAGGTGCTTGGACTGTCACTTAACAATTTGTTTTTTAAACTTAAATTTATATTAACTTCTTCTTCTTCTTCGGTTACTTTTTTAGTATTTTCTTATTGGTAACGTATGCGATTTTAGACTTTAATTTGATTAAATCTAAATATGGAAGATCCTAGGCATGGTCAAATTACAACACATCATACGTGGGCTGGCTCAACCATAAAAGTACCACCCTCTGACCGGAGATCGGTGTGACGTAAGCTTTAATGGCTACATTCGTCCAGTTAACCTTTCTTTTTTCTCACACTTTCCTCTCCCTCTTCGACAATTAAGGTTGGCAACGCATATACCTTATGTTGCAGATGTCCATATCCATGACCAGGGCGACGGTGGCAAACTTTCATCAAGTAGGCTGTTTGCTTTGATATAAAAAAATAATATAATTCTTAATACGAGCAAGTTCCGACACTCGAATCTGTCCTGTAATAACCAAGTAGAACTATCAAAGTTGTTAATGAAGAAATTTCTTATTGGTGACTCTGACTGTATCAGTCAATGATTGTTAAAGTACTTATTTTGTCCATCTTGTATATATTGTGAGGTTTTGTGATACGTCCATAAGATTTCCCATATTATATTCATCTTATTAAGGATATATAAAAAGTCCATTATATTATACCAATTTATATTCAGACAGACACACTATTTAATATTGTTCAGATCATAATAGCTTATCATATATCATAATATCCTCAAAACATCTGTTGATATTAAAACAATGCAAAATTCCAACGAGTATTCAAAATATGTTTCAATCAAAGGTAGTAGTTTTGTAATAGTTTTAAATATCGATGGAATACTTGCAATACAATTCCTATTTTCATTTTGGTATAAAATTCTTTCAACATTTCGTAAATTTATTGCTTTTATTAATAAAGTTTATTTAAAATTTACGTTTTAACATACCTATAATGTTTTTTTGGCACTACAGTTACAAAGTATACATATGTGTATATAATATTGCACATTAAAACAAACAGCACCTCAGCCAAATCAGCTGAAGAGATACATATAATGTTGCCATAACCGAAAAAATATTTGCAATAAAGAAATAGAAGAATACATAATGTATCTTTGTACAAACATACGTCAACAGATTATTTCTTCGAAGAGATTATAATAATATAAATACATTTTCTAAACTCTGACATAAATAGGTCGACAAGATTGATTAGAACAGAATTTCTTTGAATGAGAATATTGGAAATCCGTACAATTGGAATACCTTATATTTTATCATGCGAGTGTCTTTTAGATTACAAGATATTTGGCGTTTCTTTGGTGATATTTGTTTTTAAATTGAACATAAAAAGCTTAATCGTATTTATTAAAGTTTATATAGAAAAATTAAAATAATGTTTTTTTTATATTAATATATATTTTTTGATATATTAATTTCCATTCAAAAAATATAAATTATTTTAACCATAATCTATTTGGAAAAGTGATTTGTTTGAAATTAAGAGAAAATAATATTGTTTTTTTCGTTCATAAATGACCCTCGATAGCCGAATTGAATTTTACATGAGCAATTATACAAATGTGAAAGCAATAATAAGTTGTAAAACACTAGGTATAAATTAAAATTAATTTTTTATATCATTAACTTTATATTTGAAGAAATTAGTCATCGCAGCCATACTTATTTGTATATTTTTATGAAAACGAGATTCTCTCGCTTTATAAAAATGACTATAATAGAAAGAGATTTAAAAAAATACTTATTTGCAAATTATAACAATAAGAAATTTTATGTAACTTATTCAACTATAAAGCGATAAGTAAGATCTGCTGTTTCATATTAGAATGTTCTAAATTCGTTCACTTTACATATTATTTATTTACAAAACAACATTCTCTAATAATAACATAGTCGGGTTGTTTGTCTATTTAAAATAACAACTAACAACAAACAATCACAGCTTTGTGTATTCAAATATAGAATATGAATGATAGGTTTGATAATTTCTCATTATGACCCTAAAAACCACAGGTCTAAATAAATAGTGGATAAGGTGGATAAAGTTATTGCTTTTATAGTGGCAAACGAAATATATAATTTGTGAAAATATCAACTGCTTATCTTAGTTCATGAGTAACAGACAAGTACCACACAAACAGAGCCAGGAAAATCTTTGAATTAACCCTCAAGTCTTAGTACGAGTATTAACGGACCCCTAAAAAACCATTGTATTTTATGAAACCTTTTTATGATTGCTTTTATATTACAATATATATATTGCTTAAAACGAAAACTATTTAAATTAATAACAATAATAAGGAAACACATACACGAACCAAAATACAGAAGAATAAAAAAACTGTCATTGCTTAGGAAGCATTTATTCAAGGAAGCATCAAACATTCTTGATCATATTATTAAATCTAACAATACTTTATAGACACGTTCAAAAGATAAATGGTCAAAAATGTTTTCTCCGTTCTTGTATAGCGTTTATCATAACTTATCGTTAATAAGAAATATGATATATATATATATTAATATGAAGAGAATGTTCATATAGTTTCTTCGCATTCCTACGTATTTCACAGTTTATTTGTTGTGACATTATTTAAATATAAAGGGAAATTATAAATAAAACTTAAACAGACAGATAAGCAGATTAAGGGTATCCTACCCTAAAACAATTTGACAAATTACGTTAAATATCGTATTAGCAATGTTATCTCAACATAATATTCAAGATATGTCTAAATAAGCTAAATACATTGTAATTGTACTTTAGGATATTGTAATATTTGATACGATCTAACTCACTAATTTGTTTTTTGTAATAAATAGCTTGTTTGTTACCTAATATTAGTATTAAATTGATATTATTGATTAATATACTGATAGATTGAAGATTTTATTTATTACCAACATCTTCTCCGCTGTTATTAGTGTTTGAATGTCCCTTGTTATTTATTCAATAAATTGAATTCACTGACCCATAAACGCTTACCTCTACTTTCTCGGCAAAGTTTAATTTTCTAACGATGAAACTACTGAAGGGAAAAATTTTGAATCCATCAAGGAAAGCATTGAAAAATAAGGAAAAAATAGAAAAAACATCACCGTTTTAGTCAGCTTCGAAGTGTAGATTAAACTTTTTCTGATGTAGTTGTGTCTGTTAAATGAGCTTTAAAGGGTAATTAGAGATAACATCAATTTGCACAACGATGACGTTCGACACCAAATTTTATTTAAATCTACAAGATGTTGAGTTATAATGAAAATACTTTAATTTTTCTTGTATTAAAGTACCTAACCCGTACTGTATGTAAATACTTTAATGGTCGCTTCTTGATATATTAAACTAGTGTATAGTATATCGGAAAAATGAAATGGCTCCATAGCATAGTTGCTCAACAATTCTCATGGTAATACATTTTTCATTCAACTTGCACTTTTGTTTACATTCATTTTGACTCTACTTTTAGGAATTAAACCTAATAGTATGCTAATATTAAACCTAACCTAACCTAACCTATCTCCACATGCGTTTCTATAAATGTCTATTATTTATATTTTAAGTCTCAATTTTCTTTAACGCAAGACCATCTGGATATTACTTAAAATGTATACCTTTTTTCTTTTCACAGGTCAACCATTTAAACATTCTGGTACAATTGTTAATGTAGGCTTCATTATCAATATACAACGGGGATAAATAAGAATAAATATAGGGTTTTCTATTAAGGGCGCTTGATCTTTGAAATGCAAAAAAAAATACATGTAGGAAAGATATTTGTGAAATTTTTTTTTTATAGGGTTTTCCATTAAGGGCGCTTGATCTTTAAAATGCAAAAAAAATACATGTAGGAAAGATATTTGCGAAATTTTTTTTTTATTTGGAAGGTCTATCGACCCCATTATGTATGGAATATGACATCATTCAAATGACCGCCACGGCTTCGGTTGGTGGCGCGCACACGAAAGGTCCAATTTTCGATGACTCTGGCGCACAAATCGGGCTGTATTTGATCGATGGCGTGGCGTATGTTGACTTTGAGGGCATCGGTGGTTTGCGGCTTGTTGGCATAGACCTGCGACTTAAGAAAACCCCACAAGAAAAAGTCCAGCGGGGTCAAATCGCACGATCTCGGTGGCCAGTTCACGTCGCCTCCGCGCGAGATGACCATGTCCAGAAATTGCTCGTGCAGAACTTCCATCGTAGCGTGTGCTGTGTGGCACGTAGCGCCGTCCTGTTGAAACCACATGTTGTCCAGATCCATATTCTCGATTTCAGGCCAAAAGAAGTTGGTTATCATCGACCGGTATCGCTCACCATTGACGGTGACGGCCACACCATTATCGTTTTCGAAAAAATACGGACCAATCACGCCTCCGGCCCAAAATCCGCACCAAACAGTCACTTTCTGCGGGTGCATTGCCACTTGGTGAACCTCGTGTGGATTGGTCTCGTCCCAAATACGGCAATTTTGCTTGTTGACATAGCCATTCGTCCAAAAATGCGCCTCGTCGCTGAAGATGATTTTTTTGCCAAAATCGGCGTCAACTTCCAACTGCTCTAATGCCCAGTCAGCGAACACACGGCGCTGTCTATGGTCATTAACCTTGAGCTCTTGGGTCAGCTGGATCTTGTACGGGTGCAGGCTCAAGTCACAACGCAAAATTCGCCAAGTTGTCGTCTGCGAAAGGCCGAGTTCCTGTGCGCGACGCGGAATTGACTGCCGCGGGTTTTCGAGGACACTGTCGCGCACAGCGGCGATATTCTCGGCAGATCTCGCGTTACGTTGACGCACGGGAACCGGCTGATTGTTAACTGACCCGGTTGACTCGAATTTGTCCACCAATCGACGGATAGTCGACTCGGCAGGACGATCATCGCGACCGTAAAACGGGCGAAGTGCGCGGAACGTTGCTCGAACTGAAGACCCATTTTCATAACACAATTTTATGATTTGCACGTGCTGCTCGACACTGTAACCTGCCATGGTGGTTTGGGAGGACGGAATGAATATAACACACTGCATTTGACAGCTGTCACTCAAACAACATGGCCGCAATCAGCTGTCAAAGTTCAAGCGTCCCTATTGGAAAACCCTATATGTAAGGAATCACTATCTTATTAATGAATTTTCTCTAAATATTTAATAAAAATTCGCGATTGGCTATCGTCCAACAATAATCCTCCAACAGTAATTTAAAAATGAAATCCACGAAATGGCTTTCGCTCCCACAGTGACTTCTAGATTAGTGTAAGTACCCTTGCAAACCAAAAGTTAGTTATGTGAAAGAGGACTAACTTTGTGATAAATCACCAGTGCTATATGATGGGATTCAAATTGGCTGTCATTTGTGGTAATCATCTTTCTGTGTTAGTCACGCTTTCACCGAATAAAATATTAAAATTTATTTTTTTATATTTATAATGTAAAAAAATTTATTGAATAAAATGTTGTCGTTTTGCATACACTTTCAGTATGAATTTATTTCTCTCATTCGCCTCGTCCTTGAATGCGAAGCTATGAACTCTCGGTCATGTTCTTACTAGTATAGTAGCACTATAATCGGATTTGTTACTTCAATATGGCTGAGTTAGGAGAAAGCTCATGCAAACGCTATGTTATCCAGCTGTTAGTTTGGTTTTAAATTGTGTTTTTGACTTCAAAGTTAAATCAAATTCTAGGGTACAGATTAATCAAGAATGTATAGTTGATACAAAAAATCTATTAAAATGTAAACAGTGAATAAATCACAAAATGATGTTAACATGATACGTCTGCTTTTTTAAAAACTACGTAAGTAAATAGTAATTATTACGTAAAAATAACAGGACATTTAATTGTCGATGCTACTTTTTTAACTCCTCCAAAGCTCCAAATATGATTTAATTTATAAAAAATAATAAACGAGTAAAAACTATTGCGTTTTTCTCAAAGTTTTGAGAAGTATAAATATTGTAATATTTATTGACAATATGTACTTTTAGATCCAAAAAGTGTTAAAATGTTTTTAAAATAAATACTAAGATAATTTAAAAAACAATAGCGATTCGACTTTTAAAAACAATTGAAAAATTTACTTACAACTATGCTACACGATAACTAGGTTTCAGCAAAATAAGTAAATAAAATATTGTAAATAAATTAAAATACAAGAACAATTCTTATAGTAAAAGAAATCACGTGCCTGGACATAGGCATTAATTATCATACATACATTTTGTTATCATATTCGGAAAATAGTTTAAACAATAAAAAAAAATAGATCGATACCTATAGTACAAAAGCTTTATTATTACGCAATGTTTTGAAGAAATATCTGAAATGACGTTAAAAAAATACAAACAAATTTGTTAGGTAACCTAATGTACAGCTCAATTTAATATTATATATGAAACGTGATACGGAAACGTGTTAGTTTTATGTGTGTTTCACACCTAAAAGCCTTGTTTTATATCTAAGTATCTAAGTTACTTCACATTCTACTAATTTCACACTTAGTTTATATGTGTATCAGCTAAATTCTTGTTGAATATTTTCATAGTTGCAACGATTTGTTGTTTAATAAAGAAATACAGTAAAAATAATATAAATATATTAAAAACATAACATCAAAAATTTTTTACGTTTAATTCCACATTAATGTAAAACTATTCTACCTTCGTTTAAATATAATTTTATTGTAATAACTATATTAATTCTATATGTTATCATAACTAAAACGAATAGTGTATTTTTTTTTAATTTAAAACAAAAAACAAAGGAATTTAATTAAATAAAATATTACAGTTCGTTTTTGGATTAGATTAGTAGATTTTTTTTGGATTTCTATGTAGTCCAATTTACATAATAAAAATAAAAGCTTCAGGATGTGTTAAAACGAGGGTTTCAGTTCCTGTTACAGAATTACACCTCATGGGAACGAGCGCTAAAATGGGGAACTATTTACTGAGATTATTAGTCTTAACCCGTGAGAGTTATGTTCGGATGATAGGGAAAATGTTTTTAAAAATTTTATTATTAATATTAATCTCTTTTTTTCTTACTACAGCTGAGACAAATATGAAAATTACATTATGAAATTATTAACAATGACTTATATGAA
Organism: Danaus plexippus; assembly: GCF_018135715.1. Classification (NCBI taxonomy): domain Eukaryota; kingdom Metazoa; phylum Arthropoda; class Insecta; order Lepidoptera; family Nymphalidae; genus Danaus; species Danaus plexippus. Next base: position 3,103,724 of record NC_083554.1, read on the forward strand.
AAAGGAAATATGTATTGAAATAATTGCTATGGAAATCACAATTCAGCTTCAGGGTGGTATTCTGGTAACGTGAGAGATATATTTTTTTTGTTTTAATAAACACATTTATTTTAATTTAAAATCAAATTTCTAACTTTCATAATTACGTTATCAAAATCAGAAATATGTTAAGTTCTCTAATAAAAATATATTAGATAATTCGCATTTATCTCTCCGTTATGAAATTATACCAAAGGTAAAGCGGTTGAATTAAGCCTTATATGTTACCTTTTAAATGCTGGTGTCATATTAGGCTATAAAAAGGAATATTTTCCGTCGGTTTCTTGGGGTTATACCTATATAACTTTTGGGTGAAACCGCGGTTAATGCAGGTTTCCGTAGGATACGGTAACCAATTAGCTTCAGGCGGACCGTAAACTTGCTGCCTCCCACATGTTTTTAATAAACACGTTTATAAATTATACCCGATAATCAATTTCACTTTTGACCTTCTTCAATCCGAAGTTGAGGATTTCATGCCTTCAGTTCAGTTAAAAATCTATGTATTATAAAATTACTAAGACACTTATATATAAAATACAAAAAAATATCAAAAGACAATTAGCTGTATGTCGTTTAGGTCAAAAACCTCGCACTAAATGCGTGTTGAACTCAAAGAATGATTAAAATCAGCGGAAACAAATTGTCTCTACGTTTATGTTCTATATTGCCATACCAATTAAATAGCAACAATTACAATTATTAAATATTACGTTTAAATAGAATTCCAATTAGTATTTAATAGGCGGAAAGAATATTTCTTAATACATTTTCTGGTGAGTGAAAATAAAATGAGATATGTTTGATTGATTTTATAACTATATTGAAAAATAATATGTTTTAAAATAATTAAAACGTATTATAGTGTTAACTGTTTAAATTTAATGTTAACCTTATGAAGCTGGAAATGTTAATTATAAATATTTTAGTTACGATCAATTTGATATAAATTTTCTATAATGGCTTTAATTTGAAGGGCCGACTTGAATAAATGAATTCATGAAAATTCATTATTATAGCATCTCAGGATATTTCAACTAATTTATAATTTCTTGATCCCATTGTCAAAAATAATAATATCATATTTGGTCTACAAATTACTAAGTTCAGAACTACTGTTAACTTTGCTCGAGTCTCAAATTGCTTCCTTAAGTTTCTAACTACACGTAATTCCGTATAGAACCTAATCGGTCTCTGAGAAGTACTTCCAAACCTACATATGTTTCTTTTAAACAGATTATCTCAATTCAGATACTTACTTATTATTCCGTTTGAATTGAATTTGGAATGTTATCGAATTTTATTTAACAGAACAGTTATTTGTTGTTTTTATTTGATATGAAATATATTAAGTTATAATTATAAATTTTTTTATTGAACACAAACTCACTAGAAAACTATAGGAAAAATTAAAACCATGTATGAACTACGGTGCAAAAACGTAGTGTTATCAGCTAGTGTCTATTTCTAAATCTGTGTTATTACAAGTTGTTTTAGTTTCCCTTGTTTAGCAAGTTTTTGATCCACTTCCCTGTATTAAATTGAGCTAAAGATTTGTATGCCTATAAATTGGATGAGCCTGCAATGCTAGTATGACATAGATCTGATCTGATAATTGAGCTCGAAAGTGGTCATAGGAACTCCGAAATTAATCGACACAACCTCCTCGAGTTCGGGCTGTGATAGCAAGAGGAAAGTAAAGTGCTAAATGTTCTTAATTATGTCATCAAATTGTAACACGCTTTGTAAATAAAATTTGGGACTGAGATAAAGCTTTGAAGATTTAATAATTATTTATAGTTAGTTTAGTTATAGTTTTTAATTTATTTTTGCTGTCTAATTTAAACAATTTTAACTTATTCACACTTATATAAGTGCACTCGATTTATTGCACAACACTTCCCAAAATTTACACCAAATTTCGCTTCTATTTCGAATCCACTATTATATTTTTGAGCCTGTATTAAAAATATTCATTTACCCAAATCAAAAAAAACCTTAATCTGAAAATTTATAACAGCTCATTAATAGTAGTTTATTAATAGTAGTTTAGTTAATAGTTTTTAGTACATGTTTATAAAACGATTAATATATTTTAACAGCTAATAATCTAATTATACAACACATGACGAAACAACATAAAATTGCAAATTCTTCATACTATGTAGTCTGAGATAGTAAGCCAAAAAACAAGACTAATTAATAACTGTCTAAATGGTTGCCAATATAAAGGTTGCTAATAAAGAAAAATTACTAGAATTTTTATCACTTAGTCTTTGCAGTTCATCCCCTTTTATTTCGTGAATAATATTTTCATTTACAAGTCAGTTACCCTAACCAGAGCTGGATAACAAAAGAATAGATAAAACGTTAAAACTACTGCAATTGATTCAAATTTTTGTTACAAATGCAGCGATATACGACCTACACGATATAAGCCTGTGTAACACAATGGTTGGAAAAATTGCAATTCTGAATTTATTTTATTATTATTCTTAGGTTGCAATTCCATATTCCAAGCAAATGAATATTATTTTTTTAATTTAAGGAAAAAATAGTAAAACTAGGTTAGCAATTTTGTTAAAAATACACATGTATGTAACTAGTGTAATTATTATTATATTACGATGTATTTAGTGAAAACTTTTGTACCTTTTATGGTAAAATTGTAACAACCCTTTTCTATTTCAGTTTATTTGTATAAGGATAATATATGTGGGTAAATATTTATCTACATACTTATTTGATCCGAGGACTCTTTGAACATTTGTTTGCAAGGCCTTTCTCTTGCACAGGGATCTATATGGGTCTAGAGATTATTTTTTTTCAAAAGAGTGATATAACTTCAAAACGTAAAAGCTATGCACTAGTTCCATGCTCTTGATCCTTTTTAAGTGGTAATTCTAGAGAATAAAGGCTGCCTTGTGATGTATTTCGTGTCTTCTCGTGATATGATACCGTACTTATCATAAAGAAATAAAAATAAAAATTGAATACAAGATGTTTATTAAGCGCTTCTGTTTCTAAAAATTATTTATCTATAGTACATATAAATGAAATTAAAATTGTATTGGAGTGTCTCTTTGTAATATTGAATTAACTGTTTTTTCATTACTTGCATATACCTATATGTATATACAGTACATACATCCAAACAATTATTTTTTAAATTTTTATCGGTTTTTCTGTTCGTTTCGGCTAATTTCTAAAACGGCTGGACGAATTTTGAAGAGCCTTTTTTAATCAGGCAGCTGATGTAATAAGGAGTAACTTAGGTTACTTTTAATCCCGATCCCTAAATTAAACTTTATCACGCTCGAGTGGGAGGCACGGCGCATGCGGCGCTTAAAAGGTTTTCATTGTTTTTTTTTACAGCTACATAGATATAAATACACGTTGAAACCTCGGGTAAGCCACGATAACCACATCATGGTAGCCCATGGTCTTGATTATCAAACTGAAAATAAATGTGGTTTATTTTGTGATTTCCATATTTGTTGAACCAACTTTTAATCTTTTGTAATCCGTCATCCACTTTTTATAAAAAATAAATAACGGAAACAAGTACCTCGAAACACAACAACAATATCGCTATTAAGTTTAAGACCGTGTTAAATTGAGGATTCCGTTTCCTGTTACATATAAATGACTTCCTTGGAGAATAACTGAATTTTATCGCCTTAAAGGCGAAATATGAATACTTATGCATAGATTTGGTTATGTTAGGTTTAATAACAAGTAGAATAACGGTTTCCTTATCTGAAAATTAAATCACATTTTATTGACAACTCAATGCAATTTAATTTTGCTTTTATATATTTTTCGATCAAATTCCATTTGCTCATCTTTCAATAGTTTAGTTTTTAAAGATTACTATTAAATTTGAAATGTTTATAAAGTTTAGTATTAAATTTGATTTGTTTATAAAGTTTACTATTAAATTTGATTTTAATGTCATTGTTTTTATTATATTGCTATTAAAATGAAGTTTTATTCAACTGTGACTTTATTTTTTTCGAACTTTTTTAGATTTTCCTAAGTTTTTATATTAAATATCTTAAATTCTTGGTATTTTACATACCCTACTGATTGAGTTTACTGTGTAAGAGATAGAAAATTTTAAATTGTTTGTCCTTTAAAATGTTTTACGGTTTGCAAAACAAAATTCATCGTATTAGGAAAAAAATGTATTTCGATTTTCATATTTTTTTTATACATTACTATCAGCGTTATGTAATAAAAAGTTTAAAAATGTAAAATTTTCATATAAATAAGTATCTTGGCTTTCTAATTATTTGATGCAAAAATGATATTGGTTTTCAAATTTTTCAGTCATATGGAAGTGTTTTAGAACATTATATCCCGCTTGGTATTATCTTTATAATGTTTATATAAATATAAAAGTTCTATGAATTAATAATAACAACTTAAGTGGTGAAGAAGTGTTTATGAGATATTCATCTTAAAAAAATTATTAACCTTTGAAGATTTAATAATTTTTTTTTGACTCTTCGTTTGTATGTCCTTGTGTTTTGACGAGTACTTTTACACTACTTCAAATTCAATTTTATTTTAGTTGTTACTTCATAGAACAAGTTTATTTGGTTTTTGACATGCTCAGCAAAATTATAGTTATAGTTTAGTAATAGTTGACATTTAGTTAATTTTAATCGATAAATGATATTAACATAATGCTTAAAATATATTCAATAGTTTCGTCATTAACAGGAAATCCATATTAGTGGTTGTTTTTGAAATGCACCAAGTAATTGTGTCATCTAGTAATTACATATGTATATATATGTGTGTGTGTGATTCCTTTTGTCGATTTACTTTAAAACTAACGAGTTTCAAATTAAATCTTTGATTTTTTAGTATATAATTGAAAATATTATAAGAGTAATGTTATGAGATCTAAGATTTTCGCGAGTTTGATTCATTTAAAAGAGTAATGTTATTTCACAGTTTTAGCAAAATAATACTTTACTAAATAGCTTTTACATTTATCTCCTAACATGTTCGTGTACATTTCTCACAGAAACCCCAAATTGCAATTCAAAAACTTATTAAATTAAAACTTCGTATTAACCAGAAAATAGTTCTCTTTAAAAGATTAATCATCCGATAGTAAAATGAGTTAGTAAAATTTATAACATTTGTGTTATTTGTAATTCTGTTCATTCTTATGTCGTTTTATATAATGAATTTTATATATATATATATAATCCATGAACATGCTACTAACAAATATGGTATATTCGTTTTTATTTAGTGAGAGTTTTTTTAGAAGAAAACAGTCCGTTTCAGAGTAAATTTAATACCTAACGAGTAGAGTGACACTTGACAACCCGCATCGGAAATTCATTCCAACGGAATCGTAAATTGCTCGTTCACAAGAATGTTATTAATTTCAGCAGTGACGTTTGTTTTATTTTATTGCATTCTCTTTTTTTTTGTAATTAAAATTCTTTGAATATAGATATTTGTAGATAATGTTTCACTACAATACAGACACATTCAACAACTATGTTTGATTTTAATCCAAAATATTCGCGTTAAATATTAATGAACTTCATATGAAAGATTTTTTTTATAAAGGTTATACTTAATATGTATTTGAAACATCAAATTATCATATAATATGAAGTATAACCCCCGTTATTATTTTATGAATTATTAACTTAAATTTTGATATTTACAGCAACATCGACAAATATTTAAAATAATAGATATTATACTTTATCTGGAATAAATGGTTATTTTTAAATAAAAATTACAAAAAACGTTTTATTTAATATAAATGTTATGTAAAAGGTGGTAAACGAGCCGACGGCCTACTTGATAGGCAGTAGTGACCGTTGCCCATGAACATCCGCAACGTAGATATAGCGGATGCGTTGCCAACCTTGATTGTTGAGGAAAAGGGAGGGGTGGGTATAGAAAATGGCAGGAAAGGGTAGGAACAGGAAAAGGGCAACCGGCTCTCACACTGGTCGATCGAAACGCAACCACTACAGGCTACTTTACGCCGATGTTCTGTAAAAAAGTGGTACTTCCCCGGCCGAGCCAGCCCATGTTCGAGCTGTAGTAACTTGACCACAGCTAGGCAATACCACCTAAGAATTGTAAGAAAATATGATAAATAAAATAAAATGAAACATAACTCTCTGTTTCAATGTCAACAAAATATCTCAATTGTCTATTTAAAAACTGAATCAAATAAAAAATTTCCACGTGAAACTCAAAATATTCTTATAATGTAATATTGTTTTTCGTTCCTCATGGCAACGTTTAGAAAATAAACGATTATATTTTATTTGATTTTTTATCTTAGTGAAATAGAAAAAAAATACATTTTATATTTCAATCAAAAATATTATAACCTTATCATTTCATAATATATACATGTACGATTTATTGTATATTTTCTTATTTAACTATTTAATAAAAAAAATAAGTCACTTAAAGAAAGGTTTTTATTTTATTTTCCTTAAGTATGACGCTACTTTCCAAATTCTTTTAAAGGTCAGATGACTTTGAACTTTTTTTCTTTAATGTGATTGATCCGAACGACTGAGGATAAAATTTAATTTTTGAGTGTAGTCATTCTCTCTACAATTCATAATATTTCAAGTGTCCTTCACAAATTCGCCGCCAATAAATAAAAGAAATAATCTTATAATTTTCTTATAAATTAATATTTTTATACAAAATTAGAAAGGAAATGTAGATATATAAAATGTGTATTAAATATATATGTTAGAAATCTTATGTACATACAATAACATATGTGGTAAAGATTTTATTGTATGTTAAAAATTTATAGGTTTTAATTATATTAAAACACGATATGGAACAAAATGGTTATTTAATAAGTGTTACTTTATTTTAAAACAATCTTGAGTCAATCGCCTGACTTATTGAGCTTTTTAGGCCAGTCATAGCGCCGATGCAAGTGCTGCCCTCTAATGTGAATTTGACAGAAGAAACTTTTTTTTTTTTAATTAATATTTTTTACTTCATTATAACGTCTTCCTTCAAAGCTGACAGTCTAGTTTTAAGATAAAGTATGCATTTTGTATATTATAACAGTCTTAGAGTGTTCATATGGTAAAGTATTTTAATAATAATCTTTCCAATGTCATAGAGTGTGGAAGAAACAGTGAATCTTCACCTTAAAAAATATGTTTTATTATATAAAAAAAAATGTTATTATAAGTGCTAGTTTTTAAATGTAAAATAGAAAAACTAAAAGTCAATAGTTTCCTTCTTATAAAATTTTCCTAAATGTGTTAAAAACATATATACAACTTGACAGATGTGATCGAGTTATTCTAAGCTACACATAATAGTTATACAAGAAACTTAACAGTTAAGTGAGGTTTCAAGTCCAACTTACTTTCTTTCCTTCTAAGTTTTTAAAGAGGAGATAATACAGACAATAAATTCAATTACCAAGTTATACGTTAGCAGCTACTTTTTCTAAAATGAATTTTCATGAAAATAAATTAAACCTTACAAGTATTGGGAAATAGTATTAATGTATATGTTCCACTATATTGTTTATAAACATTTTTTTTAGTTTTTGTGTACCTGGGGTCGAAAATTATTGTTCTTAACTTAGAGAATTATAAACCTTCACAAACTCGTATATTTTCATTTAAGAAGCAACCTCTGTTGCCATGTGTACATCATACTATCTCAAGTGTTCCCGCATTACTACCAATTGTACAAGTCCAATGTAGAATATCAAATTTAGAGAACTCATAATCAGTACTGGGACTAGATACTTAGGTATTAAGATGATTCTTTTTCTGCCAATTATTTATATTTTTGGCCTAATTATACCCCCTTCGAATTAGTCTTGCTTTAGATTTTTTATTTTATCATTGCACTATTTGCATTTTTACAAAATAATATTCAAATGCAGTAGAGTATTAAAAATATTACATTCGCAACTTTTTCATAATCCACCAAAATATTTGAGTATTTGAATGAACTTGATTCTTAAGCATATTTTGTCTTAACCTTATATCTTTAACCCATTTTAGTTGTTTATATTGAATGTCAGCATCGAGATTTTTAATTCGAACATCCCTTGAAATACCCGACTCTCATATAAGATGGTTACTTAATTGAGAAGTTTGTCCAACCATATTCTGTCCACATCTAGTATCGGACTAAGCGGTATTGAGACACCCCTATAGCTGCAATAAAGCATAAAATATATTTTTTAACTTACAATGTTTTGTTTTTTAAGAACGATAAAGGTGAGGCCTTAACGGTGTTTGCATATATTAACCACAAAAGACGTAAAACAGGTAATTATTAAATGCATATAGTCTGTGGGATTCTCGGAGACGCTACATGGATAATATTCACATATTATGGGCTTACGTTGTGATGACCGTGGATAGATTTAAAGAATATAGTACGAACAAATAGTTATTTTATATTATTTTACCGGTACTATGTACAAATCCTATTTTGTCATAACTTTTGAATTACAATTAGACAATTTTGTGAACATTTCATCCAAATAACATATCTCGCTTTGCCCTTATATTATATACATATAAATTATGAAGTGCATTTTTTAATTTTTTACTGGTCAAAAACTTATCCATTCGCAGATCTACTTCCGGTGACTGGCCTCAATAAATATCAATGTAATTATTTTTCTTAATGAAAAAGTTTCCGTAACAAATAATAATTTTAAAGTCATTAATTTGACTATTTAAAATACAAAATGAGAATATAGAAAACCATTGCGTCGAATAAACTTAACTGTATTTAATACACTCATTAATTATATAACTTAGGGTACAACCACTTTTTTAAATTTAATGAAAAAATTATTGTTGCAGTCGATAGAATACTTGTAATAACAAGAATACTTGTGTATACAAGTATCTGAACCGAAGATTGTTCAAAACTTTCTACTATTAGTTGGGTCTAAAAATTCTACTAATTAGTTTTTAGTATATTGAATGGGAATAGTTTCATGGAGCAAAAATATATTGCAGAAAATAAAGTTGGGATGGCAATTAATTAATTTTTTTTTACTTATTTTTTTTTTACTACAAGCACTCACTTATTTTAATCCTCAGCCTGGAAATGTATTAAGTAATTTGGCTTTTATAAACGGAATTTGAAATAAAATATCAAGATTCGGATCTATTTAATTTAATGTACGAAAATTAAAAGTCCACTTACTAATAACTCTGTCTCCATTTCTACGAGGTCGGGCTACACAGTGATTTATTGCTGAAAATTCTCTAGTGAACCGCAAAAGTTCTATCAAATATAATTTAATTGAGTCTCAGCACTATCGCGAATTACAATTCCCTTCACGAAAATGTTCGTACTACTAAATATGCTAAGTGCTCTCTCTGTTGAACAGGCATTTTCGCATAGTTTAAAGTATCCATTTAGGTTTAAAAATTGGTGTTGCAAGAAAATTAAAATAGAGTAACTTTAGAATTTAGCACTTGCATGTTATTTAATTTCTTAATAAATGTTCTTGTAAAATATTTAACAACGATGAATTTACATGTGTGGCTTGAAATAAATCTATACATACATATATAATAGCCTTTTCTCGGAGTTATTACAGTTGTGGCAATAGTGGAACGTAGGTTATTTCTGAGTCACAAAATATATATTCTGTGTACTAAACAATACACATATGCAATATGGAACATTATAACTTAGTTAAACTTTATAATCATTGATAATTACTTTTAATACTGTATTTTAAACAATAAAACAACTGAAACAATTTTTTAAGTAAATAATATATAAATAAGTGTTAAATAGATATTAAAAATAAATTACTATTTAAGAATTACGCCCTAACCTTTGAGAGAAATAAACATTCCTTGATATTAAATCTTTGATTGTACAATAGTACTGAACTATAATAACATTCTATAAGTAAAGACAATAATGTGAACAAAAAGTAATTAAGGTTCAAATTAATAGATACCCAGATATCAGATGATGATTTATTTGTTTGAAAATACGAGCGTATTTCAAAAGCTCTTTTTTTTTTATTTACGACATTAATAGAGCTTGTTTAAAGTAGTAGAGAAAAGTAATGTTACGGACATAGTTATTTGACAAACTTTTATATTAAAGCGAACAGAGAATGTTTTTAAAATGAAAATACTATGTTAAAAAGTTTGGAGCGTTTGAAATTACACCGAATTTACCTTCCGGTTAACGAATGCCTTTGTAGATGTAATTACAAAACTGCTCCGTTTAAGAACACACTTTGTTATTTCTCTTTTATTTGCTTTAAAATTTTTATGATCCTACCGCTTAATATAATACAAAAATTGTATTTATAAAAGTCAAGTCAATGATATGATTTTCGAATGGTTTTTTACTTTCAATATTGTTGATTGACTGTCAATATCTATCTGCGTGACAATAATACTATTATTGTCACGCAGATTAAAAAAATTCTTTGCTTCAATTTCACTGACGTATAGTGGCTAAAAATGTCATGAAAAACATCAAAAGCAAAAAGATATATTTCAAATGACGTATATCTTTGAGTCGTATTAATCTTTTTTTTAATTTCGTTATTTTATTTTAAAGTATATCATTATGAATGATTATTTTAATTCTTATTATAACTGTTAAAAGTTACAATGTCAGATAAGAGACTTAAATTAACCTAATCCTACATACGTAAACATCTTTCTGACTTAATTATTTCTGAACTAAATAAATTCTCACAAAAACATTAACATTTCGTTATTAATTAAATCCTTTAACAGCCACTTACTCATATTTTTATAGTGAAATATCAATTATCGCAAGTCCTGAAATGACATAGAAGCAAAATATTTATATTAATACGTATATCAGCTGACACCGTTTCGCTGATGATACAAGGCATGCTCAACGACAGCTGTTCTCATACATAGCCTTCGCCAGCTAATTCTTTGGACCCTCAAAAAAGTTCTCATATGTTAAAATATACATTTCGTATTATATACTTTAAATCTAGTATTTTAAAATCTTTTATATACCTATCAAAATTAATGCATAAAAATATCCTTACGTTTTTTCAAAACCTTTTTGTGCTAATCTTACTTAAAATTTATTGCACTGTCTTCATACTTCTTGTCTTTTAGTTTTACAGTGTTGCTATAACAATGAAAGCTAGACATGATGCTATTGTTAAAGATTTAATTTGTTTCAACAAAAGATATATTTCCTAAACTCCAACTACGTAATGTTTTGACACGAACGAAATACACAAGTTATGTAAGTTATATCTGAATTGAATAAATTGTAAAGGAATGAAGCTATGACAGTAACATAAACTTAAGACCCTAGACAATTACAGTATGTGAATTAAACTATTATTCTGGAAATAGCGAATGTTCCATCTTTGCGTTTTTACCCACTTCGATTTATATTATGTCATTGGAATAAAATATTTCAGTATTATTGTAATTAGCATAATTTTTATATTTTCCTTTCTTTCTGTGTACGTTACATTTATCATCGCTAAGTCAATGTATAAACAACTCGTTAACGTACCAAATGTTGCTTTTATTTTTATAATATTAAATCGTAAGTAATCTTAAAAATGAACTATGTATGTACTTAATAATATTTTATAATTCCAGAAAGACAGCTCTGAAACTATTTTTAGAACCAGTGCTGTGAATTTTAAGTAGCATTGCATAATAGCGCACTCGTAATGCTATAACTATTATATATATATGTACATTATATACTATACTATTATATTATTCTTTTCTAATATACTCCACCCTAATATCGATAAAGTTATTTTTTCCGATTATCAAGAGTCATACTCCAAGAAAACGTGCTTTTATATATTCATATTTTTAAAAAACGCCTAAAATTGTATAAATGACTTCTAAGCCGTAATATTTTATTTCTACGTTAATAAAATTTTACTTATCACGTTGGTTGACGCTGAATTTATTAAATAGATGTTTGTTATTTTCAGATTGAGGGCGTGTTAGACATGTTAACGAGGGTCGGAGCATGAAATAATTCATAATGGTATTACCTTTTATCATTTATTTAATGGGTCAGTCAAAATAAATGTTGCCTTAATAATAACATGGGGTTGGAGACATAATATCGTTATAAAATCTTAGCCATATAAGAATATATTTAGTGTTGTCACTTCACTGAGTTGAAAGCGCAAAGGTTATGTATTAAGGAAATATTTGTTTCTTCTTTTATTTACCTCCGTGGAATATGCTCTTATTTAGTAGGGCGAAACTTTCCCGTGTACTATAAATTTAAGTAAACCTATTTGTCATTTTTCGTAATTGCCAGTGAAATTCCTTTTTTTAAAAAAAATAGACTTGATATTAAAGAAATTTGGGATTACTGTAAGAATTTTATGGAGTGAATGGATTTAATATAGTAAATGATCCTAATAAGTGGACGGTCATAAAATATTCTGTAATGACCTGATTATTTTAAAAATAATAGGTGAGAAGGTAATAAATAATGTGTTTGTAATATTGTTATTGCTTAGTGGAGACCACGTAATAAAATTATATAGAAAAATAAAAGATTTGGATCGTCGTTTGCAGCCGATCATTAATACGATCATTAACTAGATACGTATCCATGTGTAAATATATATGATTAAGGTGTTTTTAATAGTTAAAAAAGTACGTTGCATATTAAACAAAAAAGAATTATCAGAAGCTGTCCCCATATAATAAATAAAATAAAAATAATTAATAGCAAGAGTTTTCCTGTATTCAAAAAACGTGTAATGGAATATGTGCAAAATAATTTATAAGTTAATGTAACCCCTACCTAAACATGTTTGTGTAATATAACTACCCGCAACATTTCATTTTACTGTATATAATTCATAAGGCAGACTTTTAAATGTACCCTCAAGCAAAATTATTGTAATTTCTTATTATAAGTGAACTTTTGTGTTCTTTATGAGAAATAAATGTCTTTAAACCGATATAATAAAAAAATATATACCAGGTATAACATATTCAAGCTAATGTTGGGGAGATTTTTTCTTCTATCAAATTACTTTATTTTTAGGATATTTGTTTTCCAAGCAGAATAATCTGAATGTATTAATAAATTAAGAAGTTAACCATGACTAAGTCATAAAAACTGTATAAGCACGTTATCTGTTTTTTGATTCGCTTATTAATTGTGGGAAGTTATTTAAATAAAAATAACATAATGATTTTTTTATGAAAAACAAGTTCCAGTAATATATGTTGGTATATTATAATCACATGTAGGATACTTCAAATTGTATTCTATTTGTTTTTTGGTAACTTTTCATACAATTACATTGTTCTTTAAACTTTTGGGTCAAGGATAACTCAATAAATCTAAATGAATAACATAGTTAGTTTGCGAATTTATTAGATTTTTTATTAAATGTATATCCTTTATTTTTATTTCAATTTTAATTTAAATGTATGTGTATATATATATATATATACATATACATTTTGTTTGCGATTGCATCTGCTTTCGGTCTCAAAAAAATGACATTTTATTTTAGTATGCAAGTATAGTAAATATAATATAGTTTTAACAAATTGGTACACTTACTTTATAAAAGTTCTTTTTTAATACGAATTGTATACTAAACTAATACAAATTACAGTCTAAAAGTAGAGCTAACATTGAAAATTTCGATATAACATTCTGAATTACTTATTGGCGAAACCCAAATTATTAGATAATAAAGCACTTTCTAATAGACGATTATTATTCGACGAGAAAACACTTAAAACACGTATTGTCAGGCTTAAGGAAGCGATCGGAGACTCCAGAAAACTTATCTGTAATTCTAAAGTTAAGGATTTATACGCCAAATTTGTATTATCAACTGAATTTATGGTATTCTTTAGACTCTAACAATAACATTCAAAAGCGATTTTGACTCACGCGACATTATTATACACATATTTTTATAACTATGTTCAGAAAACATTTTTTTTTGTAATGCATATATTATGTATAAATAGTCCATATATAATGTATTAATAGGGTTGTCGGTATCAACATATTCGCATTATTATAAGTAAATACAACGACAAATTTAACTTGTTAGGCAAATTAAAGAAACGAAGAGCAAACCTTACCTCTTTATTTAAAACGTTTTTTCATTAGCAAATTGTAAAAGCCTACCCAATAATTATATGTTTACATTCTGTAATTATTAATACTTAAGTCATGGTGGCCTGGAGGTTAAAGGCTCGCCTCTCATATGTGAGGGCGCGGGTTCGAAACCTGGCAAGTACCAATGTGATCTTTTCCGAGTCATATGTGCTTTCTAAGAGTATTTAGACACCACTGACAGACGGTGAAGGAAAACATTGTGAGGAAACATTGTCTTATAATTTCAACTTATAAGATTGAAATCGCCAACCCGTCTTAAGCAAGCGTGGTGATTAATGCTCTAACCTTCTATGTGAGAAGAGGCTTTTGCTCAGCAGTGGGCTCCGATAGGCTGATGATGATGATGATGATGATGATGATAATGATGATACTTAATGAATGTTATATTAAAACTTAATTATATAATCAATCCCATAGTCTGATACCATTTGATAAATATAAACTACCATAAGCATAGCCTAAGCATAAAGTAATTATATTGTGTCTAATATGAAGAGTATTTATTCTGTGTTAAAACTTATACAACGTTGGTTTTGTAAAAAATTTGACCATAAAGAGAAAATTTTTTTTTGGTACCTACAAATAAAGTTTGTTTGATTGTTGGTCCCTTTTACTAACACTTCATTATTTTGCAGAATCAAGTTACAACTAGTGGGTTAAAGTCTTTTAATACATATAGTTAATAAACTATTAATTATATAGTGTAAAAAATATTTCATAAAAAGGTTTCTGTTCCATTAACACAAACAGGAAGTTTCCAAGATTACAATTTTCAATAGCAAATTATAATCCCATCGAATAGAAAAGATAAGAAAGGCCATCAGGTTGATAAAACGTAGTAGTTTTGTTTACTTCATAAAAAATCAAAAAACAGAAAAGTAATGTTTTTATTCATATACGCGTGAAAAGTTAAGATAAAAGTACTTAAATATCACCTAGCTGTGTTCAAGTTACTGCAGCTCGAGCATAGGCTGGCTTGACCGGGGAAGTACCACCCTCTCATAGAAGATCAGCGAGAAGTAGTCTTTAATAGCTGCATTCCGTCCGATGAGTGAGAGAGCTGGTTGCCCTTTTCCCACCCTTTCCTACCCCTTCCTTTTGACCTGCCTTTCCCACTTTTTCCTCTCCCTCTCCCCTAATCGAGGGTGGTGACACATCTGCGTATCTATGTTGTAGATGTCTACCTCCATCAGCTAAGCCGTCTGCTCGTGTTCAAGGTACAGTTTCAACTTTGATTTTAATGTTCAGCGTTACTTCCAGTAACCTCCTACAAAATGGCTGAAGCTCCTATTTATAGTTTTCAAATACAAGTTAATGCTTAAATGTTACCATTTCAAAATTATAATGGTTCAGTATTATAATTATTATAATCAGTCATAAAAATAGTTCTAAGGATTATATTATAGTATTTAAGAAATGTTTACAATATAGTACTTTTCGTAAGTAAAGGCATAAGCAAATTCTTTTACTTCCATTTCCTCTTTCTTGCAACATTTTATCTTGTAAATATTAATTCACACACTTATCATTTCTTTTCTGTACAGTGTTCCTAAATTGTGCATATTAATGTCACCAATGCCTTAGTTCTTGATAACGTCAGGCTCTCAGGCTATTGAAGGCAATTTCGGAGACGGTTTGCGAATCTTTTATTTCCAAGAAGTCTGATTTTTGTAGCGGCTCGAGCAAGAATATTTTCATTTGTAACCTCGCCTCTATTTATACCAACCAACACTCATTGTTGTGACTGCACTTGCAGAGGTGGCTACGCAGGTGGTTGTGCAGATGACACCCGATAACTTTAACAATCCTTAATTATTTATTACGTAAATAAAAGGTATTATCTCCGATATATTCAAAAGCCTTTTATTTTATGTCGTAAGGTCAATGATACCATAGGCCTCACTATTTATATATTATTTCATAATCACTATGCTTCATGTACCTTAACAAACTATTATTATATTTTTAACAGTAATGTTTTTTAAAAATCATATAAAAAAATAAACCAACAAAGAGAAACATCAATTTCGATTATAGTAAATATGATTTAATTTTGTGATAATTTGGCGAAACTATTTCTATTAAGGAGATAAAATCACTGAGACATATAATGTACTTTCAAAAAAAAAGGCTTTAATTATATATTATCAAGACACAGCATGATATATGAAAAACAACAAATGCTTCTTTAAATCATTATTATTATCAATTACATTCAAATTCATACGTGTACGCGTTTCGTCGCAGTTTTTTTATAGATTTCGAACAGTTTTTTAAATAAATTTTTTACTCAATTCTATGATCGTATTTATTGTCTTTGATAATAGTCTAATATGCATATTTAAATTATTGGTCATATATGGATATTTTGTCTCCCATATACATTTTCTTACTTCAATTTAAAAACTGATTTAATATAAAAATCGAATATTGGATGTAAAACATTTTTGTTTTTTTTGTTATATATCTTTGATCCAAATAGTTTAATCCTTAAGTAATTATAGTATTTATTTGTAATATTGTCTGTAATTAAATAAAATAAGATATAATAAAAGTAAAAAATTTTTGTGCTCATAGTATATGTATACAATTTTAGAGCTCATTCCCATGAGGGGTAATTTTGTAACAGGAAACTGTAACTCTCATTTCAACATACCCCGAAGGCTCTGTTTCTGAAGTATAAAACACCAGTATTGAAACAAATTTTTAAGTAATTACTTGTAAAATTATAATCTTCCTTTGTCAACAATTGGTATTATTCTATATATAATAAAATATTATACAGAAGTTAATATATTCTTAGAAACAAGATCAGTTTTTTTTTAAATAATATTCAACACAATTTCACTACAAGAATAATTTCACTAATTTATTAAAAGTGCTCAAAAATAAATAATAACTTTCAATTATCTCAATTTAAATATATCGTGAAATTTTAACTGAATATAACGCAAACGAAAGATTTAAACACACTGAAAATTCACGATCGCCTAATCTAACACACCACGCATAACGTAGGAAAATTAAATCCTGATCTCCAGTGCAGACCATAGATGCAAATAAGTACTGCATACCTTACCCATATAACAATTAAACCTATATTGTTTAATTCTTACTTACATACTTTTAATCATACATTACGAAATACAAATGGTTATAGACATTTAAAATGACATTTGATTCAAGATTGCTTAAAAGTCTAATAAGGTATATGAAACGAAACATTTTCCATCGGCCGCTGTTAACTGCTAGCGTCGCTATGCAGCCAGAGCGGCGGTAGGCACAACTACTCAGTGCTTATTTTCCATACAAACGATCTCAGGGACGATCTACAAATCCTGTGTTGTATGCAGAAAATGTTTGCATTTGTGTGTGTAAAACCTACGCATGTGTTGTATTCGAGAGGCACTGCTTCCTTTTTTAAGTTTAAAATGTCATAGAAAGTACGTTAATTGTCAATTGAAACGGGACCCTGATGGGTCGATAAACTGTTCATTTATTTTTTTCGCCATTTTGTTATTATTGAATATTATAATTTGTCTTTCTAAGCGTAAGTGAATAAGTTTTAAGTAGCTAATTAGTAAATAGTGAATTAATTTATTAACGAATTATGGAGAATTATAGCTGTGAGCTCTGTGCTGGTGATGTGTGTTTATTGAAATTAATTACGAGTAGATTTTCAATATTGTCGTTTGATAATAAAATTAAGATAATTACAAAGGGAAGGTGTGTGACCAGTTGAGACTGAACTAAAAGAAAGGTAATGTTATTCGTTTTAATAAATAGTATTATGATAGTTTTAATTAGCTAGCAGGTTGTGTAGACACAAATAAGTTATTGTGTTTTCCTTGTTTATTGTTTTCATATAGTAATAATAAAAATGTTTGGATTTCCACTGGATATTCCGATTTTAATAACTTTTATAAAGCGGTGATGAACAAATAGTAATCGTTTCAAGGTACTTTCGTGGCTCAGAGGTAGTTGAGAGATTCATAAAATATATAGATGTTTGTTCTGATCGGACTGCTGTAACTTTATGCTCGAATATTGTCAATGTTTAAATGAAACTAATATTTTCGGATTGCTACGCGTATTTTATTATGTTTAAAAACTACATACTCCCGACGTTTCGGTTACTTTTCAGCAACCGTGATCACGGGCAGACGAGATGCAATAAAACGCGAAAGTCTTAGATCTCATTATATTTAATACGCTATTTACCATGTGGGCAAGTAATACAAGTATGCTCCATAGAGTATACTCCAGCCAACACACAGCCAAACATATATAACTTTTGATTTGTAACGGTACTTCACACTAATCTATACGTAATTATGAGAGTGAAAGCCATTTAGTGGATTTGAACAGCTGAGCCTACCTAACTAATTACTGTTGGAGGATTATTGTTGGCGAACAGCCAACCAAGTTCTTCGAATATTTACTAAGCGCAAGTAGTTTAATGAAATAGACATAACTGTTGTATACTCAGATACTCTGCTACGTTTGAATGATTCTTTAATATCATATTAATAACTGTACCAAAAAAACAGTTGAATTACTTCACTAGTTGTTCTTATTTTATGTTATTGCTACATTAAAAAAGGATTATTATTTCCATTAACTTGTTAAAAGTAATATGTATATATAGTTATTCATATTTTGAAGTTAATTCCTTATAAAAGTTATAATTGACGGATTAATGAAAGTAGTATTTATAATTTCGAAGTGCGCTTTAATGTATCATATGTACCAAACTAGTTCAAAGCCACAGAATCATTAAAGTTCGTGCAATCAACTCCCATCTCCTAAACATTGGGACTAGGCTGGATTTCTCTTTTAATTCCTATTTTACATCGACATTTTAAACATAGTTGAGTGACGTTTTATTACCAGTTTCACCTTTTATATTGGTGAATTATATCAACAATGTTTGAATGATTTATGTTTCCCTAGTGAATAATTTAATTTAGGTATTAATTATACATCAAATCAAAAGTAAGCCATTCCAAACGTTACTAGGATTTCAGTCAAGGCCGTTGTAAATGCATTTATATTTTTACCTACATTAACATTTTAGCAGTCACCGTCACATTTTGTAACTTATGACAGATTGCACCGGCCTAGGTCACAACTTTATGGAATAATATTCATACAAACTTAAGTCTGAATTCCATAGCTCGCTAAGTAACTTTAAATTTATGGACTTAGAAGCTTTGTTGGGTGCACTGTTAATATTTAATTAAATATATCATAGTGTCTATATGGTATAGTAAGGTTATAGAACTTATTTAGGATTTTTGAACACCTATTACAAATTATCATATTTTTGAAATTTTGTATACGTCCAAATGTATTAATCACCCTATGTGTATTCTGTTAGATTCGATTCGATCAGATGATGTCACATCAATAAACTTACAACTCTCCGTTGTCACGCTAAAAGTCTTTAGAGTGACCTTCATATTTCGTGGAATGCTTATGGTTGAAAATAAATTTATCCAATCTAATCTACTTCACTGGAACTACTAATTCTGTTTATATTTACGAGTATCTAGCCAGAGGCCTGTTACGAGATTGCAATCTCCGGCGGTATTTTCTGTGTTTATCACCGAGACAACCCTGAATAATCGGCGTATTAGACATAATAAAATCGGCATCGTCTTATTGCATACACTCTGGCTTAGCCAGATCCATTTCCTCCTCTACTGCCTAAAAATTATGTTTATTTTATTATAAATTTTGAGTTTTGCAACTCTAATTTGTTACGTAATTAACCCTGAAATGTGCCAGTGGCCTATTTTGTTGCAAAACTTAGAAAGCCTTGGTTAAAGTGCAATTACAATTTATAGCATAAAACAATATTCAATATAATTTCACCCAAAAAAAGTAAAGTGAACAAAGCGTAAACATTATTTTATTCACGGAAGGTCGTGTATTTTAATTAAAATCTCATAAATTTTTTCCTGTCGTGTTCTGACAGCATAATAAAAAATATATATCGGCTCATAACGATCAGTCTTTCTCTTCTCAGGTGGCCAGAGAATTTGAACCAAGAACGTTGCGTTCTAAACCACGTCAGCATCAACAATTAAAAAAAAAGTTTTAGTATTGCAGGATCGTGCAGAGCGCGTACCAACAGTCAGAATGGCCCCATCGGCGCAATTCTTATTATTTGAATAACTAATAATTGAAGGTAGTTGAAATTATCAGATGTCACCCGCATAACCACCTGCGGAGCCACCTGTGCAAGTATAGTCACAACAATGAGTGTCAGTTAGTATAAATAGAGATGAAAGCACAGATTATAAATAGTCTCGCTCAAGCCATTTCAGGGTACGGAACTCTACGAAGTAAGGGATTCGTCAAACCGTCTACGAGGATACCTTCAAGGGTCTGAGATCCTGACGACATTCAAGAATAAAGTCATTGGTGACGTCAGTTATGCGGAGTTATCTTTTCAAAAACGACAAAGTGCTTCCTACTCCGACATATATATATATACAGAATATAAAAATATTTCATATTTTTTAATGTGACAATGCAAATAAAATAAAGTTGAGGTAATAAAAAATTAATTTCATTTAATCCTTTATGTCAAACTTATTTAAAAGTCGTTTCTTTCATTTCGAAATAACCACCAAGCATTGTCAGAGTGGAAAGTAATTATACTTTTATGGCTTATAAATAAAATTGGGACGGAAGCCAGTTAGTTTTTATAGCAGTTTATTTGAGTCTAACATAAACGAAATTTAATGGTTAATAAAGTAATTATAGCATTTTATTGATTATTATTTTCATTTAAACTTAGTGTGACAGTTTTCAATCAATATCAATGACGTGAGGCCTTATATTTTAAATGATGATTTTTTTTTTAATTTGGTTCTTCACGTCATATTGAAACAGAATTAGTTTTTGTTAAAAAATACGTGTTTGTGTTTTTTGTAGAAATGCTTAAATTTTATATTTTTAGTTATATACATTCAATAAAAAATAATTAAAAGCAAAAAAGCTTTCAAATATTTTTGAAACGAACAAGTTGTCTTCATAGAAGGATGTTCGTAGAGTCAGTCACCTTTACAGATGACAGTATAGAAATTACTAGATTGTGATGATTACTTTTTTTCACCCATAAAACTATTTAAGTATATATGAACACTACGCCTTATTTTATTATTTTAATTATTTTATATAACTACATCCGGATGTTACGATTCCTATACATACATCGTGTTCACAGACAGACGGGATGAAAGTATCGCGTCGGCATTATGTATTTAAAAAGCAACAAAAAACTCGTAGTATCCGAAAACTTCAGTATCATTTAAATTAGTACACGCTTAAATATTATATATCATATACTTACATATTTTATTCTTATTTACAACACCATATTTAGAAAGCTATTAGATTTGGGGGTTGAACATCATAATAATCTCCAATCTCGCCTGAAGGGAATATCTGTTAATATTCCTTATTACTTCCGAGATTCAAATTCAATTGTTAAGTGAGAGCTTGTATTTACCTCAAGGGAGAAGCTTCAATGCTTCTTAATATAATTAATGTAAATCGACGTATATTAACAACTTGGGTGTATTTATCATGTAAGACATGATTCTGGTATATACTATTTAAGCTAACTAATAAATTTACCGATGAAAAAATAATGAATCGTTTTATTTGTAAGGTCTATTTATTTTATTTTTTTTAGTTTTATATGGTGAACTGTATTATTTTAAATGGATTTTTGTTGAAAGCAATTTCAGATGCCTATATCTTAATAAATGAAAAAGGCACTATTTATAAATGACAAAAATATTTTTGTCCTCCTATATAAATATGTTATTTTGTTTTAAGGTATAAATAATTAAAGTTTCAATTTCTATAGTTATTTTAACTGTTCATTACAATTCCATTGGCATTATTCTCATTTTTGCGCCACAGTTCCTTGTTCATATAGATTTCAACATTTTTCTTTTTTATTAAACATCAACTAAAATATATTAATAATAATTAAATAAAAAAAAATCCTTTTTGTGAAATGTATGAAATGTGATAAGAATAGGTTACTAATGGTTACCAAACGGCACCTACAACTATATTTTGTGTTATGTGACTTCATGCAAAATACAACATTTATGTCGTGATTCCGCAGAAACTACACGAAATTCTAGTATAAAGCAATGCATGGATGTATGAATGTTTGGATAAATGGATGGATTGGGTCATGGATGAATTGATGTTTGTTGCACTTTTAAGATAAAACTACATAAGGAATACTATAGACTACAGGCCCGTGTGGAAAAAAAGTATGGGTATTTTCAACCACCAGGTGCCCTGTCTATAAATATATAAGAGCATAAAAGAATAAGATTCAGCACTATGCTGTCACTTGTAAGCTGTCCAACGGAGTGCTGGTGAGAATTTAAAATTACAGATAGAGTGGGTATATTTTGATGATATATTTTTGTACGGTATTCTTACCAACGATTGATCCATGAAAAATATGTAGTATTAGCATTTTTCAATATTAGGAGTGCTAGTATTTTCTAATCTAAACTAATAATATAACAGACAGTCATAAGAACGCGTGGGAGTCACAAAAGAAGCATGTGTGTAGGCGAGCGTTTCGAGACAGCACATTAAATGATTGAATCAACTTTAATACATGATATCATGTTAATGTAACAGTATTATGGCGTTGGCTTTATTCTCATTTATATAACACTTGAAAATATAAGTCATATATTTAGCCGTATTACTTAAATAAAGCATGCGATTAACAAATACGGCGACAATCTTCGTTTAAACTAATTTTATAAAATTTATCTTATTAAAGTATTTCTCATCGTTATCCAATTTCGATTTATGTATGTGTTAATAATTAAAATATTATTGTTGCAAATCAATCAACATATTTCTCTAAGTTCCATGTTTATTGAATAAAACTATAACTATTCAATGCTTTTGATAAAATGTATATAAAATATGTATACAGTGACAGTTGAAGAACAGCATATCACGGAACCTCCATCGGTTTTAGATTAATTATTTATATTGTAAAACCCAAAAAACTCAACGAACCTAATGTTTCAATTACAAAAATCCTATACAACTAAACTACATTTACAACCAATTACTCCAACTCCGTATAATTTAGCCTATTCATTTTTTTTTTTTATATTGAAAAATTAAAAATCACTTTAAAAAACCTTACAGTTTTGCTAAAGTTTTTGCCTTCGCAGAATAATCATAATATTATAAATTCTTATTTGAAGTCATAAGACACATTATTACTAAAAATTAACATGTTATTTAGAACAACCCAAAAATTGGCAACATTCGCCCTCCATTTTTGTTTATTTATTATTTTATATCAAAAATTTAAACAAAATAACATTATTTATTTTGGAAAATTCATAAAAGCAGTAACAGCAGGTTTCGTTCATCTACGTTTTGTAATAGCTTAATTTCTGACTGGCATATAACGTAACAGTAACACATTTATTTTTGTAGACTGCTCCAAAAATAAAATTCCCAAAAGCCTGTAAATTTAAGAAGTTTTATGAAAAATTTCTTCGCCGTTGTCTAAGTTTAAGGATTAGTTGCCTATATAAAAACAACTTCTCCCATATATTCAATTACTGTCAAGCGCAAAAACTACTACAGTATCCCAACGGCTAATAAGTTATGAAATAGACAGTAATTGACTTATAAACTTACCTGTGATTTATAATTCTACACAAAATCATTGTTTTCATGTTGCTTAAAAAAACTGTCCCATTTTACAAGTTCATAATTTTGTTATAAACTATAATATATCAATTAAAAAAGTTAATAATGTAAAGGGCGGAGATTCTATTACATATAACAATAATAAATTAATAACGTTGTTGAAAGACCTGTTGCAGCCCATTTTTTACCTTTGCTACCTTAAAATCTATAAAATTGTTAGCCTAATTTTTTTCCTCTATAAATATACTTTTTTTAAGGCTTACAATATTATAAACGAAATGTGGTGTAGGTATAATAAAAAAAGAAATTTATATATAAGCATACAAAAAAGATAATAATAATAGAAAATTTTGATATTATACATACATAGATACGTAAATATACACATTAATATATACAAATAGTTTAAGTAAATAAACATTACATATCAGAAGGTAAAAGTGTCAGAAAATATGTCTTAAGTCGATTTTTAAATGCAAGTGCACTTGAACTCTCTTTGTAAGCAGAAGGTGGGAGTGAGTTCCAAAGTTGTGCACCTTGGACAGAGAAGTATTTACGGAAAAAAATTGTATTAAAGGAGGGAATATCAAGAGGATTTTTTTTAAACAAGAGCGATTAGGAAGTATTCTGGGGGAGTAAAATTTAAAACGCTCAAGTAGGTACGAGGGAGAATAATGTTTAAACATATTGTACATTAGCTTTAAAACATGCATATTCCGGCGGAAGCTGATGGGAAGCCACTTTAACTTTCTGCGGAATTCAGAAATTGATTAGTAGTCCTAAATTTTTAACCCAATCTAGAAATGGGATTGTAGCTCCGTCGTACACTATACAGGGCAAGATGTCAAAATTAATTTTATTAAAAATTTGCCTACTTCCAATTATAATAGCCTGAGATTTGTTTGGGTTCAATAGCGGACCGAAATCATTTGCCCATTTATGTACCCTACGTGTAGATGGCGGGGCATGCCTAAAGAGCTGCAAGTCATCTGCATAGAGATGGTAGGGAGAAGAAACAGTCTTGGAAATATTATTAATAATCATAGAAAAGAGTAAAGGCGACAGGACGCCGCCTTGTGGTACCCCGGCTAGGTTTTAGGGAGAACGCTAAGAGAGCGAGAACGCGATATCTCGAAAGATTTCGATAGGGTCGGGCACGATAACATTCATGGTAATCTTTTAAGCTATGGCATGTTCCCTGGTCTGATTTCCTGCATTTCTGACTTTCTGAGTGACCGTGAACTAGGAGTAGCTGTCAACGCTGGTGTTCCTCAGGGGTCAGTTCTCTCCCCAACTCTATTTTTGTTACAAATTATCGACCTGAAATAACCGGGTGTTTTAGGTTACGCAGATGATAACACAGACGCGCGGTCGTCCTCCATTATTTCTTTATAAAACTTCCTCGCAAGCTCGGGAATCAATAAACTTTCTCCTCATTGATGCGTACAGAAAAAGATTGGAACAGGTTGTCTGCGTCTGTGTTATAATATGAGTATTTTCGAGGAAGAATAAGCTGTTACTGAGCTGAGCCGTAGGCAATGAATGTACTATACATTCATTGCCTACGGCTCCATGTCATGCAATAGTTATTACAGTGAAAAAAATAAAAAAAATTATTATTCTTTAAAATATATTCCGTATTTTACCTTAAAAATCGTTAGAAGTAATAATATCGCCTGTTGAATTCTTTTTTTTTTTCGAATACGTCCGAATACTAATTTTATAATGATGATTAAATTCATTAAATTTCAAAATTAATTTGCAAGAATTAGGTCACACACAATACCTATAACCTTATCGATGACAGTCTCTATGACCACGAATTTAGGTAAAAGACTATATATATCATATTTTTATCATTAATTTCCTAAAGCACAGAGTCATAAAGTTGTATACCACTTTTGTTTTATTATTATTACAATGTACAATTACACTATTTCCCAATGCTCGTTGGATAATGCCATTTCCAACATCGCTTGTTAATATCCGTGTACAAACATCGTTTCATTTCGATTCGTGTGCAATCAATTGAATGAGTAAACTTTGGTTCACATTCAACCATGTTACATCCACTTTACATTTCTACTAGCGAAATAACATAAAATCAAAGTGATTTCTAGAAACAAAACACATTTTTAAGTTGTAAATAAATACATATTTTAAGATTTTTGGGCTTGTTATCAATTATTAATAGCGATTTTTTTTTGTCTCCGACACTATTTTTTCAAATAATAATAAGTTAATTTATTATA
This sequence comes from Danaus plexippus, assembly GCF_018135715.1. Lineage (NCBI taxonomy): Eukaryota > Metazoa > Arthropoda > Insecta > Lepidoptera > Nymphalidae > Danaus > Danaus plexippus. Next base: position 3,129,925 of record NC_083554.1, read on the forward strand.
TTCAAATTTTATATTGAAAATAAATAATTCCCTAATTTTTTTTAACAAAGTATAAATATACATATTGAAATAATAGTACATTTACTACAAATTTAATTTCTTAAACGCAATATTGAAAGTTTTATCTAAATAAATAACTAACTAACTCATAATATTCAGCAGACTCTAGAAACAGATCAACGTTTTGCAGCTGTCATAGTAGATTTCTTTAACGAGCTTCGGAAACTGTCGTAACAATATTATTAACCTACGTACTCTTACGTAGCTACACGATACGAGATCGGTCGACTTTTTTAAGCTTGAATCCGTTCCGGCTGAAAAAATATGTGGCTTTATAATAAAATTGGTAGAAATTTTCTTTTTAATATAACTCCTTAAGCTCTTAAAGCTTACATGTGTACCCTTTATCAAAAAGAGTAACTTAATTTTCTTTAACCCTTGGAATATAAAATAAATGTAGGTGAAAAAGGTAAAAATATTATGAAGCAGATTTCAAATTAGTACCTTTCTTTTTATAACATTCACTCACACTGATTATCCATCATTGTACTACATTCCTGGGGAAAATTATAGCAAACGTTGATATTTGACTAACAAGAAGTCACGAAGCTCAATTACGGTCTTATCGAATTGTCGCCCGAAATGTTCCAGAGCGGTTATGTTAACAGAATTAGTTACAGATTGCCAGATGTATGTAAATTTTATGATCATGCAATTATTTTTACATTATCTACATATAGAAATAAGTTGACGTGGCTTTAACGATTACATAAGGAATATGCAATTTAGAATTATTTATATGGAAATCTAATTATTAAAAGATTAAAAGTAATGAAGGCTTAACTTTTGTATCACAACCGTGTCTTTATAATGAGCCTGAGTTGTGGTAGACTTACGAATACTTATTGCATACAGCACCTTACTATAAAACGCGACGTATATAGTATATTTTTATGTCATACATTTTTTATATCTCCTAAAATGCATGCGTATGTATAGTTAGCCAATGTAACCAAACTAATTTCCAAGCGCAATTCATTACAACTAGATGAAATAGAATTTTTAATTGTAATTCAGAGGTAGCTTCTATTACAGCCTCTTTATATGTACGTATTACTTTCGAATAAACATTATAAAATAAGAAAGGACTGTTAATTAGAGACTGATAATCAGCCTGAGCTTATTTTCTTCTCGACTTTCTTAGAAGGCTGTACGAGTAACAATAAATTCATTTGCCCTCTTGTATATGTGGGGATTAATTTTCTCGAACACGTTTTCTAGAAAACAAATTTCAACCGCGTCTATAAAATAACGTTTATATATGAGATAATACTTTTCAGATGTGTTATTTAATTCTGTTTCTATAATCATATAAGAAACAACAGGAAAACTATTTAATTGAACAAAATACATTTTTAAGCAATTCATTATTTATGAGATGTTTTGTTTTTATTCTAACATCCTTTACATAACAGTTAATAAATGTTATGTACAAGACAAGTATATACCGAGATTAATTCGCGAGGCTATTGAAATTAAAAAACATCCCAATCTCAATAGAGAAGATGGCTGGAATCTATCAAACACCTGGGACCCCGTTCTTAAAAATATAAAATCCCACGTCCGTAACCACACCGCAAGACCTCAAGACACCGTGAGCGCATTCTGCCGGCATCCAGAGCGGTACGCCAAAAAATTAAGAAATCGATGGCGGTAGATGATAAATAACAAGGACCAACTGACAGACATTCACACCTCGTCTGCCCGTGATCACGGTTGCTGCAAAGTAACCGAAACGTCGGGATTACGTAGTTTTTAAATAATAAAATCCGCGTAGTAAATCCGAATAATACTAGTTTCATTTAAGCTAATAAATGTTGCTTAAACGTATCTGAATAAACTTATAGTACATCACTGTATACTATATGTACTTATAGTATAGTACATATAGTATACAGGTGTTTAGTACCAAATGCTGACGCCTGGGAATGGGAGAATGAAGACGAGGCCGCAAGCCTTGCAACATCGCTGGGAAAGGAAAATGGATTTTAAAATATATTCAGTCTGGAGTCAATCACTGACTTACAGACATATCTTTAGTATGTAGTTACTTGTGAATCTTTATTGTCAATTGATTTTATATGTGAAATTGATTTTTATTGTAACCTCCGCTGCCACCAAACGTAATTCAATAGCAAACAGAGTAATACTATTTATTGTATTGCTCAAAATAAAAAAGACACAATAAAAAAGTTTTTACAGCTGATATACATACATATATAAATTAAAATAGATTATATGAAGTCCATAAACCTAATCTCACTGATATTTTCATTTCAAGTTCACTTCAATTTAAAAATACACCAATGTTATATTGCGCTCTAGTGATACGATCGCTGCTGATTTAAGTGACAGGAATATTCAATGCACAAAAGTGATCATGATTTCACGTCAAACAATCTAAACAATACTTCACCATACCTCACATTACAAGGGTATTTCTATGAAAACAATCTAATCTACCTAGAGAACACTTGTAAAACAGCAAACATCTCGGTATTATTGAACATATATTTATAGATAAGTACAGTAATAATATTTAAATATATAATAATGATTTAAACGACGCTTAAGGATAGTCAACGAATTTAAGAAAAATGGAGTTAATTACGTAAGAATTACGGCATTATCTGATTATAGAAGCCGCCCAAGTTTAGCTCACTGATACATGGAAAAAATTAACGTAATCCAAAGATTAATCGAATATACTTAGTAATTCCTCAGTAATATCAGAAAAGGTTGAGTCAGCATAATTTAGTAAGGGCAAAAGATTGAAGAGTACGAGAAATCTTAGTTATAAATCGCAAGATGTGTCCACTACCTTAGCAACCAATGGCAGGGAACACTTTTCCGACCTTTAAAAACTGAAGTGCCCACAAAATGACTTATGGATAATAAGCCAGAGGTATTTTACCAACGTAAATAGCTTCAGCTGCATATTGATGACTTGGAGAGAAGACAATGAACTATAGTCGATTATTGGGATTATATTTGAAAGTTTTCTTTTTGTCTATCTAAATATACCTGCATTTAAAATACATACAATAAAATTTTTTTAAGTCCTTATATTAATTATATAGTTGAATATTATATTTTTATGCTCATAGTTGAATAAAACATGTATAATCTGTTGTGAAAAATTGATTTTATAAAACTTTTCTGTCACTATTGACACAAGTAATAAAATAACTGTCTAGAAAATGGAATGTTTTATAAATGTAATCATTTGTCGAATGACTACAAAGAAATCAAATGTTTTTTACTTAATCGCTATCAATAATCAGTAACTATATTTTATACTAGAAGATAAAATGCAAGTAATGTCGTAACTATCTTAAGTTTCTTTGTATTAATTTTTGAGGTACCAATAATTTTCTGTGGATATTTACTATACACGTGTTATGCCACACATTTTAGAAATAGAATAAAAGTAATGAGACTCATTATTTCTAAAACTGACATTGATAGGATTGGATTTCCTTATTACGTCCTTAACTTTGGTATCACGGAAGTAAATAAATTGCTACAATTCAAATCACACAAAGTGCTCATAAACGGCAATTGGAAGCTTAAAGCGAGACAATAATTTCATAAAAAATATAAATTAAACGATCCCACTGCATTGCTTTTCGTTAGTTCAAGTTCATGTTTGAACATAATGTTAGTTCGTACTTGAAAGCCAACCTCAACGTCTCGAAGTTTATAAACTACAAGAGTTAACAAAACTTTACAAGGCAATCATATCTACCGGGGTCTTATTGATATTCAAGTATTTATTTCTTAGAAAGTCTAAAGTACATCTCTGAACTTAGTTGTTTCGAAAGCAATCAGGTCGTCGAAACTAACAATGGTTATAGTATTCAAATTGTTTATTCTGTCTGTCTATTTTCTCTCTGCTCTTGTACTTTTGTTGTGCAAATAAATTGTTTGTGTCTGTGTAAATATGTTCTTATTAGTACAATGTTCACACATATAATGCATGTATATATACACACACACATATATATATGTACAGCTACCACAGTCCGTTATGTTATAGGTATCCAATTCTATCTTTTGGTATAACAAGTTTTATTAAACAGATTAAACATCAAGCCAAAACGAGAATTAATAACGTTATACTATAAAGATAATAATAATGTAATATTTAACTTGAATTAAAAATTACTATCTCCCTCAAGCATGTCTACGATCGTACAATGAAAACTTAGCACAAGCGTGCATGTTATTGTGCGAGCACAAATTATATCTACGAGAAACACCGTACACCAAGTCTAAGCTTTCAGAAGCTTGGTTTTATTATAATTAACTGTAGTAATATAAGTTCACATAAAATTTCTACAAAACTGAGGCAACGTTGAACGTTACAAAATTTGTTAAATGTACCTAAATCATATAAAAATGATAGAGATTTTAAAAAATATGAAAAACCTCTTAAGTTATATCAAAAGATTATTATGATTTATAAACTTATTTAGACTAATGTGTTTTATGTAAAATTTAAAATCTTGTTACTATAGACATTTATATAGTATAACATCAGTCTTGGTATGTTGCTCTATAGCTCTTTAAATAAAATTTTATGCAAAACGATCTCCTAATGTTCGCATGATTTTCTAATAAACATATTAATAGCGAAGAAACATTACATTTTTATTACTTAAACCAAGGTCATTAAGAACATGGAATGAGTAAATAAAAATTGAATATGAACCTGCTGTAGTCAAATTATTTGTAATAAAATTATATTACTTTCCCTTCGATACAATAACCGGTAAGTGGTTTACGGGCCCAATATTTCTCAGTCATTAACAATAAGGTAGACTTTTCATAAATTGAGGTAAATAATTCAATTACGGGCATCAAAATATTTTAAGACTCAGCATGACAGAATATTTGATAACTTTCATGCTGAGTCGTGAAATGGGAGGACGTGGGGTAGTCTTTAATAAAAATTACTATAGTTTTATTGCTTATTAGATTAAGTAAATCAAACAGCTAAGAAAAGGCAAGGACTTGTGGCGTTAGATTTTGGAAATGGACGGTGGAATTTCAATCTTATTGTTATTAAAATACTTATTAAAATACTACAATTTATAAGTTATATATTATTATGCTCAATCAACAACTCTGTTGACAGTGGAAATAAAATAAATTAAAACATAATTAAACTTAAATAGTTGTGGAATAATCACATGTAAATTTAAGCCTCTATAGATTTCATTCATTAAAAATATTCCGTTATAACAAAGTTATTTTCTACATTCAGTTAACTTAAAACTCTATTTTATATTACTATCAAAATAAAAATATTTTTTCAAATTAGAAAAAAAAACAAAACTTCTAATTTTTTTTGATTCCTATCTTTTTGAAAATATGATTACCCGAAGTAAAGGTTTTGAAATTACAATTAAAAGTATATTTGAATCACAACTTAAAATATTTTATATATAATATATCCTATGTTTGTCAAGTGTTGAGACCAAACGAAGCTTTACGTTAGTAATAACATCGAGATAAATCATTCACGTCACGTACATTCGCCTTTCATAATATTATATTCGCATTACTATCTTTATTGCTTTTCATGTATTAAAGTCGATTTCTCTTTGTATTTAAGTTAAGATAACACTTCAAACAACACAATGGAAATGCAAAGATTACTTTTTAATTAAAAGTTTTTGTTCTGAAAACTGCTAGTGAAGTTAAACTAAGCATTTTATCGAATCTGGGAGCAAACAGACGACACAGAGTTAGAAGAAGTAAATTGTTGTGATAATTATGATGTTTTTGAATAACTACAGCGGCAATCTATACCTGCTAAATAAAAACAAAACAAAGACTCTTTTAACAAATTAAGTACAATATTTTAATTACATTTGACTACCTTTGAATCACAACAAAATCATATTTAGTTACTATTTTACTAAACAGAGATGATTTTTAAAAATGTTGCTAGTGCAGTCTTAAATTGATTTTACTGAGAAATAACGAAAACAAAATTGTTAAACAATTGTACAGAACAGATTGTTACCGACCATTAATTTACGTCTCAGACTATTTTTAATTTTCGCCATTAATCGAATTTATAGTTTATAATATAATTCCTGACTACCAATATTTTTATTTCAAAATAAAATTAACGTTAAAGCTAGAAACATATACCAGGCCTGTTTATGTTATATTTCTGGATTTACATAAAGATATTATGCAGATTACATGTATACAGGAATCACAGTTTTTGTCTATGTACATGAATAGGAGCTGAGGTTCATCTTTGATAGAAAATGACGATTGAAGGTAAATCGGCGGTGGATACATTAAGAGGACTCTGTTAGGAACGTGGTTTACCTATAGAAGTTAGAATTTATAAATATGGCGATGTATGTATATAAACTAATTATTACATTCGGATTGTCTCATGTTTATATTATTATGTTATACTTATTATGTAAGTTATCTCAAAACATAGGTCCGAAAATATAATATTATATGAATATTAAAAATTATTTTTTATGTATTTTAAAACCTCAAAATATTCCAATACGTTGAGGTGTTTCGCAAAACTAAGTCCCTTCTTGGGTTCAGTTGAAGTCATAAATAATAATAATAGGTACACTTTATTCGGATGTATAAATATTTTTTTATTGAAATACATAATCATTGTTATTTAATATAAACAAAAGTCTATATTAAAAATAAAAAAATATATATTTTATTCTAACTAACACAACGTGGGAAAAATATTAATAACGACAAAATAAATTAAGCGTTGAATTTTTTCTTTTTTATGTAATAGGTGGAAAACGAGCAGACGGCCTACTTGGTAGGCAATAGTCACCGTCGCCCATGGATATCTGCAACATCTCTGTTACTGATGAGTTATCAACCTTGGTTGTTTAGGAAGAGGGAGAGGTGCGAATAAGGAAATGACAGGAAAGGGCTGGAACATTGAAAGGGCAACCAGCTCTCTCACTAATCGGACGAGACGCAGCCATTTAAGACTACTTCACGCTGATCTCCTTTGAGAGGGTGGTACTTCCCCAGTCAAACCTGTCCATGTTCAGCCAGCCAGCCAGCCAGCCAACCAGCCCTATTTGTTGAATAAAAAATAAAATATTTTTAAGAAATTTGTATTAAATTCATCGCAACCATTTTAATTCCGAGGTTGTACAAAAATTAACATGCATGTTACGTAACATTCTGTTCATATCTCTTAAAAAAATATTTTCAAATCATCATATATTTTCTTCTTTTTATGAAGTATATTAATGTATAGGATTTGCCACCTCTTGGACAATTATTTGTAAAAAGTCGGTGTATGAACGCTAAGTGTGACCTACACGTCGATCGGTATTTGAATATGATTTCAAATTTATACTGTCTAAATGAGTATAAAATGAAACTAATTTTACACTTTTCCAATTGAAACATTGAATAATATTTTTTTAAATTTCAGTTCTACAAACAGGATGCACGGGTCTTAAATGAGACAGAAATTCTCGCTAATTACAGACCACATCCCTAGACGCCTCCTGACTAAACCTTAATTAAGTAGTAATACGATTTAGCCTTTAAATAACATCAGGTAAATTAAAGTAACCCAAGTACATTGTTGAGACTTTTTGAAATATATCGTTATATTTGTACATCAATTTGAATATTCAATTAAATATATAAATAAGTAACGAGTTACGATTATTCATTTATTAATGTATCCCTAATTCGAAAAATAATTATTTCACTATATATAAATTTAATTCATTATATATTCAACTATTCATTGAAATATATCCTAATTAAATCCTTTCAATTCTCAGAGTGCTCCTGTTACCTCAAATTATTATATATGAGACCATGTTATGACTTAAACAAGTTAAAAATCATTAAAACAAATTATCACTCTTACATGTTACGTGACGGTGTCATAGTGATAGTTAAATTAGATATTAAAAGAGTTACGGTGTAATCGCAGGCCGCGCTAAGCTTCTAGGTAAACTTGTTCATTCTACACGGGTCTGACTCAGCAGTTCCGTGTGAACAGACTTTTTAGTTTTATATTTCTTTTTCGAATATTTTAGAATATTGTGTCACTATTTGTTCACCCTTCGTACAATATAGTCGAACCAATTAATTGTAATTTAGATTTAAAATTAAATTAAGTCATTTAAATTTTGGTTTCATTGCATCCACCGACCGTCGAAATCATAATTTACATTACAATAACATCTACAAATATGTTACGTCTCTTATAAGAAAATTTCAATTGATTTATAAGTTTTAAACGAGATGATGATAATAACTTAGAATTTAGATGTTTGCTTTCGTGTTAATTCAAGTACTAAGAGCTTCTTGCTATCGTCGATTTATAAGGGATATTAAACATGAAACCCTTAATGCATTGTTTGAGAAATACTAATTTTGATGCTATTTATACTTCATAACATTCACCTGACAGTACAATTCTCTACCAGTTTAAAATAATAAACGTAGTTTTTCAATCATTCAGTTCAAACCATAAATGAGACGTTTAACAAACATATATGTACATATATATCCGAACCGAATTTGAGAATAAATATATAAACAAGTACAACAAAAATCAAATTCAAATCCTTTTTTTTTCTTATATGGGCTATAAATCGTATTTATATAATAAAAATAAAAAAGAATTAGCTAACCCTCCCGCTTATTTCGATTCATGATAATAAAAAACAAAAAGTAACTTACCTAATAACGAATTCAAATGTAGATTAAATTGGGCTACTTGTTGCTTAATATAAGACACATTTTTTAAAAGATTTTACATTTTGCAGTCAAGTTTGTTATGCATAAATTTTATAAATAATGTTATAATGTGAATAAAGAATTTTTCCCCTCGTATGTGATCAGATATAACACGGATGATTGAGAAAGGATAATTTCTTAGAGTACTTCTGAATACTTTTTTTGTATTTGACAGAATTAAACTTACATATGAAATTAATTTATTAATCTTCTTTACATTTTTTAAATTATATATAATTAATTTATTCTTTAATATATGTTCTTTACATTATATTATTTAACAAAAAGATTTCTACATTAGCATACCATCAAAATTTCTCTGTCACGCACATGTAACAATTTCCCAATTCAAATCTTAACGTAATGTTAAATTCCAAATTTAAATTTTAAGTGAAATTTGAACATATTTGTCACCTACCATTCTATGCAATATTCATACAACTGTAGACCAAGATTCACATCTTTCAAAACATCTGCTACAAAACTTTATTGCGTACAATCTAACTCGAACAAACTAGTTGTTACTTGACAATCAAAGACTTGTGTCATACTTTGATGCCCTCGATATATTGAATTGAAGAAACCTCTTCTGCTTATACTGGAAGAACTTTATTACAAAACCTCTAAAGCTTTTCTTTTAATAAAACTACTGGCAAAAGAAAAACCGTTGTCAAAATAACAGAAATCAAGTTAAAAGAAAATTAAAATTAAGGCATACATTTTATTTATCAACCACGTTTGGATTTAAACGTCTGCGTTGTTAAAATATATTATATAAATTACACGTTATTTTACATTTTTCTCTAAAAACTTATATTCCTATGCAATTTTGAGTCAATTCATCTAGTTTGGATAGAAAAACTTCAAACACTGTATTACTAAGATTATAATGTCAACTAGTATTTTGGACGTAGAATAAAATACTTTCTCCATTACGATCATTTCATTCTATTTAATAGCATTCAGTTACAAAGCAGTAGAACAATATTCCACTTAACGACTATCTGTCTGGTCAACTGTCAAAGCTTAACCAACTCTGGCTAATCTTCTGACGACTTAAATACCCATACTAACTCACTCAAGGCTAGATTAAGTTGTCAGGCGGTAAACACATTACCTTCTTTAAATATATATTAGAAACCATGGTTTGGATTTATGTAAAATAAGAAAATGCGCTTATGTGAATAAAATGACACGTGCATTTTTATAAATGAAATTAATGAGATCTAGGATTTTCGCGATCATTCATTTAAATGAAACTAATGTTTGCGGATATATTTACTACGTTTGTTTTAATATTCACGTCTTCCCGTGATCACGGTTGGTGCAAAATAACCGAAGTGTCGGGAGTATGTAGTTTTCTTAAAATAATAAAATAACGAATAGCAATCCGCAAATGTTAGTTTCATTTAGATAATATTACCTTTACCAAATATAGACTAAGTACAAATATAAGCGAAAATATATATTTGTGTAAATAGACATTATTAAATCTCATTCCCGAAAAAGTTGCTTTGTAATAAGCAAATATGAGGTCTAACGAAATTGAAAAAAATGATAAGAATATAACAATCACAGAACATAGTTCTTTTTTCATAGAGTTTGGGACACTCATCTTTAGCGTTTCTGTTACGATACGTAATATGTTTATGCATACAGAGTAAAAAACTTAACATAATATTTTTACTTTTTAGATGTAATATTAAAATTGATATAATTGCAACTTCAGGAGCATTATATGAGAGTGCGCCGTCAGTCTAAACATATGTCCTTTGTTTGAGAACTTCGCAATGTACCTTAAGCAAGGCAATGTTGAATACGCATTTAGAATCAATTTAATTATATTGAACATACAAATCCAATTATTTCAAAATCAAATACAGTGTTCTCTCATCAGACTATGAATAAACTTTTTAGTCTTTATAGAAGTCTAAGGTAGCATTGGTCGTTTTATAAATTTATAACGTCTTCCATAGAAAACGATCAGAACCATAGTATTATCATACTAAGAGTATTTATTTTCAACTACCAGGAAGATACAGTCCATTAAAGCGGACTTAAATTGAGTTGCTAATTATTTATTATATTTCCGGAATATACACATAAATATGTTGTAACTTTCATGATGGAGTAACATATTTAATAATCACCATTAGTACATTTAAAAAGCTTATATATACGTAAAGGAAATAATGGACTCCTACAGGATTTCCTTCATATTAATTTGAATTTAAATGTCAAGTGTTGCTGTCATGTCGAGTCGATAGGTGGCGCTGACTGTTGAGACGCCAGGAATTTTATTGTAGTTGTTAATGTCTGTAATTGAGGAATCTGATTTAAATTAATCTAATAAGTGGAATAAGAACGACAATATAACTTTAAATGTCGTTTCTTTGTTTTATAGGTAAAGTCCTTACATTACAGTAATGCTATTTTGTGGTTAATTAATTTTAAAAGTCTAAAATAAATAAAAACTTTGTTTTACAGAACAACGCATGGTTTAATGTGTCGTAAATTCCATAAAATAGAATAATTGTCTTATATATATTTACTTTCAAACCTAAACCCACGTTTAGTCCTAAACGCGATTACCCCACACTCCTTCGTAATCAACTAACAAAGTTTTGATAGTTTTGGTGTTAACTGTTCACGTAGAGTATTTTAAAACTAGTTTATGTAAAAATTATACAATATACGTATTTGAAAATCCGTTTCCAAAACGTGACTGTAATGTCTGATAGTTTTTAACATTTATACGTGAATATCATAACATATATTCATATACATAGAATTATTAATTACTCATTAAATTTTTATGTACATATGTATGAAAATATTTATAATGAAGAATAAAAAAGTTTCTCTTTATGTTGATTTTTTTTTATCTTTTATTTATTTCGTGCCATTAATTTGATAATGTTTATATTCATATCTCCAATCAATAGTTAATTGTAAAAAGTTCATACTATAAAACTATGTTTAAATTATAACTGCCTTTATAAGGCTTAATTTATTTCTGATAATATCCTGAATCATTTTAAACTGGTGAGCACTGTTAATCTACAATTTTGTATTATATTATTTGAAGTGCAATTCACTTCCTCTGAATTATTATAGTACTCCCATTATTCAACAAATAATTTATCACGAAGCTCATTTAACGCCTCTCAAACTTTCAAAAATTTTATCTTATTTATTAAAAACCGCATCCAAAAAACTGTGATGCTATATTTTGGCCCAATAAGAGTTCACCTATATCATCAGTTTATCCCACTATCATACATTTACCGTAATAAACGTATTTTATACTTAAATATTTAATCTTAATATCTGAATTAATTAAAGACCGTTGGACTCGTCCCATAACTTTCCTGTATATTAGACAAGACATTATTGAAGGAGAATAATTCATAATGCTTTATGTTCTGAAGGATCATTCTAGACATTAACAATATGAGAAGCTATTATATCAATGTGGGCAACCATTATCAAGAGTTTGGTAAGATGAGCTCTGCTAGAGAAATAACTAGCAATTAATTTTATAATGCTAAATTAAACCAACTGACAACTTTCTTCGTTTTATAATACATAATTACATTATAGTGTAGATGTCAATGACACTTTATGATGATTGTTTAACTTCTGTATTCTATATTTGTGTTAATTTAAAAAAAAAATAACGTTAATTACTCCTCTCCGTTGCTTTCAGTCTCTCCAATTTAAATATAATTTGCATTATATTTACATTTCGTCGACCTCTCCACCTGTTTATGTAATGTGGAAATATATGCAGAAGTATACTTCTTTCATAATAGGTTTGAAATTTTTCAATTATATTAATGCCTATATATTATACCCCTAGGTTTAAAATATTTAATAAACATCCCAGTTTTGGCCTAGTTTTTTAAAAGAGTTTCAGCGTATAGTCCTTGAAATATTAATATAAAAAATTTACCATCACAATAAAATTTGTATTATGATGCCAAAAGCGCCTATTATTTTATTTCATATTATTTTTATATTACATTACAGGTACCTAATCTAATTGTTTAGGATAAAACATTATTGACGGAATTTTTATTCGACGGAAAAGCGGTAAACAATTAAAATATGTCCTCATTACTCGAACTGTATAAAATTTCTCTACATTTTACACGTTTACAAGATAAACGTTTTAATGAAATAAAGACCTAAATTCGTGACGTACCTAAGTCAAGTGTTTGAGGATTCGTGTGGAATGTTCGTAGTGGATGACAATACGATAGGAGTGGTTTTAACAGTTCGTACTCTCCATTGAGCTTTTAATTAAATGGCCAGGTGTGTTTAGTTAGCTCGTCTGTATATTTTAAATTTTATATGCAGGAATAGCGATAACAATGAGTAAGTATATTGTTTTAATTCTCTATCAAGAACGTCATCTGATCATTTGTGATGAATAATTTTGTCTGTGATTATTGTTCCGACCAAACATTCTGTTGCCAACTTATTAATACAATTTCAAGTGAATATCTGTAATAAGCTCTGAAAAAAATCTTTTTATCCTCTAAATATGTGAGTTATTGATCCGGTTTTGGAAGCTATAAATTGATATCAGCAAGAGCAACATTTTATGTTTTTTTATTATATATAAATCACAGATAATAGAAAATATATTCCTAATTTATAATGATATTACATATACATACATATAAATATTACCATATATCCTTTTCAACAAACAAGAGGGTCAGTTTGACAACCAATGCGCTATGACCATTTCAAAATTTAACGCCCGAATGCTTATCTCAAGTTGAGAAACTTTATATTTAGTACTTAAAATTTTCTCTGAAATTATGATGACTTTTGGGAGTAAAGCTCAATTTTGATGGACTTATTTCATAAGCTCCTGATAGCTAAAGTTTTAAAATAAATTATTCGAATATTCAGGTAATCAAAAATTAAATATAAATATTGTTTTTTTTTTTAACTTTTGAAATCGAAATTAAATGATAATCTATATCGTAATATAAAGAACCATGGTGTAAAATTATTGTCAGTTAATTACTAAATGATATGAAATTAGTTATAAAGGGTGCGGTTCACAGCCAATCACAGGTACCAGGAAAACTCCGAAACTTACTCAGACATATAAAAGTGATATAATTAAAACTTATAGCCAGTATTTAAGAATACATGATTGCCCCCATATTGGGAGAGATGTGCCATCACATTTCTTATAGTAGCGGAAATCTTTTGGTTCACCTAACCATGTGTCAGTTCAGCGATTCAATCACTCTCTATAATATGATATAATATATATGTAATATTAAATTATAAAGATAACTAACGTTACCACAAGAAAGTAATAAAGAAATATTAGAAAATCACTTTAAATAGACTTATTTCGCCCAGACCAGACCCATCCCAACCGTCACGAACAATCTGAACACAAAAGAATTCCAAACTGTGGAATTCATTTTCTTTAAAAATACAAAAAGACCCAGACGGGAAAACTGTGGGAGAACTTTGCCACTTTACCGTGTAAAATAAAATATAAAATATAACAATGATATAGAGAAGAGAGATTTTTGTCTGATTAGTTTAATACGAATTATAAATACAAAAGAAATAAGAAAGTTATTTCATTATCAGATTACCAATATATATCACGTAAATTTTTAGAATATATAAGCATTATAATGATAATTTAATAACTTTAAACATAATAAAAGTATATAAAGTAATTAAATTTATACTTGAGTTATAACTTCAATTTTAATTTGAATAATATTTATAAAATTAATTTATTATAATATATGTTTTAAGCAACTGAAATACAATCTGATGATTTTAGGACAATGACAAACCACTTTTCATTAGAAAAACTTTTCTTAGTAAACTATTATATATTTATATGGAATTTTATTATATTTGCTTCTTCGTTTATATTTTATTAATGATACGATTTCAAGAAAGAAATGTTATAATTCAGTTTAAAAAAATCAGATTTCTATTTCATAGTGACATTCAAAATTTTCTTCAAAACAATACAAAATCCCCGAGGAAATTTGTGTGTCGGCCTCCAGACCAGACATATTTATGTATTCACGAATTTAAAAAGCACGTTGTGATGATAGAGCTTACGGTTCCTTGGGAAACCAACATCCCAAAGACCATACCATCAAGGTCAACATATATTACGAGCTCATTAACGAACTTACTCGAAATAGGTTCGTCGTGGATTTATACGCGGTAGAAGTGGGTGCGAGAGGTATGGCGGCTAAACCTCTCTACAACCTACTAAAAGACTCGGACCTGTCCAGAACTCACATCAATTCATTCTTGGAACGTACTTCGAAGACAGCCCTAGTAGGTTCTTTTCAAATTTGTTTAGGTCGGGAGAGGAGCTTGGACAGTGGAGGTGAGCGCTTAACGCGCGTTAGATAGGGGCCCCCTAAACCTACACCTGGGCCGCAATTCCCAGGCACTGTTGAAACTCCTCTCCCTGCAACGCGATGGACCCGGCACCCGCACGGTGAATCCATTGAATGCTAAGAGGTTTCATCTCATTACAGTTTATGTATTTAGAAACGGAAAATAGTTCTTGACGAAATACTTTTCATACAATATGTAGTTATAAAATACGCTTGTCATTAAAATGTTATCATATAATATTAGGTACACAACAATATATGTCCAATAAAGACATCTTGTCCTGCGGTTTGAAACATATTCTGAGACCAAGAACAGTGCTATTTGGGATAGCGTTAATTATAATACATCAGATCAAATGAAAGAATTGTATTAAATATAAACATAATAATAAATTGCTGACAATATTAATATAAAGTCTGATTTCATTTAACCATTATTATAGCCAAACCTCAGCAATAACTTCACCTGTCATGATCATTAACAAGGAACTATAATAACATTTATTCCATTAATACTATCAACTGCCCTCGTAACCAAGCATGATAATTTGTTCGCCATTAAAAACTACCTTCATTTTATTCATTGTGACAAATTTGTAACTATTAACATAAACATAATGTGTTATTAAAACAATGACACAATTAAATAGCATAATACATTTCTGCTCATAGATTACGTTAAAAGTGTTTATTTTTAATCGATGACTAGTTTTTGCCCGCGACCTTGTCTGCATCAGGTCATAAATAGAAATGTTATATATCTGACTAGGCTAACTCCGTTCCATCTTCTAAGACTCTAGGCCGTAATTTTAGATTTTATTTAATATGTAAATGTTTACTGCTTTTAAATTAAAAATCTGTTTTACAGAATTTTTTAGTACTTTTTCAAGTTTTTCAGTTACAAAGCTAAGTGTTGGTAAATCAGTTTCTTCGTCATTTCAACCTAACTACTGAAATGCACAATAATCGAAATACATACTTATATATTAATTAGTCATTTTTGTAAACTGACCTCATTGTGAAATTAAGTTTACTCACTGTATTATAAGTTCCACATAATTTTGTTAATGAACTCAATAACGAAAGATATACGCTCTACTTTTCGTTATATTGAAATTTAGTAAAATAAAATGACCATATTAATAGCTATTGTTAGGTAGAAAACTTCACTCAAACAGCTTAGACGTCCCGTGAGTTCTTCGAACAGTATACTTAAACAAGCTTTTTAACGCTAGTGGCAAAGTTATTTGTACTTTTAGTCGTTTGTTCTTAATTTCAATTAAACATATTTCTATAAAATGCTTTACAAAGTTGATGGAGACGAAAATAGGTAATAGTAACATCAATGTCCAGGAGAGGTAAAATTAGTTTCAATCTATTTATTACCAATTTGACAACCTTATAATGTGCGATAAAATAAAAGCAAGAAAATAAAATTAGATATGACTAGAGCCAAAGTAACAAATTTCTCGTTTGTAATTGGGGTCGTAGAAATGTACATTTTTCTTTTCTACTAACCTGATACACGAGCTTCGGATCGAGATTCTTTTTCAATTAAAGTGAATATTTCGAGAGGGCTCCTGGATTAAAACTCAATTAACTGTTAATTTTATTTAACTTTTAAATAATAGGTGTATGGATTTAAAGAAGCCTGACTAACTAGACGAATATTTGAATATACAATTTGTATTTATGGTGAAATAATTTCGGGGCAGGACATTAAAATGGAGCAGGACATTAAAATTTTTATTTTGTTATATTAGTTTAGTTTTTTTTCCTTTTCTATATTTTTGTTAACAAATAATGAGAGCCAGAAAACGGCTCTTATGGTAGTTTTCCAAACAGAACACCACCAATTTCAAAGTTTTTCAACATTAAAAGTGTCGTTGTGAAATTCCTTGACGCAAACTTTTATAAAAGGTTCTGCACATACGCTGTGCTGACCTATAACATATAAGAGTATAACTGCAAATTCTTCAAATTTTTATTATAATTCTATTTACCTTAAGGTAATAAATATAAATAATATAAATCCACAACTTTTATTAATATGCAAATATTACATTTAAAATATATGCTTGTGTATTTTCTGCAGGAACTGGACTATTTCTCCTGAGTTCGCGAACTCGGTTATTATTGAATTATAATTTTCTTAAATGAAATAGTTTTTATTCTTTTACCACAGACTAAGTTGCCGTTTATATTTTATATGTCCCCGTAGTAATTAATCTGTCAATAGTCGAAAGCATTTATAAAAGCTAAGTTAGCACTTAATTTATTAAGCAGCTCTTATTATCTTAAGTTGTTATAAATTCAAATTATATTATTTGTATATACGCGCAGATCAAATACATATCCTGGTTATACACTCTCTTCACATTCACAGTGAGAAATGCACAACTATGTAATGGCAAAGATAAATCACAAATACCGTTATTCTCTAATCAGTTTCGTTTTAAGGATTAAAACCAACCTTTAATGTGTAACATAAGAAATGTCTACATCATTATGTGAAGGCTTGCTGGTATTTTCAATTGTAAATATAAAGTAGACAAGTTGGTCTCGCAAAATTTTCCCTAACATTTGTGGAACTGTTGACGAAGTTCCACAACTTTTTCTTACAATGATACTTCAACAAACTGGCTGTTATTGACAACCAGAAGCTATTTTCATACTTTTACCTCACATACACTGAATAAGAATGCATAATTTTTGCATTAAACTTGTTTATTTCTATTTTATTCAACTTTTTACACTAAATAATACAAGATTAATAAAAAAGATTACGTTTATTTATATTATAATAATATGGGTTATTTTTTCCAAATGTATGTCATGAGAAAATAAATATGACATTAAATACATTTACGTCATAGTCAAAAGGTGAAAAGAAATTTATATATTAGATCTCTTACCTGAAAGACTTTGCTTTAAACAGAATCCCGACTACCCGCTTATCGTATGCACACAAACTTCTCCCTCGAAGGATAGTAACAGAAACTAATCTAACCTGAGTGCTACTCATGAGTCGTCTAAGTACAAACATATATAAAATTAACCAAGCTTTTGTAGCACTCGTAAGAATAAAAAATCTTTAGATCTTTATTCATGACCAAGAGTATACATTGTTTAAACTTAAGGGATTGATTTTATCGATCTGAAATGGGATAGAAAAATAAAGAATGATAATTTTTTATCACTGTAATAGATAAGATGCTATTCTACATTTTATCAGTCTTTTTCACTTTGCGACAAATATCTTGCTTTCTGATTCGTTACACTCGTGTGCAATCAATTAGAAATATTCTTTTTTTATTTTCGATGCTCAATGCTTACTCGTTTTGTATATTTATATTTTCTACTTACCTAATTTATATAGAAAATAATACCCTAAAGGCAATCTTTACTTTTTTTAGGTAGGGTTAAGTGAAGCTATTTTCCCAATCTAATTTATATTTCATAAAGGAGTATTTTTTATTTTATATAACATAATTTTAATCTAAAAAGTTTTTATATTTTATTATAATTTTACCCGTCGAGTTTTTTTGACGTTGCTCTTAGATTTTTCGAAAGAACGTTTTTAATTCTTTTCAAACTCGACTGAGTTCATAGGAGAATATATTATTAAATTTATCAATTCGCCGTTACTATTTGTATTTTTACTTTTTATAGTTGCTCCTTACTACTAACGTTTTTGCTTCTTCATAATTTAAATACATATATGGCTGAGGAAATAAAGTATTTATACATCATTAATTATTATCATAACTAAGTCTTAACATTTAATAGTTTCAGAAAATATGCAGTACTTAATTCTTTGAATTTTAAATTCGATTTATGAATTTAAAAATGTTATGCAATGTTTTGTTTTTTTTTTTACCTACCAGTAAAGTTATCACGTAAACTAGCTTACTCTTCTGTAGAATGATTGTTCAATCTCTATAACAAAACGAGATAAGAAAAATCGTCTAAAATATATAATATATCCCATTTCTTAAATTTTATAAAGTAATATTTATAATCTACATCATTCAAAATATAAAAGGTATTTTAAAATATTATATAATTTTAACAGAAGTGACGTCGAAGTTTTTTTTTAAATACCGAAATTTTTTTCACCAACGACATACACAAAAGCATTTGAAGAATTCCTGTCTAAAATCAATATAAATTAATCTACAGCCATTGATAAATTATTCTCTTTCAACATATTTTCTACTCGATTGCCTTTTATACATGGACGAATAAAGTGTCAAATTCGCGCGTTGATTTCATTTAAATATTAATCTCAGTAATATCTTATACAAGAAATTTATTTGCCATTATAAGTAATACCTAATAAGATTTATTTTTATATACTTAATATTAAACATAAAGTTATTTAGTCTCAGCATATAAGGTATATGAATATTTTAACCATAATATCACAAAATATTTGAATTATGCTTTCTCGTATTAATTATATATTAGTCAGCTGGAAAATATCTCTTCAAGAGAAAAGTTCATCCAACTTTCAGCATCCATTTAATGTTTAATTTGTGAGTGTTGTCCGTAAATAAATATATTTTTTTAAGTAAGCAAAGATACATCGTAGCAATTTTACAATCGAGAATGTGAATTATTGACAAAAATGCTAAAAAATACGTTGCTAATGTAATAAATACTTATTTACGGTTAATTTATCAATCTGACAGCCTGTTAATAGTGTGATGGAAAATGTACACAACTTATTCATTAAACTTGGTTTTTTGTTATTACTATCAATGCGACACGAACCGGCCACTAACAGCATCGCGTGTAACATCCGCGAACGTGTGTGTGTGTGTGGCTGTGACCATATTTTCCCGGAGAATTCGGGACAATTGAAAATGCTTGTAATTTTGTCAGTTTTCAATGATGTCATTTGAAAACAGATCCATTTAATTATGTTACTTAATATGAGCAAACTACTTTCAGGTTTGCACTATATAAAAAATCACTTTACAAGTAAATATTAAAAAAATATATATTTTATTGAAAATATTAATTTTAAAATTAAATATAGAGTGCGTTTTTTCTCGTTTTTGTAATTATGGTACTTAAATGAAACTAATATTTTTCGGATTGATGTGAATCACATCTCGTCTGCCCGTGATCACGGTTGCTGCAAGGTAACGGAAACGTCGGGAAGTATATAGTTTTAAAATATAATAAAATACGCGTAGCAATTCAAAATATGTTAGTTTCATTTAAATGAATACTCGCGAAACTATTAGATCTAATTATTATGGTACTTATTAATTGAATGTTTTTCCTTATGTTATGTGATTAAAAAGAGTTTTTCCTTCAGCATCTCATTAAGTATACGTATACTATTGTCTTATTTGATTTTTTGATTTCATGTTAAAATAGTGTTTATAATACTGCTCTGAAAAAATATTATTATAAATTAAGAAACACTTTTAAACGGTTTAAAATTCATGGTTCGTAATTCCCTCTGCCGTGGTAATGGGTCAATTATAAGGACAGTGTTTTCTGTAACCTTTTTCTTCTAATATAAATTCTTGTAATAATTCTTGAAATATGTAATTATAATATATTTAGGTTTCTTACAAAATTATTAAAAAAAAAATACAGTTGCCTTTTGAAGCCAGTACTTTTAACTAGAACAAACTCATTATTATCTTAAATCAAAACACCTTAAATAAGTTAAATACAATTTACAAAGACACGTCGACAATATACTTTCCAACGTAAAAGTGAGCAAACCAGATGTTATCGCTTTAACGTCACTTCGGGTGCGTTCGGGAATTTAAAGTTTCGATTCAAATTAAATGTGTGTTCCCTAAATATATATCAGATTTAATACAAATTCGTTGTTTAAAGAGAGAGAGGGAGACGACTCGCGCTGACGTCACTAATGTCACTTTTTTCAGTACGTTCCATGATATTTTAAAATGAAACTTCAATTCTTCTAAATGTTCTTGTATTTCTCGAAGATTCTTCATAGTCACATTCTTCAATGGTCCGCACTCACTGAACCCTGCTGTCGAACGTCCAGACGTCGTATTTATAACAGAATTCAAACATAGTTCTATTCTCCTTTTAAACAGTTTTTGATTTCGTTTTACTTTTAACAATAATTATGAATACCAATAAGTTTTTATAATAATTGCTGACAGCCTCGACTTATTTTCATGTTGCATCCGTCATTAATGCTGACAGCGCCGATACGGCCATTCTGGCAGGCGGTGCGTGCTCTGCACCTGCCTGGTGTTATGTTCTCGCTTGTTAGTTAGGTTAGTTTTCGTTATATTCTCGTACCCGTCGCAGGTCTCATAGAGTAGATGGGCCTGGTTCAAGAGTTGATGCTTCATCGTCCGAAGTTATGCCGATATATACACATACGATATATATATATATATATAGTTATAATAATAATATTAATTATTTTTTTTAGGATATTTTTAAAAACCAGCCAGCCTTACAATATTAAAGCGATTAGTGAGTAATTTTTTAAGATCATGAAGCAAATTTTCGTCGTTAATTTTCTACACTTCATTGTGTACAGTATTTATAAATATGTTAATTAGTATTTTCTATATAAAATATTGTCAAAAAATTAAATAATACTACAAGTATTTTTATCAGTTATTTCTATTCAAACATAATGGAATAAGCCTAAATTTATTCGTCTCGCAGAGCACGTCATTTGACACAGATGCGTTGTATGTGGAGTTTTGCGACAATATAACATGATTCACGCTATCGTAAATTATATTTTATAGACCATCTATATTTTTGCTGTTAAATAATTTTTGACATGGTATGTGTATAAAGGAAAAACTATGCACAAATATGATATTAATATATATGAAATCAATTAAGTGATATTTTGAAGGTTCGTTTAGGAAAATTTGTTTTGAACAATATTGATACACCATAATTTGGAAGTTATCTTCAACGGTAGAAGACAAATAACGAGGCCAATTGACAAAAAAAAAATTCATCTCGTCTGCCCGTGAGCACTATTACTGCCAAGTAATGTATGTTGTTTAAAATAGTAAAAAAACGCGTAGTACATCCGTAAATATTAGTTTTATTTAGATGAATACTCGCGAGTCTTAGATAGCAATACGGGAGTATAGCTCCTGAAAAAGTGAAATTGTTTCACTTTACTATATTTATTTAAACTTATATTTAATAGTAAAGTTGATTGATGAATTACTCTGTGCTAATACTGAGGTTAAATTTAAACAGGATTTACAATTCAAATAAAATGTAAAATATATTAAATAATTTGAGAAAATTAATGCGAGTATTTATTTGAACTAATTTTTATTCAAATTAAATTACGTAGTAATTCTGGTGATTTTATTTATTTATAAAAAAATATTCCCAACCTGATAAAGGCGCGATAAACTATCTTAAATTTACAATAGTACAGATATACAATTTGACAAGACTGTGATTTTTCTGAATAATTTCACAACGTTTTCATATAACCGTATCTGTGAAAATAATGGGTAATACAAAATTTGTACGAAAATACATTTTATATTGATGTGATTTTTGGGGCATTCCAAATTACTGTAAAGCATCACTTAAAAACACACAACAATTATTTAACATCAAATTTCTTTTCTATACGCAATTTACCAAGCTCTATTAAATTTAGTTCGCAATAAAGTTACACGGAACTCCGTTTGTTACTTGGCAAGCAAATATGCCAAAATTTCGCTCAGACCATCCATCACATTTATTGTTTAATTTGACAGTTCATGAAATATTACAGTAAGAAATCGTTTCAACACATATAAATAAATCAACGATAGACCGTGTAGAAAACTCATTACAAATCTCCCATAGAATAACAATGGAAAAATGATTTGCTGACTTGATAAGATAATATATAGATATTCTAAGAATACTTTATATATTTTAAGTTTATTTTAATTTTTAAAACATTGAAAACAAATGGATCAATGAATGTTATAAAAACAATAAATTACCTTTAGGAAATATATTAAGTAGATGTAGAGTGAAAACTGAAAAAAATATATATTTTTCTAATTAGCCTACATACTTGTAATTTAATACTTAAATTTTTCTAAAAGAAGTATTTTTATTACAACGAGAATCAAATTCCGTAATTATAGAATAGTTACTTGTCAATCTACCTTCCACTAAAAGAGAATCCGAAAGGTTTATCTAAATCTTTACTTATTGAAATGTGGATAAAGCACATAAAAATGAATACTTGGTCTTCAATATAAAAACATCGAAGGTTTACTTGACATGAATTGATTAGAGGATATTAATAATACATATATATGTACATATAAATATTAGGAATACTATATTATGTCTTATAGTCCCTTTTTTTTTTGATGACTCAAGGAAACTTTTTTTGCGAGCCGTCTAATCGGCCTTGGTGGGACCGGAGAGGATGTGTGAGACTCGGCCTGGGCAGGCCCCTACTCACTAAAACCACTGCGAAAACCATCGGCAGCTATGTTGGTGTACCCCGGATCTGTCAGCAACAGGGCACACCAGCGACTGGCCGGTTCTGGCAAAGACCGGACTTACTCCCTCGGAGAAAGGGGGCGATCCCTGCAATTAGGATCGCCCCGATGTCTTATAGTCCCTGGAGTAATCATTTTTGTACTAATTATGTTTATAAAATATTTAAAGAACATTTCCTTAGAAAGAGTATTATGAAACACGTTACGTTATATCCGAACTAAACCTAAATAAGTCGACAAGATTGTTTGAAACCAGAGTCGTTATGGACGAGTATTATTATATATTATGTATAATATTTAGAATTTTGATCTTATTGATATTAAAATTCTTATTAAGGATCTCCAAGGCAATAGAAAAAGAAGGATGTTATCTGATAATTCATTTATAATTTTACTTATAATTACATAAATATATATATATATTGAAAATAATATTATAATGTAATTCCAATTTTATTCCATACACACAATATTTTAATTGTTTATTAGTGTTTTCTATTTAATGAAATTTTAACAACATTTTTCAAAATAATGAGCGAATAATATTTTCGTTATATTGGTGTTGTGATTGACAGTTTGGATATAAATAAGAATCTTAAAAAGCTCTTGACAATAAAATGATTACCTAAATATTATTGTTCAAATCTTGTGATGCACATTTCAAAACATAAAAAATATTTCATAGAAAATATGTACCGCCAGATGTTTGTCACAAAATACGTAAAATATAAAACAAGAATAATAAAACTGAAGAAGAACAAGAAGACAGAAGAAGACAGAAAAGCAGAAGAAGAAGATCAAAAATAAACGGACGAGCGGGATACTGAACATAGTTTTATTAAAGCATTGAGGTTGAAATTAATTTCTACTTTGATTTTGACCTAACAACTGTATTTAATTCTCAAGGCTCGTAAATTATAATTTTTTAACCCAAACTCATAGCTTTCTCCTATATTCTCGGTAATATCATATTATATTTGAAATGGCCAAAAGTTTTGTGAAGTTCACTATAAAATAAATAGAAAAAATACATTCTGTTTTTTTTAAACACTGCTGGTATAAAGTATTTGGTTGCTAGGCGACCATCTATTTTTGTTTCAAAGGTGCTTTATTGTTGTAAAAAAAGGAACAGAATTAAAAAAATTAAAATATGTTTCAAATTATATTATAAATTATAGTTAATACACACATATGTGTTTAAAAGGTAACAACGTCTTCATTATATTTTAATTAACGGTGTAATGTGTTTGAATGGAATATAAATCGGAAACCCTAAGCAGAATTATAATTAATTGGCATCATCAATTACCATAACTGACAGGTTTTACAAACTGAATCATAAAAGATACAAAATGGCCGGAAATATATTATGAAAAAGTTAGAAGCAAATAAACATGAATTCCCTCAAAAACTATTTTATATTTAACTCGTTTAGAAAATATTTTGTTATTTAGGTATAAACTAGTTCAAAATAAACTTGTTTTAAAGGATTCAAGCTAAATTTTTATTGTCCCCTATAAAAGTATAATTACCTTTCCCTTCAAGCAAACAACTGGTGAGTGGGACAGTAAATTATTTTAACGTAAAGTCATTAATAGGGAACCTTCAACAAATATAATTTTATTATCATTATCAAATAAAGTCTCGTCTGTAGTAACTATAGCCATAATTTAGTCATAATTTCATTTGTTATTAACAAAAAAACTTAAAGGTAATTAAGTGTAAATTAAGTGTAAGTTTGACCTTGAAAATTTTTGTAAAAACAAAATACATTGACAATATATAATAATAATTTCAGCTGTATCTCAATAGTTCTCATAAATTTATTACACGTTCATCGTTTATAATTTACAAAGACAATATATTTATATAAGAATAATTTAAAATATTTCCTTCCACGATCACTAAACCACAAATTCATAATTCGATAAAAAATACGTTAGCCTGTAAAAGTGTTTTCGGGATTTAAACAGGCGAAAATATAATAAAGCCCTCATTAAATTATACGATCTTACGAAAACAAAATAATTGTTTACGTTACGTTCTTGTCACCTTATTTGAGTCGAATATATTAAGACCTTTAGTTATATTGGGTAGTTATTATAACGATTGGTGTATATTAGACAGTAATTATAAAGGAATGGTGTAATTGACTTGTTGTTTTGAATTTAGAATTCCGAGTCACTTAAACATTTCATGGTTAATTTAAATTACGTCAAGTTGACAGATATAATTAGAATTGAAAGATTTCGCCGGGAAGAAATTTTTTAGACGTGGAATTTTTTATCCCACGCTTTTGACTTTATTCTCACTGGATTTGTGAAATATTTTGCAAATATCAACGTTCTTATTTAATGTACGAACAGTAATATAATTTTGTATAATATAAAAAACACGAAGGAGTTTTATAATAGTATAATCGTTATATTTTTACCAGAACCTAGAACAATACAAAGATTTGCAAAACAGGGAATTTAAAAATAATCATGATAAGTGACAAACGGGACGGATTTCTAAGCTTACTATTAAATTATATGTTTCTTTACTATTGACTTAAATTTGTTATTAGAAGATATTTCTTTAAAATGTTATTCCACAAAATTAACACATTAAATTACTTATATTTTATCGAAAGTTTTAATGTACATAGGAAATAATAAAAAAATATCAGTCAAAGGATCGTTTCCTGTGAGTTCGAATTCATTCGATAATTATTTATCAAATTTGTGTGATTATTTATGGAAATAATAAGTTTGTATGTATATGTCTCTATCGGCAATAATTTTAAAATCGAGGATCATTCCTGATTTTGAACTATCTTGTGCGTATGTTTTACACAATAACATACCTACGTATTATCATAAATAGTTTATAACAATAGTACAAATTATCTTTAAACAAAACATAACATTGCGTTAGAATTATTACAACATATATGTTACACAGAATGTAGAAATTATTTTATTAATTTAAAAATATTTCAATCGAAGTTATGAGTTTTAGAATGATATGAGATTGTAACATTGTATTGAAAATAATGACACGTTGGTAACCTTAGTAATGATTTTTCCAGATACAGCGAGCTTTTGCAAGGGCCAGATAAAGCAATAAATTGTAGGAATTGCGAAATTTGTTCAAATAAAATGTTAGTTTCAAATCTATAAATTACGTATTCCGTGATAAATAGACAACGCCCAAGCAGACAATAATATAATATTATTAGTTGTTTATTTTGCTTCTATTAGATACTTACTTATTTCCTTAGGCACCCGTACTTTTTTCTAATTTTTTTTTACCTAATTACAATATCGCAAATATCAGTAAACGTTCAACTATATTTATAATTTTTGCGTTTACATGAAAGTAAGTTTTATTTAAATAAAACTAAATTTTTCTTATAATTCCGCGATTTTGCTAGTGCTGAAAAGCGATCGATACGTCGGGAAAATGTTAAAGGAACATTATTGCAAATCGTGTTGTTACCCGAAAAACTTCATTTCATAAACGCTGATGAAAAAAATATCCGTTTTATATTGATTTTTTAACAATCTTTCCACGAAATACAATATTTCACATTATTGAAACCTCTATAAGATATAATTAAAAGTTTCAAGGCTATTAACGGAAAGATTGTTTTAATTTATTATAATTATATCACAATACGTTTTAGTTGATTTCATTGAGTTTTTTTATTTTTATTTTTAATTAAGCTCGTTATTTAAATTTTAAACTATAAATTCTAATCTAAGCTTCCAAAATTTCAGGTGCATTATATAATAATAACAAATGTCAACCCATTGTAGGTTCTATTGGTATCAAAAAACATATAAATATTTTTCATTTAAATGAAACTAACATTTTTCGGATATACTACGCGGGCTTTATTTTTGTAAAAAACTACATACTCCCGACGTTTCTGTTACTTTTCAGCGACCGTGATCACGGGCGGGCGAGATGAGAGTGACTGACAGTTGATCCTCCACCCGACGTATTTTGTTGGCGATTTCCGGTCCGTACTGGTTCACATAATGAGATTTAAGACTTTGAAATTGAACTTTTGAAGGCGAAAGTCTTAAATATTTTTCGGTTATTGTTAATTATAAATATATAGAATAATATTTATAGCATGCACCGTATATTTCTTGCCACCGTTTGCTAATTTAATCTTCAAATTAAATAACTACTTTGCATTTATTGGAGTGCTCAGTACAAGTTGAGGGCTGATAATCATAAATATAAAAAACGTTAGTATTGTTGATTTTCTGAAATGAATTAACATTAATTCATATGTATATATCCAAGTTATAGTTCACTGAAACATTTCCACTAAACTATATTTAAAAATTCAGTATGAATTTGAAATCAAAGAGCGCATTTTAAAAACCAACCGCTAGTTATCAAAGGAGTTCTCGCTTCAATTTTCAGTTTGAATTGAAACGAGGCCATTCGGTTTTGCTCTCATTTGTATTTAGTTATTTGGCAACACGGCACTTAAATTTGATATATTTAATATATCCCTAACACAAATAACTCGTTTTCTTTGTGCCTGATCAAAAAAAAAATATGTAACCCACTCTCTCATTATATCTAAAAGCTATTTCACATAAGATATTTATGGTGCCATATTTAATCATTATAAATTATAATACTGAAGATGATGCCAATTTTTTCATTGAAATTATATATAATATTTTGTTCCACAAAGATGTCAATATTTTAATAGAGTTTAATACCTTTTTGTTTGTAAGATTTAAGCTTTATATGTTTTATACGACTAGAATCGCTCTTTTTAAAATGATGCAGTTTCAAAATCTATAATTTTTAGCAGAGAGATCAAAAAAACAAAACAAAGGAAATTACAAAATGTAAGTAATCTATACTTTCACAAAATTTATCTATTAATGATTTATCTATTAATTTACCTATTAATGAATTTCTAGCAAAATAATAAAATGAATTTTGTATTGGACAATCATGTATTTACGTTATTAGCTAGTAATATCTTGTTGCTATAGGCATGTCGAACGTCTTTTATTTACTTAACATAAACATCAGCAATAATTCTGAAAAAGATATTGTCCAAATATTTATCCACATCTACATATTGTAAATAGAATATTCTTGCATCAATATATATTAAATTCCATAACAGAGAGTGCTCTTTATTTTGTCACGACAATATCATAGTTACTTCTAGCATTTTCAACTTCAAAATTGAATTCATGGGCACAATAAAAGTCATGAGTTTTTATTTAAATAATTACATGAAACCTACATAATAATTTCAGCTTTCAAAACACTGAATCTAGATTATTACATGTGATATCTAGTAAGCAATGAGTGGTAAAGAAAGCCATTGTTAAATATCGTTAATGAAAAAACATTCATAAAATAGTTAACATTATACAAAATTAATTCGTTGTATGGATTATATTTAATTTGATCTATTTAAATAAGTAGTTACATTATTATGAAACGTTATAAGAGTAAATGGAGAAGAAATTTATCTTAATTAGTCTAAGTAACTATACGTTATTATAAACAGGAGTAAGGAAGGTATTTTGCTCAAACTGATCTCATAACGTAGGTTACATTTGTTGAATGCAGACTTGTAATAATTGTAACATCTAAAAATGTGTAAATGTAATGGTCAATAATATTATCTCTTTTAAATTTCCTGTACTAAAGAAATGTCATTGGAAATCATATCTCTAAACGCTACTCTTCGTTTGAA
Organism: Danaus plexippus; assembly: GCF_018135715.1. NCBI lineage: Eukaryota > Metazoa > Arthropoda > Insecta > Lepidoptera > Nymphalidae > Danaus > Danaus plexippus. The sequence continues at coordinate 3,159,423 of NC_083554.1, forward strand.
AAATATCATTCGTATGTCTATGAAAAGGTAACGAATTTTTAGGTCACATCACAAGGAGCCTCATGTTCTGCATACTTTATAACTCGGTTACTTGCATCGTATTTATTCAAAAAGTGAAAAAAAAATGTTTAATATAAAATGTATGTTTTTCATAACGAATGTGCAATGAAAGCTTGTTGATTATTATTAATATTCGTTCGTCACGACTTAAAAAAAATTTATTTCACTTTAAAAAATATTTCGTTGCATTTTATTTGAGTACATCATCTTAAATACATATGATTTGAATAGCTTTAGCTTATACATATAGCACGTATCACATATGAATTTTATAGCTGTCTTATTTTATTGTCTTTATTATTATTTTTTTAAACACTTGTTTGTAACTAGGATAATTTATACTCTTTATTGATCGCACTAACCTTAACATGCTATAGAATTATAATAAAAAAATATCTATAATTTTTTGCCGTATATGTTAATATTTTAGACGTAATATTTTTCTCAGTTTACTACTAACCCCACTCAAAAAGATGGAAAATACAGCATTAGGCATATGAAGACATGAAAGTTTGAGTTTCCTGTTACTTCCCATGGGGATCTCCGCTAAAATTGACACCATTTCATTCTATTTTTGGCGAACCCATGAGACAAGTTTCCATTTCTTAAGAACTTACTCCACATATAGGTTCTGGTTTTCAATTCAATTCTGGTCAATATAAATATCCTTTGAGATAACAAACAAACAAATACATTTGTATACATTTAAGAAACCGAGAGCGATAACATTTTCTTTATCTTATGTGAATTTTTAATAACCAATTAAGTATTCAAGGAAAAAAATAAACAAAGATATTTTTACTTTACAAAAGTATTAAAATGAGTTATCAAAATATTGAAACGACGACAGACGTAATTGTCACGTTATCTCTTAGTAAACATAGTGGAATAAAATACTACAAGTTTGGAAACATCAATGTAACTGGTTAAATATAGCCTTAGTCAACCTTTAGTCACTCAATAGGGTTTCCATTGAAACTCAATCTCCGACAGAGTTAACTGTCAACGCGAACTCTCGAACTACTCCGTAGTTCGCGAGACTTAAGCTGAGCTTTGCATTTGTGTGAGTGAAAGTAAAAGTAGAGTTAGACAAAAAACTTTTACAATTAAATTTGATTATATTTTAAATAGAGACATAAAATAAGTGCGAGAACTATTCTAGATTAAAAATAAAATAAGCAAATCTTGTAAAAGGCAAGATGTAAATATTATGAATATCATGGAAAAAATATAATTAATTAATAAAAATTTTGAAAAAAACTATACAATTTCTTCTTCACTTGACATTGCATTTTCAACATTTTCATTGCAATGTTCGTCTTCATTACTGCCATCTGATGTGTTGTTTATATTAATAATAAATTATTCCGTTATATGCAAGAGCGGCGTCGTGACCATGAAACTTTTTTCGCATGGTCACATACATTTTTCCATCCTTGGATAGACATAGTATCGACTTTTTCTAAATATTACGTATTAAGTATTAAATGACGTGACGCTGCTATCAGTACAAAAGGTGAAGATGCGGGGCGGAGTAAAAGCAGTATAAACCGGTTTAAACCTAGAAAAGCACGTGGCACGCACAAATTTGACATCACACCTACACTATCCGTGTACAATCACACAAATGCAAAGCTCAGCTTATGCCTCGCGCACTATACCGAGATAAGGCTTCACAACAACTTCTAAATGTAACTAATATATCTTCCACTTTCATGATTTCAATAATGTAATGAAGATATGTGTGGCAGTCATCCTCAGATATCAATCCTTACGTTATAAAAAAAAGTAATAAAGTAAAATTAAACGGGATGAAAAAAGATGAAATGACATAACATGAGATGAGATTAGATTAGATAATATGAGATGAAATGAAATGAGATGAGATGAGATGAGATGAAATGAAATAAAATAAAATAAAATGAAAAAAACTTTTAAAAGTTCTTACTGTTTAAAAAGAATTAATATAATTTACAATTTTGCTCAATTCGATAAAATAATCCTTTAGCTGCAAAACTTAAATGATATAAATTTTTCAAGCTTACCTATAGCAACGTACGTTTGTCAAAAAATACTTAGAAAATATTCCAAGTAACAAGTTAATACCTGTTTTATGGTTTTCTAAAACAAAACCAGTTACAATTTTCCTAACATTATTAAAAGTATCTATTGAAGGTAGTTCACAAAATCAAATGTGGGTAGTTGTAAATTCAAATTGCCGACATAAACAGTTTTAAGAACTGTAAAATGTGTCGCAATAACGTTAAAAGTGAATCGTTGAAATATTATTTCATAGCCTAACACACTACCACAATGTCAATAAAAGTCACGAATATAAAATGTGATAAAAGCACGAGAATTATTGTCTCGACAGTACTGATTGCGCTTTTAAAAAGTCTGAATTTCGTTCACATTTACCCCGGAATTTACATAATACAGTCTTTTATGAGTAAAAATTTAATAATAATTTACTGACCTTTACATTCCTGCTGGGGATGTCCAACACTAAAACTTCAACAAGTATTACTGTATGTGTAATATTATTTCCCTCGGCACTTTAACTTAACCAACATACTCATTAATGAAATAACTATGTTTTTTTGATATGTTCGGATATCTACACGATTTTATTATTATATTTTTACAGCCTCCCGACTACTTTAAATTACTTTGCAGCCACCGTGATCACGGACAGACGAGATGAAAGGGTATGTCAATAAGTTTTATTTGTCACCTACCGCCAACAATTTCTTAATTTTCTAGCGTATTGCTTTGAATGCACCGATGTGCTAAATACATCTCGGAGTCTTGCAGTGTGGTCATGGATATGGGATTTTATAATATAATTTGTATGTTTTTTAGTTTCAATAGCCTTGACTATTGACGATTTATCTATCTATCTGGTTTATCAAACTGTTTGTAGTCGTTTGATTTATCCATTGTCTGTTCACCCATTGGTGCCATCGACTCACGACCTTTATTAATATCCGAGATATGTTCTTTGACCCCTGTATTGATGCTCCTCTTCGTTAGTCCAATGTACGACAAATAACAATAGTACAAACTTGACTGTGATTGTGCCTTGCTTTACTTCTACTTTAAGTCTGCTGAACTCGATAAAAGTTAATAAAAAATACATGACAGCTTTTAGTTCTATTTTTGATCTTTCGTATGTAGTTGATAAAATAAATATCCATAATTCGAAACATATAAACTGATAGCAGAGAATATCATTATATATTATTACATACTCCGACCCTCGTTGACACGTCAGAGAAATTCAGAATCTGAAATTACGGACCACTAATTAATATATTCCGGGTTAACCAGCGTGTTGGGTAAAATTTCATCAACGCAGAGATTTAATTTTATGGTTTGAAACGTATTCAAACAAATTTAATCGTCGTCAAAAATAAAATAAATAAAATGCTACACGTTGCCTTTCCAAATTGGTGGTTTTGCCTTCGTTGACTTTTGGTACCTTGAAAGAATAACTGAGTTTAATTTACATATAAAAGACAGTGATATCACAATTTTCAAATCTGTCAACGAATAAACAATTTCAGGGTTATTTAATTGAATTCAAATTAAGAGAACTATTATTTGAGTGTTAGAAGTTAAAATTATGCAGATGTCTCATCTAAACACGAACTCTCACTAACGTTGCTAAGCATTTATCCGAGAAATGAAATTTTATGTTTGTTTAATACTAAGATTCTACTACACGACCCGGAGATATGAAAGTAGACGTGGGTTTCTTATACAAAAAAACATCTTGAACCAAAAAAAAAGAATTATAAGGAAAATACAAATAGATTTAATATTCACAAATTTGATACGACTTTGTATGAAAAGCAAAGAAAAGTGAAGCAGCAATGAGTTGAACGAAGTAACAGTCAGTCTACACGAAAATTTAGTTTCGTGAACTTTAAAATTTTCGTCTTTTCATTCTAGGTTCAACTTTCAATAACATATTCCGGCATTTCAATATGTAAATGCAAGGAAGTAAAATCTTTTTACACAAAACTGCACAAATTGCCATAACCACTATTCTTATGTGGGATATGTAGTTTTTAATACGATAATATAAAGGTATAAATAAAATAGAGATGATTAAGTAACTCTGCATAAGATTGTTTATGATCAAATTGATATAACACGATAACTTTCAAATTTCTAACATATTAAAAAAGAAACAAGAATAATTATGAATTCACTCAAGCATAACAATTATTTTGAAAGATTATTAACAATATAATTATACAAAAAAATAAGAATCTTAGTAGCAATATCGGACTTAGTTAAATAAAAAACTAATTCAAACACACACTAAACAGAAACTAAAGTACATTTAATATTGTTAAGTTACATATACGGAAAATATTTTAGTAAATTCTTTTGAAATTTCAAACAAGTTGTTCAAGAGTTGGAAATAAACGTCTCCCTTTGACAGTAGAGACGGTATTTGCATTAGAATACATTTCAAAATTTCACGCTCCAAGAATAATTCGTACTGTCAAAATTGTCCTTCAACTTTGATTTAGTACTTTAAATAATCTCCTGAAATATAATTACTTTCTGCAATACTCCAGTAAATTTAATGTCAATTTAATAACAAGTTGTCGTGATTGGCAAAGTTTAGAAAACTTTTAGAACAGATAATGTAGGCAAGTTAGATCGGTTTTCTTGTTATAGATTTGAAATCATCTAATGAAACAAAGGTCAAAGGTATATTTATGTTATACAATATACATCGAAATTGAGAGAAAAATTTATACTTTTTCTTTACCATGTTATATTATAACAAATGAAAAAGATTTAGTTCAAATTAAATTATTTTCAATACATATTAGTTGTTCCAAATTTACGTACAGCATCTTGATTGTTTTAGATAATTATATCTTTTACTTTTAAATTACTAACACACAATTATAACGTTATACTCTCTTATTTGGAACTTAAATGTATAAAAATATCATAATCTGTAAAAACATACTACATATTAAATATATGTTGAATTTAAGATAGCTTTTGTTCTGAAGCTTCTTGTCAGATAAGTAACAGGTCTATATCCAGCAAAATCTGGTATGATTCAAGCATGCAGAGGACTTGACGACATTAATTGTAATCTTATTTATACTGCAGATAATTAACAACACTCCACCAACAATAGTAATATTAATGGGCGACCTCAGTTCCCCGGAAAGGAATAAAAAGTCGTAAAGAAAATATGTGGGCCGCAGAATTCATAAAATGTATGTTTTAACTATTGCTCTAAAAATAAAAGCCTGATGAAGCTAACAAAGGTCTTCGGTCCTTTTTTTGTTTCAATATCAAATTCTTTATAAATAATGATACTTATTCTTGGAATAATCAAACCGTCTTCAGTTATTAGGTATTGAGATATCCTCGAACACTAACTTTGGGCGGCTCATTGAATTCAAACTCAGGTGCCTCAGGGCAGCTGCAAAGAAACTCGGGGTTCTTGCAAAAGTGCTTCTCGACGGAATAGCTTCTTTGTTTATACAAAGCACACGTCCGGTCGTGTGTGGAATATTGCTGTCATATCTGGACAGTAGGCACGGTCTGCCAAATGTCACCTCACTTGAAAACGTGAAACGTGCAAAAAGGCTTATTGGTGAGCAAAACTTGGTTAAATCCAATTTAGTCAGTCTAGAAGAGTAGCCACGGTACAGCTCACGGTATTCTACAGGATACACTCTGGAGACTGTTGAATAATAAATCTTGAATGACACGATTTAATTTCCGTATTTCTCCTTCCTATTATCGGACAACCAGACACATGTTGGGCCTCCATCCTTTTGTTGTAAATCTTCCTGGCATCCGGATGAAGCGACACGCGTCCTCCCTCCTTATGCCCACAGCAAGAGATTGGAACAGTATGCCTGCGTCTGTTTTTCTTTCAAGTTATAACTTGGATGTCTTCAGAAAAGTGTGAATAGGCTGATACTGAGATAGTGCGTTCACCAAGTACGATTTCATTTCCCCTTTCCAACTGGTAGAATGACATTCCAGGTCTATCCAGTCAAAATAAAGAAACATAAAAAAAATCATATCTTTGACTTGAATTGGACTTGAAATTTTTCATATAAATTTAGATATTTAGGTAGTGTTTAAGTCGTCATTATAAAATGAATAATTCCATTATATTTTGAGGTAATTTAACTATACTAAATATTAATTTTAAACAAATTTAAACAATCCAAATAACTAAATAAATACAATTATTAGTTGTGAGTACGTTTTTAACAATTTTTAATATAATTCAATAAAGAAATGTAAAATGACCATAAACATCTTTAAACCCACAAATAATAATAATAAATTCAAGAAAAACAGGTTCTTTATTTCCTATCGATTAAACGATATAAATCGTACATTATTAAATAAAAGTATTATTAGAAAAGCTTTTTAGTACGAAGCAATTGATTGGTTTCCTGTTTTCTATGAAATGAGGGAAAACACTATCCTTCTCAACAATATTTTGTGTAACAACAAATATTTTAACTCGAAAAACGTCGTAATGAAAATTTTTACGTACTATAAAAAGTGTAAATTTTTTTAACAATACGTTGACAGAATGCAAATTTTTCTGTGAAGTTAAGTGTATTTTCATTTCCTGCATAATTATCTCAAACAAATTTTAAACTATATAGGCTTAAGAATATTAAGATTAATTTTAAACGATATTTTATAAACATATTATTTATTTGACATACGTTTGTTTTAGCTGGAATATATAATGAAAATAACAGAAATTATTACAGATCAAAAATTTCTTGAATTAAAATTTTTAACTAATCTTAACATATTAAACAGGATATTAACAGTTATATTAATTAGTAGGTCCTGGAATTACTGTTTTAAGATGATTTATGTTCTTTATATATTACAAGTACGATAATAGACTTCTCCATCAGCTAACATCAGTTATTTATAACAACCTAGTTCCATGTGGGCATGACTTGACAGGGAACCTATTTATACTGCAATATGAACTAGATAGCCAATAATGAAATGTAAGATTTTCGCGGGTTTTATTTATTTAATTGGAACTAATATTTTTCGGATAAACTACATCTCGTCAGCCCGTGATCACGGTTGCTGAAAAGTAACCGAAACGTCGGGAGTATGTGGTTTTTTACAAATATAAATCGCGCGTAGTTTATCCTAAAAACATTAGTTTCATTTAGGTAGATAGCCAATATTACACCTTACCTGAGTCTATAGAGATTTAGAAAGCTATAGAGTTATTTAGAAAGCTCTATATAGTAAAAATTTTATAACAGAAAAACCTACCTTCGTTTCTTGAAACGAATTTATGAATAATAAGAAGTCTAACGATTCAGTGAAGTAAACGATATCGTTTTATAGTTTTACGCCTTCTTCGTCATTTTTAAAAGAAATCCTTAACCTAGAACTGAAAAATGACTCTTTGAAGTCTTTTTGAGATCCTTAGTAAAAAAGTATCTTGTTTCAAACAACTCAGAAGATTATATGTTAGGCAATGTACAATAATACGACTTCCTCGTCATAATTAAGACATAACATAGTAAAAATGATATATACGCATCATTCTTCTCAATATTCTCAAACAATTCTTTAAATTACAATACCTTATTTATGACTATTCTCTTAACGCTAAAATTACGTCTTTTTAAATAGTTACAATGTCATATAACTTTAGTTTGTATACAAAGAAAACTTAACAATATTTGTTTGCTTGTTACGTACGCGCGACCTATTGAAAACACAAACATCGCCGGGGCAACATTGGGGATAAAAGATCGTATATAACTTTGCTAACTCTGCGAAACAAACACCTGGCAATGGGAACCAAACGATTCCTGATGAAACACAAAAAATGGTATGGGATTGCTATTCTAACATCGGGGCAATCATGTAGTCTTAAGTATAGACTATGTAATTCTTACTATGATATACATATAAATAGGTAAGCTTCATAGTTTTCCTGGAACCTCTAGCTAGCAGTGCACACGCTATATGACTTGCTTTTCAATTGAACGAACAAGAATTGAAAATAAACAGAAAATGCAGTATTTTTTTATATCAATGAGAGGTTATAAGTATACACATTAATACGTTTGTTTTAAAATAAGTAAGACATCGTTATTAACAAAATAATTTCATTGTTGCTTCCATCGTCTGATAGATATTTGTTTGATGCTTCGAACTCATCAAAGTACGTAAGTCAGAATGTAACAAGTTTCTAATTGTAAGTTATGTTAAACTCTGTTGAAGTTTCATTGTATATGATGAAGTTTGTCGCAGATGTTTACGAAGTTGTGAATCTTGGTCCACGATTGTTTACTCGGTGAATTGTTACAGGAAATTGTACACTATACAGAGTTTTCGAGATTATAATAACAATAATTTAATATCTTAACTAGTTTTTATAATGTGAGTATGAATTTACGTGTGAATGGAGGCTATAAACGAAGAAAAATGATTTAATGGAACACAAAAACGAATGTCTTTTTTCAGAATTTAAGTTCTTCTGAAAGTGTCTTAATTATTCTAAATAAATATATTTTTTGTAAACTCCTCCTCGTATTTTGAATAATAATTACGTTATTTTGAAATATTAAAGCTCCTCCGAAATAATAATAATAATAATGTCTTGTCAAAACTGAATATTTTATTTAAATGTTAGCTTCAAGTCTTATCATTTGAGCCTCATTTAGATTATAAAAACCGATGGTGTTTACAACTGTACTGTACTTTTAATAATAATACTGTACTTTTACTAATAATATTTTTAGCAAGAATAAACAGAGGTTCATATATTTTTATGTAATTTTACAAATAGCATAACATAAATCAAGATTCCTGATTTTGACATGTGCCATAATCCAAAAAACAATTTGATGTCCATTTTCCGATTGTTCTTGGATTTAACTTGTCTCATGAATGACACTTATTTATTTCGTTTTATATATATTTTTTCCAAAGTAATGGATATTTGCAAAACCTTATTCGTATTAAAAAAAATCCTATCACTCATATTTTAAGTTGAGTTACATTTATCACTAAATGTAAAATATTTGTAATACAAGTAAATCAAGTGTAGTCACGAGTGGTATAAATTGAAATAAAATTCTATGTGTACTTCATATCGTAACATTTTGACCTAAAACTGTTCAAACAGATTGTCTGTCTGCAAATATGCTTATGAAGGTAAAATAAGCAGGCATAATACAAGTTCTAAGAGGGTATCTTTTAATACATGCATAAGAGTGTCCAGATCTGACACTCTTATTGATGGGTTTTATTGATGGGTTGAATTTATAACTTACCAAAATCTATACTCTACAAGTAGTGTCCCTCATGGGGCTTTTCTCTCTGCATTTCTATTATCGCTATACGTTAGCGGCCTTCTGCGAGCGGTTGAGCTTATGGTTAGGCAGATGACATCACAATTGTAGTTTGGTATCAATGCACCAGAGCCCATGGGAGATCATGTTAATTTCACACTTCAGTCAATCTCGGAATGACAATGACAATCTTTAGAAATATAACGAAACCAAAATATTAACTTATAGTTTTCCCCCAAAAGCGACCATGTAATTTTACTACAATTTTTCAGAATGTATCTGGAATTGGAGTACTGTTACCGCTTTTAGTTATTAGACATTTAATTTAAAACCAACTTAATCAAGCTTGGGCGCGAACGTAAAACAGCCATTCTTGTTTTTACAAATCCTCTATGTAGATCGGCTCTACCAGTATTCGGTAGAATACACGATAAACCTCCCCCTTTCCACATACATCTTCCTCGCATCCAGACGATGCTATATACTTTCACATACCTCAAATGTAGAGCTTAATAGAAAATTTTGCCTCCGTCTTTGTTTTATACCAACTGTTATTTGAGTGTCTATAATTTGACAACAACATATCAATGTGCTAAACAGTGAAGAAAGCTTTTAATTTATTTTCATCACGTTTCTTAGACGCTCATATTTTTTATATATCCTGATACGCATATGATGAATTTCAGTTTGATTGAATATTTTAAATTTGGAAGGTATCAGAGAGTACCAGATTTTCGTTACAAAGTTTCGAAAAGGGGTTTCAACTATGTTTGTAGTTTCTATACCCCTTTGTAACTCTTTGTTAGATATTTCATTAAACACAACGTCTCCCTTCAATCAATCAAACCTGTTTGACGCTTATATACCAAAGGGGAAGCTGTAATGATCAAACAACTTCAATAGTACAACGGAAGTCAAGTGTGATTGTATTTAGGATGAAATTTAAATGAGGCATGTTAAAAAAACGTACCTGTCTCAGGTTCATCAAGTGGCATACAAAGATTATTAAATTTCACTTTAGAAATCAAATATGTAAAGATTTATAAGTATATATGAAATCTGAGAAATTTCAACACACTTTTCTTGAAAAACCATTGATTTTGTAAACTAGTGAGGAAAAGAGTAACTCGTTAAACCACTTTCCAGTTATATTGTAGAAGGGTATGGGTGAGTTATCATTTTAATGCGTATAACTTATATATAATTTGTTATTTCTATATATTAGCTCTACTCATTTTGATGTACGATTAATATGGCTGTATTTCCTTTACCTAATCGGATAAAATTTTGTAAGTAGGTAGATTCTAAAGAGCTGAAATGAGACATAATATACTTTAAGCTAATATAAAGCGTAAGCTAGTTAATAAACTTGCTGGTAAACTTCGAACACAAAGCCGCTACGTTGATAAAATCTAGCGACTTAATGAAACTCCTATAATATTGATTTAAAATTATCAATTAGATAAAAAAATTATCATATTGAAAATATTTTGACTATTTTTATTACAATTTATTGGTTGTGATAAAAATGTATTAAATTTTTGTAGCGTTTTCTTTATTATTTAAATTCACATAATAATGTAATTAATACGAATAAAAAAAAATGTTTCTTGAACACTTATGCATATTATAATAGTGCATCACAAAAAACCTGTTACCATAAGTTCAAACATAATGTCTGCCCGATCAAAAATGCCCCTACAAAATACATCCAAACTGATACTTCATTTTAATCAATAGGTATGTACTAATATATATATATATATAGGTTTTGTGATATTTAATTCCAAAAACCTTTATTTATTTAGCTTTAAACATAATAACAACTACAACATTCAACGATTTTCATCAAATTCATCATAGCTCGAATAAATATCAAGTACATCTTGACCTTTTTTACTGCGGTAAGTCAAAGTCAGCTAATTTACTTCCGAGCGGTTCTTGCTTATAGCTGTGGGTTCAGAATTATGGGTAGTCTCCCATTTAAGGAACATACTTAATTACAATTGTTATTACAATGTTTTCTATGCATATAGTTTGTTTAGTATTGGGATAACCATGATTACACCCCTACGATTAGAATATGCACAACATAAATGTACTATAACTTATTTAAGTTAAAATTTGTTGTTTTAGTTGTAGATTTCTTCTTTCATTTGATATAACACCCATACCCTAGCAGCATAAACATCTTATCTTTTGATTACTGTCTAGGTTAAGGTTGATATTAAGTTCTCGCATCTTAATTATCTGTTTAAGACTGTCCTGAATGCCACTATTCGGAAATTCAATATCTTTATCTACCCGTATGCGTAATTAAGGATTTTGCGTGTTATATATACACTTAAAGGGCCGTGACTGAATACATCGTAAATTAATCCGCATTTCGACTCCAAATGATTAAATTTAAAATAGTTTTTTATATCACTACAGAAAGTATTAGGTTAGTTAAACTAAGTTTTTCCTTTTAATGCTTTCTTTTTTATGACAAAGGGGGCAAACGAGCAGACGGCCTACCTGATGGAGGTAGTACCATCGACCATAGATATCCGCAAAATAATTTTGCGGATGCGTTGCCACCTTTATTTGGGAAAGAGGGAAAAGAGAAAAGGGAAAGGGTGGGAAAAAGGAAAGGGCAACCGGCTCTCTCACTCTTCGGACGAAACGCAGCCATTAAAGACTGCTTCCCGCCTATCTACTGTGAAAAGGTAGTACTTCCCTGGTCGAGCCAGCCCATATTCTAGTTGTAGTAATTTAACCACAGCTAGGCTCTACCACCTTACAAAACTAAACATAACTTGATAATGCGTAATTGAGTATCAATTGTCAGGGAATCTGCTAATCAATAATACTTTTTGAAAATGGGGGTTTCATAGAAGGCATAAAATATCAAGGATTTATATGTCAAAGTAAAATAAAAACCTCTAAAAATATTTAACGTTATCTGAAAGTTTCTCTTTAACACAGACCTATTAAATTAGATGGAAATAAATTTATTTCAAAAGGATTTTCTATTTAAGTTCACAAACACAAATATTATTAACAATTTTATTTATTTGCAGGTAGTTTTTAACAAAAAAGAAATATGCAAAATAATAATAAAGAATCAAACAAAGAAATAAAGGAAATAATGGTGCTTTAACATTTGTGATTTCAGCACAGCTTATTCAAAATGCCTCGTCTCTATATACGGAGAATCAACAGTTATCATTCGTATAACTCAACAAGTTCCAGTATTAAAGTAGACTACTAAACAATACAAACTTGTGTTAATTATACTGGTACTAAGCGTTTTTATAGATCCTGTATTTTAAACGACATATTTTACATTAGCTATCATGATATAAAAATAAATTGATAAGTTATTTATGAAATGTTTCTTAAAAAAAAATTCTTCTCAACAAATTAAGCTAATTTGACACTGTATTAAATTTTGACTAAATCGCCAATTTATTTTTAAATGTTTTAATTTCAATCTATTTATAAACCGTGAATACTGCTCTTTGTTCAATCTGTGCAAATAAAATAAATAATTGTCTGCTCTTTTCCTGTTATTCATTTACCAACTAGATATATTGTTAAATATATTAATTAATTAATTCTAATAAAAAAATAAAATTAAGAATTGACGATTCGAGTCAAGGCGCAATAGCTTAGACGACAAAGCAAAGACATGCAATTTTTCGGAAGTTTGTCAGCAAGTAGAAGAAGCCTAGCTATGGTCAAGTAACTACAGTTTGAAAATGAGCTGGCTCGATCGGGGTATTCCACCCTCTCATAGGAGATCAGCGTGTTGTATCAACGAACTTATAATGGCTGCGTTTATTTCGATGAGTGAGAGAGATGGTTGTTTTGCCGTTTTCCCACCCTTTCCTCTCCTTCTTTCACAATAAAGGTCCGCCACAACCCTTATGTTGCAGAGGTCCATAGGCGACGATGACTACCTTTCATCAAGTAGGCCGTCTACTCATTTGTCGCCTTTTATATATCAAAAAAGTTAAAGGTTCGTATCTTGCTTTATACTTCATTCTATATTTTATATTTGTCTATTAAATTATTTGACTCAACACTGCTTTTATAAAACTAAGCTATTCGGATATAATGCGGTTTTTTTTATTATTACAGGCCGTAAAGGAACCGAAACGTCGAGATTATGTACTTGTAAAATATAAAAACGCGTAGTAATATCCAAAAACCTAACTTTTATTTAAATGAAAGTATATCAATACAGAATAATTATTTTTCAAGAATGTTATTCAAATAAAATACCTCATAACTTATTTAAATGTTTTTAACAGAAGTTAAATAGATAGAATTAATATTTTTCGAATACTCGCGGAAGTCTTAAATCTCATTACAAGTTAAATTTGGTCAACTTTAATGTACCGTCTATACAACCTCATTTACATTTCAAATTTTCTGACTCTAAATATAGTCACTTACCTATTCTTTCAAGTAAAGTTTCAACTCTTTATTTTTTCATTACTTTGCATGCTTACAAAATTCCATATTATCAAGTACACGTTAGAGGAATATGTTGCCTTTTCAAATTATTATTTACTGTTGAACTAACACTTCAACAATTTGGACAAAGGCCAAATGTATACATACTTTAAATATAGTAGATCGAATACATCCAGATTATATAAATAATTTTAGTACCAATATCAATAGAAAATCATATTCCCAAATTTAAAACAAGAAAATCGACCCAGTAAGAAATTGTACCCATTAAAGTTTATATTTTCAAACGCGTTCAAAAACGCATCCAATAAGATTATTTGATCTAATATTATAAGTCTTGCCACTTCAAGCCTTTGATGACAATTAAATTTCTTGAATTTTAAGTGGTAGTTAAAAAAAGTAATTGGTGAGACTAAATCATTGTAGCATTATTATTTTACATACGTACATTTCAGAGCTTATATTTGACTCGTTTTTATTTAAATAATGATAACACAATTTTATTTTTAATAAATTTTAAAAACCTTCATCACTTGCTGATTATACGTGGAGACGTGATACACTTAATCGTGTAATCATAGACCAAAAATATCGTACCTCGTTTTAGAAAATAGTTACTCTTACATGTGTGTACCTATATTTGTAGAAAAATACACCTAAATCAGCCGATTCGTTTCAGAGCTACGATGCCACAGACAAATACACACACAGAGGCTTCCACGTCATAATTTTTTGTGTTAGTAATAAAAATAAAAAACGATAGAATTTCGGTATATATTTTATTACAAAAAAAAAATATTAAAAAAAAAACAGACAAATTTTCATTTTCATATCATCAGTCGAAGAATATAACATTTGGCAGTAACTGTCAAAAAACAAAGTAATCTAAAAAGGAATACTTGATACAAAGAATACATATGTACAGTAGATTATTATAGTGGTATAAAATAAAATATTATACTTGTTTAAATCTTTTTTTTTTCTTTCTGAAAAATATAAAAAAATAATTCAAGGCAAGACCATACAATGTAATGCCAACATTAAAAATACCAGTGCCTTATAACAAGTTACAATCTATTATGTGCGCGTACAGATCCACTAATACTATCTATTCTATTCATGTAGTACAATATGGAAGAATAATTGTTATCAAAAACAAAACAAAGGCACAAACATTTTTCATGTATTTCAAAGTTAGTAGACGAAAATACAATCATATAGATTTACTATAGTTATAAAAATAATTCATTTGTACAGAGTGATGGAAGCAAGGATTGTATTTTTTTTTTTATGACCAAGGCACTACAACTTGCTACTAGTTATTTACAATATCTTTCACTAGTAGTGTCACTGAAATAAAAAAAAGATTTCATGTGACATAATTATTTGAATCACTACACAGATAGGAAATAGTATAAAGTGGTATAAAATAAAACTTTGTTTAAAATTTTATTAATATTGAGATAAATTTACATCTACTCAGTCTGAAGAAAAATAAAGTTTAGACATTGTATTATATTCTACACACTAAGTAATGACTAGATAATATATAAAACAGTATTTTTTTTTTTTATAAAACGAAAATCTCACGCCTACATCTACGAACACTGAACTCACTTTAGGATGTGTTTTATAAATATATCACAATTTCTATATTATACTTGCACCAAACAATGGAAAAAAAAATCAACCGAGAAAGAATCTCACAAATTTAATAAATTTTAAAATTCCATTACATCTCCTAGTGATAAAAAATAATTATCTTACAATGAAAATTTATCAATTCCTTAGTATACTTGATTAATGGTCGATGATTAATTATAAAAATATCTGACTTTTGGCCAGAATACCGAAAATATTTTAAAAACTTCTAACCATAGCCCAACTATTCATTTAAAAAGGCCAGAGATACATAGATTCTTATCTCATTTTATCATTTAAAATATTAAACACGCTTATACTAAACTTTGTGCTGTCAATACTTAGTTGTATTAGAAAATTATGACCATATTAGGCCATACACTTTATTATCATACTAATTACATTGGTGTAAACCCAGTAATTTTACTTAATTTAGAATATTTTGGTATAGATTAGGAACCATGGAAACATAGTGAGATAAGGTGGTTTTACAATAAATACATTTACCATGTAATTAAACTACAACTGTCCCATTTGGCTGTATGTGAAATGTCACTGTCACTGTCACTCAAATATATATATAAACATTGAGATCTGTGGTGAAAAAAACTGTGAAATGCCGTAAATTACAGTGTTTAACAGATAATAATTAATGCTATTTAAATATAAAATTATACAATAACAACAGATAAACGTAACAAAAAATTTGACACTTCATAATAAAAGGCAATCCAGAATTGCGTAGAATAATAAAATATTAATGAAAATTTCAAACATTACATATTTTTTATCTAGAGCAAGTACAATATAATCTTATTGGCACTAACTATTTCAAGATCCACAAAAAAATGGAATAATGTCTCTTATAATGTATAAAAAAAAGTATTAGTAAAATATAGTGTCTATAATTCCAGTTATCCAGCTCTCGATATTTGACTAATTATATCATTTAATATTAAAATGGGAAAAAAATTATATTCTAAAAAAATAAATTTTAACCACCTCACTCAATACATTTTCAAACCTTAGACTAAGAAACTTATATAACATTATGGTTGTTGCAAACATTCCAATATCCTTTAACATAACTATTATGGTTTCTTACTTATTGTGTGTAAACAAACTTAGATGTGTCATATAGGCCCTAACTATATGAATTATAACTTATAAAAGTAGAAATTACTTTTATAAAAAAAAAAACATTCTCATGGTCAATTCAATGTGCGCTAATAAATGACTTGTATTACCTTCCCACAGGGTTTTATACTAAGTCTTTTAACTAGAATTATTTAATTTGCTCCTTTAAGTATTACTATAAGTATCTTAAAGACTACTGGGGGTGTAAATTAAGCGGATATGCCCAAATTGTTTGCTTACTTTAAACAGATACAAATGTTTTCTAACAAAGAAGCTAAGTGTGGTAACACTACACATGAAAAACATCTTTAATTATTGCTTATTTTTTTAAGCATTGCTTATGCATTTTATATGATGTTGAACGGTATGCATAATTGCTTATTGTTTTAATATTTTCATAGCAGCATAACATTTGCATGTATTTCCAATCTACTTATTGATGCAGTACAGCAATGATTGATGTAGTAAATTCATTGTGAACTTTAAGCGCATATATTAAAGATTCATTTAAATTCTGTCATAAATTTCTCTAGAGTATTATGGCGACATCCGGTATCATTATAGTACATGTTTCATTTACCTCTTGCGGTTGCGCTTTCTTTGAATCCAATGTGTCTAAATCAATTTTAACACCATTTTTATTTGCCATTTCTAGAACGTAGCGTTGCATCTTCAAATCACTGTAATTCATTAAATAGAGTTTAATTTAATTAAATCTCTATAGAAACATTATTCAATTAAGTTGCACTCCTAATAAATGTAGAGTTTGAATCTCTTTTAATCATCAAAAATAAAATTCTTTATAACGTTATTTAAGAATACTAAAATTAAATGTAATAAAATTTACAATTTTTCTTTTAAAATTTTTCTCTTTGAGATTGTAGATTTCTATTATATGTTTAAACTATAATCGGATATTTCAATTAAGAATAAATAGAAATATTTACCTTAATTTCATGCACAAACAGCAAAGACAACTCAGTAGAGCCATAGTTATAATAACCCCGACAGTTGTAATCACCATGTCCAGAAGACTATTGTCTTCCATTCTTTTAGTTGAATGCTGGAATAGAAATATATAAGTATTAGTAAATATCCCTATTTAATCAACCTAGATTTCACTTCAATTAACAATTAAACAACCCTAATTTTACCCAAACTTGTACATCTTCACGTACTAAATATAATTTTCAATACAATTATCAAAACAAAAAAAAGTATAACCTTTTTCAGCCAACTACACTTTACTTACTTTATTTCAAGCATTCACCTTGCTTAAAGTGGCATCGTTAGTTTCCTCACCAAAAGAACCATAATTTACACGTTATTTTTGGCAAACATTTTAATTTTAATAGAATATTTTCTTAAAACTTGAAATTCTGTTTAAGGGAATATGCCATATTGATCTCTTAGTGTCAAATGTCAATGTCATAAATAATGAATTCAGTATCCATATTGACCTCTTTTCACATATTCGCGTATATAATTTTCTTAATATTCTACATTTTTTTTTAATTTAAAAACTTTTGATAAGAAACTAAAAAAGTTTCTGATAGGAAAGGCTTTTCTATAATACTTTTTAATAAGAAAGCTTTTGTAATTTATAACACGTTAATTTTATTTCCATTGATTCAAATCTATAAAATGAAAAATTAATGACAAGTGTGGTGGTGATAATATATTATTTTATTCAGCACATTTTTAATGACACGACGCAATATAATTTTCTATCGGACATTACATTACTTAAATTCAAAAGAGCGAATGAACTCCTCTTACTATGATATAATTTTGCTACATTAGAAATGTTTTAGTGAAATCTTTTCTATGTTTTTCACTCAAGGCTGTCCAATTTAAAAAAAAAGTGTGAACGGTAAAAATGGAATATTATTTTTAAAATGGATTATGTTATCACTCAAACAGAAAAAGTAAAAATCGGAATAAGTTTAAAGATTTCTTGCCAACGATTCCGCTAGAACATAATGATTTTTTATAAATATTTTAACATTTAACCAATGTTAAAATAAACACTTGAATTTAAATTCTACTGGACAATTAATAAAATTTCCATTTACTTTTCAAAGAGAATATTGGAAACTTTCGCGAGTTTTATTCATTTAAATGAAACTAATATTTTTCGGATAAACTACATCTCGCCTGCCCGTGATCACGGTTGCTGAAAAGTAATCGAAACGTCGGGACTATGAGGCTTTAAAATAAAATAATAAAATCCGCGTAGTATATCCGAAAATATATTAGTTTCATTTAAAAGGATATTGGAAACTTGAGAATAATTTTAGGAATATTTCATATAATAATGTATTCATACATTTTGTTATTAAAACAAGTCTCTTAATTATATTTATAATATTATTGGCATAAATGCAATTATTGATTTTCAGGTTATATTGTAGAATATTATGTCACAGAAATGGTAGATAAAATTACAAAATTTATTCACAAATTGTAATTGTTAACAAAATATCAAAATATTTATATATAAAATATGGATACGTTGTTGAAATTTAAAAGATACCATTTTGTATTTAACGAAAACGCTTTTATTAAGACGAGAGGATAATGATGTGTTATAATTATGAAATGTCAAACAACATATATATCGGCATCAGCTACAACAATATTGCAACTTTCCTCGGCTGGCTTAGTAGGAGTTTTCTTTATAGTTCTCAAACGACACTCTCTCTTCAGCTTACTCGCTAGAGCTTCAACATCGTTTTGTAGACGTCTATCCCTGCAAGGCACGATAAAAATTCAACAGAAAAAACTAACAACTAGTTCATTAATAAATAAATTCATTAATATTACACAGAAACTCAAAATATCTTACATATAATTGTATTAACATTTCTATCAAGTAAGACTTTTTTTAAGCTATGGCTTCATTCGCACTGGATCCGTGAAATGGTTTGAAAATGTCAACGTTTTGTTTGCTGTTTTTTTATGCTATGGCTTCGTTCGCACAAAGTAAGGCTTTATACAAGATACTACCGATATCTCTGACACTTGACAAGTGACAGTTCAACGACGAAAATAACAAAACAAAGTTTTTATATAAAACAAATGGAAAGTACAAGGTTAATATATATGCTCTTAGTCAAAATACTGAGAAGCGAAACCATAGTTTAAAATTTAAAAAAGTAAAAACGGCCAGTGTTTAAATTAACGAAGCAATCCAACGACTAAACAGACAGGTTAAAAAGTAAAATCTTAATGTACATTTGTATGAATCTGATCAAATATATGACATTAAAAAAAATCCCTTCTTAACTGCTGTTAGTGCTAATTTAATACATACGTATAATTTATTCTGCAGCAGTATACACAGGCTGTGAATGCACACACACTAGCGCAAATTACGAATAATATAACAGATATCATCACGCCCTGAAACACTTTATTCACTTCTGTGTGTATCTTTTCTGAAACAAAATATACTCGTATATGAAAAGAGACGAGTTTAATCGAATAAACAAATTCAATTATTACCCTGAGTATTGTATCGTTCAGTGAGAGAGTTTAAAAGCTTTTTTACGTTTACAACACATTCGCCTAGAGTTTCGTTGTAAAAGAGTACACTGAAATAAAAATACCGTTAACAATACAATATTATCTGTAAAATACAGAATATTATTGAATTTTATTAGGACAGAAACTCACGCTGATGCACTGTCACATCCACAGACATTATTACAGCTATCTTTGCTAATGAGGCAATCACCAACCTCTGAACATCCCGGCTTAGTATTCTGAAGTATAATTGTTCATTATCATTTATTTTCATAAGAAAAAATAAAAATTATCTTATAATAATCCAGTAACAAATAAAATAATGATACTGGCAACATTGAAATATGTGTTTTCTCATTCATGTAATATAATAATAATAATATTGTTCTTACTTGGGTGTCAACAGAAGTTACACCTGCTGTTGAATGAATGAATGAATTATTTGAATGAAATTGAATAAATATTAAAAATTATATAAAAATGTTATAAATTAATTATTGATGATACTTACATGTAGTGACAAGAATACAAATGTAAATCAACATTAACATTGTTACGAATTTCTTGGATGTTGCAAAAAAATCTCACATTTATAATAAGGCAAGATAATTTTTTTATCGTTATAAATATGATTTCAAAGAAGAGTTACTGTATAAACCCATTATATCTCTAATTTGTTCGAATATACTTAAACAAATGAGAAAGATTCGTTGTTCTGTTTGGATGGCGACTAAAATAGAATGACCTCGCATAATATACATACCTTGTTAAACTACGAACGCGCAAAATGATAGTCATTGGTTGCCACTCTATCCCAGAATTCCTAAAGGATTTCTAATAAATGCGGTTTTGTATTTTTTTTTTTTTTTATGATATAATTAATTTTTTGTCTTTTTAAAGATTTATTTCTAAAATTTTATTCTTCACAGACTCAATATTTTCATATATTGGCTTTTACCTGTTTTTGTTAATACAATGTTCTATTTAAATTATCTCACGAAGAACCCTGTTAATTATACATACTTCAATTTCTGAATATTCAAATTTTAGCGCCATCATTATCTTAGCCAGCTTCTACTAACTTTAATGTTGCCACGTATCAAAACTAATATTGTATTCGCATATTAATATTTAAAAATACTTATATATTTATTTTCTTTTTCAAGATTAAAATAAAACTATAAAAAAATATATATGGATTTCATGATATAGACGATTGATACATATGTTGTCAAAATACCGTTTCATTATCTGTGTAACTTGTTAGTGTACAGACTGCAGATAGATGTTGAACATCAACAGCTATCAAAAAACCAGTTTATTTACTGATCACATTCAGTAGGAATTTACGTCGCGCGCGGTAACGGCTAAATGCCGCGAGACTAGCTACTACATCGTGGTTCTCATAAGAATTCATTGTTTGTGCATTTCCAACTTTATCAACTGGTTTAATATTAATTGTATTGCAATTAAATTTTTATTTGAAGGTGTTGGTTTTCATTTTTAATTTATACCATTATTTTATGTTTTATATTTACTAAGTGTTTTTGTTGAAGAATAAAATTGACGTTCGCAAAGGTGTGTCGTAGGTTCGAATTTCGAATAGTGAGTGAACATTGTGCATTGAGGTGAAAACGAATGAATTGTCCAATACATATAATGCTTCTGAATTTACTTAATTTACGCTGTTTACGGAGTGTAAATTAATTCTAACACAATTATTGCACACTCGAGTGATTTGCCTTTGATCAAGAGTTATGAAGTAAACGTGAGTAAAAGTAACATTTGAATAACTGTAATATAGCTTTAGATATAGAACATTGTATGGTTGAATAAGCATTTAATAATTCTCGATTTAAAACTTTCTTGTTCATCTTACAAAAAAATAATCATGCATTCCAATAAGATTCTTATAAAATGCTTTTTTTGCAAAATTATTTTAGATATGTTAAAAAGTAGAGTCTATTTGCACCTAATCATTACTTATTTCGATAGAAAAATATTAGTTTGCTATAAGTATCAACATAAAGATTAGTTTTCTGTATTCATAAAATCTATTAGATTTTTATATTTAGAAAATATTGTGTTTTTTCCCATAGCCATAAAAATGAGAAATCAATTGTTAATATATATAAAAAGGTTTTCTTATTGGGAAAATTTAGAGTGAGTACTTTTTCAGATGCACCAAAACAGATATCAACATATCCCCTGATGTCTAGAACATTCCCCGAGATTGGCTGATCATGCAGCCATGGCTAGCGGCAAGGCTCTGTATTCTATAGCTGTTGTAGTGATCGGATTTATATGCTTCGTTGTTGGAGCAGTCGCTGTCGGACTTCCCACTTGGGGGCACTTTTACAGCTGTGAGTCCGTTAATAATATTATTATCATAAAATTATTATATACATTCAACTTTTTTATGTAAATATGTGTCCTTGAATACATTTCATGATCTTTTATTGCTATAAAAATGTCATAAAACCTTACTTTAAACAAGTCGATGAAGTTATTAAGAGAGTGTAACAGGTAATTATTTGTTTAGCTTGAATAACATGGGAATAATAGAATATTATC
Organism: Danaus plexippus; assembly: GCF_018135715.1. Classification (NCBI taxonomy): domain Eukaryota; kingdom Metazoa; phylum Arthropoda; class Insecta; order Lepidoptera; family Nymphalidae; genus Danaus; species Danaus plexippus. The sequence continues at coordinate 3,182,183 of NC_083554.1, forward strand.
AATTGTAAAAATTCTCATAATGATATCACGGAAATGCAATTGCATAATCATACATTAGAAATATAATGAATTAATTTAATTATGTTCACTCATTATTAATTATATGTGATTAGTGGCATGTGATAAATTGTTATGATGTCAATTAAAACAGTGTTAGTAATGAGTGAATTAACCATTCATTTTATGAGAGGATTACGTTTATATGACTAATAAATATAATTTAAATTATTTTTCAAAATAATAGTAAGTAACAAAATTTTCTTAAACATATAAATTAATAGAGTAGGTATAAAATATTTTATTACTATTTTTATTTATTTATAGGTACATATGTATTTTTATTAAATATATCTATGTAGACACTGCTTTATTGAAAGGCTCATATATATGATTTTCGTTAGGAATTAACCAAAAAATATTATTTTTTGTTTATTTACGTATTTTCATACTTAAAAATTTACGGTTCCAGTTCCATATCATAGTTTCTCTATTACCAACAAAATCATGAACTATTTAATTAATGATATAAAAATATATAGTTTGTATAGCCGTAATCAGAACTATGCTTTTTCATCTCGACAAAAAACTATTGTAACAAAAAACCGGACTCGCGAACGGAAGTGGCGCCCAAAAACTAGGTCGAAGTGGAGACGATGCTGTTATTTCACCTTTCTAAAGCCCTAAGTTTAAAGATAAGGTTAGAAGTAATTTAATTGCATACCTTATTGAGCTCTTCGTCTATGGTATTGGCGGTAATAAATATGCCTTATAAATACAGTTATTTTTATGTTATAATTAACTATTATATTGTATTTATTATAATTATAAAGGTATAAACACATAATATGATACAAAATAGAGCAAATCATTAAATTATTCTCTAAGGTGTCGTACATGGGCTTAAATTTTATATATTTAAAATGTATATGCACGTTTAATATTAAAAATCGTTTGTTTAAAGCTGATAGAATAATAAATGTTTAATACTAATATCCAAGGAAGATGATAAGAATAATAAGAGGATAAAGAAAGAATCAAGAAAGGAGGAATGCAATGCGATCGTTGCTTTTTGATTCTCTTTAGAATAAAAAAAAAAATCGAGAATCGTATCGAATCAAACTGAAATAAAACATAAAAATAACCAAATTTCTCTACTAAGCAATAAAGACAGATAAATTATTATAGCACTTTTTTGGCAATATTTTATCTGTGTTCTCGCATTCTTGTAACTCTGGTTGCATTTTTAAATGTGGCCCGCCCGCCAAACGGGTCAATGACCCCACAGCTTTGTCACAAAACTTGTAGATGTTAGCTTATGGGTACTTAACATATAAATATTAGCATTTTATATTACGAAACTATCAACAGATAAATCGTTCCATTGTATATTTTTAATCGATTTTACGTATTAATACATAATCGATTTTTAAATTGTATGTACGTTCTAAACGGTTATAAAGGTATGCGTATACGTGTGGGCGTAGTTATAGTATTTAGCATGTATAAATTCTTTAACATTGTAATAACGTCTTTGGTATTACAACAACGTTTATTTCAAGTTCTCCATTTTACATCCATAGACACATTAAAAAACATATGTATAAGGAATGTACATACAATATATGTATAACTATATTTGTGGTTGTCTTGTCTTTTAACTTTATTAATCTATGTTTTAACATAGTTTATTTGAAAATATATATTTTTTTCAAAAATGATCTGGCTGTTATACATTGAACGATTAGTTTTTTTTTTTAATTTTGACATTTTAAATAATTTAATTATCTGTTGCCAAAAAAACTTACTAGTGTTAGTATGTTCATTATTTGTCCAAACAGCCATAGTCAGACAAACATTAGTTATAGTCTATATATACAACAATTTGCTGGTAAATTATATACATGGTGAAATTTTATAAACATGTTATCTAGCATTTCGTTTTATTGAAACGCTTTGGAACTCCCAGGAAAATTTTACAACCGCAATATTCAAACATAGGACATTCAATAGTGAACCGTATGACTCACAAAACCTTAACCCCATTCTCATTTGTCGTAAATTTTCATATTTTTGTTAGACATTCACCATAACAATCCTATATTTTTGTATAAATTCTGTACTATATTATTAAAAATATGTATAAACATATGTATATATATTTTATTCCCAACATTAACGTCCCCGTTAACTTATTAATACTATAAACGAAAATGTTTTCTATAAAAAATTTATAATTTATTAGCGACAAATGTATCCTTTATAATTTATATGAAAATATTATTTATTTTTCCTCCTATCAAGTATATAATTTTTGAACGGAATTTTAACGAAGAAAATTATTATTAGCGGCGAGATACGAATGAACATTAGGAAAGCAAAATTATTTATTACATACAAAAATGAAACTAAATATATTTTAAGAAGCTATTAAGTTTATAAAATCACCTATAACTCTTTTTATATAATAATAGTAAATAAAATACATTAATCTCGTACAATTTTCGTTTAACATTGTTATAGCAACGGTATAACTGTTCTGTGTAATGCTTGCCAGTGCACGTATTATGCTATTGTCAGAGTTTTTAAACTGACAATGACCTCAAAGCAAATACGGCCCACGTCTTTTTTTTTGTACGTTCAAATCCAGAGATTACTGTGACCCTTACTCAATGATTTGACAATCAATGAGTTATTTTGTCAAATATATATATCATTTAAATATTTTTCAAACAAATGCATATTAATTATAATATTGTATTACATATTATAATTTTATAATAACATCTATTTAGAACTGAGGAGTATAAAATAAACAGCAAACTGAGCTTTACTAACATTCAATAGTTAATATAAATAAAATTATTTTTTTTACGTTATACTACGTGTTTTATTATTTAAACGAAACGTCGGGAGTATGTAATTTTTTTTTAATAAGAAAATACGCGTGGTATTATCTAAAAAATATTAGTTTCACTTAAATGAATACTCGCGAAAGTCTTACATCTCAAGTGTTAATATATTTCAAATAATAAAAAAATATTTTCAGGACTTTGTCTGTGCCTTTGTCCTATTATTTATTTTGTGCTCTAAACTTTTTTTTTATGACTGTTATAAACTACATTAAAATCCTACTTATCTTGCTATGATTAACAAGTCAATACAGACGATTCCTTATCTATTGTTGATATAAAAACATAAGAACAAATTGATTTTTAATCAAAAATTTTTCTTATAAAAAAAGAAACAAACAAAACAAACCTCTCACTTCGTAGAAAATTCTTTTGTTCGACAGTAACATTCGTCTGCAAAATTATCACGAAAACGTCTTCTGAATTATGTCAATACGTAAATCGCATTTTAAATGTTTATAAGGAAAATAAAAATACTTTATTCTTATTATATAGAATATATAGATACATAGATAGTATAGATATAGATAGATGATTGTAGTATTTGGTTATAACTAGTAACTATTGGCATATTATCATTACTTTATTTGGCATATATTAAAGGTAGTTTTGTCCCAATACTTTATAATGAATTTTTAAAACACTTCAGTCACAACAATGATTTTATAGCTTTAAGTAACTAATTGACATCAATGCATGGTGACCTAGTTAGTTTTACATAAAAAATATGTACACTGGCGCATCCAATTAGTACTTACTAATTAAAATGTCGCAAATTACAACAGCAATAATATTTCTTTATGAATATCAGTTTCAGTACTTATTGTAATTAAAAAAATAATGGCGTATAAGTCTATTATTTTTTAATAATAGTCCAATATTCAGCCTGATCTTACACAGGTCTATATATCGTGAAAGCTTCGTTACATGGTGTATAAAGGCATCTTATTTGATCTGATTTGCTATTATAGAATTCGTCTCAAACACAGCACCTGTAACGAATCTCTTCAGTAAGCTTTATCGTTTTCTACTTGTTTCTTGCATTTTTAATCTAGGCTATCTAACCAGGTCGTATCGTTGACTTATCGCTTACTTTATGACTTATTGTTCTGCAACTATTTGTGACACGTTAGGCTTTAAAATATTTACAAAACACTCTGAGCAACTGTCCCGTTGTTATGAAACAGTTGTTCAACTGAAGGCTTTTGTTATGGATATGAATTAACGCTTTCTTTGAAATCTATTTTCTGAGGTAACACAATATATTGGTAACTAAATGGACCGCGTGGTTTGTTTCCCACGGGAATTGTGTCTTATAAAATAGGGAATGATGTTTGTTTGAAAAAATTCAAGATATTTATTTGAATTACTTATTTAAACGTAAATACGTGGCGAACGATAATTTTTCGCATATAAAGATATTCAGATAAATCAATTATTTTTGTCAACCAAAGACGTTATCTATAAAAATATGTGCTTCTATATAACATCTGTAAAAACAATATCATCTTTATTTTGGCCACCGGCATCCTGTTATTTTGTATCGATGTATCCGTTCCTTAGTTTCCGAGGTAAACAGTAACATACATATTGAATATGATTCATTGAGCAATATTTCATTTTAAAATTCAAATGTCTCGTTACTTTGTGATTTATCTGAGTGTCCATTTGATAATTTATACATTATATTTTATTTAAACATGATAGAAACGACTAAGCCATCGCTAATAATTTATCGAATAATTCTTCTATAGTAGTTTTAACTGAAATCAATTTACTTACCACGTTTTAACGTATTGAAAAAGAAAAACAATACAGTGTATTCAATTGATTCTTCTAAATTCTAGGGAAGTGAAATTTAATCAGAAAGCTAACCTATATATATATATATGTTATAACTTACCTTAATATGTAATACGTAAATTAATGCTATTGGTAGCAGAATATCATGCAATATTACCTATTTCTTCTCAACGTAAAATTGCTTGCGAATATATGGCTCATAACTGAAGTTCTCACCGTGTAATTCGACATACTCATTAAAACAAAAATTTTTCTTCAACAAGGTTATTATTTATAGATTCATAAACTTTAGCTATTACCAATATTTAAGATACTTTTTATCTGGTTAACATTGACTTCTACATTTTGAGGATAATAATTAGAATCATCGAGTGGTATACATAACTTATATTTTCGGAGTTGGTAAGCCATGACTTTAGAAGATTTTTGTGCCGTGATGTAGGAATATTATATGGGTCGCCTAATACAAGGTCGGATAATTGACTTTACTCGTGAGTCATAATGAGGTGCAAACGTGACACTCGTTCTTCATACAAGTCAACTAATTAGCTGCGTCGACGGACAATATGCATTGTAGTCCTTATATACACGATATTATATGTCATTTTTGAAAAATATTTATTTGTATCTTTAGGTGTACAGATTAAGGTTGCCAGAGGTTAAGTTCAAATGTAGGTACATTAAAATGAACTTAAAATATATATAGTTTCAAAAGTAACTAGTTCAATGGACTTCTGTTAATCACGTATGACTTGACAGTCGTTAACAGCTCATAATATTTTAATTACTTTTTAATTGAAAATACATGTGCATATTACTTTTCTAATGTAGGAAAGTTACAGCCAGCTGACATCATTGTCTTAATACGTATTGACTTAAAATAAAGAATTATTTATGGTAGATTGAGGAAAATATTTTTTAACCTTGACTTCACAATTTATAACGTAAAAATATATATTAAATTTTATAATATATAAGAATAAATGCTGCTATTTAATGTTAAAGCAACAGTAAAATCTTGGATTAAAAAATAGATATGTCAGCTGTTAATTTATAAGAAAGCCAGATTAGTTTCATTTGTTTTAAAGACATCAAAGACTTATAAATATTTTATAAATAATTGAAATGAAATTTCAATGTCCAGCTAAACCCCATTACCCAATTACCGAGCGTACAATTTGCATTGCATTGTGAATCGAATTAGTATGCTCTTGGTAAATCGTGATAGACACATGACCTTAACGATACAACGTCGTCTTGCTTATACAGTAAGACGGAATGAATCTTAGTTAAATAGAAATACTCTTATAGGATAATTTAAAACAAATAGCCCTTAACGCATTATATGACCCAATTCGTTCTAAACGTATCAGAAAAGCAACATCTTCGATTCTATTTCTACTGAAGCGTTTATATTTTCGTGACTACCTTCAATTTCCAAGATTGTGAGTTTCGCAATTTAAGTCCCTAAAACTTCTTAACGTTCCCTTATTCCGTGACTTGATAGTTTGGGAACGTGCTTCGATATTGGTTTCATCAATTTTATCCAATGCTTTTAATAGAAATTTTATTTTATTTAATACCCACTATAAAAAATTAGAGAGTTGCTTCTGTTTCGAATGGATTTAACACGTATTGTTAACGAATTCTTTACAGAAGTTTTGTTTGGTCACTTTTAATTTTATACTTACAGAATAAAATATAGTTATGGATATAGGAGACTAATAAATGTATTATTGTTGCAGTAGAGAACCCGAACTTCGATCAAGGTTATTTCGGACCATGGCGAGTGTGCAAGCGTCTGCTTTACTACAGGGAGAAGTGCGGCATCGATGTATCCAAGTTCAGACCCTCCCGTGAGTCGTGAACAACGTTTTCTCTTACTTTATTTATTGGCACGATTCTGATATATTTATCACGTTGCTATTTATTATAGTTTTTTTTTTTTAAAGTCGTGCTCAAAACTACATTCTAACAGAATACCGTTTTAAAATATCACTAAGATTAATTTAATTCGATGTTTTGATATCAAAGTTAAATTTATACTTTATTTTGTATATAAAATAATTATTGCTTTAGTATTTTCATTAATAAAATGATATTTATCGTCGAATGATTGACTCTTGTATAAAAGTTAAGTTCGTTACCTAAATGGTAAAGTCTTTTTAACAAGTAAAATATTTGACGGACAGTTATTTTAACCGTTCTCGTCCAACATCGTAGGAATTCTTATTATACTATCGTCTGAAAATACGTCATTATTTCTTATAGATCTACTCTTAACAAACGACATTTGAAACACAAAAAAAAGGTAGGCCGTTCGCGTGGTATATACCCATTTTCATTTGCGTTTTTCGCATCGTCTTAGATACAAAGTTATTGATAAAACATTTAAAACCAATTTTGTTCTCTAATAAAATTTAAACATAAAAGTCCTCTATTGTAATCAATTCGTTCACTAATGACAAAGATATGCAAGGAAGTAAAACTAACTATGTCTCCTTCCTATTGATTATTCCATAGCATCGGCCTCCGATGTTGCCATGGATTGTTAGCGACAGCATTTTATTGATTGTTTTATATAAACAAAATACATATACATATATAAATACAATTCTTATTTAAAATATACCCAGTATAACCAGTTTTAAGACATGGTCTAGCTATAGATAATCGTTTTACGTAAAATCGTAATAAATTAAGGAATAATTAGTTTGATGTCATGTTCATAACATGTCAACGAACAAGCCTTAAAATTCTCGGTAGCGTGACTCGCAGGTCATTTTAGTTATCACCTTATATATATAACTGACAAATTTCAACATTACTATGACACCATCGTAGTTTTTTTTTAAAAGTTAAGGGGTAGTTATTTTAATTTTTATCTTGTGTCCAGATGCTATTTGTATTTTATATCTGAAGTCAAGGCATGAAGTAATTTATGGAGAATGGGAAATACTTTTTGTACTAAATAAAATTGACTATTAACAATATTTTAATCTTATGAAACCTAAATGAACTGAAAATTTTTATTCCTTTTTCGATTTTTTTTTATAATATATCTATATTAAAAAAAAATCTAAAATCAATTAAAAAGTATAGCTCTTTACACCTTAAAAATAATCTTATTTCAATGATGTAAAAAAAGATAAAATAAAAACTTCTTGAATATCCCGTTGAAGGATACAAATTATAATTTTTTGAGCATATTTTATTAATGGCTACTTTAACCGTTACAACAGCGTATTAAAACTAAAGCGGCCAACATCTTTATGAGAAAGGTGATAGGAGGTTAGAATTTACTTAATAAACTCAAAGCTCATTGTCTCACAAACGTGGGATGTTTGTAATAGATACATCAAAAACACGCTTACTTCTAATCTTATATAAATATAATTTATTTATTTATAAAACATATAATATTAATGTTAATGCCTTATGACTTATACTTTATAAAAGAAATAATTCGAGCACCGCAAGAATATAATCCGCTAAATAGATATTAACCAAAATTATTATATAATAATATATAAATTATATTTAATTCGTCATGTGACGTTTTATATTACATTAAAGTCTGCGAAGGAACCGAAACGATGGGATTATGTAGTTATGAAATAAAAGAACGCTTAGTATCCGAAAAACTTGGCTTCATTACAATGCCTGCACGCCACTATATAGCTATCATTATTTATATCTCTATTAATATTCTATTTGTCGTATTTCTGTAATGCTTGGCTATGCAGATAGAATAGAAATGCATCAATGAGATTCCATCTCTAGATATCTAGATGATCACTACTGATTACCAAGAACCGGTCCATCGTCCCATCGGGAATCTCTCGGACAGACAGAAAGTTAGACACACTCTACTTGCCATAACAAAGTTATTACTTTGCCTTAACAAGGTCCGGCCTTGGTGTACTTTATGCCAAATTTCAGTTACACACTCACTCTGTGATGAGCTAACGTGTTTAAATGACCTAAAATAATTTATGTTAAAAATAAGCCGTGATTTTGGTTTACATTATAACATTAGTGCATATATTTTTATGTTTAATAGTAAGGTAATGATTACGTCGCTTGTATATTATAAAGTATTCATTGTCCAAGTCACACGCGCTACTTTTACAATACATGTGCCACTTAGAAAAGAAATTACACTGATGCAGATATTTCGCACATTATTATAATAGCCTTGTTTTTTTTTTTGTTCAAAACTAAGTTATTTTAAAATTTTAATTAAGTTTCGTGATGAATCTCCCAAAATAAAAATATTATAATTCGTAATATATACTCTATGGTTTAATAAGTTTGTGTATCTCTGATAATATGCTATTACGGTTTGTCCAATTAATCTTAAATAAAGATGGTTTGGTCGACGTTTCTCTCATGTAGGCTTTGTTTTCTTCACGCAGCTTCCTAAACACATTTTTTACATTATCCTCAATACATTGAAGATATATTATTAAATTAAAATAGAAATAAAATTATTTGTTTTTGTATATAGCAAAAAAAATGACGTTACAAGTTCGTTGTGTTTGGTTTTGTATAATTAGTCCATTGATTTAAATCTATGCATATCTTTAATATATATTATCTATTTAAAAATCATAAAAAATAATGCTTTATTAATTACACGATGTTAGTTGGTACTTTTTGTCGTGAACCATTAATGTCATATCTGTCCTCATAAGGTGCAATATGATCTGACGTGTTTAATAGAAGCACTACGAGGCTTCCGTCCTTTGATAAAAAAAACATGTTACATTCATATCCTCTATAAATGTATTATAAATGAGTAAAATGTGAAATTTCTTCGTATAATAATATTACTTTAGCTTTTAATGTACTCTATTAATATTTTTTTTATATATATAAATGATATTGCATACAGAATTTTTCATACACGCAATAACACTACAAAACAGTTGTCACTTAATGACGATGCTCATTATTTCTTGATTAATCTTCAAAAGAATTTCCAATTATTAATATTGGCTGTTATTTTCTATAGCAAAAATTTCTCCCCATACCTTTTCCCATGCAATTCTAAACGCATTCGTTGTGGGTGTTTAAACAATGACATTGTGCTCAACATCGCCTTGTGTAATGCTTGCATTGTTTCAAACATCCTGCTAATGTATACTAGCGAATCGATGAAACATAACCTTATAATATTCACTGACACGAAACTAATATTATCTGACGGATTCACTCGTTAAAGAGCACTCGAAAATTGTTTGCCATACTCTTCTTTATCAATATATGTGGACAAAGTTAATAAATGTAAAAGAAGAGACATAGATGTATATGTACGTACTAAAACGATCAAAAAGTCACTTCGCTATGATATTAAATTATAAGCAAATAAATTAGTGTCGTCTAAAAATGTATCAAATTAATAGTTTTAAAATTTGGATTTGAATTAAATCATTTATAATTTTAAAACGGAGCGATACACATTAAAGCGAGCATTGGTCACAAGTGTATAATTATCATATCCTAAGCCTAAAATGACAACATTAAAATTCAATTTTGCGCGACGCTATTGTTTCCAACATATATGGGAAGTGCAGGCTGAAAGCCAACAGGTGTCCATCCATTAGGGATTCGTTACGTGCACCGTTACTCGTATGGAACAATCATTCATATTTGACAAATGCCTTATATAATACTTAGAAGCCGCAAAAACTAACTAAACTACCGAGTTAGTTATAGTCTAAAGAATTCAACTAAAACAGGTTACACCCATGCAAATCATTCTCTAGATTTTTCTGTATAATTATTCAATATAATTTATAAGCCAATTAATTATATTGTATAATGATTTTATTAAGTTAACACGAAAGAATAATAAAATTATGAGTCATTGTGCAAATGAAACGTGCAAAAATTTCATCCTGTCATCAAACAAAATGTATAGGGCTTCTATGACTGTACTGTATATTGAAGAGATATGACTACATATATATAACACATACATTTACATACTATATAAATTTAAACACAGAAATTCTATTGAAGTATAGAAAGTTAAGAATATTTTCGATCGACAGTGTTAAATTTTAAAAACTAGAAACGAATGACACATAGGAAATACGTATGAAATAATAGCAGGAAAATTCCCAACCGAACATAAAATTAAATCTTTATTGTTGACGTTGAATTGTATGTCACTGCGTTTCTACACACGACAAAGATATACCGACTGGCAAATATGCACAGTTTTAGAGGAATAAAAAGGCTTATAACGAAAGCATCACATACCTTTTTTTACATATATGTTTGAATGTCACTAGTAACATAAAACAGTCCAAACTATACAATTATTTGTAGTTACACAAATGGAATATTTAATTTACTCATTAAATTCACTAACATTGAAACGTTTAAAATTCTTATCACCTCTCGTTACGGTATTTAAATGTCCACAATATTATGGCATTCCCATGTCACCTAGCTAGAGCATAACAGACCGATTCACTGAGCTATTAATTAAGCACATCATATGTTTTTTTATATTGTAATAATCAGCGAATATTTGTATTAGAATTCAAATAATATTATCTAAGTATTCGATTTTAATGAACTTAAAATTTTCTGATCCATATTTGTTTTTCGCGACTCAATAATATCGAAGTTATAGTTTTCAGAGTATAGTTAACGAAGCAAACTTAGCTTTTGCAATAACTATGAGTTAACGTTGAAAAATTACGTAATAATATATGGTAACTAAACTATTGATCATTGTGTGAACAATGGTTGAACTGTGTTAGATATTCAGTAGGTTTTAAATATGTTATACTCAAGGTGAGGAAAACTGGCGTCGAGATTGTGAAATACAGGTGTGGCTTAAACACAAAATATTTTGAATTTTTTTACGTGTCCGCATTAGCACGATTCTAATAGTAACTTTTTTTATTTTTTACCTAATTCAACTTATTGTTACATGACATTGATAATACGCGGTTGTATTCTCGCATCCCGTGCAGACGGACATTAAAACAATTACTTTTCTACTTGCATTTTTTCAATGCCACTCCATTGTTTTCTGTTTTTATAACAACACAATCACCACGCATAATTTAATATTGAAATTGTTTAGTCATTTTACTATTTGACTCTTCTCATTATTGTGATTGGTTCACAATGACATTTATAGTAATCGGGATAGATACAGAGTATTTTAAACAAATTTTCATCGTAAGTAACTGTTATAGACAACGATCACTAATCAAGTAACATATGAATATAAGTTAAATATTAAATCAATCGTCTGAAATTCTTGTAAAGTCGGTCAAGTGCCCAGTTGAGTGACCTTACACCAAATAAAATGTTGGCTAACAAATCAAAAATAAAGACAACTCATGCTTATATAACATCTTACGTCAGACCCACTATGAGCTAGGTGTTACTAGAGAATACTACAAACGTTTTGTACGGCCGTTTGTTTGAATGTGATTAGTGAGACAATATTATTTATAAAGATTTATTTTTAGAAAGCTTAGACATGACGGTTGATTTATTTAACAGTGGGGCACGCTTTCCAAATATATTTACATTTTGTGCAATAATTTATTAAAATAATATATATATAATGAGAATTAAACTAAGTTATTTGCATAAAATATGTAAAAAAAAATTAATACTTCGTTATCTCAGGTTCATTTGTAATAAATTAAAATTCCCTACTTGTCTACTGTATTATAAGGTTTAATAATGAAGCGTTTTGTTCATAAATTGACCCGTTTTCTGGTTACACAGTCCCCTTAGTCGAAATTAATTATGTTTGCTTGCTAATCTACAAGTTGTTCGAGCGGCAATTTAAGCTAATATTTTTAATTTAAAATTGAGTATGTCCACGTTTCTGAACATTACGCGTTTTACTAGTTTTCCATAACAAAGTGAATACTGTATTTAATTACACTGTTTTTCATACATAAATATTCAAGGTAAAAATTTGATTCCGAACTGTTATTTGAGTTCAAGACTGCTTACTTTCGTAAATAATATTAGCATTATTTATATGATTTAAACATAAAATTGTAGCTCCTTGAGATGGTCTTGTTATGCATGTTTGCAAGATAAAAAAATCTCTTGGAAATTAGTACACTCGTGATAAAAATATACCTTACTCGGCGTATTAAAGTTAAGATTTGCCTTTTGATTATATCCAGACATTCTTGGGTTTATTGACATCAGACTGAAAAAATCTTAGTATAAGCGGTATATTTTTCTTTCCAACCGTAGTTGGACTTAAATTCTTGATATTTTTTAACTGATTTTAGTTTTTTGGTCGCATTACGTTGATACTCGGATTGAAACATTATCTTGAGATAAAAAGATATTACTTAGACTAAATGCGAGAGTCAAGAGAAAACTTTGAGTCCAATTATTACGAGGCTTTTACTTTCATTACTTATCTTAAATATATTGATTATATTTAGACGTAGAAATGACATATTGGCGACACTTTCTTTATAAAAAAGTACTACTTACTGTGTAATGCACATTATTTCTGATTCTGTGTCCATACATCCGACGATTTCGTGGTTTTAGAGTTCATTTTTCAAAAGTACATTTAAAACCAATGCACGTAATGAATGCGTAATCCCAGGATGCGGTACAATGTGTGAGATAGTCGGAGGAAAGTTGTGACTCAGGTTAGTAGTTTCTTATTTCACGTCAAACGACATCCTGTGATAAGTTGTAATTATGTATTATAGCTATAATTTTATGTCAGTTCGTATAAGTTATGTTAGGTTAGCTTGAGTTAGGTTAGACTGAATGATTTTGTTTTTGTGTATATCTATGAATTTTTCTGACGCAATAATTTTTAAATACAAAGGTGACGGACTCACATAATTGTTGTGATAATAAAAAAAAAAATAAGGTTAGTGAAGATTAAAAAAAACAAAGGTTGGCTCTGAAGCATGAAACCTATTTACTCTGCTTGTTCAACTGTACGATACTTCTTATTGGTTCAGAAATTTGTAAAAAAACTTAATTCAAGCTCATACTGTGAGTAAATTTCATTTAAAGTATATGATATAGTGGAACTGGTAGCATTTAAGATTTACGTTCACAGTGGCGGTCTATATAGCGGGGGTTGTGGCTGCGGTTGGTGTGTCAATTTTAGGAGTCTTCTGCATACTATCAGTGCTGCAACTGGCTATGATATCCTCGAAGGAGAAGGTCGGTTTCAAGTACACACACCTGGTGATGATAAAACTGGCTCTGGCGCTACTAGCAAGTAAGTGGAACCAAATGTTTACAACTCATGTTATTGCGAAAGTACTCGATAATGTTTGACACTGTTTTACGCGAAAACTATTTAAAAAGTTCTTATGAAAATTTCCTGTAATGTAGTTTAGGTCGGTGATAGGTATGGGCTAAAAACTTTGGTAAAAATATATGTAGTCCATATTAACCCGTCATAATAGTTGTATTTTGTATTGGATCCCTTGATAGATGGCGCTGACGATATGTTATCATACATATCCCAAGCGACTATTACTTCGTCTAGGCTTAGTTTCAAAAACTAGTAAAACAATAGCTCAGATATAAATACTTGATACTCTGTATATAGCAGACTAGAAGTATAATTCCGTCAAAAAATTATACATTTCATTTTATAAGAATTTTAATTTAATATCTTTGTTAATATATCCCTTAATAATGATAATGGTTTCATTCATCAAAAATCTTAGGTTTTCAAACTAAGTCTTGCATTATGTTGTCTCGTTAAGTTAAGTTTGTTTGTCAAGCTAAAGACGACTATATATATACAGTGGGTTACATCACTTTCAGCTTAGCCTTTAAGGCTCTTAACAAAAAATACTTTATTTTGAATTTGTTATAGCTCTTAAATTGATAAGCAATATATATATATATTAATATATGTGTATTCAACTTTCAGCCTTACTGTCCATAGCAGCGGCTGGTCTGTTTGCTGTCCAGGGCGATGACAGAGGTTTCTATCTAGTTAGAGGGGAGGCGTTCTATGTTCAGGTGAGCTAACATTCCTTAAGTTATTCCTTAGACAACACATATACATATATATATGTATGTATGTGTGTATGTGTGTGTATGTGTGTGTATGAAGAATAATACACTATAATCAAGCGAAAACAAAATCCACTTTAATGTATTGTATTTATAAATTTCAGATAGTATGTATTGTTATAAACTCAGCATTGTTCATAATGTCCGTCTACGACGCGCTGTTCTCGCGACGGGAAGGTGGTGACCCCACCACCACCGAGGAGGCCGGTGGTACCACCATCAATAACCCGGGATTTAAGGAGGGGAGAGGTAAAATTATTCCTATAAAAAATATATAATACTATGTCACAATAACAATAATATGATATTTTTTTAAACGTAAATATATATGTATATAAAAACCATGAAAATACTATGAATTAAAGATTTGAATAATACTGAGCCATAATAAAGCCACATTACTGAGTAGATTTTTTGCATACTAGTATTAAAGCGACTCTGCCATCTTGTTTATATCATCACACAATATATTCTAATGTTCCAGGCATATCGATGACAGATGCTTCCGGCAAGCCATACAGCACCAATGGCCATGGGAGTGTGGCTTCCATGAACACCACAGCCACAACACTCACAGGCTTATCAGATAGCACCATCACAAGGTCTCCGTTGAGATCATCGTTGAAGAAACCCAAACCCAAAGACGGTATGGGAATACAGAATCCCGGTTACTCGGGACATTCACCACCCTTGAACAGGAATGGAAGTCAGAAGAAAGTCCGCATACAGACACATAGCACTGAAGTTTAAATGATTAATGAATTTAAATGAATTAATATTGAATGTTGTATGAATGAATGACATTAATTAATAAGCGGAAATGTTAAACTGTTTACATTTAAGTTACATGTAACTGTTTTACATTTAGTATTTCATTCGTTTAAGTTATATAATTTTTATTAAGACACTTGATGTCTCTCAATGTTGATATTGTCTATTAGCTAATTTGAATATAAAAAAAATTATGAACAATCTTTGATCTTGTGTTTTAGTACAAATAATTTATATGTTTGGTTGTCAAAGCGCAAAAACTACAACGTTATGCACAATGCAGAGGTATGTTAATTTGTTTTTATTACCTAATAATTAATTTTACATACAAAATTCTCTAAAAACGCTTTCAGGCGTATCCTTTATGGTTATTGAATGAAAAACTAATAAGTACATTTAAATGTAATTAAGACAGTTAAATGTATTATTATTACACAAATTTATTGCTTTATCTGTGACACAAAGAATGTTCTTATATCCAAGTTCACTTAAATGACAAGTGGTTTGAAAATGAACATAAAGTAAAAAAAATTACTTAATTGAATGTCTAGGTCTATTTTTTTTTAAAGACTATTTAAAGGTATGAGTAATGTATTAAAAAAAATACATATATACATATATATATATGTGATTTTCCATCCAGGAGATGTCTGTGTATTTTGTTTTATTATTGAGCTACACACATGTATATAAGCGCACAGTGTTAGGAAATAAAAATATTTCTACATTTTATTTTTATTTTTTTTTATTATATAATTTTTGTTCTAAATAAAATATATTGTAGACGTGTTAAAGCTTGTGTAAATAACGCTGCGTTGTTTGTTATAAATTTCATTTACAAGCGAGCGATTTTAATGACGATTTTATTTACGAAAATTACAATATTAATTGACAAGAATAAAAAAAGTTTTTAGCTGTGTAGTCATGTTATTTATAATGTTGTGAATATAACTTTTGTGTGTATAGGTTGAATGTAAATATATTTTGATGTAATCTTAACCCACCATACATTTCGACAATCACTCGTTAATATTAATTTAATTTTATATATCATTTACCTGATATCCAATGTGCCTCTTCGTTTTTCTTATAAAAATTTTAGCCCAAGATCTTTTTATTTCATATAATATTATATATATTATTTACTTGAACTGTTTGTGTATTTATTAAAATATTATTTCTTATATACATCCAAGTATATGACATTTTATATTATAATATTATATACTATAGTATTTTAAGTATGCAACATCCGTCCAAATTCTGGTCCTTATTAAGTTTTTAACCATAGATCATAACTATAAGTGTAATAGAATAAACATTTTATTATTGTTAGAGTTTCTTGTTTGCAAAGCGAACTATTTGTATTAGGAATTGTTTTGATTGTAACATTGTTTATATGATGCCATTAAATGTATTAGAAATTAAATTTTAATTTTTTTTTTTACATATCTACTAACAGTCTGAATGAACGTATATATTATCAAGTATTACAAATTCAAATTATTGCAATTTTTTTTTTCTTAATAAAATTAAAATGTTTAATATAAAAATGATTTGTATAATTTTTGATTTTAGACGGACCGCAATAAATACGCTTGTTATGTTTTTTTTTTTTTTTAAATCCGTATTCGGTACTTGAATTATTTTTATGACCTCTGTACTGTTATCCGTCCGATGTGAACCATTCAAATGTTAAAATTGTATTTAGATTCCGAATAAAAGATTTTTTTTATTAGATGTTTTATTATTAATCAATGCTATCCTTTACTCGTGAAAATAAATCTTCAACTTATATATAACATTGACATAAACTGTGTTCTCGATTGGAAAAGTAAACATTATTTGTGGATATTCTAGAAAATTTTGTAAATTCTAAATGCGTACCAGAAGGCGTATTTAATTAAATAATTAAATCACTCTGTATGATGACGTCACTATTTTATTGAGTCTACCCTGATTCTCGATTATGTTCTCTATTATCTCCGGATTACGTAACATCCAATTTTTGGTGAACGTAATATCACTATACGCGCTTCCTAATTTATGTTCATTATTCTGAAGAATTTGATTGTTTTATCGTATTTGATGGCATCTGAGTTGTCTAGACTACCAGAAACACTCTTAATCATGATCCTATTCCATCAATGAGTCCTCTCTTAAAACGGTTCGGCTGAAAAGTATTTAACTTATTAGAAATTCTATTGAGCTTGTCACAAAGGTGGTCAATATGAGGGCAGTAAAGGGATAAAATTTTATTATTTATGTTGGATTTAGTATCTAACAACTGGGATTTGACTAATAAGATTTGGGTAGTTATGTTATCCAGGTTGCTGTAACTAAGAAAGGAATGATAGTGAGAAATTATTTTCGTCGGTCCTTGTTTAAATGGTCCGAGTCCGTCGTTTAAGGAATCATTTTTTACATCTTGTCTTCGAGTCACTTGGGTCAGTAATGTCAAAAGTAGTATTCTGTAACAAGGTCGGGTGTTTAGAACTGCGTTCAAGTCGTGATTTAGCAATTAGACCGCGTTTCTTTTTTGTATAGATGTGTATAGGGTGGTCAGCGAGAACTGTGTCCTACGTGAAGCGCGGAGCAAGTTTTTGTCTGCTTGCTAAAGGGTTGCTGATTTAAACTTGTTGGTCAGGGTTATACTCCTTTTCAGGTTCTCTGTCTTTATTGCTATTTTGAGTCGGTTCAGTCCTGTGTTGAAAAGAGGTTTCATTAATTATGTCCTAAATCTGAATCATACGATTTTTATGTTCTACGCCGTACTGTTGTAGTAAGTGTTCAGTAAGGCCCATTGATATAGGGTCGCGGGGGTCAAAATGGCCTGTGATTAAGTCTAAAGGTCTGCATTTTGTGAAACTATGTATTGAGCTATTATAAGCAAGGACTGATTATGGCATGGAAAATATAGTAAATATGAGTGGTACGTCGACTCCGGCGCAAGTGCACATATGACGGCAATAGAAGATTGGATGAACATTGCAAATTACTCGCCAAGTTTTGTCAAGTATTACCGTTGCGAATAATACAGTTGTGCCAGTTTTGTGTTCACTAAACGTACAGATAACGACGAATTGTAACTTTGAAATCACAGTTAAAGATGTGCTATGTATGTCAAATTTAACCACTAAACTATTATCAGTGAGTGAACTAATCCATTGGAAAAAATATATGAAAGTCACATGACTTTCACATATTTTTTGAAAAATAAAGATGAAGTATTCAATAAATTTAAAGAGTTTAAAATGATGGTTGAAAATCAACAGAATAAGAAAATAATGATTCTACGTACAGATAACGGTGGTGAATTTTGTAATAAAGAAACGAAGAATTTTATACTAAAAATGGTATCACTCACCAGAAAACCGTTGCTTACACGCCAGAACAAAATGGTGTTTGTGAAAGAGCAAATAGAACGATTGTTGAGAAATAAAGATGCATATTGTTTGATGCAAAGCTTGGAAAACAGTTCTGGGAAGAAGCAGCAAACATTGCTGTATATCTTAAAAAACGATCTACAACTATAAGCCTTGAAATTATGACACCATATGAAGCATAGTACAAAAAGAAACCAGATGTAAGTCACATACGTTTGTTTGGAAGCCCAGTAATGGCTCACATATCCAAAAAAAGAAGATTGAAATGGGATAAAAAAAGCTGAGCAGTACCTTCTTGTGGGGTACGCAAACCATGTCAAAGGATATCGTGTTTGTGTTCCAAAGAAAAATAAAATGACCATTAAGAGAGACATTATAGTGATGGAAAGAAAACAGGGTATTAAACAAACAGAACAGAAGGCTATTTGGATTCAGAATGAAGAGCAAAACTTGATTCAAAGAAAGGAAGCTGAAACAACACATGATGTGATAGAATCTAGCATAGAGAGCAGAGATTCAGTGGGGGGTAATACCATGATGAATGAATATCCGGCTAGTAAAAGTTCTGATTCATCGGCTTATATGGATCCAAATAAGACTACAGTGAACACTTCAGTTGACTCAGTTACACTTTTTACAGATATTTCATCAAGTGAGGTACATGCTGTACGAGATAGTGAAGTAGTTGATAATTCGTTTTGGTTACACAAACATGTGTACTTCAAATAATTAATTTGCCAGGAGCCGAGGAAATAGACTTTTCTGAAGCGCTGTGTGGACCTGAAGCTGAACAATAGAAGCTGGCCATGCGTGAAGAGTTACAGGCATTTGAGTGCAATGAGGCATGGGAACTCATTGGTGTACTAAGTGATAGTTCAATAGTAAAGTGCAAGTGGATTTTGAATGAAAAGTTTGACGTTAACAGTAAAGTTAGATATCGTGCTAGACTGGTGGCCAAAGACTTTTTTCTTCACAACGAAGTGGTATTGACTATGAGGATACTTTTTCTCCTGTTATAAAACATTCTACCTTAAGAATGCTATTAGGTTTTAAAATAAGTTGTCATGAACAATGTTTATTTACAAAATTGTCTACTAATATGTTACGTAGGCGCT
Source organism: Danaus plexippus (assembly GCF_018135715.1). Lineage (NCBI taxonomy): Eukaryota > Metazoa > Arthropoda > Insecta > Lepidoptera > Nymphalidae > Danaus > Danaus plexippus. The sequence goes on from NC_083554.1 coordinate 3,202,235, forward strand.
ATATATTATAAAATAAATGAACATCGTTGTATGGATAAAATATCATATAAAGAGTGACGCCGCTGACTCTGCAGAACGAACACCAAGCCGTGTGAACCAGAAGATTCCTGATACCAAACAAACAAAGGAATGGTTATGCTATCCTAACATCGGGGCAATCATGTAGTCTTAGGTGTGGGTTATAAGTTTTAATATGTAATTTTTATTATACCACCGCAGGATTCTTAGCGCTCTTAAGGCTCCTCTTCTTCTTCTTCTTTTCCTTCTCCTTGGCCGGCTTCTTCGTTTTTAGCCCCGCTTGGAGTGGGGCTACCGGCGGGCCAATCTTCTTTTTGGCCTTCTTCTTTACCACCTCCGTCCATGTCTTGTCCATGGATGGAGGCGGCGGGGGCAGAGGTCTCGCCGTCTTCTCCGGTTCTTTGGTGGCGCCGTTCTTCTTCCTGCTGGTCACCACTCTGCCTACCGGCTCAGCCCCAGCAGCCGACGCAGGCGCTGGTGGTGGCCTCTTGTCCGCCGCTAGGGGCGGCCTCAGGCGATTCTCGGGGAGCAGCCGGTCTGCGATCCCTTGGAGCTTCGCGTCCATCATGGCACCTTGGTTCCTCATGAGGGACCCGCGAAGCTCCTCCTCACTCTTCCCGTCTCGTGCTGGTCTCGGGGCAGTGGCCAGCCGGTCCATGTCCGCCCGCAAGCGGGCCTGCCCCTCCCTTAACAGCCCCAGTTCCTTCTCCAGCAGCGAGCTCTTCTTCTTCTCCTCTTCGAGCCGGGCTCAGATAATTTCATTCTCCTCGCCGCTGGTCCGCTGCAGGAGAACCTCTTTCGCCTCCCCCAGAAGTGCCGCCGACGTCTTTAACGCCCTGACCCATCCGCCCTTCAAGTTCTTCGACTTGAGGGCTACGTCGACTATGACGCTCAGGGCCCTCTCCATTTCCTTCGCCAGGCACGAGGCCGGCATCGTCTTGACTGAAGACAAGGCCACCACGACCCGACGCGTCGACCTCGCCACCGTCTCCTCCTCCGAGTTCGACTCGCCTTCCTCCACTGCTCGTCCTCTCTTTACAGCGGTGGCGGAGGAGGACTTCACACTGCCGCTGGACGAACTCCCTCCCGACTGCCTTCTGGTCGGTCTCCTCCATCTCCATCTCGCTTCCGCTCGTTGTACGCGGGCTTCTTCGCGTTACTCCTCCCACTCCAGGTTTGGACGCTAGTGGCTGGCGCGCCACTGGTCAGGTTGGGTTGCACCTATATTAATCTCCGCCAAGATTTATATGCAAAAACTTTGGAAGTCTGGTTTGAGTTGGGATGACGTCTTAACCCTAGTGCTTCGAAGGGAGTGGCTTCAATTTAGGGAAAATTTACGTGAAATACAAAATATCGTCAAACCTCGCTGGTTGTCAATGAAGTCAGGTGATTCTATTGGTATAATAATATAAAGTAAATATACAGATAATATATATATATCATTAAAATAAAATGGTAGGACGTCTAAAATAATAGCCAACCCTCTCCCTCACTCTCCCGAACCATCAAAAATTTTACCTCACCCCCCCTCACCCTAACTCCTAAAACCCTTGTCCCAGCACCCTCGTGTTTGGGTTCATCGTAAAGGGCACAACGTGCTCTAACGATTGGGCCCAACAGAATTCCTTTCCCCCCATAAAATTTTTCCTCACCCTCCCTTACCCTAACTCCTAAACCCCTTGTCCCAGTACCCTCGTGTTTGAGTTCATCTGAAAGGGCATGAACTGCTCTAACGATTGGGCCCAACACAATTCCTCTCCCCCCACTATAAAATTCCTACCCCCGTAACTCCCAAAACCCCTTTTCCTAGCCCCGACAAGTTTGGGCTCTTTTTAAAGAAGAAGAGAGGACGAGCAAAATAAAAGCCAGCAAAGCTAATTCCTTTACTTTAGGACTCTGCAAATTATAAATATAATAGAATAACTTAGAATTTAAGACCTGTGGGCTGCGACCCATTGTACCTGAAATTAAAATAAACAATCTAAATTTAAATAATCATAAATTGACACCTGGGAGACTCTTTACATCTCCCAGAAATTAGAATTACTGACACTGACAATTATATTTTTACAAATAGTAATTAATTTTACTACACGACTTTGACATAAAAATAAGTAGGATAAGAACACACACACCACAGAGATACAAACAATACACTTACATATACACAAACACATTTATACACACGACTAGATGCATCCCTCTACGATGTTTGCCAAACACTCTCCCCCCGCAAAGAAGATCACCCCTATGGAGAAAATCATAAAGGCAGTGAAACCTCCCGTCAAACAGGGACAACTAAAGGAGATAGCCAAAAGGTGGAACCGAGGGCGCCTCCGCCGAGGGTGCAAGAATATACCACCCCGGCAGAGGAGGCTGAAGTATACTACGAGGCCGCAAAATCCCACCTGGCTATCTCCCGAAACTTAAAGACGGAGATTAAAGAGGGAGTAACGAAGGCGATAGAGGGGCTATACCAAATAGTTCTTAACTTAAATATCGAGTTAGAGGAGCTATTAAGTCGGGCCGAAGAGGAGATCGACTAGGGAAGGGACGATAGGGCCCTATACATCCCCCGTCCCCACGTAGCCCTCAGGCATCCATGAATGGAGCGAATAAAGAGCTCATCAAAAAGATGGAAGTACATATGATACTAGTGCAAGAAAACAACAACAAAATGGAGGACCTGAAGGAAGTAATCCAAGGACACAGGAAAGCAATGGAGGGGACCACATACGCGGGAGTTGCGGCAGGTCATTAAAGAGGGAAATCCCCGGAGAGAACCACGCTGCACTCGGTGGTGGTCACCTCCAGTAAGGTCCATGAAACAGGGAAAGAGGTCCTCAACAAGACACGAGAAGTGATAAAGGCCAAGGAAGGAGGTGTAAGAATAGAAAGGGTAAGGAAAGCCAAAGACGGAAAGATTATAATTGGTTGCAAGACTAAAAAGGACATAAAAGAAGTCGAACAAAGGATCAGTAAAGCTGGTGGAAAACTGATAGTAATGAAATGAAAAATAAAGACCCTTTGGTGATACTTAAGCACGTAGTCTCAATGCAATCTGATGAGGAGGTCCTGAGGGCTATGAAGAACCAAAACCAGGAGATCTTCCAAGGATTAAGTGAGGAGGAAAGTAACCTGGAAGTAAAATACCGGAAAAAAACCAGAAACCCTCATGTGAACCATATCGTATTAAGAGCCTCCCCGACGCTGTGGAAACGACTGGTGAAGAAAGGAAAGATACACATAGACATACAGAGGATATGTGTATTGGACCAATCTCCACTGGTCCAATGTTCCCAGCGCCTCGGGTACGGGCATACTAAGAGATTATGCACTGAGAAGGACGAAATATCCAGCCATTGTGCAGAGTACCACAAGAAGGACTGTCCAAAGTGGACTGAGGGAGCGGCATCAGCATGCCCGAACTGCCAAGCTGAAAAACTGGGGGGAAGCAATCACAACGCTTTTGACCCAATTTGTCCAGTGAGGCAGAAGTGGGACGCGCTGGCCAGAGCCGAACCACATACTGCTATGGGCGTCCAAACGGAACAACAGTGGGATCTACTCAACGGTAGCACGTCGTCAAAATTCCAGACCGATAACGGAAACAGACTGCCAAACAGTGTGGTTGAAGCAACAAACTTCGGTCACAACCCCATTATCGTCACCCTAAGGAAAGAAGGATTAGAAGATCAGTCAAAAGCTAGGACAAAACAGATCAAAATCAAGACCGCAAATTGGCGACCTTTTATTGAAAAGGTCACCCAATTTAAAATAGCGAACCTAACCCAAAACGATGGATGGATGACTATAAAGCAGGGAACAGTGCGATTGTAGCCGAGGTTTGGAGGAGGTGCTCAAAACAAGGTGTAGTCCCAACCAGCAATAACTTGATGAGCAAGGAATTGAAGGAGTAAAAGAAAAACCACTCACCAAAGAAGCACCAACTCCACTAGGCGGCAGGCTGTAGGAAGACACGGAGGTATTTAATATTATTTCTGCACTATATTATTCTTGGGTTCTATACAAATCGGTTGAGACCAAAAAGGGATTGGAACCGAGAAAACTCATAAATGTAGCAGAGTTTAGGACAGAGCTTGCTGATGTACTATGTACTTATGGTGCCGTGAGCCAACCCACTAGAGGACGTCCAAGCAACAGTAGTATCGATGCCGCAGGACCTCAAGCAAAAAGAAAAAAAGGATGCCAAGTTTTACCGGCTGTTGACGTTCGCCGTGATAATCTTGGTCACAACCAAGTAAAAACTGAAAGTCGCATGAGATGCATGAGGCCTGAATGTAAGCTGCAAAGTTTTATGAAATGCACAAAATGCAATGTATTTCTTTGTTTTGAGAAAGAAAACGACTGCTTCAATCTCCTTCATACCAACTAAAGGATTGTTATGTTTATTTTGCAAATTGTACCAAAAATGAATCATTAATATTTTTCAATAATAACCATATAAGATATGACATTTTTTTTCCGATTTCCACTCATTTTAAATATTATAATTCTATTTTTGAAATAAAATTCATTAATTCATGCATTTAAGGGTTACTATTGATTTTGTAAATACTTAAACTTCGTAAACGAAATAACACGTAAGGTAATATTATTTACATATTTATTCTTTATAATATTATTATTTCTTTCACCAGTAAATTTTGCTGTAATTTATTATTCCAATTTTAGGTTATCTTGTGAAAAAGTGGATAAATTACGAGAAATAAATTTGTCTGCTTGCTGCTTTTATTTTGCATTAAAGGACTGTTAAGGATTCTTTTTTCGGTGGCTTTGCATGCAGGTGAGTGAATTACTAAATCCTAAACGTTTATTGTACTGCAATGCATGCTGTCCGAGTAACGGAAGGATTACATAGGTTTGGGAATGAGCGATATTAATCGATATTTACGAACTCTTATTATTATCAAAAAAAATTTTTTGTAATTTTTTTCTCAGTACATAGTGTTGTAATTAATGTATTCAACGCATTTTAAATTATGATAGTTAAGTAGGTATAACGAAGAAGCATATAATAATTTGATTATTGTTTTTTTTTTTAATTTAAGGTATTATCAAATGCCACCAAAGAGTCAATACTGGAAATATTTTGAAAAAATAAATGATTCTACCGCCAAATGTCGTTTCTGTGGGACATTTTTAAAAACTGCTGGTAAAGCTACCAATTTGAAATGTTTGTAGCGTATTCACTTACTTACTTGTATTACCGACATATTAATCCTTGATATGGAATATTTTAATTTTAATTGTTAAATGACGTTAATATTTATAATCTATAATATAAAAATAAGTCGAGTTTTCCTTCCTGACGCTATAACTCCAGAACGCACAAACAGATTTCCACGGTTTTGCATTTGTTGAAAAGGTCTCGGGCTCCGTGAGGTTTATAGCAAAGAAAATTCAGGAAAATTTCAATAGAAAAGCGGGAAAATAGGGAAAATTTTAGTATAGCTATCATTTTTTTAATACAGCGCCATCTCTGATACATAGCATGTACTACAAACCAATATTTTAAGTAGATGGCGCCGGTGCGTGACACATTGTTTGACAGCTACTTATTGTTTTCTTCTCAGTTAATTTCATGTGACAAACCGGTGTGAAATTGTGAAAAAAAAGTAAAAAAAATAAGTTATTCGTTTCTTAACATTTTAATTGGAAACCATCAAATCAATCACGTGTATTGTGTACATTTTTATTCAATTTCAACAGCAGGTATTTGTCTTTAAGGTGGTAAGTTGAACTGTGTAAATTATGTGGATCGTGCATTTGAGGTTAAATTCACCACTCTGCCCATAGTTAAAAATGCCTAGAGGACGACGTGCGAACATCGGCCGCCGCACAAGACATGCAAGTCAGCAACAAGTGTATTCACAGAACTTAAGCGAAGAAAGACAAAATATAATAAGAGAAAATGCCCGATTGAGACAACGCGTGAGCACACGAAGATCATTGGCATCATACAATCGCTTGGCATTCCAATATGATCCCACTGCGAACTACAGTGATGATGAAAATTTAAATATTGGACCAATGACGACTGTACGCCAATATTGCAATGCGTTAAAGTTCAAAAGAGAAACGGCTGGATTGTGCTGCGCAAGTGGAAAAATCAAACTGGATCCATTATTTACACCACCACAGCCACTGAAACCATTGTTCGATGGAAGTGATCCCGATTCCAGCCATTTTCTTCAACACATCCTTGAATACAATAACTGCTTTCGCATGACTTCCTTTGGAGCTAATATCATTCGAGAAGGCGGCTTCATGCCGACTTGCAAGGTAAAAGATACAACACACACGATCAAAAGTTACACCATATTCTTTAACAAATGATTGTTTGCAATTACAGATACAAGGACAAATATATCATTTGCATGGTTCAATGGCGCCAACACCAGATGAACCGCATCAATTTCTGCAAATATATTTCATTTCGTCGATGGTGGATCAGCTGAATGTGCGGTGCAATATACAGGGAACACAACAGTTAAAGAGACGAATTATTGAACAGTTGCAAGCATTTTTTCACGCTAATAACGCTGTGGTTAATATGTTCAAAACAGCATTGGAACGAATGCCATCGGATACGCACAAATTTGTCATAAGAGCGGATTGTACCCCAACAGGTGAACATGTGCGAAGATTCAATGCACCCACCGTTAATGGTGTTGCTGCAATTATTGTTGGCGATCCAACTAAATCGCGAGACATTGTCGTTCAGCGAAGAAGCAATATCATGCATCGTGTAAACGAGACACATCGTTTGTACGATGCGTTACAGTATCCAATTATTTATTGGCAAGGGCAAGACGGATACGACATCACGTTGAAGATGGTCGATCCAATTACAAGTACAATATTCACACACTAATTATTGCTTTTATTGGTTTCCATTAACAATTCATTTAAATTTGCATTTTCAGGCGTATCAACGAATAAAAATCTAAGCGCAATGAATTACTATGCGTATCGTATGATGATTCGTACACATGAGGAGAATGTCATTCTGAAGTGCAGTCGGCTATTCCAGCAATTCGCTGTCGACATGTATGTCAAAGTCGAGACAGAACGTTTAGCGTTCATCCGATTCAATCAGGCAAAGCTACGATCTGAGGACTATATACACTTGCGTGATGCTATTCATTCGGATGGTGATGTTCAGAGTATTGGACGTCTTACGATTCTCCCATCATCTTATATCGGAAGCCCACGCCACATGCATGAATACGCTCAAGACGTTATGACATACTTGCGAAATTATGGAACTCCCGATTTATTTATTACGTTCACATGCAATCCGAAGTGGACGGAAATTGAACGTGAGTTGGAACCGGGCCAAAAACCGCAAGATCGCCATGACATAATAGCCAGAGTATTTCAGCAAAAACTCAAGGTTATGATGGATGTGCTTACTAAGTATTGAGTTTTTGGTGACACACGTTGTTATATGTACTCGGTGGAATGGCAGAAGCGTGGACTACCGCATGCTCATATCCTAATTTGGTTGCTGAACAAATTACATTCAAATGAAGTGGATGACATCATATCAGCTGAAATTCCTGATCCAGTCACTGATCCCCATCTACACGACATTGTGACGACACAGATGGTGCATGGACCGTGCAGTGCATTAAATCCATTATCGCCTTGCATGACTGATGGAAAGTGCACAAAACGATATCCGCGACCGTTAGTTGCTGAAACAGTTACAGGGAACGATGGATATCCAGTTTATCGTCGGCGTTCAAAAGAAGATAATGGTCGAACTATCAAAGTTAAAGTTCCAGATCAAGAGATTGAGATCGGAAATGAATTCATTGTACCATATTTGCCCGCTACTATCACGAATTTTCGAAACACATGTAAACGTTGAGAGTTGTCATTCGGCCAAATCAATCAAATATTTGTGCAAGTACGTCACAAAAGGCAGCGACATGGCTGTGTTTAGTATTGCGTCAGAAAATGCGAATGACGAAATCAGCAACTTCCAAATGGGCAGATACGTCAGTACTAATGAAGCACTGTGGCGATTATTTTCATTTCTAATTCATGAAAGATATCCCACAGTTGTACATTTAGCGGTGCATTTGGAAAATGGCCAAAGAGTTTATTTCACTGAGGCTAATGCAGCACAACGAGCTGAGAGACCACCATCGACAACATTGACTAGATTTTTTGCAATGTGTGAAGCAGATCCATTCGCAGCGACGCTGATGTACGTTGAAATTACCAAGTATTACACTTGGAATCAATCAACAAAGAAATTCCAACGTCGCAAACAAGGAACCCCAGTTCCAGATTGGCCACAGGTGTTTTCCACTGATGCACTAGGTCGCATGTATACTGTTCATCCTGGAAATGATGAATGTTTTTATTTGCGACTGCTGTTGGTAAATGTACGTGGACCAAAATCATTTGCGCATTTGAAAACTGTGAATGGCCACCAATGCCAAACATATCGAGAAGCATGTCAACTATTGGGTTTGCTAGAGAACGATTCACATTGGGATTTAACACTTGCGGATTCAGTTGTTTCATCAAATGCGTACCAAATACGAACGCTGTTCGCAATTATCATCACCACATGTTTTCCTTCACAACCAATTCAGTTATGGAACAAATACAAAGACGACATATGTGAAGATATCTTACATCGCTTGCGCATTCAAACGAATAATCCTGACATGCAAATAACCGATGAAATCTACAATGAAGGATTGATTCTGATTGAGGATCAATGCTTGACTATTGGAAACAAGCTACTGATTGAAGTAGGAATGATTGCACCAAATCGATCGATACACGATGCATTCAACCAAGAATTAAATCGAGAGCTGCAATACAATGTTGATACATTGCAGGAATTCGTTCAAAATAATGTGCCGTTGCTGAATGAACAGCAAAAACCAGTATACGAAACATTAATGCAAGCGGTGGACAATAATACTGGTGGTCTATTCTTCCTGGAAGCATCTGGAGGAACAGGGAAAACATTTGTCATTTCATTGATTTTGGCCACTATTCGATCAACAGGTGACATAGCTTTGGCGTTAGCATCATCTGGAATTGCGGCGACTCTTCTAGATGGCGGTGGTACTGCACATTCTGCGCTTAAGTTGCCACTCAATTTAAACACAATTGAGACTCCTATGTACAATATTTCCCGATCCAGTGCAATGGGAAAATTGTTGACGCAATGCAAGCTCATTGTCTGGGATGAGTGCACAATGGCACATAAGAAATCACTTGAAGCACTTAACTTCACACTGAAGGATATTCGGCGAAATAACAACATTTTTGGCGGCTTGATGATATTGTTGGCAGGCGATTTCAGGCAGACGTTGCCAGTAATTCCCCGTGGAACGCCTGCAGATGAATTGAATGCTTGCCTGAAGGCATCACCTTTATGGAATAACGTAAAAACATTATCGCTAACCACTAATATGAGAGTTCAACTTCAAAATGATCAAAGTGCTGCACAATTTTCAAAACATTTGTTAGCTGTTGGAAATGGAAAAGTCCCAGTTGATGCGACATCTGGATTAATTACTCTTACCAACGACTTTTGCCGATTTGTAGACTCTCAACTAGCTCTTATTGAAAATGTTTTCCCAAACATTGGTGAGAATTATCAGAATTATGCTTGGTTAAGTCAACTAGCAATTCTTGCCGCAAAGAATAATGATGTACACGCACTGAATTTCACCATTCAATCAAAAATCGATGGCGATTTGGTGACATACAAATCCGTTGATTCCATAATGTATATAATCCCGATGATGTAGTACATTATCCAACGGAGTTTTTGAACTCTCTGGAGTTACCAGGATTTCCACCACATAACTTGCAACTCAAAGTTGGTACAGTTATTATGATATTGCGTAATTTGAATCCACCACGACTTTGCAACGGTACTCGACTTGCGGTAAAAAGACTTATGCCGAATTTGATTGAGGCAACCATTATTAACGGAAAGTACACAGGTGAAAATGTATGTATTCCTCGAATACCAATGATTCCGACTGATCTTCCGTTTGACTTCAAACGATTGCAATTTGCAGTTCTCCTTGCGTTCGCAATGACAATTAACAAGTCGCAAGGCCAATCGCTTAGTGTTTGCGGGATAAATTTAGAAAATCATTGTTTTTCACATGGGCAGTTATACGTTGCGTGTTCACGAGTTGGGAAACCATCCGCTTTGTTTGTGTTAAAGTCGGACCAAAAAAAACAAAAAAAGTGGTTTACCAAAGAGCACTTCAATGAAACGGATAATTTGCGGACACGTATAACGCTTCGATTCAGTATTTACTTTGGATTCACTATCATTTACTTAGAGAAGTTCAACTAAATAACACTTAATTTTTTTAATCGAAATGAATTCATTACTGTTGTGAAATGAAATAAAATTTTTCCTTTTCAAATATAAAACAAAAAAAATTTTTTTCTTCATCTTTTAATCACCAAACGAAATGTTACATAAAACGAAGCCATCTGGTGGCGAAACGGAGTTCGCCGGGTTTGCTAGTAACTTCTAAATGTATTAAATTATGACTACTTAACTTATATCGATTTAAAGGAAATGTTTTACCGATTTATTTTTGTAAAGTGATAGTTTTTTTACGTAGGGTATTATTTTATTTTTTTGAGTATGGTATGTTTTTTAAAACGGAACTCGATCGGTCACTCGCTGTTGGATACCGATCGAGACGGTTGTGCTTGAAAGTATAAAATCATTTTAAAGTATCAAGGTGTTTTCTTGTAATCGACTCATCAGGTTATAGCCTACCAAGTGCTAGTCAAAGCGTTATTAGAATAATAAACTCCGAAATACGGCTCCTGAGCGTGATCGAAAGAAGTGTATATTACACTTGTTTATTAAGTAATTTATTTATTTATTTATTAATTTATCTATTTATTTATTTACATGAACCAAGAATAAGTTCGACACAATGAATATTAAAACATTTATATATTCAAATATTATTTTAATATGGCATATTGTGCATTGGAAACACACTGCCGACGCGTCTATTTAGTATTATATAGTAAAACTTCAATGCTCTCGCTTTGACCGCTGAGCGGCCAAAGGTCAGAGCGAACCGGCCTGTCGCTCGTTGACCGGTAGCGATTATTAGTAACTATGCAATTCATGTTGATATTTTAAATCGTTTTCGCTGATTATATTTTATGTTACTCCATTCTTCCTATTCTCCTTCATTGTATAGTTTATCTGAACTTTTAGTTCTGTCATATTAACCGTGTTGCTGTTGTTTTTACTGTGTTAATAAAAACTAAATCTTGGAATAAAACTCTCATTACCATAACTGGTAACCCCGTGTTTGGACATAAAAAGTGTGAAGATGAGTGACAGCAGTGATTCAGCAAAAACAGTCAGTTCCCAACCGGATGCCAAAATCACCACGCGGCATACTCGAAAAGTTCGCGTTTCCACGGACTGTCAGGACAATACTTTGCGAAAAATAAAAATTAACGGGGAACACCCCGTTTTCTCCTGAAGATCCGGAATTGTGGTTCGATTTGTTGGAAGGTCAGTTCGAAAGTGATAACATTATGGACGACCATATTAAATTCAAAAACGTCACGAACAACCTAGATTTCCAATATGCAAAGTCAGTAAAGGATATCATAGTCAATCCTCCGGCGAAAAACAGGTATGAAAAAATTAAGATCGAGTTAATCAAGCGACAGGCTGCTTCACACTAAAAAGGGGAAACAATTACTCACTCATGAAGAGCTTGGCGAGAGGAAGCCATCACAGTTCCTTCGCCACTTTAAAGATTTGGCTGGACCTTCTGTGCATGACTATTTCTTGAAATCTATATGGACCAACCGCCTCCCACATAACATTCAGACGGTGCTAGCTTCGCAGCCCACACATTTTTTGGATCAGCTTGCGGACCTAGCAGACCGTATTCAAGAAATGACGTCACCATGCACTGTCACCTTTGCATTCAGTGGATTTGAGTCTCAGCAAGTTAACGAGATCGCGGAGCTGAAAAGGATGGTGCAGCACCTCACCCTGAAACTAGAAGAGCATACTCGAGGGGAGCCTGCTGTTCCACCCAACGCTCAAGACCGCGTGAATGTCACCGTCGGTCTTCTCCTTCTCGGCAGCGAAATCGTTCTTGTTCAACTTACCAGAAGTATCCAATTTGCTGGTACCACGCCAAGTTTGGACCTCAAGCGCTCAAATGTATCAAACCCTGCGACTATAATTCATCTCGGGCGGAAAACACTACGGACAGTCGCTAATGGCGACTGACGGCTGTCCTCCTTCATCTGGTCGCCTCTTCGTCACCGACCGCATCACGAACATGGAGTTTCTGGTTGACACCGGCAGCGATTTATGCGTCTACCCTCATGCTGCACTGCGGGAGCGCCGTTCAAAGACCAACTTCGAGGGGAGCCTGCTGTTCCACCCAACGCTCAAGACCGCGTGAATGTCACCATCGGATTTTACAGAGTGTCCCTAAAAAAATACTGGGAATGTTAATTTTACTTATTATTTTTGTGTTTTCTAAGTGTCTCAGGAAGAGTGGGATTTAAATTTAATGTCATTTTCTAATAATAAAAAAACTTATAAATATAATAGACAGATTTATTTGTATCCAAAAAAATATTTATCGTACATCGATACGATATAAAAATTGTTGACGGTTTCCGAAAGACAGGCATCTTCCCGTAATACAAGCATTTTTGGTGAGGATGAATTTTCCTCATCATTTGTAACTGACCGTCCTGGATTAGAAAATAGCGAGCCGGGAAATGATTATCCAGAGCAACCTGTAATGTCCAGCACTGAATCTAATCCCACTCCTTCTGCCTATACAAGCCAAACTGAACCCGAACTAAGCAATAAAGAAAATGAGTCGGTCAACCTAATACAAGTATGTTACCCAGAAATTGTAAGACCAAAATAAAACCACAAAAAGGTTAAGAAGACAAAGAAGAACATGGATAAGAAAAAGGGTGTCTGTAAAAAAATACCCCAGTCAAGTGATGAAAGTGACAATGGTGATTATTCCTGTCTGATTTGTTGTGAAGACTATGCTGAAAGTTTACCAGGAGAAACTTGGATCCAGTGTCAAGCTTGCAGGGAATGGGCTCATACAAAATGTGTTCCAGGTGCTGGTCTTACTTTTGTTTGTGTCAACTACAATAGCGACAACGTCGATTAAGTTGCTAAGATCTTATTAATATATATTTTTAAATATTCAAGTATAATTTTAAATAGAAAGACTGAATTTAATCCTAAAGTCAGTTTTAAGATTCCTTGATGTTTTGTTTATTCTATTTTCAGTTAAGTACGTAAAGAATATTACATTAAGTTTTGTTGGTCTGTCACTAAGACAATTACCATTAAGTTCCAAAATTAATTATATTTTTTAAGATATAAGCTAAGTGTATGAGTAATAATATAAAAAAATAAGCCTGATTTTAAACAGAAATACTCAATCTAATGGTGAAGTTATTCCTAAGACACGTTATTGTTTTGTTGATTCTACTTTTGGTTAATTATTCAAAGAAAATTACTATAAGTTTTGTTTTCTTTGTCACTAAAAGACTTTAAATAAAGAACTGATTGTTAAACATTTATTTTATTTCATCACTAGTCAACATTGAACCTATGGTTTCATTATACTTTCTTAGTGCTCAACTTGCCCCATACCTTTGCTCAACTTACTCCACCTATGACTGATTAAGCGTACTTGACTTTAAAACAGGTGTAGCTCTTAAATTTTACTTATTACAAAAATAATACTATTGACACTTTTGTTAAGCGATAAACAACAAATACATCAAGCCGCATAACATTTTATTGAGACTTATCATTGAGGAGCTACATCCATTTAATTAAAAATTTGCTCAACTAGCCCCGCCCTACCCAAGTAGAACAGGAGAAATAAACGAAAGGTAGATAAGATCTGCGATGAAAGAAGTTTTAGATAAGACTTTATTTATTAGAAAGTCAGCCCAATAATACAGCGTCAAACTAACGATTCTTCAAAGTCGTTTAACAAACTTTCATAAAAAGGCTGCAGCTGAAATATAAGGTAACTGTATCCCATCTCACATTTTTAGCTCCAAGTTCACGTCGAATCAGGTGTTCACTACAAAAATTGAAAAAAAAAAAGTTGAATAAATACGTCGCAAAATGTTCCAAGATGCTTTATGTGTTAATTATTGTACAAGTAAGGAAACTAGCTTACGAATATGTGATAGTGAATCAGCTGCGCTATCAACCTAGCTGAGATCAAAATAAAATAGCAGGAAAGAATGAATCTTAGACGAAACTCAAATCTAAGTTTGAGGAAACCAGAAAATACTAGTGCAGCACTATCTTATTTATGGATTCAAAAACACAGCAGTAAATAATTTCTACGAAAACTTAGAGAAGGTATTAACTAAAATATACACTCACTGCAAATCGGATCTAGAATTTTGACGAGTCAGAGATATTCAAGGTGTTCAGTATAAGTACACCCAACGTACTAGCTGAAAGCAAACTAAAAACAAATTGGTCAACTTGTTTTGGCAGAGAGAGGTGAACTTGTAACATTCCGAGGAATTATTTTCGCTGGTGGCAACACAATTACGCCACTGTTTATCTTTCCTAGGGTTCACTTCAAGGATCACTTCATGGAAGGTACTCCAGAAGGTAGTCTAGGGACGGCTACTAAGAGTGGTTGGATAAATTATGGTATATTTGTGGAGATCCTGAAACTCATTCAAAAAAGAACATGCTGCTCCAGAGACCACTCTATTCTCCTCCTAGTCAACAATCATGGAAGCCACGTTACTATAGAAGCGGTGGACTATGTGCGTGATAAAAGTGTAGCGTATCTACTTATTTATTTATTTAAATTATTTATTTATTTATCTATTTATTTATTAACATATATCAAGAATAACTCCGACACGATAAATATTAAAACATTTATTTATTCAAACATCATTTTATATGTCACAGTTGTGCATTGGAAACACACACTCTGTCGACGCATCTATTTAATTTTATAATATCTTGTAAAACTTCAATGCGCTCGCTCTGACCGCTGAGCGAGCGTCAGGTCAGAGCGAACCGGCCTATTGCTCGCGAATCCCACGTCACTCGTTGACCGGTAGCGGTAATTAGTAGCTGTGCAATTCGTGTCGATACTTTAAATCTTTATCACTGATTATATTTTATGTTACTCTATTCTTCCTATTCTCCTTCGTTGTATAATTTATCTGAACTTTTTGTGGTGTCATATTGACTGTGTTACTGGCATTTTCTTTGTGTTAATAAATACTAAATCTTGGAATAAAACTCTCATTACCATAACAGTATTATTTATATGTTGTTTCCACCCCACATTACACACCGTCTTCAACCGTTAGATGTAAGGGTGTTTCGACCTCTAAAATTAAATTTTTCTGATGAGTCTCGGTTTAGATTTCATCCGGATTCACGAAGATTAAGGGTTCAAGCCTGCTCCAGCATCCATAAGAAGTCCATTCATATCAAGGCGGCACTATGGTATGGGCTTGTATTCGTATCGGTGCGCGAACCGATATGATTTGGATAAAAGGGAATATTAATGCACTGTAATACCGCAATGAGGTAGTGGAAACTGTGATTATCCCACACAGGGTACAGATGGGTAGGGAGTTCCAACTTATGCACGATAATGCCCGTGCCCATAGGGCTGAGCTGGTACCAACTGTGCTTAGGGAACATGAAATCAGGGTAATGGACTGACCTGCTCAGTTGAACACGCATAGGAGATGTTACAACGAAGAGCTATGGTAAATTTTCCTCCAAATTTGATAACAGAAGAACAACTTTTCCTGCACTTGAAAAGAACCTAGGACCTAATACCACAGCTCGATTTGAATAACTTAATTTTGAGCATGAATGACCGTTGCCGAACTCTAATTAATGTTAGGAGAAGAAATACTGATTATTAACTTTAATTAAATGTCTTTTTTTGTTATTTTATGACTTTAATTTTCATAATTTCCTACATAAAATCCATTATGTACAAAGTAAAAATAACACCCAAAAATGAAATCACAAAAATAAATTAAAAATCTTTGATGCATCTCTTTTTATGTATTGAAATGATAGACCATAATATAAATTTCAATTTCATATATAATTGTTTTAACAAAATATGTATATACAGAATTTCATATAATAAGGTAAAAATAAAATATCACTAGGCAATATTGATGTGTGTGTGTTGAAAATATAGCCCTACTGAATATAGGTAAAGTTTTACTTATGAGAAAGAAGCCGAGTACTTGTTTTTCCTAATATTAAAGACGAAGGAACTGTTTATTTATCAGACATGGTCTGGTTATTGCCGCCACCTAAATCTGCTTCTACAGCTAGCACAACTGATATAATTAAGTTTGAAAAAGATATACAATGTATAACGTGCAATAACAGATTTATTATGTATTTTAAAATATTATCTTATATATAAAATTGTCGTGTCACAATGTTCGTTCCCGTACTCCTCCGAAACGGCTTGACTGATTCTCATGAAATTGTGTGATATGCATATTGAGTAGGTCTGAGAATCGGCCAACTTTTATTTTTCATACCCCTTAGCGATAAGGGTTGTTCACGCTTAAACTTTTTTTTAAATTTTTGAACGAATTTTTTTGTTTTTATTTTTTTATAATGTGGCATCAAAATATACATAAAACCCTAAATGTTTGCTTTTTTATCACCAACCCCTACTTTTTTATATATATGTAAATACAATACGAGTGTACGTTAAATTCGGTTAATAACTAAAATGGCTGAACCGCGTTTAACGGGACTTATTGGCAGGTAGCTGATGTAATAAAAAGTAACTTAGGGCACTTTTTTTCAAGATCCCGAATGACCATCCCGAAATTATAACGCGCGAGTGGGAGGCAGAGCGCATACGGGGCTTTAAAGTTTTGTCATAGTTTCTTATTATTTTTCTTACGCAGACAGAGTCGCGGGTAACAGCTAGTTCTAATATAAAAGCGAAATGTTGATTTTTGAGTTAAATTTAAAGAAGTTGAGTGAAAACGACTGTATTGTTAATTATTATTATAATTAGAGTACATTTTTATTTGGTTTATTATCAGAAATAAAAAATAAATAAAAACATTATAATAGTGATGTAACGAATGTTGGATTTTACACATTCGCGAATGCGAATGTGAAGAATGTGAATATTTTAAAATTTCAAAAAAGCGCGCGTAAAATGTTTGACAGGTTTGACGTTTCGTGAAAAACATGAGTAAATCACACATCAGCGAAGTTTGAACTCATTTTACAATATGTGATGCTGAAAATGTTAATTGCAAGTTGTGTGATAAAAAGTACTCGCGCAAAGGCCTGACCACTAGTGCTATGAGAAATCATCTGGAAGCTAAACACAAAATTGAATATGAAGAATTGAAAAAAAGAGAATATGAAAAGCAGAGTGCTGCTAAAATTAATTCTTTGGCATCCTCTTCGCGACAATGTACCAAAAGTGACCTTAAGCAAATGTTTTTGAGTGATCGTGTTGAAAAAAATAAAAAGTGGGATAACAACAACACCAAGTCTTTGGTGCTGGATAATTTGATTGGCGAAATGATCGCACTGGAGGACTTACCATTTAGTTTTGTGGAATGTCTTGGATTTGTGAGATTGATTAACCAAGTATGCTCTTCATATAATTTAAAAAGTCGGCAATATTTTACTTCCTTCTTTAGTGAAAAATTATACGACAAGGTAAAAATTCTGGAATTAATCAATTCAGCATTTACAACTGATATTTGGTCTGACTCTTGCTCTGGAGTGTCGCTTATAAGTTTCACTTCTCACGGAATTACAAATAATTTTGAACGAAGAATGATTGTATTGAAAGCAGAAGTATTAAATGATGGGTGACATACAGGAGAAAATATAGCGGCAAAGTTAGAAACTATGTTGTCATCATGGGGAATTCCCAAAGAAAACGTATTATGTATTGTTAGAGATGGTGGCACTAACATGAAAAAAGGTATTTCTTTATTAAATATTAAAAACATTGATTGTTTATCGCACCAAATCCAACTTGTTGTTAAAGAAGGGCTTAAGTCACAAGAATCTAACATTGCAACCATTAAAAAATGTAAAAAGATAGCAACACATTTTCACCACTCTAATATAGCTCAAGATGAACTTGTTAATTCGCAAGAAAAGCTTAATCAACCAAAGCTCAAGACAATCCAAGAGTGTGTTACGAGGTGAAATAGCACCTTTTACTTGTGGAAAAAATTGATTACATTGCTTCAACCTTTTGAAGAAATAACTCGAGAACTAAGTGCAGCCAATGTTTCCATATCATCTGTGATTCCGTTATTAGCCACTCTGGAAAAGGTGATTGATGAATATGATGCATCTGACGAGTGCATTAGGAACACTATACTTGTTTTAAAACAAGAAATGAGACAGATTTTCTCACTTAGAAAACGACATATTATTTTGCTACAGGAACGTTTATTGATCCTAGATACAAAACGAAATTCTTCAAAAATCTTTCAACAAAACATCAAGTCATAAAAAATATTTTAGATTCACTTGGAGATGAGGACTTAAGTTTGCCGTCATGTTCCAAGCCAAAGCGTCCTAAAATAAGGAATCAGGATAATGAAAACTTGGGATCCAGTACCAGTCTTTCAGAAAAATTTGTGACATTAAAAGAAACTATGAAAACGATGATGGACTCAAGTGAAAGCGAGGAAGAACTAGATAATGATATTCCAAATCCATTAGAAGAATTAATAAAAAAAAATATTAATGAATATGTTTTGGATAACCGTTAACGTATTAAAAATGTAGAACACCCACTTCTTTGGTGGAAAGTAAATAGCAACAAATATGGCATTCTTTCTCCAGTAGCCAGAGAATATTTGGTAACTCCGCCCACAAGTGTCCCCAGTGAAAGAGTTTTTAGTGGAGCTGGACTACTTTATACACCTCACCGAAACAGGCTGCACGGAGAAAGAGCCTCCAAACTTTTATTTTTAAAATTTAACATTCCATTGCTTCAATTTAATTACTAAGAATAAACAAAATACAACAACTTTAATAACAAAATAGTCAACATGTTGGGGAAGTACGTCCAAAATGACATATACGGACAAAACGACACATTAGTTTTGTTTAAAAAACTGCGCGATATAAACTGTCAAAAGTTAGCCAATCAAGAAGCACCTACACCGGAAATATACCATTGGACTTTTGAGAAACATTTAAAATACAGAACGGACGCCCTGTTGACATTTACGTTTTAAGGTTGGAAAGAAATTTGTTAGTGGTCATTTGTTTTTTGTTTTTCGGTAAATTTATTTTGTTATTTTACTGTCTTATAATTTTATATTTCGAAGCATTTTGTGTTTGATGTGATCGCGTAGAATTTAAAACATTATTGTCAATGCAACAAGATTATTCTTCGAATCGTAATATTTTTTGAGGCTATGTACAAAATGACATACAACCACTATGGACGACACGACATAATGTGTCATTTTGTCCGTAGAGATGGTGGTAAGAATTTTTTTTAAGTAAATCTACGTAAATCTTTTTAATTTACAGAATGGCAATATGCCCCGAAATTATAAGAGGACAAGTAATCGGCAATCATGGAGTCAAGAAGCGATGAAAAAAGCTATTGAAGCTGTTAAAGAGAAAAAAATGGTTTGGCTTCTGGCTTCTAAGACCTTCAAAGTGCCACAAGCTACACTAAGGCGGCATGCTTTGGAACAAAATAAAACACTTGTGTGGGACCTATACCTTCCGATTGGTAAACCGGTAATTAAATTGTAACTCACATTATAATCCAATTTCATTGGTTATAATGTGAAACTTTTTATTGGAGACGAATTTCTGTAAATATTGTTTATTGGTTATTAATAATTGTCATTTTTGTATATATATCTGTGTAAATTTCAAATAAAATCATTCCACCTGAAGCATCAACAAGTTTATTACTATACTCAAGAAACCTCCGAAATAGTTAGGGAAGCAATAGCCCCTACAGTGGTGACCTACCGACGTTGAGAAAATGGATCAAGATACTGCTGCTCAAGACCCCAAACCTCTGGCCGAGGTAGACCTGGCAGCCATCTCCGTACAGTCACGGATACTACCATTCTGGAGGGACCTTCCACGAGCCTGGTTCATACAATTTGAAGCTGTCGTCGACCCCTTGAAGACGTCTGATGATCAGAAGTTCCGTTACGTCCTGCAACAGCTGCAAGCCACGAACCTGCAACACGTCACCGA
Source organism: Danaus plexippus (assembly GCF_018135715.1). Lineage (NCBI taxonomy): Eukaryota > Metazoa > Arthropoda > Insecta > Lepidoptera > Nymphalidae > Danaus > Danaus plexippus. The sequence goes on from NC_083554.1 coordinate 3,222,585, forward strand.
CATTCTATTCGACACGCCGGCTACTGATAAATACATCACATTGAAGAACAGACTACTCGCCGTATATGAAAAATCAGACGTAAAGAACTTCCAGAAGCTCGTCAGCGGTCTACAGCTGGGTGACCAGAAACCCTCTCAATTACTTCGCAAGATGCGAGAACTAAGCGCCGGTATGATTACGAACGAAGGGCTCCGTATCGAGTGGCTTAACCATATACCTACTCAGATACGCGTTGTTCTATCCGTAAATACTGAGTCATCACTCGACACACTCGCCGCCATGGCCGACAAGATGGCGGAATACTCCGAGCCCGCGATGATCACCGCTGTATCGACCGCAACAACAACTACGAACGACGCCGTATCAACACAAATAGCAATATTATCGAAGCAGCTAGAAAAATTGTCGCTAGAAATCAACGAAATACGCGGCCGCTCCACACATCGTCAATACCGTCGCTATCGCTCTCAGTCAAGGCCACGATCCAATTCAAACTCAACAAGAAACAAATCATCTGTGAAGCCCGGCGATGCCACGTGGGAACGTAAATACCATTACCGATTCGGCGATAAAGCGAAGCGTTGCAAATCGCCGTGTTGCCGAAGAAACAAAGCTTTAAACTAGCTCCGACATCGACTACGGCGGACCTCGATGTCCCTACTGCCAGCAACCGCCTATGTATCTACGATCGCAACACTCGAGAACGTTTCCTCGTGGATACCGGTGCTGATATATCCGTATTATCAGCATCAAATTATAGAAGCAATACAAAAATCGAAAACTTTCTATGGACATTCATCATCGCTGACGTCAAAATATCGATCTTGGGAGCTGACTTTCTACGACACTTCAAACTATTAGTAGACTTGCATAAGAAGAAACTAATAGATAAAGTCACCGAACTTTCCGTCGATGCTATTGAAATTTCTACAGGCGCTGAAACAGAAACAGAAACGGTACACGTAATCGGCATAAACCAAGCCTATTACCACGTACTGAAGCAATATCCAGATGTACTTCGACCCATGTCACTCAAACAACCTTCGAAGCATAACGTCGTCCACCATATCGAGACAACTGGCCCGCCACTCTACGCCCGTCCGCGTCCGCTTCCACCGGACAAGTATAAAGCTGCAAAGACTGAGTTCGAGAATATGCTGGAAAATGGCACCTGCAAACCGTCAAACAGTCCCTGGGCGAGCCCGCTACACGTTGTGAAGAAGAACGACGGCGGCTTACGAGTTTGCGGTGACTACAGACGTCTAAACGCGGTCACACTACCCGACCGCTATCCGATACCTCGCATACAAGACTTCACATATCAACTTCATAACAAAACAATATTCTCGAAGATCGACTTAAAAATGGCTTACTACTGGATGCCAATTGCTGAGGAAGACGCACAGAAAACCGCGATTATAACTCCATTCGGTTTGTTTGAATTCAACTTCTTCTGTTCGTCGAAAACTGCTTCTGTTTCGTCGATGACATCTTATTATATTCCGAAAACGAAGAAAAACACATTGAATTATTACATCAAGTATTACAGCGATTAGAAAAATTTGGCGTCACACAGAAAATAGAAAAATGCGAATTCGGAAAAAGCAAAATTAATTTTCTCGGTTACGAAGTCTCAGCGGACGGAATCAAACCGACTGAAGATCGCATCGAAGCCATTTCAAAATATCCGAAACCGAAAACCATCGTCGAGTTACGTCGCTTCCTAGGCATGTTGAATTTCTATCGAGACTGCCTACCACATCAAGCCGAACTTCAACACGAACTCAACAAATATTTACACAACCGTAAGAAAAACGACAAAACCCCTATCGAGTGGACACCGGAAGCCGACGTAGCCTTTGAAAATTGCCGTCAAAGCATTTTAAAAGCTACAACTTTGACTCATCCGCTACCCGGTACATAACTCAGCATCATGACTGACCCTTCAGATCACAGTCTCGGCGCCATACTACAACAGAAAGTAAACAACGAATGGAAACCGCTCGCATACTTCTCAAAAGCAATGAGTGCTACACAACGCCGCTACAGTGTATACGATCGCGAATTACTAGCGATCTATACAGCTGTAAAACACTTCCGACGACTCATCGAGGGATGCGAAGTGACTGTGTACACCGATCACAAGCCACTTGCCTACGCACTACATCGCCAAGCAAATAGTACCGACACTCCGAGAAGAGAACGACAACTACATTTCATTAGTCAATTCTGCTCAAATATCAAATACATACAAGGGGAAGAAAACACAGTCGCCGACGCTTTCTCACGCATAGAAGACATTCAATGCCCGACGATCATCGATTTCAATCAATTAGCCATCGATCAACATAACGACGAAGAACTAAAATCATTACGAAGACAACCTAACTTGAAATTCGCCGACGTCGCGGTGCCTGAGATACAGCAGCCAATTACATGCGAGCTGTCTACCGCGACGCCGCGACCGTACCTACCGAGCATTTATCGCTACGCAGCATTCAAAGCGCAACACGATCTATGCCACCCGAGCGTGCGGACATCAAGAAAACAAATAAGTTCCAAAAACTTTTGGCCGAACATGAACACAGACATCGGTACATGGACTAAGGCGTGTATTAATTGTCAACGAGCAAAAATACATCGACACGTCGTCACACCCTTAGGCGAGTTTCCGCCGTCACAGCGCTTCGAACATATACACATCGACGTAGTCGGACCGCTAAGACCGTCGAAGGATTGTCGATAACTAGTGACTATGATCGATCGCTGTACGAAGTGGCCCGAAGCAGTACCGATATAAGATATAACAGCTGAAAACGTCGCAAAAGCCTTATACGAACAATGGATCGCACGTTTCGGTTGCCCGCTGCGTATATCAACGGATCAAGGACGTCAGTTCGAATCTGAGCTATTCAATTCTCTCATGAAAAGATTCGGAATTACGAGAATTCGAACTACTGCATACCACCCGCAATCGAATGGCCAAATTGAGGGATGGCACCGAACCCTGAAAGCTGCACTGATAGCGCGCGAAGCTACAATTCAATGGACGGACGAGTTACCCACCGTGCTACTCGGTTTACGCACGGCGTTATTCAGCGATAACAACTTTAGTCCGGCAATTATGACCTACGGTACTACTCTGCGCATACCTGCGGATTTCTTCGTACCCACACAGTCGAAGATTGACGACGCCGAGTATGTACGCCGCCTCACCGAGACCATGGCAACGCTACAACCAACGCCGCGCTCGCACACGTCGCAAAACAAACGATTTGTTTATAAAGACCTAGCGACGTGTACGCTTGTATTCATGCGCAACGATACAGTTCGAGCTCCACTAACTCCGTCGTACGATGGGCCTTACGAAGTTTTGAAACGCTACGACAAGTACTTCCAGATACAACTGCCAACACGTACAACAGTTGTCACATTGGACCGACTCAAGCCAGCATCAGTGCCGGCGTTAGGGGGGGGGGGGGGGCGTGATGGGGCGATGGCCCATGGCGACAAATTCGGGGGGCGCCAAGGTCTGAAGTTGGAGTCTCTTGCCTCTCCTGGTGCAAACCCTCAGAACTGTCCTCTACGCTCTGTGCATATGCATATTTATTATTGAGATTTTTTTTAGATGGATTTTTTGAGGGTTAACGATATCGTTAGAGTCGCTCCTCGACCACACGGTGCTTACGCTTACGATTGGTGCAATACTTCCACCGCCAAACCGATACGCGTGACACGTGGTAGATGGTGGGGATAACTGAACCTTCTATGTTCGAGCGTCGCTCGAATTTATGCAACGCGAAAACCGTCTACAATGTTTAGACTGCTACAGAGGACAGAATTTTTTGCGTTACTAGTTTTGTAATATCGTTCTTCCAGCATCCCAAATCTTTTATTCCTATTTTTTGTATTCAGGAATACTCCTTCATTTTTCTTTTAGTTATATTCTTTTGACGATTGAGATTTTTCTGGAGTTTTGTTTCTGTTTTATTTTTTATTTTTCTAAAAATACTAGTGATAAGTTAACTACAATTGCAGGTAACCTGCAATCTGCAATAATCATAGAAAAAAAAAACTGCAGTAGGTTATTCCTATTATTATTTCTTTGAAAATATCGGACCAGAAGATTAAAAAGAAACCTTCCGGTGCGGAATATCGGAAACGCAAACGTGAACAGGAAAAAGAGTTTCACAAAGCCAAAAAATTAATGAACATTGATAAATACATTGCCAAGAAATCGCAAGAGGAACTTGAATCAATTTCAGAAAAATCCTGCCCTTCTACATCTGTCGTCGCCTCCTGGGCGCCCCTACCCTCAGCAGACGCCGCGTCTGGCGCGGAATGGCTCAACGAGACGTCGCGCAACATCTGCGACGCCTCCATGCCGCGAGTGGGCAATACCGGACGGCGACGACAGCGGGCGTGCGTGGCGGCCCGTCGCCGCTTTAAGAGATACCGCAGGAGGCAGTTGAGAGACCCGGACGAAGAGCAGGTGCTGTACGATGCGTATCGCGGAGCTTGTCTCATTCTCCGCGATGCCATCGCAAAAGCGAAGAGGGAGGCGTGGGAGGAATGGCTCCAGACCCTCGAGGACGACCCGTGGGGCAAGCCGTATAAGTGGGTGCGCCAAAGACTGCGCCCGGCGGCCCCTCCGCTTACTCAGAACCTCCACCCGGAACTCTGTAGCAGAGTCATCTCGGCCCTATTTCCATCCAGGGCCGAGTGGCATTCGCAAACCATGACTCACCGGGCGGAGAGTTCCAGAGATGAGGAGCAGGCAATACCGCCAGTCTCTGCGGCGGAACTGAGAGAGGCGGTCCGAAGAATGGGATTGAGGACCACGGCGCCAGGCCTGGACGGGGTCCCGGGAAAGGCATGGGTTCTGGCTATGGGGAATCTGGAGCCGCGCGTACTCGCCGTTTTGACCAACTGTTTGGTCCAGGGTCGAGTACCGCGGCGATGGAAAACGGGCAAGCTCGTGTTGCTCAGGAAGGCAGGTCGGCCTGAGGAGCAGCCGTCGGCGTACCGCCCCATTGTTCTGCTGGACGAAATTTGCAAGGTCTTGGAGCGCATACTCGCTACTCGTCTCGTCCAGCACTTAGAGCGCGTCGGACCGAACCTGAGCGGGAACCAGTACGGGTTTCGTTCGGGTCGGTCCACCATAGGGGCGGTCGCTCGTCTGCGGGAGATCGCGGAGGAGGAGGTGGCCCGGGGTGGGGTAGTGTTGGCTGTGTCGCTGGATATATCCAACGCCTTCAACTCCCTACCCTGGGGAGCCATCAAGGAGGGTCTGACGAGGCACGGCGTTCCGAGATACCTGCGCAATGTCATCAGCGACTATCTCTCGGAACGCACCGTGCAGTACCCTATCGAGCACGGTTGGGAAGAGAGGGAAGTGGTGTGCGGTGTTCCACAGGGGTCGGCTCTCGGCCCCATCTTGTGGAACATCGGATATGACCCCGTGCTCTCCGGCGCCAACCTACGAGGCGTCGAGACGATAGGGTACGCTGACGACACACTCGTTGTCAGCCGCGGTAAGACCCACCGGGACGCGATTGTCCTGGCGACGGCGGCGGTGGCGCAGGTGGTGCGCAGGATACGGGCGCTGGGCCTGACGGTGGCGCTAGAGAAATCCGAGGCCCTCTTCTTTCACGGGCCGAGGAACTTTCCACCGCCTGGATTGGCTGTGGTGGTGGGCGGGACCAGGATCGTCGTTTCACCACCTTGGACGTATCTTGGTCTCGTCATAGACGGCAGGTGGTCGTTCCGAGACCACTTCCGCCGTCTTTCCACAAAGGTGACGAAGGCGGCCGGAGCCCTGGCCTCTCTTCTCCCCAATCTCGGTGGACCCAGCCTAAGCTGCAGAAGGCTATACATGGGAGTCGTGCGCTCCATGGTGATGTACGGCGCACCAATCTGGGCTGAACACCTTGCCCCAGAGAACCGGCTCACACTAAGGAGGCTACAGAGGGTCATGGCTACCAGAGCAGTCCGCGGCTACCGCACCATCTCCAAGGATGCGGCATGCCTGCTCGCAGGAACTGTCCCGTGGGACATAGACGCCAGATCTCTCGCCGACGTCTACTGGCGATGTGTACGGATTCGCACAGAGGGCGGCAACCCTCTCCCCGAAGCCGTGCGTCGGATGAGGGATCTGGCCAAGGATTGGGCGATCAACTCGTGGGCTGACGAACTCAGACAGCCCCGAGTCAGCGTCGCATTGGTGACGGCCATCCGCCCGCTCCTGCGGGAATGGATAGCGAGGAGGCACGGAGCGCTGTCCTTCCGACTCACACAGGTGCTAACGGGGCATGGCTGCTTCGGCCAGTAGCTGTGTGAGATCGTGAGTAGGGAAGAAACCCCGCGATGTCACCATTGCGGCGACGAAAGGGACACGGCCGAACACACCATCTCGGCCCTCCCTCCTGGACTCGACAACGCGCGGCCCTCAGAGCCGCCATCGGATATGACATTTCGCTGCCAGCAATCGTCAAGTGCATGCTGCGCAGCGACCCGGACTGGACTGCGGTCGCCACCTTCGCGGAGGAGGTGATGGCCGCCAAAGAGGATGCCGAGCGTGAAAGAGAAAGGGAGGCGCTCGGCAACTCTAGACGTCGACCAAGACGACGTAGACGTGCGGCCAACGACATCAATGGCCACAACGTCCCGCCTTAGCCGGGGTTCTCGAGGTGACGGTGTGGGGACACCGCCGCCTCATCGCAACGAGACCCCGAGCGGACCGTGGTGCGCAAGCACTCCTGCGCATCGCGGCAAAGCGACGGAAGGCCCATGCAAGTCCCTAGGGGGCCTCTGTTCGGTCTGACGGGTATCTGAATGCCCTTAACGAGAGGAGACTGCCAACACACAAGCAGTTCACTGTCGCCGGGGTTGCGGTAGTTGTACAGTTCCCGCGACTCCGACAATGGCGGAGAAGATGGAGTGTCGGGGGGTTTTTAGTGGGTAGAAATCCCACATACCCCGGTCGTGTTCCCCACACGACCGGAAGTCTTTCTGAAGATTTTCCCCCCGTGAACAAAAAAAAAAAAAAAAAGGTTAGGTTAGGTTAGGTTACCGGCGTCGGGATTTGACGACCCCATCGCCCACCGGGTAACCGGTGCAGTCAGTCATCGGAGGGGGACCTCTACCTCCTCGCGGGGTTCTGGTCCGGGCTGGGTGACAGCCGGGAGGGAGGGTTCGCTCTTGCCCCGTCGACCTAGTCGATTAGGCGAGGGCGCGACCACACCCGCTTAGGCGCAGGCGCGTTTAGGCGGGTTCGTTCGTTTGTGTCCTCATTCATTGAGGACCAAACTTTTCGACGGGTCTGCTGAGCCGGGTTTGCCGGACAGTGGACGGAGGCATGTCTCAATGCCGCCGTCGGGGGGCTTGGCTTAACCGCCCGGCCCCAGAGGAAGGACACCTCTAAGATAAAAAACCACCAATCCCAAGTTTGGGGAGCGCGGCGAGGGGATGAATGGCCGTTGGGTAAACGGTCGTTAGCGCTCCCACCTGCTGGTACCTGCCGCCCCCAGCAGTATGTAGGCTTACCCGGGTATTTAAGCCTCTGCCCGGGGTTGACTTATAATTGCTTTCTACTCGTGGGATTTATTATGGAAAATCTGAATAAAAACAAACCCAAAACCGATGAAGGAGAGAAAGGTAGAAACGACGACCATGGCAACGCATTTTCGGACACCGACAAGCATTACGATTTGGCACTATTGACAGCGAGCGACGGATCGCGGACGGCTTCGCCCGTGACCGGCGCTGCGAGAGGAAAATTCTTCCGCGCAAGGGGGGGAACGTCTGACTCGGACGAGAGTGGGAGTGAGACCGTCACCTCCCTGAGATCGGAAGAAGGAGACGACGAAACAGAGAGAAGACGCTTCCGGAAGAGGAGGGGAAGCGATGAATACGGAACCGGCTCAGACAAGGGCGCGGCGAAACCCACCAAGCGGGGTAGAGGAAGGCCCCCTACGACAGGGCAGTACGTCGGTCTGCACCAGGCGCAGAAGGAAAAGCTCGCCGAGGAGCGCAGGATTCAGCGCCTGGCGGAACAAGCCGAAGCAGACGGGCAAATCTCGGAGATGACGAGGGAGTTACCGGAGCTACGGTCCCACCGGCTCTCGGTAACTCCACAACCGGACGTGACGATGGAGACGGACGAGGACGAGGTCTCGGCGGCCGCGATTGGAAAGTCCATCGCGAACGAAAGAAGACAAGAACGAAGAAGATGATAAGACCACGACTGAATCCCAACAGTCTCATGAAAACGATAGTACTGGCAACGTGAATAATGATAGTTCATTAGTTATAAATGACTCAGAAACCACGATTTCACAAACAGTCGATTTATCCGATGTAGGCAACTGGCCGGATAATCGAAATAATAAAATGGTTGACCACGTCCACGGTCCGTCGCAGGTTCAATAACCGAACTTTCCGAAAGATGAATCCGGTCGTCATTTTACAAGTTCTCAGTATTTCAGAAAACTTCCAAATAATGAGACAATCTTGCGTCGTTGGCTAGTGTACTCACCTTCGAAAAATCGAGTTTTTTGCTTTTGCTGTCGACTTTTCAATAGTCAATCGACATCGAATTTAACGTCCGAAGGGTTTAATAATTGGAAACATTTGTCTGAAATACTGAAAACACATGAAAATAGCGCTCTGCATAAAAAGTACCACCATCAGTGGTTTGAGAGAGAAATAAGGTTAAAGAGAAAATACAATTGATTGCGAAGAACAAAAATTGATTAATCGTGAAACCTTGCGATGGAATAATGTTTTGACTCGTTTAATGAACATTGTTCTTTATTTGGCCGAAAATAATATGGCGTTTAGAGGAAGCTCAGACAAACTGTACACACGAAACAATGGCAAGTTTTTGGGATTAGTCGAATTATTGGGTAAATTCGATCCAATTATGGAGGAGCATTTGAAGCTGGCAACAACAGATGGCATTTCTGATCACTACTGCGGTAAGGATATTCAAAACGAGTTAATTCATCTGATGGGCGAAAAAGTTACTTCTTGTTGAAAAAGTTACTTTCTGCTTCAGTTAATCGATGGAAAATACTCACTGATCATGTAGAACTCTACAGTGTGAAAAAGCTGAGTGATACGCGTTGGGAAGCTAAAATAAACAGCGTAAAATCGGTTCGCTATCAAATTTGTGAAATTCATGATGCTCTAGTTACATTGGCTAACGTTACGGAGAAAACCGATCACATCACCTCACACGAGGCAAGCACATTAGCAGAACAACTGAAAGATTTCGGTTTCATTCTTTCTTTGGTGGTTTGGTACGAAATTCTGTTTCAAATTAATGTTGTTAGCAAATCACTGCAATCTCAATACATGGATCTCGGTAAATCCGCAGAAATGCTCGAAAATTGTTGTAATTTCTTTGAAGAATACCGAAAACCTGGATTCAAGAAAGCTTATTGCACTGCAAGTGACTTAGCTAAAGAGCTTCAAGTCAATCCAGAATTCAAACCTGCAAAACGTTTACGACGTATAAAACGTCAGGCTGGTGAAATAGCTACGGATGAGCCAATTGAATCTCCTGAGAAAAGATTCGAAGTCGAATTTTTCAACAAGTTGCTGGACGTCGCTTTGATGTCAATAAAAGAGAGATTCCAACAATTAAAAGACTATTCGGACACGTGGTCTTTTTTACACGATATTAAAAAAATTCCGGAAAAAAAGGAACTTGCAGTATTATGTGCAAATCTCCAGCTTACTGTTGGTTCCAATTCCGATATCGATGGAGATGGACTATGTGACGAGCTCATAAGTCTGAAGCATTTTCTTCCCGGTGACAATATTTCGTGTATAACCGTACTCAATTTCATACGACAGCGCGAAATTCAGGAACTGTATCCAAATGTTTGGATTGCTTTCCGGATTTTTGCAACCATTCCGGTTACTGTTGCAAGTGGAGAACGCAGTTTTTCAAAACTAAAACTAATAAAAACGTATATTCGATCAACAACCTCTCAATCGAGACTCTCTAACCTAGCTACTCTGTCGATTGAAAATGAAATCGCTGGACAATTAGATTTTTCTCAATTAATTCGATCATTTGCTGACAAAAAAGCCCGGAAGGTGAAATTTTACTGAAGAACATCATTCGAAAAAACAAACAATTTAAGAAAGTCGATCAAAAATTAACAAAATGTTCAATCTAAATGAAAAGTAAAAAAAAAAATGTGCGAGAAATTCAAATTTGAAAAGAAATTTGAAAACATTTGTGAATGACAAAAAAAATCAAAAGGAATAAAAATATTTAAAAATTTAAAAATGTAAAAAAAATATTAAAAAAATAAAATGTAAAAAAAAATGAAAAAATATATAAAAAAAATTAAAAAATATAAAAAAAAAATATATATATATAAAAAAGAGGAGCTACAAAACTTTCTACGTCCGCGTCGTTAGCTCTGGGTAACGCTAAAGGAAAGATGAAATTCTTAATATAATTTTACTTGGGATCAGCAAAAAACTAACACTTGAAATTGCTTCCCTCAAGTGGGCGCCACAATATTTTCGCCCGGGGTATCAGTGGCCCTTACGCCGGCACTGGCCAGCATATACATACAACGAGTCGCCATCGTCTGAGGACCCACCGGTCAGCAGCAGATGCCAGGACAACTCTCCGACCTACACGACGAGATCTGGAAGAAAAGTCAAGCCATCCGTACGATTTTCTTGAGGGGGAGTGATGTGGGACCTACATTACCTACCACACGCAGCGTCCATACAAAACATCAAGCATATGACCGTCGCGAGCCGAAGGCGCGCGGTTACTAAAACGTAGGAGCACATACGCCGAGTTTTGTATGGACACAGATAGGCGCGTATTTATATGGTGCCCCCCGCGGCGACGGTGCGCCCCTCACCTCTCGTACAATTCATAAGAAGTAATTATTGTTCTTACATACTCACTCGCTATTGGTAGAAAAGCCAATGTATATTCTTGTTATAGCCCTTCCGATTGGTAAACCGGTAATTAAATTGTAACTCACATTATAATCCAATTTCATTGGTTATGTGAAACTTTTTATTGGAGACAAATTTCTGTAAATATTGTTTATTGGTGTAATAATGTGTATCAAAATATGTAATTAGCGAATGGTAGCGCCATCTCTTATCATTTTGTAGAAACTGTGTGTTGGTCTGTTGCGAATAACGTGTTTCACTATAGGTTATGGGCGAACTCGGTGCTAAATTATCAGTTATTTTGTGAAAATAGATAATTTGTGAAAATTATATCGCGGAAACATGACTGCGAACTATATTGCCAGTGTCCCTAAACTAAAAGGCAGGGAAAATTATGATGAGTGGAGCTTCGCGGCTGAAAATTTATTGGTTCTTGAAGGAATGGACAATTACATCAAGCCAACGGCAGGTTTTGAGGTTAAGCCAGCAGAAGATGTAAAAACGAAGGCAAAGCTTATATTGACTGTGGACCCATCGTTATACGTGCATATTAAGAATACCAAGAGCGCAGCAGAATTATGGACTACATTAAAGACCATGTTTGACGACTCTGGTTTCTCACGCAAAATAACATTGCTACGACATTTGATCTCTATACGCCTAGATAATTGTGATTCAATGGCTACATATGTGACTCAAATGGTCGAGACAGCTCAACGGTTGAACGGCACAGGTTTTACAATCACCGATGAATGGGTGGGTTCATTATTATTAGCAGGTTTGTCAGATCGTTATTCTCCCATGATAATGGCAATTGAGCATTCGGGCATTTCGATTACTGCAGATGTCATTAAGTCGAAATTGCTCGACATGGAAGTGACCAGAGACAATGACGCCGGTGCTGCATTTGCCGCGCGAAATAATCATTCGTTCAATAAGTCAAAAAAAGGCGGTCCCGGTCCTTCAACGTCAGTTTCAAACAAGAAAATAACAGCAGCAATGACAGATTCATCGAAAACAATTACATGCTACAAATGTAAAGAAGATTGTCATTATCGAAATCAGTGCCCTTTATTGAAGAAAAACAATAGTAAATGTGTTTTTAATGTCGTTTTCCTGAATGGAAAGTTCAATAAAACTGAATGGTACGTGGATTCCGGCGCCAGCGCTCATATGACGGCGAATGAATCTTGGGTAAAAAACATGAACCGATCACCGTGTTTACCAGAAATAGTAGTCGCAAATGAATCTACAGTGCCAATAGTTTGTTCTGGAGACGTCGACATTGTTTCAGAACTGAAATATGAAATTATAGTGAAGGATGTGCTGTGCGTTCCCAGTTTGACAACAAATTTATTATCCGTGAGTGAACTGATTAAAAACGGAAATAATGTGATATTTGATGAAAAACACTGCTACATTCGAGACAAGAATGATGTTTTGATTGCTACTGCCGACCTGTCAGATGGTGTTTATAAGTTGAGGTTAGAAACACAGCATTGTATGTTGGCCGCACCAGCAGTTAGTGGGAATCTGTGGCACAGAAGATTAGCACACCTAAATAGTCAAGATATGAAGAAGATGAGAAATATTGTGGATGGTTTGTCATATGAACAAAATTTTGACATAACCAAATCTCAGTGTACAACTTGTTGCGAGGGAAAGCAAGCCAGATTACCCTTTTCGCATGTTGGTGAGAGAAGCACAGAATTATTACAAAGAGTTCACACAGATATTTGTGGACCAATGGAGACCAGGTCATTGAATGGTGCTCGATATTTCATATTGTTTGTAGACGACTTCAGTCGGATGACTTTTATATACTTTATCAAGAATAAAAGTGAGACACTCAGCAAATTCAAAGAGTTTCAAACACTGGTTGAGAATCAGTTGAATAAGAAAATAAAGATGATACGTTCAGATAATGGACTTGAATTTTGTAATAAGGAGTTTGATAATTATTTGAAACAAAAGGGTATAATTCACCAAAGATCAAATAATTACACGCCTGAACAGAACGGTTTATGTGAGCGAGCCAACCGTACAGTTGTGGAGAAGGCTAGATGTCTATTGTATGATGCAATGGTGGATAAACGATTTTGGGCAGAAGCAGCGAACACTGCTGTCTATTTGAAGAATAGATCCGTTGCTTCAGGACTTCAGACAACTCCATACGAATTGTGGTATGGGAAGAAACCAGATCTCAGTCACATCCGTTTATTTGGAAGTAAAGTCATGGTGCATATTCCCAAGGAACGTCGTTTGAAATGGGATAAGAAAGCCATGGAGCACATTTTAGTGGGATATAGTGAAGAGGTCAAGGGTTACCGGCTGTATAATCTTGCGAAGAAGAGTCTTGTTATAAGTAGAGATGTCATCGTGATGGAAAATGAATCAGAGCTCAAAGAAACAGGCAATGAGTCTATATGGATTCCTAACGAGGAGGCACTTGCAGATAACATAGAAAAAGAGAGCACAGTTTCAGTGGGGGATGAATTGCCTCATGTTTTAGAGACAGAAGACTGCCCTTCAGATTCTTCTTCAGTGTATGAGGACGGTAATGAAACACTAACGGAACCTTCATCACCAGCCACAGACATATTAGACACAGAAGTCCAGATGACATCAACCCCAGAACAGACACCAGTAGTACCTGAAAAGCGTTCCAGGAAAGCACCTGAACGGTATGGTTGGTATGGTACATGTCTTTCCAGCACTGTTTCAGCATCAGAAGAGATTGTGTTCTCAGAGGCTCTCGAAGGGCCTGAGAGGGAACAGTGGAAGCGTGCCATGGCAGATGAGCTGCAGTCTTTTGAGGACAGCGATGCATGGGAGCTTGTTGACAACCCCGGTGATGTGACGATTGTGAGGTGTAGATGGGTGTTTAACAAAAAGTTTGATGTGGACAATAATGTGAGGTTTCGGGCTAGATTGGTGGCAAAAGGTTTCTCGCAGAAACCTGGAATTGACTATACGGGCACATTCTCTCCTGTTATTAGACATTCAACACTCAGATTATTGTTTGCTCTCAGTGTTAAGATGAATATGAGTATTGATCATTTGGATGTTACTACAGCACTTCTAAACGGTTTCTTGAAAGAGACTATTTACATGTCCTTACCTGAAGGTTTTGTGAACAAAAGTGGGGGAAAGGTTTTAAAATTGAAAAGAGCAATCTATGGGTTAAAACAGTCTTACCTTGCGTGGTATGACAGAGTTAAAGATTTGCTATGCAAATTAGATTTTAAAAACACTCTGTATGAGCCTTGTTTGTTCACAAAAACTAAAGGTGAAGTTAAAATTATTGTGGCTTTATATGTGGACGATTTTTTAATTTTTTCGAACTGTCCTGTTGAAAGTAAAAAATTAAAAGATACTTTAGGATCAGAATTTAAGCTAAAAGATTTAGGGCCTGTAAGACAATATTTGGGCATGAGAATAAATGTTAGTAAAAATGTAATTACTGTAGATCAGCAGCAGTATATTGATCAGCTATTAACTAGGTTCAATATGTTGGATTGTAAAATGCATAAAACACCAATAGAATGTAAATTAAATTTGGAGAAACCTGATAAATGTGTACCTGATGTTCCATATCAGAAGTTAATTGGATCATTAATGTATTTGGCAGTATTAACCAGGCCTGACATTTCCTATTCTGTTAGCTATTTGAGCCAATTTAACAGTTGCTATGATAATACACATTGGCATTATGCTAAACGCATTCTTAAATATTTGCAATGTACAAAAACATACTGTTTAAAATATTTTAAGGACGGTAGCAAGTTAGAGGGCTTTGTAGATAGTGATTGGGCCAGCGATGCCATAGATAGGAAGTCCTACACGGGCTTTTGCTTTACTATGTCGGGATCTGTCATCTCATGGCAAAGCAGAAAGCAAACGTCTGTATCGCTCTCTAGTACAGAAGCAGAATATACTGCTTTGTCTGAGGCAGCTCGCGAAGGAGTCTATTTGAGAAACCTGTTACATGAAATAACTGGTAACCTATCTGTAATACAGATCTATTGTGACAATCAGAGTGCTTTAAAGTTGTCATTAAGTAACCAAAGTCACAACAGATCAAAACACATAGATGTGAGATTCCATTATGTAAGAGATGTTGTTAAAAATAAATATATTAAAGTTATGTACTTGTGTAGTGAGGAAATGCCTGCTGATTTACTTACCAAAGGATTGTGTACTATTAAGCATTATAAGTTTATGTGTAAATTGGGCATTGTACCTAAATAAAATTGTTGTTTATTTTGATAAGTGGGGGTGTAATAATGTGTATCAAAATATGTAATTAGCAAATGGTAGCGCCATCTCTTATCATTTTGTAGAAACTGTGTGTTGGTCTATGACAAAAAAAAAAAAAAAAAAAGAGGTTAGTCTGTTGCGAATAACGTGTTTCACTATAATTGGTTATTAATAATTGTCATTTTTGTATATATATCTGTGTAAATTTCAAATAAAATCATTCCACCTGAAGCATCAACAAGTTTATTACTATACTCAAGAAACCTCCGAAATAGTTAGGGAAGCAATAGCCCCTACACTTGCACCTGCAGCAAAAGGTTTAGGCCGATTTCAGCTAACATTTCCTCTTGAAATTGAGAGACAATTAGTTGAGCACATCAAGCTACTTGAACCTCGCATGTTTGGATTAACGCGTACAATGGTCCAGAACTCGCTTTCGAATTGGCTGAAAAGAATGGCTTTTCACACAGTTTTAATAAAGATAAGCGTAAAGCTGGCCAGGAGTGGCTAGATGGATTTTTAAGACGTCATAAAGACATATCTTTACGAAAACCGGAGCCTACCTCCGCAGCCAGAGCCCAAGCTTCTAATAGACCTCAAGTAAAAAAGTTTTTCGATAACTATCAAGAATACAAATACAAATTAAACGCAAACCGGATCTACAATGTGGACGAATCGGGGCTGTCTACTGTCCAAAGACCTCAAAAGATCCTGGCTACCGCTGGCAGGAAGCAAGTAGGTGCCATTACAAGCGCGGAGCGGGGATCTAATGTGACAGTTGTGTGTTGCATGAACGCAGCTGGGTCGTATGTACCTCCTTTCATGATTTTCCCAAGGAAAAATATGAAAAACGAGCTCGTGCATGAAGCACCAACTGGTACGGTAGGAGTAGCTCAAGAAAGCGGGTGGATGGCCACTGAAATTTTCGTGAAGTGGCCATCCACCATTTTGAAAGCGTTGTAAAAGCTAGTCATAATGATAAAGTCCTTCTTATTGTCGATGGCCATGCCAGCCATGTCATTCGAAGCTTTGAACTTTGCCAAGGAGAATGGAATCCAAATTGTTTGTCTTCTTCCACACTGAACCCATCGTATGCAGCCTCTCGATGTGTGCTTTCATGGCCCGCTTAAGACATATTTTAAGCAAGAAATATCTGTCTGGCTTAGAAATCATCCAGGAAGAGTGGTGACAGCTCTTCAGATCGGATATTTATTTAATCAAGCTTATGGAAAGACTGCTTCAGTTCAAAATGCATCCAATTGTTTCAAAAACACTGGACTGTGGCCAGTTAATCCAGACATATTTCCAGACAACTTTTTTGAACCAGCTGAAACAACAAATATGCCAATAGCTTCCACAGATAATTAAGTTTTTATTAATATAATTTATGTCTAATGTCCATACAGTAGGCATGCATTTTTCGAGTGTAATGACATCTGAAAGATGTATTCGCTTAGCGAGTATTATGAAATCTTTAGATCCTACATCTTGAGTTGAGAGAGTTTAAATTGAACCTACTTAGATGGGTTACACACGTTATCACACGTACCACTTCCAAAAAGTGCAGTGCTTAAATGAAACGGACGGTGTAGTCGGGGTGGGTTTTTTAATTAAATGCGCTTTTGTATCACGGTATTTTTTTTTATTTTTCGCTTAACACAAGTAACATAACTGTAGGTACTTCAAAACTCTCCATTACTCTTACGTCAATCTCTCAGCCAATTACAGATTGGTTATGGCCGGCGCGTTTCGGATACGCGCTACGGTGAATAACGCGTAGGCGGGACAACTCGGCCTTTGCGCTCATGGCGCCTAGATGTATCCGCTATAACGGATAACACTGATCAACAAAATTTTGTAACAAGAAAAGTAAGCAGTAATTTCGAAATATCTTCCTAACCTCTCCACAAAATCATATGTATATTAATTTGATTAGGACTAGTTTCCGTGTACCGGCAGTTATCAGTAAAATTTAATATTAAGTGTTTTTTCCTTATTATTTTTTAATTCAGTGTTTTATTTTTCAGAAAAGTGGCTGTGTTTTGTGTTCGCTGAGTGAAGTGATTCTTAAAGAATGTCAAGAAAGTGTAAAAATGATCCTGACAAGTTCTGTTACATTTGTGGTGAAATTACTTTTGCATCTCAACGAAGAAATTTAACACTTTTAATAAAAAAATTGTATGAAAGTTATTTCGGTTTTCCTGTTGGCACGCAAGATAAAGTGTGGGTTCCTCACATCTGTTGTGTTACATGTGAAGAACTTCTTACAGGATGGGAAAAAAGATCTCGATCTATGCCTTTTGGAATTCCGATGATTTGGATGGAACCGACAGACCATTCAACTAATTGTTATTTTTGTCTAACTAATACAAAAGGCATTACAATTAAAACTAAAAAAAAATTAAGTACCCTGATGTGTCATCTGCTAAAAAACCGATACCTCACAGTGAAGAATTACCTATACCAAAACCACCTCAACGCTCTGATCTTTCAACTGAATCAGAGGAAACAGATAATAAAAGTACTGATCCTGATTTTCAAATTGCTTCTTCATCTATCTGTCTCAAGGAAGAAACGCCACACCTACTATCTCAAGGAGATCTTAATGACTTAGTTCGTGATTTACACTTGTCTAAACAACAAGGAGAACTTTTAGGATCTCGATTAAAAGGATGGAATTTGTTGCAACCAAACACAAAAATAACTTTTTTTCGGCATCGTGATGAAGAGTTAAAAAGCTTTTTTTCACAAGATAATGATTTAATATTTTGTAACAATGTCTGTGGTGTTATGAATATTTTGGGAATACAGTACAAAATTGACGAGCGGCGTTTATTTATTGATGCTTCAAAAACAAGCTTAAAGGCAGTTTTGTTACACAATGGCAATAATCTTCCCTCCGTACCGGTAGGTTATGGTGCTAACATGAAAGAATCCTATGAAATAATGAAATTTCTTTTAGAAAAGATTAAATATGACGAACATAAATGGAAAATTTGCGGAGATTTTAAAGTTGTTGCCCTTTTATTAGGATTACAACTTGGGTATACAAAATTTTGTTGTTTTCTTTGCGAATGGGACAGTAGGGATAGGAAGAACCATTACGTTAAGAAAAATTGGCGCGAAAGACAATCTCTTACTCCAGGAATAAAAAATGTAAAACATGCTCCGTTAGTACAACCTAAAGATATATTTTTACCACCTCTTCATATAAAACTTGGCCTGATGAAAAATTTTGTGAAAGCAATGGATAAAAATGGCGCTGGATTTCAATACCTAAAAGAAAAATTCCCGAAAATCAGTGACGCCAAGATTAAAGAGGGTGTGTTTGTAGGCCCTCAAATCAGGCAAGTGATAAAAGACGATATATTTAAAAAACAACTCGATGATTTGGTAAAAACCAGCTTGGGAATCATTTATAAAAATCACTGAAAATTTTCTTGCAAATCACCGATCAAATGACTATCAAACTATTGTCCAGGAACTTTTAGAAAATTATAAAGCCTTAGGCTGCAATATGTCCTTAAAAATACATTTTTTAGATTCACATTTAGACTTTTTTCCTCCAAACTTGGGTGCTGTTAGTGATGAACACGGGGAACGATTCCACCAAGACATTTTTACCATAGAAAAACGATTCCAGGGAAAATGGAGTCCAACTATGCTGGCCGATTATTGCTGGGGATTACAGAGGGATGTTCCTGACGCAAAATACAGGAGTAAATCATAAAAATGTATTCATATTAATGTTATAACATTGATAATAATTTAATTCTTGTTAAAATAACTTGTAATTTAAGAAAAGTTGAAAAAATCATATTACAATAAAACTATTCGTATCTGAAATACTAAACTACTAATTCTACTCTACTTGACCTTATTCCTAATAGAATTAGGCAAAATTTTTCTTGTTACATAGAAAAAAAGTTTTTTTGTTGATCAGTGTAATTGTTGAAACTGATATTACACAAATGTCTTTTTTTTTCTGTTCCAGTCATTTCTTGAGACATGACAGATGACAAAAAAAAATGTCTGGAGCACAATTTCGTAAGAGAAAATTAGAGAAACAATTATCGTTAGCAAAGCAAGCAGACTCGTTCAAGAAGTATCTTCGTCCAAATCTTCAAGAACCGCAACCATCAGGCAGCAATACAAATGATGATATGAAAGAAGACATAACCAATCCCACCACAGGAAGCTGTACTACAGAAGGTCCCGCTTTATTTTCAGCAAAAGAAAATACTCCACAACAGCGTGAAATAACCAAACAACCACAACCATGCAAAAGTACAAATTACAAAGTACAAAGGGAGAAGACACTAATAATCCTCCCACAGAAAGTTGTCTCATTTTAACCTTTAGTGACCCTGCAACATGGGATGTCTCTACTGATCATCTGCGGCAAATCCTCGTCAAACACGGGCCAGATCAAGTGAAAAATATCGAATTCCCATTAGATAACCAGCGTCTAAGTTTTCTACAGTACATTATAAGAGAAAACTAGTCAATGGTGAACGTGTGCCTCGTTCATATATTCAGCTTCAAAGGATTCTGTGTTCTGTTTCTGTTGTAAGCTATTTTCTACAGATGAAAAATCCGCTCTATGCAACAAAGGTGCTAATGACTGGAAGAATATTTCATATATATTATCAAATCACGAGAAAAGTAGTAGCCATTTAGCAAACTACCAACAGTGGAAAGAGTTAGAGCTTCGGTTGAGGACTAATAAAACAATCGATGAGAAAAATTTACGTTTGATAAGGGACGAGGAAAAATACTGGCAACAGGTTCTCGAAAGGTTGATTGCTTTAGTGAGAGTTCTAGGAAGCCAAAACTTACCTTTTCGTGGAACGCATGATAAACTATTTACTCCTGCCAATTGAATTTTTTTGAAAATGGTTGAATATCTAGCTATATTTGATCCTATAATGAATGAACATCTTAGGAAAGCGAGAAACAAAGATATTCATGTTCATTACCTCGGAAAAAAAATCCAAAATGAACTGATCAGTGTTTTGGCTAAAGCTGTCCAGGAGAAAATACTGGCGTATATTAACTCAGCTAAATATTATTCAATAATTCTAGATTGTACACCTGACGTTAGTCATGTTGAACAAATGACCATCATCGTTCGAATTGTCAAATTGATTACACAGGTCTACAAAAAAAAATTTTTTGTTTGGTGCCGCTAATTCTAGGTTATATTTTGGTTAATTAGCCCACAAGATGTCGTGTGAAGCTGTGAAGCTACGTTCAGGTTTGTATCGATCGATATAATAACCTAAAAAACGTATTTTATCATAATTAATGTCATTATAATCAATAATTTTTTTTTTAAATTAATAATATTGATATGCCGTCGTCAAGAAGGTGTTGTGTAAATAATCCAAATACATTGTGTTACATTTGTGGTGAATATGTTGTGAAAAAGTTTAGGAAACCTATAACAGATTCAGTGAAGAAGACATATATTGATTACTTTAAAATAGAGATGAAGGCTCTGAACAAGCCGTGGGTTCCAAACATTGTGTGCAAGTTGTGTAGTGAACATTTAAGACAGTGGGCAAACGGTAAACGTAATCATTTAAAGTTTAATGTGCCGATGATTTGGACAGAACCGAAAAATCACATTGATGACTGTTATTTTTGTGTTGTAGAATTACATGGTATAAACAAAAGAAAAATGACATATCCTGATTTACCGTCTGCTAAAAGACCTCGACTGTGTTCAGATGACGTACCATCTCCTATGAGTCAAGATCTTTCAGATCTATCAGATTTGTCGGACACCGATATGATGGAAGTTTTTTCTGATGAACGTGACAGTGATTTTAAAGTGTCAACAGCGCCTTCATTTTTTTCTCAAGATGCTTTAAGTGATTTGATTTTGACCTTTCGAAAGAGCGCTCTGAGCTACTGGCATCTAGACTCAAAGAAAGAAATTTGTTATCTCAAAGTACAAAAATAACATTTTATCGTGATCGTGAAAAAGAATTTCTTCCATTTTTTAGCTCAGAAGATGACATAGTTTTTTGTAATAACATTGGTGGCCTTCTAATGAAATTGGGGCTCTCAGAGTACAAAGCTGAAGAATGGAGATTGTTTATGGACAGCTGTAAGCGAAGTTTAAAATGTGTTTTACTAGATATTGGTAACAATCATGCAGCTATGCCTATTGCTCATTCAACGAAATTAAAAGAGGAGTATCAAAATGTGGATCTTGTTTTGAAAAAACTTAAGTACTTGGAGCACCAATGGGTTATATGTGTCGATTTAAAAATGGTCAACTTTCTAGTAGGCCAACAAAGTGGGTACACTAAATTTCCGTGCTTCATATGTTTATGGGACAGCAGAGCAAAAAAAGACCACTGGATCAAGAAAGATTGGCCTTTGAGAGATAACATGACGGTTGGCAAACAAAATATTATAAACCCGCCTCTAGTTTCTAGTGATAAGATTATTTTGCCTCCATTGCACATCAAATTGGGACTTATGAAGCAATATGTTAAGGCATTGGATAAAACTAGTCCGTGTTTTGTATATCTTTCAAGAAAGTTTCCTGGTTTAAGTAATGAAAAACTAAAAGCTGGTATTTTTGATGGCCCACAGATAAGACTGTTAATGAAAGACAACAATTTCATACTTTCAATGAATAATTTAGAAGCAGAGGCTTGGAAATCTTTTGTTGCTGTTGTAAAAAAATTCTTAGGAAATCAGAAGGCCGAAAATTACAAAGAGTTAGTTCAAAGCCTCTTAATTAGCTTTAAAAATCTTGGATGTAATATGAGCATAAAAGTACACTATCTGGACAATCATTTAGACAAATTTCCTGAAAATCTTGGAGCGTATAGCGAAGAACAAGGAGAACGTTTTCATCAAGATTTAAAGGTGATGGAAGATAGATACCAAGGTCGCTGGGATGAGCATATGATGGCAGATTACTGTTGGAGTATTACACGGGAATGTCTTGAAGACATCCATCGGAGAAAATCTAAAAAGAGAAGCTTCTAACCTGTGAAATAAAATGTGCAATTAAATGTATTTAACTGTTTTTAATTAAATGTTCTTTTGTTTTTTAATAAATGAAATCTCGAAAACTATACGTAGCATTAAAAAAGTAAGTATCACGTTTTTATCAGGGTACCGAATGTACTTGAAATCAGTTTTACTTTTAGCAGCACCAAAATCATTGTAGACCTGTGTTACTGATGAACGTAAATGTGAAATCAAAGAATATTTTTTAGAATCTGTCCCTCTTTTAGACACCACCGGTGCTGGCTTAACTGAAAAAAATCTTGATCAGTTAAATGAGATGTCTCTCTCATTAGAAAATTTACGTGGGCAAGGGTATGACAACGGAAGTAACATGAAAGATAAGCACAGTGGTGTTCAAAAAAGGATTTTAGATATAAATACACGTGCTTTTTTTGTACCCTGCAGTTCACACACGCTAAATCTTGTTGTGAATGATGCTGCAAAATGTTATCTGGCAGCGACATCCTTTTTCAACTTGGTCGAAAAATATATGTATATTTCTCTGCCTCAACCCATCGTTGGGAAGTCCTATTGCGTCATGTGCCTAGTTTGACACTGAAACCATTGAGCGATACAAGATGGGAAAGTAGGATTGATGCATTGCGTCCATTACGTTACCAATTAGCATGTGCATGATGCCCTTGTGGACATTTATGAAGATCATACTCTGATTGGTGTATCTGGAAATCAAACTCGAATTGAAGCTCAGTCTATTGCTAAAAAAAATTGCGGATTTTAAGTTTGTTGTTTCACTTGTCGTGTGGTATAATATTTTGTTCGAAATTAATTTGACTAGCAAAGTTCTTCAATCCCAGGGATCTAACCTCAATACCGTTACAAATGCTCTTTTAAAAACGAAAACATTTCTTGAATGCTGCAGAAGTGATTTGGGATTAGAAAAAATGCTAGTAGAAGCTAAAGAAATATCAGAAGAAATGAATATTGAAGCATCATTCGCATCAGAAACGAAGCCAGTGCGCCTAAGAAAAAAGAAAAGACAGTTAAGGTATGAAGCGGAAGATGAGCCAATATGTGATGCGAAAGACCAGTTCAAAATAAATTTTTATTTTGCTTTGCTAGATACCGCAGTAAAATCAGTTGATGAGAGATTTAATCAGCTAAAAATATTAGTCATGTGTTTGGATTTCTCTACAACGTTCATGAGTTGCAAAATAAAACTTTCAAAGTTATTCTGGAACACTGCATAAAGTTGGAAGAATCTCTTAGTGATGGAAACTCTAAGGATGTTGATGCAACTGAGTTATGCAGTGAATTACAAGCTATTGCAAGAAGTGTACCAAATAATACTGCGCCACAAGACGTTTTAAATTATATTTGTGCAAATGGGCTTCTAGATAGCGTACCTAATTTAGTAACAGTAATAAGGGTATTGCTGACACTTCCCGTGTCTGTGGCCAATGGAGAGCGCAGTTTTTCTAAACTTAAACTGATTAAAACATATCTACGGTCCACAATGAGTCAAGAAAGGCTTGTGGGGTTATTGACTCTATCTATAGAGCAAGAAATTGCTGAAAAAATTGATTTAAAAGAAATGGTTTCTATATTTGTAAGAATGAAGGCAAGAAAAATCATTTTTCATAAATTAATATCTACAGCCTAGCAACAGAATCGTGTCACAAGACTATGCTCTAATAATTTGATTAAAAAATACACTTATAATCTGCTTTGCTTTAATTACCTGAACCCATGCCAGTACCTAGTAAAAATGTTTTTTGATCTTTGAATGTGCTATTTCCAGGTTATTCAAAAGTACAGAATTCGCAGTTTTGTTTGTGCGGAGTTTTGTTTTGTCAATCTTTAATCGGTGTACCTAGTATTTTTTTTGTTGTGTTTTTTATGGGTGTCGTTCCAATGTTTTGCCTAGGGCGCCAAGTTTCGTTGAGCCGGCGCTGTTTGCATCGACAAGTTCTTTAGCTGTTCCAGTTAATGTCATTTCTCCAGTTCCCAGTGGTAAATTTAAAAGTGGACAAGGTAAACGAAAGCCAAAGAAACGAACGACAACATTCTTACTTACGTCATCACCAAATATGGCAGAATTAAAGTACAAACGAGAGATTGCAGCTGAAAAACCAACTCGTAAAAGGAAACAAGCAGTTACTAAGTCTCTTTACATTGATGATGACTCAAATGAAGAGCGCTCTGATCAAGAAAACGAAGATGATTGTGCCTGTATTTACTGCAACGATCTCTACTCACGTTCAAAGCCTGGTGAGGGGTGGTTGAGGTGCAGGCGGTTCAGTCGTTGGATTCACGCAGCCTGTGCTGATTTGCCAAAACGTACCAAAAATTTTGTTTGTGAATTGTGCAATTAATTTTTATTGTTATCTCTTATTTTATCATTTTTGTTATGTTGATTGCTGTGTATGTCATTTAGTCCATACGACTTGTGTCGTTTTGTCCATACGGTATGGACAGAACGGATTTTTCTTGATCTTCATTTAATACTAAATATTTTTGTAAGTGTTGATTTTTCTGACAAAATCTATATGATTCCTGTTAACCAATTAATATAAGCAAAGTTGTATGAAAAAAATGTGTTCCTATTATTGATGATTAATAAAACAATATATCATTTTGGACGTACTTCCCCTTATTAGAAAAACTATATTTTGTGTACCTTCTTACTTACTTATATATCATTATTTTTATATATAAATAAATAACTTGCAATTGAAGACAAATGTTTACATAACAAGTATTAGAAACTTTAGTTTAAAATAAAAATAATTATAATATTTTTTTTGAAAAAGGTTTATTACAAATAGTTAAGTATTTGTTGTTTTGTTTTTTAAGTTTATATTTCATTCCTCATATACATAAAGTGCAATGGAAAAAATATACTTTTAAAGCCAAAGGTTATTAATACATTAGATATTTAAAGTTTAATAATTTTGTTTTCAGTAATTGTTTAGTTTTTTAGTAAAAAGAAATTGTAAACGTTATTTAAAATGGTAATAAATTAATAATATACTACTAAATAAATACAAACCTAGTTATAACAAGGCTGATTAATGTAGGATTTCATAAGATCTCTGAAGTTCTTTTTTTCATAAATGAGACTTAAATTTAGAATGTAGAAGTATGATTTAATAATAATATCTAAGTGTTATCTATTGTATTTTATTTCATATGCATATAATAATTTCCTTTTTGTTTATTAAAAACATTCGCTAAATATTCGCATAATTTTGCGAATGCGAATATTGAAAAATGTGCGGAATGCGCGAATATCCGTTACAGAACTAGATTATAACCAATAATCTGTTACAGAAATCTAATGAAATTAGAAAATACACAAATACCTGTGCCGTCCTAATTATCTTGCGTCTGGTATGGAAACGTGTGCATATTATGACGATATCAAATTTTTGAATATTTATATCTCAGAAACAGTCGAGTAAAAAAAATGATACATTTTTTATAGATAATTTTATTAACCTACGTTTGTCTAGAGTACGTTTATAATAACACTTACCGTTTTGATAAAAATGGCGAACTTTTTTTTTTATATTTGACCTCGAATAAAATACATGGTGGGCCAGAAAGGCGTGCGAATTTCAAATCAAAGTGATTGTGAAAGGGCCGCGGGAGCGAGCGGTAGCGCGGGTAGTAGGGATAGGTAGCTTGGTTCTCGGAAATTTTGTCGCCATGGAGCGTTTCACCGGTGAGCAGCGTGCGTTCTGCGTAAAGGCTTATTACAAAAATGGCGATTCGTGCACTGTTACGCGGCGTCTATTTCGCTCTGAGTTTAGTTTACATGATTTAAATCAATGTGAAAGTGTTATCAGATCGTGGGTCAAAATGTTTGAGTCTACGGGTTCGACACTGAATCAAAAACCTTCGGGGCGTCCAAGGTCAATAAGAACGGAAGAAACTGTAAGCGAAGTCTCGACGTCCGTACGGCGCGATCCCCAGTTATCAACACGAAAGAGATCAACTGAGCTCACTATATCAAGAACATCATTAAGGTGTATTTTGGCAAAAGATCTTAAATTTCACCCGTATAAGTTTCAATTAGTCCAGGAATTGAAACCAAATGACCACCATCTTCGCGGTGATTTTGCCGAAAGAATGTTACAGCGTTTTCGAAGTTAGAACAATATTCTCTTCTCGGATGAATCTCATTTTCATTTAAGTGGATATGTGTATAAGCAAAATTGTCGGTATTGAGCCTCAGAAAATCCCAAATTAACATCAAAGACATTCGCTTAAAGTGTCGGTTTGGCAGCCATGTCGACTGAAGGAATCATCGGACCCCATTTCTTCGAAAACGAGCGAGGCCAAACCGTAACAGTAAATTCTAATCGCTATACAGACATGTTCCGTAACTTTTTTTTCCCACAACTGGATAATTTTGAAGCCTACAACAGCAGGACCTGGTTTCAACAAGACGGCGCGACATCTCCTACATCCAATGAGTCCTTAGCAGTAGTAAATGGGTGAGTAAGGAAATGTTTACTGGAAAAATGATATCGCGTCGAACGGACATTCCGTGGCCTCCTCGGAGCGAAGATCTCACGCCACTGGATTTTTTTTCTGTGGGGGTACCTCAAGAGCCGCGTTTATGCCAATAAACTGACGACAATTGCCCAGCTCAAGAACAACATTTGCGAGGGAATGTCTGCTATCCCACGAGCGATGTGTCAGCAAGTTTTTTCGAATTTGAGGTCCAGGTTCGAGGAGTGTGTACGTGTGGATGATGCACATCTCAGTGATGTTATTTTAAAAAAATAAAATTCCCATTTGTTTATATTTCCTAAGCTTTGTAGTTTTTTTTCTATGATTTTTAAAAATTCGCATAAACTAATGGCCCACCCTTTATTTGCTTTAAATTAGATAATTGATTTTCAACTTTTTGTGAAGTTTTACACCTTCGAATATCTAAATTGAATGGACTATTATACTTATACATTTACAAAAAACAAATACGATAAATGGTACCTTTGTAATGTTTCAATATCTTCGAAATTGTTTCCTAAATCTCTCATAATGATAATCATCAGTGGCTCTTTCACCTTTTGCCTTTTTAACTATTTTGTTAACACTTTCATCAATAACACTGACTTCGACTTTCTGTATTGGTCGTTCAGCTGGCCTCTTCTTAGAATGAATACTATCCAAATTGAACCTATTATGTTGAACAAAGTTTACAGCCATATTGGTTGGCACAAAGTGTGATGGGCCATCCTTTTTATTATGTTTCTCCCATAAAAGTTTCATTTTTGCTTCTTCTGTTGCCTCAATATTTTTTATTTTCGCATCTATGCCCAGATCAACTTCTGGAATTCCGCTCAGCATTTGGTTTGAAAGCATTTCTTCCGATCTGTGCATTGAGGACGACCGTAAGTGCTCTGGTAAAGATAGTAATGCAGCTTCTTCTGGAGCTAAATACTTTAATACCTCGCTGTCATCTGATTCTTTTTTGGATGAGTCACTTCCTTCTACAAAAAAAAAAAATACACAATATTAACATAAATTTGAAATGAATTATTAAATTTTAAATAAGGCAAGTCCTTACTTATTAATTTATAAAAATATTTTATACGGTGACATTTCAAATCCTAAAAATTTATACATGTTACATGTTCTTAAATTAGTATGTAGATTTATTTTCAACAAAGTCAAGTATCTGGGTTTCAAATATAACAGTTATTAAATTTAATACCTAATAAACACAAAAATTACATAACTTGAATACACAACTGACCTAAGTGATTCTTCTCATTTTATTATCCTTATCACTAAATAGCTTCATCAACCTTATATTGAGCACTTCCAATTTTTCCATCATAATTCTATACATAATATGTACATATATGTATGTATGAAGTTCATACTAATATGTAGTATAAACTTTAAACAATGAACATAGGATCATTAATGGAAACTGAAAGCTTTCTCTTTGAAGTGCTCTGATACAAACTATTGCTAAGGCTACCCTACGTAAAAACTTTAGTACATAAGGTAAGCATAGAAAGGTGTACCGAGAAAAGGTGAACAAACAGTGGTGACTATTCCGAGTAGCTGTAATGAAAGATGAAAGAAATGCGAAGAGAACAAATTTGTGTCAAAACAAATATGACAAACATAAGTCCTTGAAGAATATTCTCTTCCAAATGGTTTAGATGGCACGCATATCAGACTAAAAATGTACACACTTGCGGTAAATAAAAGTATATGAAATTCTCCACATGGTTGTATTATTTTAACACAATCAAAATTTATGTTAATAATACGTTAGTAAATTAACATAAACCTATACAAATTCATTGCAATTTGGGTGAATATACGCTAATTGGATATCATTTTAAAATTATAATATTATATTTTTGGTATGCTTAAACAATAAGGAATATGGTTTTCTATTCAAGATATTTTTTTATTTAAGGCATTAATAAGGTAAGACCACCTATTGGGTTTGCTCCACCAATTTATCGACACATTACAGTTATTTATCAAATATAAGGTTACCAGCAGTGGCGTGCACAACATAGATGCAAACAAGCACGGCATACCCTGCCCATACAAGAACTAGACTTATATGGTTTAATTCTTATTTACATACTTTTCGTCATACATGCCGAAATACGAATGTTTACATTTATTATATCATTTGATTCACGATTTGGTAAAATTGTTACAAGTGCCGTCTATAAACGTAAAAACGAACATTTTCGATCGGTCAAACGAACATTTTCGATCTCAAGGACGATCTACAAATCTCTTGTTGTATGCAGGAAACATTTGCATGTGTGTGTGCAAAAACTATGCATTTGTTAGTGTTCCAGAGGCACTGCTTCCTTAACCGTACTCGTTTAAAAAGACATAGAAACTGTCAAATGACAAAGGACTATTTCATTTGTTGGTATACTCTTCTAATATTTTTTTCGCCATTTTGTTATTATTGAGTATTGTTATATTTCTTTTTAAGCACAAGTGATAAAGTTTTTTAGTAGCTAGTGAGTGATTTTATTAAAGAATGATGGAAAATTACAGTTGGGAGCTCTGTACTAGTGATGTGTGTTTGAAGAAATTAATTACGAGTACATTTTCAATTGTCGTTTGATTTTAATTTGTCGTTCTCTTTTGTTTTCGTTTGATGATTATTATAAAATAATTACATAGAGAAGGTATGTGACCAGTTTAGATTTAACTAAAAAAAGTTATGTTTAAATTAAACTAATATTTTAGGATTCTACTACGTTTATGTTAATTTACTACGCGTTTTTTATTATTTTAAAAACTACATATTCCCGACGTTTCGGATACTTTGTAGCAACCGTGATTACGGCAGACATCTCGAATGCCCGTTAAAAGTAATAAATACGCATAGTAATCCGAAAATATTATTTTTATTTAAATGAATACTCGTGAAAGTCTTAGATTTCACTATTGTTATTAATGTTTTAGAGGAGGAAATTATTATGAAAAATGTTTTTTTTTAAACATATTCTGCTTCATCATCATCATCATCAGCTATCGGAGCCCACTGCTGAACAAAGGCTTACCCTATCCCATATCTCTGTGCACGCCCCTGGTAACCGATAACTGAATACAGTATTTTTTCGTGTAATAAATAGTACTTTTTACGTTCAATACTGCTGGTAACACAGAAATAATAACACTAACACCTGTTTGTCGTGTTCGAACCGTTCGTGTTCGAAACTACCAAAACTTTTTGCTAAGATAAGAGGTTCACTAATCTATTATATTTTGATATTACCTAAAACAATAAAAAGAAATGTAGTCAAAAATTCTGAAAAAAATCGGTTCTTCTAGCTTCAGAACAGTGGAAAGCACAAAAATGGAAAAATCAGAATATAAAAAGACAAAGTAGAAAGGATCAAGAAAAAACGGAAATTGAACGAAAACACTTAGAAAAGAGACTCAAACCGGCGCCAAAGAAAAAAATCAAAAACAATCAACGACGAATAACAAAAATACTATTTTCCAAGAAATTTTATATGAAATACGTTGTCGAAAATAGAGAATATGAGGAGTTAATTGATATAAAAAGAATGCTAGGAGGCAGACAAAATAAAAATATATCACGGACGAAATAGAAAAAATGTTAACTGAATCAGATAATGTTTAATAGCTACTATGTAGGCACTTAAATACAATGATCTCATAATGTTGATTTACTTAGATGATTAGAGCCTCCTCATTATTTAAAATAATCTTAGTTGATTACATTGATAGGTGGTTAAAATGTACTGAAGTTTTTATGTTTCTGTTTTAAAAAATATATTTAATATTATATTATTATAAATATTAAATCATATTGCTTCAGTTTAAATAAAGTCTATTGGAAATTAACAGTATTGAAGAAGTTTAAATCCCTTCTTTGTTATAAATTATTTATTAGGAGAAATATTCACGTTTTTCATGGGACAACTACTTAAATTGCCAATAAATGGGTGTCAAGCTGAAAAATAACGCTACATGAAAATTAAAAACGATCCCGTTAAAAATGCTGAATTAAAATAAAAGGAAAATACACAAATACTCTTAGTATATATGGTATGGCTGAAGGGAAAAAAGAGCCATTAGAAAAATATGGAGAGAGAAGGCTAAAAAGTATAAAAATCGCATGAAGCTACAATTAACTAAAAACTGTCCAGCAACATTTTATGATGAAGACCAACCTCTACTTTCACAACACAATTTCGGTCTGGCTGCTAACAGACAAACCGAAACTCAGCCGACAGTACAATATAAACTTCTTAAAAAACATTACTGTAAAATTAAACAGGTACGGCAAAAGATACGTGACTATCAAAAAAACTACGACGCATCGGACAACAGAAAATGGCCCCAAACTCAAAATTGATTATTTACGGAATAATAGAAAGAGAATGTAGAGGAGGTGAAGCAATAATTATTAGTCAGAGAGGTGATCCAAAATCAACTTAAAGAAAATATGAATTTGACAACAAATTGCAATAAAAAGACGATATTAAAAAAGTATTAAGTGATAAACTAGTCAAAACATAATAAAGTATTGACCCAAATTAATATCATACCTGTAAGAGAGTCATATACAGTAAATAAAAGTTCATTAGATATGAAACGGAAAATAAGAAACGATAAAATGTGTTCGAAGTTAGAGAAAATAGTTGCAAAGTTTAAATTATACAAAAAGAATATTTGTATAATTTAAAAATTTTGTGTAGATTAAAGTACTTTAAACATGGCTTTTAAGTTTATGAATTTTTATAATTTAAAACTATCCAACGGTATGTACTATAATTTTCATCTCAGATGAAACTGACAAACAGATTGTCATAAAACCTGTCTGTGAAAGTTTGATGCAAGCAACATCAAGGCGTTGAAGTGTGGCTCTGCCTCATGCTGTCAGCTGATCCGCCAGAATATCCAAAAAAACTAGAGTAAATGCAACAATAACTATCAAATTAAGCATAAAAGCAGGACTTACTAGGAACACAACAAAAACAAAATTATGACTAATGCCTCAGAAACATACAACATCTGTAAACATGGAGAAAATATAATACATAGACAAATAGATAGAACTAGGACTGTTAATAACCACATGGGATGCTATACATAAAGAAATTAACAGAAGAATCGCTAAAATGTGGAAAAGATTTTGGTCTGTTAGTGCGGTTATAAAAAACAAAGACATGTCAATTAGAATAAAAATAAATGGAAAGTTTATATATAACACATGCAATTTGCCATGTTTAACATGGGCATTAACAGAGAAACTGACTAACAAACTAATCATATGTCAAAATAGGATAGAGAGAAGTGTAAATAGAGTATGAAGATGAAATAAGATAAAACAAAATTAAAATGATCACTAAATTTAAAGATGTGAACAACATATTCAAAACAGTTATTGGAAATTGCTTACTTAACAGGACATATGACGAGCGAAGGAAATGAAATCTGGACAAAAACAATTACAGAGATGGCAAAAGAAGAAAAGGTAGACAAATGATAGAGAATTTATCAATATCAAATGGAATATATGACATTTTCTTCAGGGAGACAAAATATCAAATACTGTTCTGAATGGAATGCAAACAAAATAAATTAGTTCTCTTTTTTATCACTGTCACTTCTCTCTCTCTTGTCATTCTATACCGCCTTGTAACAATTTCGTTACAGATAAATTACAAGACTGAAATATTAATTACTTGTTTTATTGCTATTATTCCTTCAAATAGAAATACTGTATATTCACCCAATTAACAACTATACTGGCTTACATTAAGCACTATTTCACCACATGCCAAAAATGTCTATCATATTGATGGAAAGTATATGATAAGTCTTTCACTGTCAAAGAAACATTAAAATTTTAAAAAAAGGCATCAAAGTCAGCTAAATAAAACTAAGACAATTTAAATTAATTAACTTAGTTTTATACCTAAATAGTTTGCTTTATTCATAACTAAACAAATACAATGAAATAATATAAAAAAAAGATCCATTGAACTGTAAACAAATTATAATAAATACTATTATTAACCATACACCTACCTTTACGTTTTGCTAATTGTTCTTCTATGTACTTCATCATTTCCTCGTCTTCGTCACGTTTATTTGTTTCTGCTGAGAACTGTGTGCCAATACCTGTATCATATGCATCTTCCACTTGTTTAACTTTACCACTCTTAAGGGCTTGCATGTTAATCATGCCTCCAGATTTAACACTAAATGGATCTTTACAAGTAATTTCTTCAGATATGGTAGCCTGACCAGTTGCTAAAGCGACAACACTTACTCCGTTGGGCCTTTCTCGAAGTTTCTGGATCTCTTTAGCCTCTTCTAGTTTAGATAAAATTAGTTCTTCATCATCAGATTCGTCTTCATCCTTTATCCTTTGACGAAGGTTTTTCTTCTTTTTGGGTTTAAATTTTATTTCCTCAACTTGAGGAATGTCTTTCGATTCATCCATCATTCAAATTCGATGAAAAAAGTTTAAAAACAGAACTTCATATCCATCAGAATTTCATCTAAGTACTTCATCGGGTAATAAAAGTATAATAACAATAATTTGCACGTGCACTTAACTTTAAAAATCGTATTTATTATAATACTAACAGTACACAACTCTGAAATGAGTATGTAGGAACATCTGCCATTGTCATTTCTTTAATAACCACAGACAATCACAATATACACAAACAACATGTGAATTATGATGCGGCTTAAGCGATACATATAATAATAAGATAATTGAATGATTTTCATTACTGAAGAAATTTAAGAAATACTTATAAAAAAAAAAAAACAAAAAGGGAGACATTTTTAGTACCAATAAACAAATCCTTCTTGAAAATATCGTATTTCCATAGGCTTTTTCTTTTTAATTTTTTTTTATTTTAGTAACGATTTTTTTTAGTTAAAAATAATAATTATGAATTTGTTTCCTGGAACCTTATTTATTTATATTTTATTTTGAAGGTTAACACGCAATCTTAAGAACGATAGTAAAAAATAGTATAAATGCAAAACAACTTTAGGTATTATGACAGGGCAAAGGAAAAAAAATATCATTTTTATAACAGTTTATCTCTGCATTCAAATACCGAAGTGATATGATATAATAGTCTGTAAGTAGTAAATGGAATCATAATCTACGATGCATCGAATAAATTGTTATATATCACATAAATTAATAAATACACTCAAATATATAATACGAAATATTTTTAAGTACATTTATTAAACTTAGAAGCTGAAATCTAAGCAAATAATGAGATCTAAGATTTTCGCGAGTTTTATTCATTTAAATGAAATTAGTATTTTTTTTTTCGGATAAACTACGCGTGATTTATTATTGTAAAGTTCTACATACTCCCGACGTTTCGGTTACTTTTCAGCAACCATGATCACGAGCAGGCGATTTTGCAAAAATAAATCACGCGTAGTTTATTCGAAAAATACTAGTTTCATTTAAATCTAAGCAAATATTTAAAAATTATTTTAACTCTTTAACAACGACCCTGAGGCAAGTTATATCTGAATGACAACTAGTCAACTAGCAAATCAACATAAAATATGAACATTGTAATCAGCAGTGATAAAAAACACGGGCCTACAATGATAATTTATTTTCTTACGAGCTGCATAACTTATTCCAGTCACCTTTTGACTTTCAACTGTGATAATATGTGTGAGTCTTGTCCTACGATACGAAGTAACATTCCATAAGTTTAATCACAAATTGTCAAAATGACTGGTGTTCTATTATTGCAATCTTCGCCACCGAAATTACAAGATGTGCAAAAGAAAATATTTAGTAAAGATGCATTGAATTTCATAGCAAACCTTCACAGAGAATTTGATACCAGAATTGATAAACTTTACAATGAACGTTTGCGGCGTTCTGCTATAAAGTCCGCTGAGGGTCTAAATTTTAAAGTTTCTTCAGAACGTAATGATAAAAGTTGGAAAGTTGGTCCTTTACCAATAAGGCTTCAGTATGTATTTAAATTTTAAGGTATGCTTCCGCTTTTTTCACATACATATATAACTATTCAGACAAAAATTAAATTTTCTCGCAATAAAATTTTCGCATTTGCTTAATTTTTAATATTTCTTTTGATGGATGTTGTAATAAATATTGATACATGCATTACTTATAGAAACCGTCACTTAGATTTAGGTGATGTTTCGGCATCCAACACAGCACATTTCACCGCAGCTTTAAAAGCAGATGTTCAAGGAGTGCAGGTCGACTTTGATGATGGTCATTGTCCCACATGGAGGAACCAATTATTGGCATTTAATAATATATATTTGGCTGTTCATGGCAAACTTCAGGGAGCTCCCATTAGTATAGCAACCTGCCCAATTCTAATGCTTAGACCGAGAGCTTGGAATATGATAGATCATGATATTCTTGTAAGTATTATTTGAGGATATTGTAAAATATGGTGGTATATAAAACTATATTTATGTTGTATGTAAATTATTAATTGCTTCAGACAGCTCCAATAAAAAAATTAAAAACACACTAACAAGAATAACATACTTAAAATAGTTTGATAAAATATTTATTGTTATTATAGATTGATGGCAAGGAGGCAATAGGTCCATTAGTAGATTTTGGTATTCTTATGTATCATAATGCTAAGAAGCTGTACGAGGCCAATAGTGGACCATATTTTTACTTATCAAAACTAGAAGGATCAAATGAAGCACAACTTTGGAATGAAATTTTTGTATGGACACAAAAACAACTCGACCTGCCCCATGGAACCATCAAAGCCTGCATTTTAATAGAAAATATTCTTTCTACATTTGAGTTAGAGGAAATTTTATTTCAACTTAAGGACCATTGTATGGGTTTGAATTGTGGAATATGGGATTATTGTGCATCAATCATAGCAAAGTTTGGTAAGTCCTTATTAAAGAAAACTGGACGTACAGGCCCTTTCTGATATTTGTGAAGAATTTCTCACTGTTAATAAAAATACAGTGAAAACCAAATATTTAAAATATTTTTAGGGGACCGAAAGGAATTTTTACTTCCTGATAGGAATAAGTATGTTAATATGGACCGCAAGTTCCTTGATAGTTATATGAAGATGGTGGTCCATACATGTCATGCGAGGGGTGCATTAGCCACGGGTGGAATGGCCGCCTCTGTACTGAATCCAGGAACAGACGGAAGTGATAATGGGTATTAACTTTAAATATAGTGAATATTATTTTATTGTACCTCTCTTATTGTTTTGGATACAAAAAATATATTATTTCTTCCACATAATATACTTCTCATGGTTGCTCATATAATTATCAACTTTATTTGTGCTAGTAATGCCTAAATAGCAATAATCATTTGCTAACAATATAGAAACTCTATTACAGATCAAAGAAAATTATAAATAAGGTTCTGGAGGCAAAAATGAAAGAAATAGAATCTGGTGTGGATGGTTTCATGGTGTATGATTCGCGTATCGTTCCCCATATCAATGAAGTGAGTTTTATCGTCCGAGTTATAGAAAAAAAAAAATCTTGAATTTGTTGAAGAAATAACCAAGATATCTATTGATGAAAAATTCAGGTTCCATGCATGTTTTTAGTTACTCTTACCCACTGAAGACTGATATATTAAATAATGATATTACAAACATTGGACTGAATATTGAGATTAAAGATATTTTTTTATATTTAGTATAATAATTTATATACTGAGAAATTAAATGTCGGACAGTTTGTTAAGTATTTAAATATCGCATAAAGTAAAAAGAGTGAAGCTTAGTAACTGAACATAACTATAACAAATTTTATGATGCTAGTACTTCTATAAAGATAAAACAAAAAACATCACTTATATTGATGAGGCCATGTCGTCTAGAATTAATTTACACATATGGAAAAAGGTGTTTTTTGTACAGTAAAACTTATTAACACACTATGTCATAGTTTATACTACATTGAAACTCCGCAAAACCTTTTTTTTTTTTCGTCCTTATTACAAACAACTGA
The DNA here is from genome assembly GCF_018135715.1 of Danaus plexippus. Lineage (NCBI taxonomy): Eukaryota > Metazoa > Arthropoda > Insecta > Lepidoptera > Nymphalidae > Danaus > Danaus plexippus. The sequence goes on from NC_083554.1 coordinate 3,259,312, forward strand.
AATTTTCATTATTCTTCCCATGTTATGTTTGTGTTCTTTTTTTAAAAGTGCAATGCAGAGTGCATTTCGTTTGTTATAATTTTACTGATTATTATAATCGCCATTACATAGCCGCCTATCTTTCCGCATTAGATTTTATTGAGCAACCAACCACATTGAAGCAATCTTTCCCAATACTGAAATATCAGAGGTGCTGCTTCCAGGCACAAATTTAATTCTATCACTTGCATCTAAAGTCTCAATTTGTTATATAATGAAGATTCAGGTATCTATTTTGTTTTATAGTTATGGAAAAAGAGTGGGGCTTTACCGAATCAGATCCATCGCATTTTAGACTTGAATGTTACTGCACAAGATTTATTGACAATTCCAAGCGGAGGTGTTACTATGCAAGGTCTAAAACACAACGTAGCAGTCGCCATCTTGTTTATTTATCACTGGTTGGCGGGAATCGGACATTTTTTTTATAATGGCAACGTCGAAGATTCAGCCACAGCGGAGATTTCGAGAGCACAAATATGGCAATGGATAAGATTTGGGGTAACTATAATCATATATCATAATACAATAATTTTTAAACACAACTTGATGAGATTGCTTTTACCGATCAAAATTCCTTTTGTCTTTTGCTTGAAAAAATAAATATTTTTTCAAGATCAAAAAAATGTCATCAATTTTGTAAGATTTGTATACATTTTTTTTTCGTATATACTTTTTATTTACATTACCTAATTCTGTTTCCAGCCTGCTTTAGAAGACGATCCAAATATAAATGTTACACCAAAACTTGTTGAAAAAGTTGCATCAATTTTTGCTTCACACGCTCACAAAAATCTTTGTCGATCAAACGCTGAAAGGAAACGTCTAACAGCAGCGAAATATATGTGTTTAGAGATATTTCTATCAAGAAATCCGCCCGAATTCATTACAAGCTATTTAAATGACAATCATAAATTCAGGACCTTACATAACAAGTCTCTATTAAGTAATCTTTAAATAAGACAGGTTAAATTGGGGAAAACATATATATATATATATTTATATGTCATGAGATGAATCTATATACCAAAGGCATAAGTAGATATATTATGTTTATATTTATGTTTAATACTACTATATTATAGAGTACATAATTATGTTAAGAACAGATTCATAGTTTTTCTTATTTTTCATATAATACCTACATATTTTATGGGTGAGTACATTAAATGAAGACTATCCCACTTTCAAATTAATGAACTGTATTTTTTATATCAATAATTAATTAATATACAATATATTAGTGATATTTAAGGTATATGTATTACATAATAAGCCAAATGAATTATACATAGTTTTAATTATACAAATGTTATACTATTATATTGTTTTTTTTTTATTTAGAATTCCTTATTTAATTCAACATTTCATAAGACTAGGTCAATTGAATTTTTTAATGCCAAATCAAAAATAAAACTGCGTAAAAGGGTTAAACAAATCATCTTTAATATATTAAAATATATTTGTGTTTTTTAGACAAAGCATAATTATAAAGATTTAATAAAACTTGCATAGACTCCGAAAAATGATTTTTTATGAGTAAATTAGTGCATTTATTTAAATAATTATATTGTCAAGAAATATCATTTATACAATGAAAAAAATTATTTCTAAATGTCATAAAAAATATGAGCATCTTTAGCCATATAGCTAAAAGCTTTTGTCATTTAAAATCAAGTATAGTATTAGACAAAACAGAAGAAATAATATTAACTCTTAAATATAATTAAATAATTTTTTTAATTATCTATCTAACTATTACATAAAAATATATAATCTATGTCTTTTGTTATATAATCTGTTTTACTTTTATACTAATCAATGACAGCTGGTTTATTTATAAACAATGATCACATTATTGTCAAATATATAAGTCGATATTTATATATGCAATTGTGCAATGTAGTATTCTTTTCAATCACTTAAGCAGCAGCAAATATCTGATAGTAATTTATTAAGTTCTTTATTAAATTTTACATATTGATGGAATAAAAATTGTTCAGTTTAGTCCTAAAATATATTTCATTGTATTAAATGCTAAGAAACCGTACAACGTGAATTCTGTTCGCCTCCGACCCTTTGTCTTGTTAGCGCTCTAGCAAAGTTAGTGTCTCTCGTATGAACATTACCATTTTCTTGTAGAGATAGTGCCAATGCATGAGCCAATGCTTCATCTTCGGTCTGAAACGAAGGAATTTTGCACTCTAATTATATTTCAATAGAATACAAAAAAGCTAATAAGAAAAACAATTAGACTTAATCCAATAAGTTTATTTTTAAATAAGATTTGCATCTGATGTCGTACATATACTAGCCTATTCAGTAATTTTGTTACCAAAATAGTTTGAATCATGGAATAGAACTTTCATTTAGCTAGGATAAGTTCATATGGTTTTTCAATAGGTGTAAAAATGGGGCGCTAAAACATTATTTATTCACAAAGTTGGCAGTAGACTAAATAAATTTAGGAACGCTTTGAATAGAAGGATATTAAAGAATTATAATGATAGTATAGGTAATATAAATAATTGCAATACAAATATAGTTATATAATATGGCAGAAACTTTTCTTTATTTCTTACCATGTTTCCTTGCACCTCAGTGAAATTATTAGCTGCAACAGCTGTCGGAGTCCTATTTGATAAGTTAACCTCTCTGGCCTTAAGTCGCGCCATCGCCGCATTACTGTGCAGTAGAAAGTAAATTTTTAGACCAACACATATAACATCTAAGAATTACACATTTTCTTTCCTGTGTATTAAAATTTATATAAACCATAATATTCTTTAAAGAAATGCCTCAATTATATAAGATACAATTATTTTTAACCATTTTTCAGATTGGGAACAAACAATTGCATAATAATATTATTATTATAATAAAACACATTCATGTAAATTTCACTCACGCAGCTTGTCGTCTTTTAGCAGCCAGTTTTCCCTCACACATGTGATCGGCAGCATGTCTATGCCTTAAACAATAATTCAAAGAGCATTCGACGCACACCAATGGAACCATTTCTTTCGTCTTGCAGCCTTTGTATGAACATCTGTTTGTGAACACCTGTAAATTGATAACAAATAAGGTGAAAATTTTATTGACCTTAAATTTTCTTTGTACTAATTAGAGTGTTTATAATTTTTTTATAAAGCATACTTTCAGACAATCCACATAGAAACTTTTACTGTGTTTTATAATATATAATATTACACTATATTAGTGTCCAAAGAAACAACCTGTTGATATTTAAGCAAAAAATTAAGGAAATAATACTAATGTTGTTCATTCCTTACATTTAATCAGTTGGTCTTTCAGGCAAAAATCACTAAACTGATTTTGATAAAACTAAAATACTAGATATACAAGCTTATTCCTCAGAATATGATGTGGCAACATATGGATTCACCCCAGATTTGATGATTGTTATAACAATTGTATTTTGAATGTGTTCATGTGTCACTGATTAGTGATTACTTATGTCACTGTTGTTGAGTGTCACATCCCTTGTTTTTTAAAACTTATACAGTTCTTGTTGAACTGATTCCTTTTGTGGCCTTTGATGGTCCAAATGATAGGCAAGAGTGTTATATGTGGAGCAAATATAATTTATATTAACCTTTTTCCGTCTCTCCTTAGCTGGATCTGAGGTACATTGGTTGTCTATGTGAGCACCAACAGCAACGTCTGGTGGTTCACCCCTTTTTCCCGGCACTAAAGCTCCACATAGAGGACATTGCGGTACTTGTACATCTTTAGAATTTGATGCTGGACACTCATGCTTAACATAGGTAAAATGATCAGAGCTGTAATAAAAATATTGTTTTAAACAAAAAAATCTACAAATTATATTTGAAAGTGGGTAGACTAAAATTATAATAAAAATAGTGTAGAGATAATTATAATTTAAGAAACCATTAGCTTACCAATAAACATCTTTACATGCGTCACATTTCATTGGCAGGAAGTCTGAAACATGGTGTTTTATTATAAATTTTGCGATATTCTAAATATTGGATAATTAACACGATTATATTAGGAATCAGAAAATATTAATGAAATGTATGTTGGCTTACCTAGTTTATTGCATGTCTTATATGAACAGTTTTTTCCTATATGTGGAAATTCCATTGTTTTTCGTATTGTATTTATAACAATAACAACAAAAGTTCGATGGTATGTTTTAATCACAAATTAGCTTGCTACAGAATGATGAAATATTGATGTGGTTACTCTATATATATAAGTTGCACAAAATTGAAATCTATTATTCATACTAACTAGGAAGCTAATAAATGCAAAATTCTGATGAATCATGAAAGTTGATAAGACATTTTCAAACTTAAAATGTCATTGTCATATGTCATGCTGTTAAGTTTGGAATTTTGAAATAAAAAACATAACAATAAAATTATGTTATATCTTACTTAAAAAAATTATTAAACTTTTGATCTAACTTTACTTTTTGTATTTTATTATCGTACCAGCCAAGTAGCAAAAAAATTACAGCGGTATAAAAGGGACAGTTGACGATACTGTTTATTTTTTATTTGAAGTTTTTTTTTCCAAATATATATTTCAATAATTTTTAATTTCGGTTTGATCGTGTTTATTAAAAATCGTGTACGCAATAAAATTTAAACAAACCTCAATACAGATACAGAAAAAAATTCTTTGTTTTCGATCGTATTAAAATAAATATTAATGTCAATTTCATATCGTTTTTGGCTGTCAAAGCCTATTCATTATATTAACTTTCAGTAATTAAGTAACCATTGCGGATTTATAGTGTCTTCTCCATTCTCCACGACACTGGCTGTATATACTGTGCACGTCTTTGCACGGATTAAGGGCGTATTTTAAACAAACAAAAACAAGTAAATATTGCTCAAGTTAAAAACAGAAATCGAGTAAAACGTTGACTTTGACAAAATATTCCACAATTCCAGTGTGAAGGAAGCCAAACTTAAAAGTAAAAATAAGTACTAACGAGGTACAGCGTCTGACATCTCGATTAGTTACTACCCACATAAAATTTTCCTTGCACAGATAGTGGAAGTAAGGCTTGCTAATCACGATTAAAGAACTAAAACAAAATTAAACAATATTTAACTTTCAACTCACGTGGCAGTTGAGACAACATTTCAAAATTCATGTGTTGGTCGAGTTTGTAGTACTCTTCCCATATTTTGTGATTTAAACTTGTAAAATATCTTGTACACCCTACACATGTGATCCATTAACAAAATGCGGTAAAACAAGTGCCAGAAGTATGGCAATCACCTTTTACTCACCTTATTCCTCAATCACCTTTTAAAGTTAAATATTAACAAGTATGATATAAAATTGTAAACCTTTATTTGATATATTTTAAATCCTTAAGCACATTAACACTAAGTTTATACATTTGGTAGCTATTGTTATATCTGTTTTTTTTTTCCACTAAGCCATTTCAAATTTATTTAAAATTTTCAGGACACATATTTGTGCAAATATTGTTGGATTACCAAATATTTTCCTTTTCAGTCATTATATTCCATCTATAATTTAAGTAAATTCTTCTGTGAGAGACATTGTGAAACAAAACACTCTTATTAAACATGGTATAAAAATTCTATGAGTGAGGAATAACATCCATTTAACATTCACTACATTTATTGATATAAATAAAAGTTAAGTTTCAATAAGTACTGTACTGCATACCCTGTTCAAAAATAAGCCAAAGGCATTAAAAAATTAAAGAAATGTATTTTGCATTTTACAAATACTAGTTATTTACATGAATAATAACAAATAAAATTCTAAATCGATTTCGAATAATGTATTTCAAATATAAAATGAAGAAAGTTATTTTATTTATATTTTTTTTCAAATCATATAATATGTGTTCCATACTGTACTAGTCGAATTTTTGTCTTAAAACTAATGTGTATATTAAGTAAATAACATTTTTTATTTGGAGTGGTATTCTCAGATCCATCTTAGGATATTTACATCTTGTGCATGAGGAACAAGTTGGCCTGTACAATTAAATCTTATAAATATCACGCTCATAAATGAAATATGAACAGTGATTGGAGTACAGGACCACCGGTAACAGACGGAAGGTTTGTGTCATTTTGTATTCCTAAAAAAACAATAGTGCGTCGTTAAGTAGTTCTTATAATATAATTTATATGAGTAAAGGAAATGAAATACTTAAAAAAAGTTATCAATTTATATATCACAACAATATTATTTTTAATTATTTAATCATTTAAAGAATTTAAAAAAGTCAATTGTAGAAAACACAATTTAAGATTAAAAGTGACACATTTTTTATGGTATGTAATTTATTTAAAGTTTTAATTTAATATCTGATTGATTCAATTTCAAATTTAGTTTTACAATTTAATATTCTATTGATCATTAAATAATTAAACAGTATTTAATAGAAATAATAAACCAAATATAAATATTAAATCAATCAAATTTCCCAACAACTTCTGAGTTTAATATCGAGTACACACTTCCACTGAATAAATAACTCTGTGTGAGATTATTTACATTTTGATAATCAATATGACGGCGCATTTGTTATTATTTTAATAACTAATAATTAAGGGTAGTTGAAATTATCAGGTGTCACCCGCATAACCAGCTGTGTAGCCACCTGTGCGAGTGAAGTCACAACAATGTTCGTATAAATAGAGGCGACAGTAAAGATTACAAATTGTAGGGATCGGACCTCTTCGAAGTAAGGAGTTCACCAAATCGTCTACGAGGTTACCTTCAAGAGTCTGCGATCCTGGCGACATTCAAGAATATGGGCATTGGTGACGTTAGTTATGCTGACGTCACTCTTTTAAAATAACGACAAGTGCTTCATACTCCGACAAATATATAGGTTCTGAATATGTAAAATAAGTTTGTTATAAGTATACCTACTGCAATATAAATTAAGTAAGAACAAATCTTGAAAACGAAACCTTAAGCAATTATTTATTTAATTATGATGCTTATGATTTCGAAATAACGTAACTGATGAGTTATATTTTTTTGATTCATCTCACTTATACGATCAGTCTGTGGTCCAATTAATAAGCTAGGTAATTTCGTAAAGCACATGATGACAATAAAATTGTTAACAGGCAAAGTCGTAATAAATAATACAATAACTCATGAAACGCACACGGATACGAGAACATTTCCCGAAGAATAATAACAAGGTATTCAAAAATGGATAACTTGAGTATGTTACTTTAGGTAACGCCATCTGTTGTCAATTGTGTGCAACTTAACGATGAGGTTTATGGCTGAGTAAGATTGCCATGGGTTTTCGTCCCCTATCCTGCCGCTCACATATGTACATCGGGAGGTGAGTAGTATTACGAAAGGACTATATAATATCCTAAAATATGTCGATAATTTTTTTTTACAAATGAATATTATTTAGTTAAGGTTTCAACACATAAAAACAATTGATGAATGATCGACTAGCTATTGATCTCGCATAAAACAAAGTTTCAAGGTATTGGCATTGAAGACACTTGTAAAAAACAAAATATGAAAAATTTAATCAGATAAACCTTGATTTCTTTTTGTGTGTCCAACGGAACGCTCTACTGGTGACTTGGTTCATTCATCCACTGAGGTAATCTCGGCAACCGAATGACTAATCGAAAATTTTTTTTGATTGATAGAGTAGTTATCCGGGGTGGTTATTATCATGACAAATTTCCAATGCCAATTTTAGGGCCGGAAAAGAGAACCTATTTCCAGAAAAAGCTTCGATGCTGAACATAGAGATCGCTTCATTAAATTTACATCGAGAACTTTGCTCGACCTAAGAGAGATAAAAATGCAAAGGTTCATCTCCTAGTTGATCAAAGTATTACATAAAAATAAAGACTTAAAGATGTACAATTAAGAAATAAAGCATGCATAGGTGAAATATATATATGTATTTGTTAATTAGTAACACCCTCAATTCTGTCATTCATCATTGATATTTGATAGACTCTGACGTGGGATTAAATTAATTGCGTCGCGTTGGTACCTTAATAAACACAACATGATATTAAATAATCCTCACAAAATAAATGATTTGAATACCTTCTCTGTTGTTTCATTGATAAATTATCGTAGTGCTAGTGTATATGGTGTGTTAATCTATGGGCAAACTTTATTATATAGGTACTGTTCTTTCCTCTAGAATGTTACAACAGTGTTCTGTTTTCTGCTTATCATTTTCTTGCGCTAATTGAGAGCGGCCGACTTTCAGTGTTAAAAATTATTTCAGTATAAATAAAATAACTCTACTATAAATTACTAAAGTAACTCTATTATCGGTAATAATTCCTCTTTAACGCACGTTTTTGACACCTAATTATTAAAATAAAATAATATTTAATACATTATCAAAGTGATTGTAAGGCGGGGAGGGTATAAAATGTATATACACTTTCCGCATCATCATTTTACCAGTAATGGCATCAGTATTATTTGAATCTTAGCTTACAGATAAAATATTCTTCTATATATCAGATTCGGAAATTGGACTTAAAAATGAAGTGCGGAATTAGAGATGTCTAATAACGTTAAATAATAGTGACTCAGTAGTATCATCAAATGACGCAGAAACATCTTTATTATTATTTTTTACTACTGCACACTCAAAGGGATTTATGTCTTTAAAAATTTTGTAAAACCCTAAGATAATTGTTGAAAGAACTTATTGATTATTATTAATATATCTATCTTTTTCCCGCGACTCCGTCCATGTGAATATTATAGTAGATTTACACTCGCGTACGAGCCGCAAGACGAGGCAAGAGCCGAAGCACAAGTGAGAGTGTAAATATTCGCTCGCGGCACGCCTTGGGTCTTGTCTCGTGCCTCACAGCACTCGCGTCTGGAGGTGCGAGCTGTAATACGAGACGAAGCACAAGACGAGGTACGAGACGAGAGTGTAAATGTAGTATTACAGTTGTTCTCTGTCACTACGGACATTAAATCCGATCTGCACTTCATGGTTTTACCGGTTGGGTTTCTGGAATTGTAAAACAAATTCTACAGCTTTATAATATTATTATATATAAACAAATGTTCTTAGTTTATGAAAACTAAGAAAACAAAATAGAATTACAAATAACCGACAAATCCAAGTAACTGTACATTTACACAAGGTTTTCCACGAGTATAAACAATATAGAAGGACAAAAACTTGCACCCATAAATGTGACAATTGGAAGCTAGATCGTAAAAAAGTCTAAAATGATTAATAGCACATATCTATGTATGCCAAAAACGGCAACTGAAACTAGACTATACAACCGTCCATGCATCAGCCAAGCTGGTCAGTTTTTGAACATTCACAATGAAGTGTCTCAATTACGCTCACTACTGAATCCGTGGCAACTTCATTACTTCAACTATGTATATGGGAATCATCGATTGAGAAGTCGGCTTTTGTTACCCCAAACAATGCAATTTACATTTTTTCAGAAGAATATAAGAAAAGAAAATCAGTATGAATAAAACTTTAAACGCACTCAATGAACCCATAAATTAGTATTTATTTGTTATTCAAATATGTATATAGGAAATATATATGTATTTGTTAATGCAAGTTTTTATTAAACAAAGAACATTTAATATGAATATTGTAATCGGAAGTGATAAAATTCCTCGTTAGCAATAATGACTTACTACTTTATGATCTGCATAACTTATTCCAGTCATCTTTTGACTTACAGCTGTGATAATATGTGTGAGCGTTTTAAATAATTCTATGAGTATAATCAAAAATTATTAAAATGACTGGTGTTCAGCTATTGACAACGTCGCGCCGGAGTTACAAGGCGTGCAAAGTTTTTTGTAAAATTTCTTGAATTTCATAGCAAACCTAAACAGAGAAATGATACCAAAAGAACAGCAATCCTTTTAACTTCAAAGTATCTGGAATTAAATATTGATAGACGCATTACTTATAGAAACCGTCACTTAGATTTAGGTGATGTTTCGGCATCCAACACAGCACATTTCACCGCAGCTTTAAAAGCAGATGTTCAAGGAGTGCAGGTCGACTTTGATGATGGTCATTGTCCCACATGGAGGAACCAATTATTGGCATTTAATAATATATATTTGGCTGTTCATGGCAAACTTCAGGGAGCTGCCATTAGTATAGCAACCTGCCTAGTTCTTATGTTTAGACCTAAATTGAAATTCAACTTATTCTCAACTGAAAGAAGTGTACCATATGGGGTTATTGTTCTTTAATAACAGCGAAATTAAAATGAACTTTAAAGAATAAAACATTCGTATTGCCTTTTTTACTGTGGTTAATTAAAAATTTAAACAAACAAAACAACATTATTTAGAACGTTTTCAGAGGACGAAAAAGAATTCCTGTTTCGTGATAGGAATAAGTTTCGTAAGGTTTTTGATAAGTTGATGAAACTAATAGACAATCCATTCTTTAGGAGCAGTGGCCACAGATTTCATGCCTACTGCTGCACTGCACACAGGAACAGGCGGTAATAAATGTGTACTCGTATGCTATTCCTAGTTTATGTGTAACACTTTCTTATGTCATCTAAATGATTTTATTACTATAGTTACTTATTAGTAAAAATATGGGGTTATATTTTTTCACATATTTAATTTTATGATATATTTCATTACTTTTTTGATTTAAATAAACGGATTATCCCAATAGAGTATTTTAAATGGATTGATGATTTCTTAAAAAGTATATCCTTGCTCTAACTTATCCCTTATTGCTGTCCTATGCAGTAGCAGTGTAAATTAAATGTCAATAGGAAAACTTCATTTTAGATGAAGATATTATTATAAACAAGGTTCTGGAAGCTATGTACAATGAAAGAAAAAAGCTGGCATCTGTGGTTTCATCGTGTGTTTCTGATCTACATTTGTATTTACACGTCTACGAAGTATAGTCATCGCAGTTATAAAAACACCGTATTGTTATTTAAAAATAGTTTTTTTGAAAGAATCAGTCAAAATCTTGGACGTGCGTGGCAATAATGACAACAATGTGCTTTAATCAAATATATTTTCGGGCTGGTAATGATATAAATATGCATTAGCATTATGTTTTATTATAGTTGTTCGTAGCCGCAGATCTCACGAGGGATATAGAGTATGGTACTTTTAACTTCATAATTTAATTTAAAATATCATTGATATCGAATCGAGAAAATAGTAAGAACATATAGAAGGAAACTAATATTGTTCGGATTACTACGCGGATTTTACTATTTAAAAAAACTAGATACCCCCGACGTTTCGGTTACTTTGCAGCAACCGTGACACACCGGCAAACGAGGTGTGAATGTTTGTTAGTTGATCCTGTTATTTATCATCTACCGCCAACGATTTCTTAATACAAACATATACAAAATCGATTGTGGCAGTGGCTTGTCATACATCGGACAAAATAAGAGGAACATCGGTACAAGGGCGAAGGAACATATCTCAGACATTAAAAATAGGCGCGCGTCGAAGTCAGCAGTGTATGAACACATAATGGACAAACCAGGCCACAACATTAGATCTGTTAAACCACAATTCCTTGCTGGTAAAGACAGGTACATACCGAGGTTAAACTGCGAGGCTATTGAAATTAAAAAAAACATCAAAATTTCAATAGAGAAGATGGCTGGAGTCTATCCAACAATTGGGACCCCTCCTTAAAAACAAAATCCCAGGTTCGTGACCACGCCGTAGAACTTCGTGACACTGTAAGTAAGCGGTATCCAGAGTGATACGTCAGAAAATTAAGAAATCGTTGGCCGTAGATGATAAATAACAAGACCAACTGACAAACATTCACATCTCGTCTGCCCGAGATCACGGTTGCTGCAAAGTAACCGAAACGTCGGGACTATGCAGTTTTTAAAAATAATAAAATACGCATAATAATCCGAAAAATATAAATTTAATTTAAATAAATACTCGCGAAAGTCTTAGATCTTATATATAGAAGGCACTAGGGCTATAAAATTAAACGTCAAGCCTTACTCTATCCTTGGGAAACTAACATCCACAAAGACCATGCCATCAAGGTCAATTAGTCTGACGAGCTCACTAACAAACTCACTAGGAATACATTCGTCGTAAATTTGTACGTGGTGAAAGTAGGAGCGAGAGGTATAAAAGTTTAAATTTTCTACAACCTACTGAAAGATTTGGGTCTGTCCAGAACTAACATCAATTTTTTGTTGGAACGTACTTCCAAGGCAGCCCTAGTAAGTAGTAGATTTGTTCCAAACTTGGTCAGGTGGAGAGGGGATTTTGGACGATAGATGTCCCTTAAACCTAGTCGCAAGTCCCAGGGTCGCAAGTCTCAGGCACTGTTAAAGCTCCTCTCCCTGCAACGCGATGGACCCGGCAACCGCACGGTGAGTACAGGGAATTTTCGGCTCTTTCTAATATTTATATTAATAAATTTAATATTAGATACTGATAAGGGAGCTCGTTTTCAATCACAAAAAAAGAGGAAAATACTGTGTTTAAATTTAATTATTATCTAACTATCAGAAAGTCTTCAAAATTTTAAATTTTAATGAATATAACTAGAGACGGAGCCGTAAATGTGGTAGGAAAAAACACAGGATTACCAGACATTATTCGGTATTGAAATCCTAATCACGATCTCACATTTTTACCTTTGTAGACTCACCAGAACGGCCTTTGTAAAATACATTAGATGATATTTGCATTTCTTTTTTTTGTGATTTTGAAAATAATTCAGACGATCTTGCATTTGAAAATATTTAGTCAGATTAAAAGCAATTTCTTTGCTCAATCCTCTCAAATTTTTAAAACTTTCTGGACCCCTACAAGAAAATTTTGCGAATAGCTACTTTATTGTATATCAATTTCCGTAAAGTTATTATTCACAAGAACTAGTAAGTGCTAAATTCTAATAAATCGATAAGTCATTTCTCTACTTATAATTTCAATGTCCAAAATTAGATTCACTAATCAATTAAAAAAAAAAAAACAAATAATTCCGACACAAGAGGAAATATTTACATTATTTATTTATTATACGACATTAAATATAAAGTCGAATAATTTATAATCTGCTGGATAGTGTAATTTAAAAAAAATTTGGAATCAAAACAAATCTGAAAAATACAAATACTATGTGTAAAATTTTTTTCTACAGTTTCCGATCGTATGAAACTAACCTTTTGTCCTATTATGTCAATTTCATGTAATTTTCGGCTGTCAAAGCTTATTAATTATTCGTCGTTGTCTGGGGCTGGCCGTTTTTAAGTTCTTAACAATTATTTTACTATAACTTGAACTCACGAAATAAAAAATTAAACTGGGTTTTTTTGAAAAAATAATCGAAAACATGAGTAAGCTTATTCCATCCGTTGGTAAACTGCTTGGCGGTGTAACAACTACTACGGTGTGATATTTTTATTAATAACTGTGTTTTCAACCATATGTGCCGTTTTATAATAAAGAGTTAGTTAAGTGTGAATTATCACAAAGAGTATTTTAAAAGTGTAATAAATTATTTCTTTTAGAAAGTCGCCCCAATCGCTGTCATTACGAACGCAAAATACAGTACAAAAAACGAAGCTACATTTGAAACGAAGGTAATAATTTATATTATTTAAAATGTCCATATTTCCATTATATACTCTTTTATAAATATCTTGTGTATAAATAATATCTATGTGATTATTTAATTGAAGGAAGTATCAATTATGTAATATAACCTTCAAATGTCAAACAAATATTGTTTGTAGTTCACTGTCAATTTTATGTCAATATTTCCATAACATTCTGTAAACAGTCATCTTTTGAAAAATGCAACATACATGAATGATTTATTGATACATTTATTCAAGCCTTATAAGCTCCACAAACTGGAAAAAGGTCCCGCAACATCAGCAACTTTAACATCCGAAGATGCACTTAGTATGTATGAGAAATTGGCTGTTATTAGAAGAATTGAAACCGCCTCAGGAAATCTGTACAAAGAGAAGAGTGTCAGAGGCTTCTGTCATTTATATTCAGGTAAGAAAATGTATACATGACAAAGATTCTGTTGTGTTCTTACTATTTTGTATGGTTTTAGATTTTTATAGAAACAAAATTGGGTGCTTTTTATACTAAAAGTAACAAATTTAAAATAAAAGTAGTTAATATTCAGATATTTTCATTTATTTTTCTATAGATTTTTAATTCTAAAAACATAATCATTATTGATTTTGCTTTTCAAAACTTTCTATAAATTAAAAACAAGAAAATATATTAATAAATTATTCAACAAAATACTGTTGGGTTAATATTGGATTTTTGGTAAATTTATATGTATATTGTGATTAGAATAATCTAGGCCACAAACGTGGGTTAGTAAATAAAATTTTGACAAAAATTATCTGAGTTAATATCATTGCTTTATTTAATTATTATTTAAAACGTCTTTCAACATTTCAAAACCAGTAATTTTGAAGATGATGATCTTCGATCGAATATTCCTTAGCAATTTTCTGGATACATTTGTTTATCTTTGTATATATAAGAAAATTAAATGTTACATTTCAATTTGAGGCTGTAGTTTTTGACATAAGTAATGCTACTAAATCTTTATTTTTGGTTTTTTAAGTCAAAACTAAGTAATATTATGTATCATTCTTTCATCGTATTTAATTTTGTAGGACAGGAAGCGGTTGCCGTAGGAATGCACTCAGCTATGAGGGATATTGATTCATTGATAACAGCATATCGTTGTCACGGATGGACTTACCTTATGGGTGTCAGTGTCCTCGGTGTCCTTAGTGAGTTAACTGGCCGGAGAACTGGTTGTTCCAGAGGCAAAGGTGGTTCTATGCACTTGTATGCCAAGAATTTCTATGGAGGAAATGGCATAGTCGGTGCTCAGGTAAGTTGATAATGTTGCATTTTATACTATCTCGAAAATTATGTATAATTTATGTATGTGAATAAAATTAAAGTATGGCAGGAAAATTATTTATTTCACATAATTTCATATATAATGTTGAAATAGATTGAACCTGGCATAATATTTTAATTTTGTGAAATCTCTGGATCAAAGAAAGTAGGTTTAGATCTTGCTTGTCATGATATAATTTTCATACTATATTTCCTATTACAAAATTTAATTAATACTGAACACCAATTACTACTGACATTAAACGGTTGTTAATATTTAAAATATCTTATTCTTTTCCTAGTTTGACATTATGTAATATTAAAAAATGCCACATAATTGATAAAATCACATTCAATTTAATTCTACCAGTTTTTAAATTTATTTGTATAGATATAGTTTCAAACAGAAATGTTGTTTACATGTTAATGTTTTCACTTTTTATCTCGTTTCGTTGGATCTCTTTTAACTGGTCTATGTGTGTAGGTCCCGTTGGGCGCGGGTATAGCTTTCGCTCACAAGTACCGTAACGACGGTGGCGTTTGTTTCGCTCTGTATGGTGACGGAGCAGCCAATCAGGGCCAGATCTTCGAGGCTTACAACATGGCCAAATTATGGAATCTACCCTGTATATTTGTTTGCGAAAACAATGGTTATGGTAAATTACTATCATGATATCAATGTATTTTATTTATAAATGTAATTATTCAGTGCATTGTTATTTGCATGGTATTTTTTGTGGCTATAGTGATAAAAATATATCTATATCTATATTTGGAATTGGTGTTTTAAGAAATATTGTAGAATTATAATGTCATAAACCATACTATAAGCCAACATATGAAAATTTATTGTATTTTATTGAAGTGGAATTAATTTTTTTCCATTAATCAACAACCATTTAAATAAGTCCTTGTACAAGTTATATTTTCTAGGTATGGGTACAAGTGTTGAGCGTTCTTCTGCCAGTACGGACTATTACAGCCGGGGGGATTACATACCCGGCCTGTGGGTGGACGGTATGGACGTCGTCACTACTAGGGAAGCGACCAGATTTGCCATTGACTATTGCACTAGCGGAAAAGGTAATATTTTGTATATGAATAAATTCCGATGGTTCTTCCTTTGTTTTCCTGTTTTGCACTATTTTTAATATGCTGATAAATTTTTCTATGTGATATAAAAGTGGATGTCTGCGTAATATTACTAATGTGGATTAGTAATATATATTGGTCGAATATAAGAAATGCTTGAGCATATCTATCGGACGAAAAACTAAAAATCAAGGAATGTTATATTATATAAATAATATCTTTGGATAATTTAATTGTCTTCAAAAATATTCAAATTTAAACTTTTTTTCTATTAGAAGATAGTGCTTGGCTAATATTCCATGTAGTGGTAAGTAGAAATGTAGAAGTATATTAAGGCCGACGTGATGAAATCTAAATTATACATGCCAAGGAGCACATATACCCAACCGACTTGCTAGGGTCAAAGGGAAGTAATAAATCGCTTCCCCGATGTATAAAAAAGGTGCCTTGGACTTATTGAACCTGCCAAAGTTAAGGTTCGAGGACACCGCAATTGCCGCTAACTGAAAGCGGTCGGTGTGTTCCAAGAATAAACATCTTGAAAATCCTCCTCTTAAAAGTAAATGATAAATACAAAAAAAACTAAGTTTTTGATGGCCTCAAATATTATTATATTACGTCGGTTTATAGGAGGACTGGCGGGAATGTGAAATTGGCACGCTTTATCCTCATCTCTCATTTTTACTCAATTTAACCCCAGTTGGCCCCAGAGCTACATCGATTCTATAGCTTTGCTGTAAAATGCGTAACCAAAAACACCCGCTAACAGCAGATAGTTAACGTTTAACAAAAGTAATGTTGCGGCGAGAACAGATCAATGAAAAACAGAGAGATCCTGAGTTGATATTAGCTCAGATGAGCCGCCATGAACTTGGGAAGCTCCGTCTCTCAGACAGTTAGGTATCCAGGAAATCACGCTAGAGCTCAATTTCTTCCTTTACCAGATCTGAAAGACGCAACGACACGTTTGAAATTCGTCCTTCTCTCATGTATGGATAGTCAGATCAAAAGCAAAGAGCCCTTCTCTAGTGAGCATTTTAGTCTCCTTAACGATCCGCTGTGCTAAAGGATACCAATATGGGACCACATCAGCAGCCTCACTGATATGTACCAACATAGTACTTGATTCCAGCGTCCGTATAAATGCTAGAGAATATGTGAATTCATACACGAATGATTTAGAATTTTTTTTAAAAGAAATACCAAAATGTTATTTTTAAATGTTCTAAAATACTTTAGTATATACATTGGGACAAGACGGAGTAAGCGACTGTATACTGTTTGTATAGCTATCCTTTACGAGTCTAGCTATACAAACAGTATGAGCCCTAGATGATTTCTTTTTGAATACACTATAACATTAATTATGTTAAACATTTCCTCATTCTTATAATTATTTTTATCTTCCCAAGGTCCTCTAGTAATCGAAATGGAGACATACCGATACTCCGGCCACTCTATGTCCGACCCCGGCACGTCCTACCGGACCCGCGACGAGGTCCAGGCTGTCAGACAGACCAGGGACCCCATCACCTCCTTCAAAGAAAAGATCCTATCAAACGGGCTCGCTACTGCTGATCAGCTCAAGGTAATATAGGACATTATTCTGGTAGGCTTTACATCTTATCAGAATAATTTACGTATGCAAATACAACATGAAATTTGACCTTCGAATGATATGAAGATAGTTTAGATGTTTTTACGTTCTAATTGACTGCCGAGGCACGGGTTTAAAAGGTTCGGCTTAACTTACTAAATAGTTGAAAATATATCCAATCTCCGCCTCACAAATTTTTTGTCCATTTGCTGATCGTCCGAACCGTAACAGATAATTATTCTTACAATTTACTCGATTAATATTTTCAAACAGGAAATAGACACCAAGATCCGCAAAGAGGTGGACGAGGCCACTAAGATAGCGAAGTCCGAACCGGAAGTGGGTCCCGAAGAACTCGCTGGGGACATTTATTACAAGAACTTGGAGCCCTTCATCAGGGGTGTCCACCCTAACAGCCCCTTGCAACATATCGAAACCGCTGCCAGGAATTAAGCGAATTTTTATACTGGGATGTGATCTTTAGTACGTTTTACAGATATATATGAGATTATTACGTTTGTTGGGATTCTGTCTTATGTTATCTTGTTCTAAATAGACAATTATTCAGCCGTATCTTATCAAAATATTTATAAAAGTTAATACGTAATGTGTATATATGCTTATGGTATTCAAAGTTCTTGAAGTAAAAACAATAGAATGAAATGTTGTTAGGGAATGTTTATATTACCAAGTGTGGTTCAAAACATTGGTCTTATAATGTAGATATTACGAACTCGAAGTTAAAATTTTATTAGTTTACTGTATATTCTCAAACAAGCTTGTCATTGTCTCGTGTTGTCTTGTTGAAATCCCATTTTATTATATATTTTTTTAATGACAGGAGTTTATTTATTTATATACATATTTAAGAGCAATAGATATTAAAATAATATATATATTACAAAGTAATTGTTTATTTCTTTGTTCGTTTAAATTTGACGTGGTTGGGATGGAAAGTAAAAAGAAAGGTATAATATCATAAATTTATTTCTATATCCTAACACAAGCTGCGATTATGACTATTCTGTTTTAAAATAGTTTAATATACTAAAAATAAGCTTGGAACCGGTAACTTTATATGTGTACTTAAAATATATTGTGTCATCGGATTCTTCATAGAAATGCTATAGTCGGGTAGTTTTGAAATTAATCTGTAGTTAAACACACTAACAAGTGGTTTGGCTCTCAGCCTGTTAGAGTGCTGCATGTCAAGTTAAAAGGACATGCCAGCGAATGCGAGCATTAAAAAAATTAAGAAAACATAATAGTCGACTTAATAACGAATTGCACTAAAATTATCATTAAGGCATTACAAGACACGAGAATCAATGGAGGCACTTCGAGATAATTGCAATTCATTTATAATTTTATATAGAATAATATATTTTGTAAAAGACTCGTTGAAATAAAATCAATCTATAGTTTCTATGTGGACATTTTATTAATTGGATTTCTCTTGAGTTTTAGTTTTTTTTAAAATACAAAATAAAACCTTTATAAAAAAAATAATTTCTTAGAAAATTAGAAGTTGAATTTGTTATTGTTAAAAGCATTGCAATGTTCCTAAATATATACATTACAAGTGAATGTGAGGTATTGTCTCTTGTAATGTGGTTGGCTAAAGGAACTATGTTATAAGAATATTTATAAAAAGCCTGGCACTTTCACGATTTCGACTAATATAAGTCATGGTATTAAAGGTATGAACTATATAAAAAAATATTACTATGAAGCAGATTATATTTTTTATAATAAAATGTACATTACTTGGACAATAATTAAAAATAAATGTACGTATATATGTCCATATAATATTTAAATGTAACATAATTCCCTCATGTTCTCTCGATGACTAGATTTCTTGATTAATCTTATTATGTCGGCTAATACTTCACGTCCCAACGGATACATTTTTTTATCTGTACACAGTGACTTATACCATAGACAAGTAAATGTTTTACTCGGGTTCTTCGGGCAAGTTTTCTTCACTTTCCTCTATGAACCCGCACTGCAACTCGTACAGTCGCGCGTAGATCTTCTTCAATGCTATGAGTTCTCTATGGGTCCCCATTTCAGCGACGACTCCTTGGTCTATGACGCAAATGACGTCAGCGTTTTGTATCGTGGCTAGTCGATGGGCTATTATGAGGCATGTTCTGCCTTCACTTGCACGGTCCAAAGCTTCTTGGACAACCTTAAATCAAGGTTAAGATATTTATTTATTAATCATAAGGCTGAGCCCAATCATAGATGGCAGACGCCATTTTGTTGAAGATAGTTAATAAATACGTTTTTTTTTTAAATAAAAATCAAACAAACCTTTAAACCGATTTTATTGCAAAGAGACTTAAAAGAGATTTTAAGAAACATGATTCGTGTATTTCATTTAAAGTAAATAAATAAAATAGCAGAAGATCCCAGCTGCCATCAATCTCTTGCAGATATTATTGCTATTTTTAATTGTTATGAACCCTCCCGCGCAGGACTTCAACTAAACGATTGCGTTTGTGTAAATACGTAAGAGTTTGCCAAGCATTTAAAACATGTTTCTTTAATTTTCGTTGATGTGACGAAATCTCTTACTACCAAATTAACCACCCGCTCGTTTATAAAGTAAAACAGATTCAATATATCAGTGCTTGTGTTTAACTTTGCGTCTGTGTGTGTTAAATATTTATGTGTGTGTATTACCCTCTCGCTGTGTGTGTCGAGGGCGGAGGTCGCCTCATCCAGAAGTAACACGCGCGGGTCACGAACGAGTGCTCTCGCTATTGCAATACGCTGCTTCTGGCCACCGGACAGTTGTGACGCACGAGCGCCGATCCGTGTCTCGTAACCCTTATTATATGAGAGAAATAAAGAAAACATTTACAAATAACTAAAACATAGGCATTAAATGATATTCGCATTATAATTTATATAACTTTATACTTTTAATTAATTATTGCATCTTGTTATTCTTTTAGATTTGTTATTTGGTTTCAGTCTCACAACTAAGTTTAACTGTTACTTGTCATAGCCATTTTTGTTAAATGTAAACTTACATTAGGTAAAGCGGCAATAAACGAATGTACGTTAGCGGCTTTCGCGGCAGCGACTATGTCTTCAATTGAGACGTTTCTGGTGTTGTCTCCATAGGCGATGTTCTCGGCGATCGTCCGGTCGAACAGCACTGGCTCTTGCGACACTATACTGAGGTTACGGCGGAGAGTTGAGAGACGCATGTCGCCTACTATGCTGTGGTCGTCTAAGTACTACAAATAATTTAATGGCATTTGCTTATGAGCCGGGCTTTGCGAAATTATTGAGGAAAATCGAACGAGACCTATAACATACCACATTTCCGTCGTCGGGATCGTATAGTCTCTGCAGTAGCTGTATGAGCGTGGACTTCCCACAACCGCTGGGGCCCACGAGTGCTACCCGGCGGCCCATGGACACTGAGAGGGACAATCCGCGAAGAACCTGGACCTCACGCCGAGTCGGATATCGGAATTTTATGTTTTTGTATTGGATTTTACCTTCAGCTACCTGAGGAGTTGAATTTTAGGATTGTAAGGATATGTCTATAAGAAAATATTTAAATGAAATTAGTTTTATTTGATTTCAAAACATTTATCATGTAATAATACGTAAATACTGGTGTGTTCAGAGTACGCTGTTTTTAATTTTTAACTTTACTTATAGCTGTTTTCGTTTTTTATTAAGGGTATTTACGTAAGCTTCAGGAACGGAGGGCGCGTGAGTATCAGCGACGAGCGGTTGTCTTGCAAGTAATGTCATGACTCGCCCCGCCGCCAGTACTGCAGCTCCGAAATTGGGTGCGAAAGCCAGCGCTTGACCCATCATCCACGCTCCAAATATCAAAGCTTCAGACACCCTGAACAGTGAATTATAATAAATGTCGTCTAGCTTCTTAGCTTCCAAAAATCACACGTAACTCTGTGTTACTTTTCTAATGTCGTTCCATACATTCCTACAGACATTCTAAGATATATCCAATCTTTAAACATTATTAACTCCCTAACAATCGAAATTTGATATAATACATTAAAACAGCACAACGAGCAACGTTGCCAAAGATAATGTCAAAATAATCTATCGTCAATTAGTTTCTTTAGAATCATCAAAACGTTAACTCACTTAATGACATCTTTATAAGGAACTTCTCCATTAGCCACCAACACTCCGCCGTACCACAGAGCGAGCGCGTAGCCCGCTACAGGCGCGGTTTGTCCGAAAGCGAACACAGCTCCCCGCCACCTCAAGCTGGAGCGAGCTGCGACTCGAGCTGCACCCCCAGCGTCTTTGTACCGCGACAACGTCCCCTCCTCGCCGCCTGACACACTACATGCCATTACATGTCCATTGACCAGGCACGGGTAAATGTATTTCAGATCAATCTTACGTTTTTAGTCCAGGGGATTGTAATGATTGCTTACCTCAATACTATCCTACTTATATTATAAATATGAGGAAATTCCGCCAAAGGATTTAGCTACATAGAAATTATAATGTTTTCATGTGTTTTCAACAAAATCTATAATCATTTATAATGTATAAATAGTAGATATTAGTTTTCTTAGGCTCTTTCCTCGCCTGCACCTGTCGGCCTACTGCTGTTATCACAATAATTACTTTGAAATTATTTGCAATTGCTTTTGGAGCAGAAATGCTTTGAATATTTTATTGAAAAAGAAGAGATTAAGTTTTTTTTCCGCTTTTTGTTTAACCTTTGATCACTAACTCTAAGGATATTCTTAGTTTATTCACTTATATTTTTCTAAATTTACATTTTAAATTTAAGGCGTAGTTTATGGCGCGTTTATGCTTTTTATGTATATTTGGTGACAGTTGTTGTAAAATAACTTAAATATAATAAATGTTTACATGGCTAGAAAAAAAAAAATGACTCAAAAAATGTACAAATTTTTTGTGATTCAAATAGTTTATATATATATGTATATAAACTATTTGTGCTTGTTATATGATTACGTTTAATTACTTATTATCATTCACAATAAAACTTACAGAAAGCACACACCGTCCTTATGTTAGTGATGGCCTCGGTGGCGATCGTCGTAGCTTTGTTGGAGGCCTCTCTGATGGCCGCGATACCTTCTGCCAGCACCCGTCCTTCAAGCACCACCGCTATAATGACCATGGGCACAGACACCAGGGACACGAGGGTCATTTTCCACGTGTAATACATCGACACTAGAATGCCTATGAGGATCGTAGCTGATGCTTGCATTAAAGCACCTATTCTCGTGCCTGTTGCCTAGAATTTCATGTTAATTTAAGTTGTGATATATTTCCGACCAAATTCTTATACAATATGAATCTCACAACATGTATATGATAGGATCGTTCTGCATTTGAGATATATAACTTTTAAAATAAAGTAATTTATCTGTTTAGTTATTTATTTGGTACGATTTGATGTGACTGTAGTAATGTATGGGTTCCTCACTCCCTGCACGGCGGCCGCGTCCGCCGCCAGTCGGGCACACAGAGCGCCGACGCCGTTCACCGCGTCGTCAAACCAGCCAATCTCCTGACGGAGCATCGCACGGAAAGCTGCCACTCTGACACAACGAACGATCGTGAGACTAGTGACCACAGTTGACAATATAAAATATAAGAAACAATTATTTCAATTAGTTTAAAGAGTTGTTGTTGCTTAGAAGAGTCCATAGAAGCAAACAGTCCTGGAAATTTTGAAATTGCATGTCATAATGCAGATATTATCGGTAAGTTCAAAAACAATTCCATATTCCGCTAAGGCAAAAAGACCATTATTGATCATTGATTCACATATATGTATTAGACTTTGACTTTTAGTAATCTTTTAGTGAAAACAAAATTGTCTTACCTTAACCGAGCAGTGAGGCGGACTCCGGTCAAGTTGAAAATAAATATTTGAAAGAAGATGCCAATCCCAGTGTAAATTCCTACCATCAGAAAGAAGATTGCTATATAGTTAGTACCTTGACGAACGTAATCTTCATTCTTGCTTTCCAAGAGCTGTGAATATGAAGGACATTTTCAGAAGGTATTCTGATATAAAAATTAAATTGATTTAATAAAACATTGCACTTACACCATAGGTCTCACCAAACAGTATAGCGAAGCACGGAAAAGATGATCCGACGGCAAAGGCTGCAAAGATTCCAATACACATGAGATATTTTTCTGGTTTACATAATTTGAGAATTTGCCACGTGGTCGGTTCAAATTCTCTTTCTTCCTTCTCTTCTATTACAACGCTGTCTTCTGAAGCCGAGTCTTCGTCTATTGAATCACTCTTCATAGAATCGAGAGATACCATTTTGGTCAATTTCGATCTTCGAAATTTAGTATCTGTGACAGTTTGATTATTAGCTGTGAATTTAAATAATTTGACAAGTTAGTTCTACCTTAGCATGTTGTGTCATTGTACCTTGTCTGTCCCAAAAGTCCTGTTTATTGAATATTTACAAATAAACACAAAGACTGGTAAATCGATAAGGAATACTCGTTTAGCATAAATATATTAAAAAATGGTATAACTATTATTAAATGACAACTGAGAATAAGCTTACGTTTTCCAGGAGTGTCCGTATCCGCTGAACTCGGTGCTATGCTGGGTTCATTTTCCAGCACCAGCTGGTAGTAGCGACCTCTTAGACTCAAAAGTTCTTCATGAGTTCCTTCTTCTAAAACTTCGCCTTTCTCAATGAATACGATTCGGTTTGCATTTAATACTGTGGCTAATCTAAAAAATAAAATATAAAAAAAATACATTATTAATATACAGACTTCACATCATTTAAATACCATTTCATACGCGATCTAGTTACTGAATATATATATGTATTATGTAAGGATATAAAATTCTATAAACATCACGATTTCATTGATTACATTTACTTATTTCAACCAAAGCATTTAGTCAATTACTAGTCTGAAATCGTTAGAATATTAAAAATATAAATTTAAATATGACCATTAAATGTACTCGTTTGAAGCGTTAACCTGTCACATGTGGTTTGGGAGCGATTTTCCCAGGTAGCCATTAGGTTTATTATTTATTAAGGGTTTTTACCTTACCAACCAGTACTAAAGTTTTAACTATTATTATATTTACTCTGGGAACTAATAGTATTTAGTTCCTTTAACCTTAACGATATACCTGTGGCTGACCATGATCGTGGTTCGTCCATGAGCCGCTGCGTCCAAAGCTCGCTGTACCTTGGCCTCGCTCTGAGAGTCCAACGCTGATGTAGCCTCATCTAAAATAAGTATTTTGGGCTTTCGAACTAAAGCTCTAGCGATGGCTATTCGTTGTTTTTGACCCCCAGATAATTGAGCACCGCGCTCACCGATCATTGTGTCGTAGCCCTGAATCAATTGTACATTACAATATTATTCATAACGCACTGGTTAAAAAACAAATAAAAAACCAAAACCGAATTTCAGGGAAGGGAAAACAAAAGCTGTCATCGATAATAAGTGATTTCTCCTAAACAATCGATAGCTGTATCATTTTCATTTCTACATATGTCCTAATAGATAATTTTACGTCAATCAAAAAGGACACGATGATAATGTTACTTACATTTGGCAAGTGTTTAATGAAACTGTGACAGTAAGCTTGTTTAGATGCCATTATAATCTCTTCGTCGGTACAAGTCGGATTACTCATCCTACAAAGATAACAAAAAATTAAAACGTATTGTAACTGGAGGCGTAATACCGCTTGAATCAGTTTTAAATCCTTCTATGTAGAATGCTATATCCATCAAATGTAGTGAAGGCCCGATAGCTAAGTAAGCTAAAATATACTTAAAAGCCTAATATAAATTATATCTTGTTATATCAATACAGTTCTCATGACATCATCAGGATTTTTAACAAAGTCATACCAACCTTATATTTTCTTTAATACTTCCCGCAAACAGGACCGGTTCTTGTCCCACGACAGCGATATGGTTCCTAAAGTGCCTGACGTTAATATCACGTAGATCGTGACCAGAAGCGGTAACTGAGCCAACATCCGGGTCGTACATCCTTTGCAATAGTTGTAATACCGTCGACTTACCGCTACCACTCGCGCCCACTAACGCAACAGTCTCATTGCGATTTATTTTGAGACTAAGACCGTCTAGTACCTTGGAAAATAGTTATATACCTAAATATAATTTATTAGGTCTTTAATAGTATTTTTGTTATTTATGTGAGCAGAATACCTGAACGTCTTTCCTAGCTGGATATCTGAAGTAAACATCTTTTAGTTCTAAATCTCCGTCTAGGACAGGAGTTGTTCCTTCAGTTGAAAGGCTGTCTATGGCTGGTTTTCTATCAAGAACAGAGAATATCGCCCCCGCTGATGCTCTTGCATTTGCTATGGCTTCAAGATGGGGTGCAGTCAGACCAACGTTTTGTGCACCTTGGAGGATACTAAAGAATACCTAAAAGAAATCCTTCATATCAATTTACATTATACTAGCTGTTACCCGCGACTCTGTCTGCGCAAAAAACGAAACGAAAAACAATAAATGTACAAGGCTCAAGTTCGTGAGCTTAATTTATTGTTCGCGTCCCCTCACTGGACATTGGAACTTGCAAGTACAAAACACTATGTAACCTGAATAAGACACTCGTATAACATATCTACTGTAAGATGTCCTAGATTCTCATCTTGATCTAAACATTCTTGTTGGAATTTTGTCTCATAAAGATATAAGCGTTATATTTTGGCAATTCAACTTTTACATTAAAGTTAATCAAAATAATCCAGTTAAACTCTAAACCAAACATCATGGCTGTAGTCTCAGCCCACCAGAAAAAATCCTACGGGCAGATTATTAAAATTATAGATTGATTCAAATGATTTTAAACATTAAATATGATACTACTAAACGGACCCTTATTGAGAAATGGTTTAAAATAAAACTTCACATAGTAAAAGATTTCAATCTTTAGGATATTTAAATGTATGCTTACAATCATAAGAACCGCTGGTGTATAAACTGGAGTGGGCAGATGCCGGCTGTCTAGGATCAAACCGACCCCGTACCAGAAGGAGAGTGCATATGTAGCGTAAATAATAAACCACATCACGCCGCTGCCGATACCAGAATATATTCCTTTCTTTACTCCTGTTTTCTTAGCCGGAGCTAAACGTTCCTGGTATCTGTAAAAGTATACCAATTATTTTAGTGTAATTATATAATGATTCTAAGTGAATAGGACAAAAGAATTCACCTCTCAATCTCTTTTTCCTCTCCTCCAAACGCAACCACTGTCCGGATAGACGCCAAGACTTCTTCCGCGATAACTCCAGCTATGCTATACGCTTTCAGTTCTTGTGTAGTGAGCGATGATTGAACCTAAAAATTTTAAACTCTACATGTTTAGGAGAAAGAGAGATACATAGATAGAAATTTATGGTATGTTGGAGACAACGGTTTCTTATTTTGTCACAATATTAGTCAATAATACTAGTGAGTATTACCTTAGCAACAACAGCCGTGGTAGCAATGATAACAGGAGCACATGACAATATCACAAGGGTCAATTCCCAGCCGTAGGCCAGGGATATAAGTACAGCCGTCACAAAGGACATCACGAGGTATATTAGCATAGGTACTTTCTCACCGATACCTTCGCGGTACTTTTCAACGTCACTGCGACAAATTATTTACTTATCATCATATCATTTTAATGAGATCTGAGACTTTCGCGAGAATTCATTTAAATGAAACTAATATTATTCGGATATACTACTCGTGCTTTAATTTTGTAAAAAACTAGATACTCCCGGCGTTTCGGTTACTTTGCAGCAACCGTGACCACGGGCAGACGAGATGAGAATGTCTGTCATGGTCAGACAATAAAATAACGCGCAGTAATCCGAAAATATTAAGATTATTTTGTAATAACACATATTATAGCATAAGTATGAAATTATATGCAAGCTCTATCTGTTTTGATATATATGTATATATTATTTTGTGCTAGTTTTCAGAGCCTTTGGCTTGATGAAGGAAAAAAAAGAAAAACTTTTTGGTTGACAAAAGTGTTACTATTAGTTGTAACATGAAATTTACCTTTTAACACATCTTTATGCATTAACAGATTATAAAATGTACCTAATCCTAAATATGACAAACATAGCTAGCTATATGAAGCTTTAAAAAAAGAGGGTAGGTATTAAATTTTATCAGAAGTTAATGTTTGTTGCAATCTAAAATTGATTTTATTTTACTGAGGTATGACGACTTAGTACTAACAATATATATGCAAATGAGTGAAAAGATGTTTTCCAATCTGCCAAATTTATTGAATTTTTTAATAATTTTCGTATTTAGCCTACTGCTTTTCTACACTTCCCTGCCACCTAATACTACTCTTTTTTATAACAATTAAATACTCGAACACTCAGAAGAATTTATTAGTCTTATTATTATATTATTTATATCTAAAAAGAAATTTTATTTGCTAAATACTTACTCAGATACTTTAGTAGCAAAATTCATCGACGTGTTAAGATCATACCAAGTTATGTCTTGACGGAGGACAGATTGTAAAAATCTTTCCTTAACCCTCTCAATCTGTTGAATTAATAAAAACTTGTACTAAATATGTCTATTTCATATCTTAAATATCGATATTACTAAACTCACTTCTTAGTTACTTAATAAAAAATGTAAATATTCATAGAAAAGAAATTATTTAATAAAATATTTGAACTTAAGATGTGAAAAACTTGATTTATCTTAATATTATAAAGCAATAAACATTTAGCTAATATTTAAATAGAAAATATATAATGAAAAACTAATCAACATGAACCTGTGTCCTGTAGAATATTTCGTCTCAGTAGCATTACAAACTAAGCCCTCATTCCACATTACCTTAATTTTGTGTCTACGAATTTCCATTAAATGATTTCTTAATTAAAATTTAATTTTTGTATTAGCACAATTTCGGTTTACGTCACTAACATATTTATACGAACATTTATATATTCCAGTACTAAATATATATTTGTGCATGTAAGTTTTCATAAAAAAAAATATATAAATTAATGGTTAATTATATAGGAATAAATGTATACTTACTTGTCTTAAGGCGGCATAATTAAATAGATCTACGCTGATGACACCGCACAGAAACTGAAGCACAGAGAACACGGTGCATCCTATACCAAAAGCTTGGGAGTCTTCTATCAAAGCACGACGATTTTCTTCTGGACTGGCGTTTGTGCTGGATAATATTAAAATAATATATTTCTAAATTAATTTAAATTAGTTTTTTTTTTATATATTATTGTGTATAAAAAGACATTGAAATAGTATCAACGATGACGTCGTGGCATACCATATATATGAGTATGCCATCGTATCATGGGCCTATATGATTTGAGGAAATTTGCGGCTATGGAAGAAGAGATGAAGAATATTTTAAAGGACGTACAAAGCTTTAACCCCAGCCCCAATCCCAACCCTAGCCAAAGCCAGAGCTTAACGGGTACTAATAAAACTAGTAAAAATACTAAACTAGGGAATACTCACAGAATCCTACCACCGCCGAACCAATTGATGGTAAGCGTAGGAGTAGAGGTCCCGTTCATGACGGTGCGATCTATGAGGAGGGATGTGAACTCTCCGTAGATGATCACACCCACGGGAACGAATAGTCCGTTGAGACACGCGAATATAATACCAGCGAACAACATCACGAACTCCCATCGCTGAGCGAATCTGAACTGGGTTTGAAATAAAAAAAAAATCATATAAATAAATGCGCTTTAAATATAGGTTGTATATCAGATTAATTAGAACCATATTGATCGAATATCGGTTGGTATTATTAGTTAGTATCATGAGTAAATTACACACAAAAATTTATTATATGTCATGAACCTAAAGAAATAATCAAATATTCTTATCGTTAAATGTGTATATATTTTTTATTCAACTGCATTTCATTTTTTATGTACATCAAGGTTTCATAGATAAATACTTACTAGCTTGAAATATGAAACGGCTTCAGTCTGGCGATTTGGATCCGACCTGGAAGAGAATTAGTGAGAGGTAAAGAAAATATTTATAACAAAAAGAACTATCTATACAATCTTAATCTGTTTTTCTAGAATGCCAACGAACAAATAAATAAGTAAGGGTTCTTTGGATTGGAAGTATACAAAATTAAAAAATTCTAGTTCATTGTCATCAACGTCAGCGAGAAATAAGTTTGGTAACTGAATTTTACTTTCATTATTCTATTAAAAAAAATCTGCAAACAGTTAAACAGTAGAAATCTAATGTACATTAAATATTTTTCCAAAAAACTGATAGCAGGCAATTCAAGAAGAGTCATAGAAACCAAAAAAATAATTTTTGGAATTTTTGTCTGTCTGTCTGTCTGGTACGTTATGACTTCAAAAGTACTCAATGGATTTGAACGCGGTTTGTCAAAGTTGGATTACATATAATAAGGAGCATTGTCAAAACTTTGTTTTGTCAAAATCGGTTAAGGGAAAAAGAAGTTATGGTCAATTTTAAATTTGATATATACATGGTTATGCGAAAAGCAACCAACACGCGGGCGGAGCCGCGGGCAACAGCTAGTAAACAAAAATCTCTACATATAATGGATTGTCGTGTTGATGTCGAAATGGAAAGCGGAATCTTGTGCTCATACCGTTTTGTTGTCATATCCAATACGTTACTAAGATCCTTGTGCAGCTGAACAAATAGCATATTTATAATTTTCTCACAAAAAAAATATTATTTAAGTTTTACATTAAAGTTAACCAAACTAAAAGAACATGCGAGGATTTTGTTAATTTCACTTTTTATGAAACTTTTACAAAAACTATTTAATCCAATTCTTCAGAGCTCTTTTGAATGTTATTTAAAAAATAAGATTTTCTTAAACAAACAATCTATGTCAACAAAATATATTATACAAGAATAATGTTTTGCTAACAGTTCAATATTTTTTAAACAGATTGGTCTACTGGATTAGCGATATTTACAAACATTTCCATTAGGTATAATAAAAACACTCACTCTTCTTCCTTATAAGCTTTTTCAGCTATAAAAGCAGCTTGCTGAGCTAGCGAGCTGATTGTAAGCGAATTCTGGCGAAAGCTAAGCGCTAGCGCCGGTCGCTGCTCGCTGCGACTTTGCCGCGAAAATCTTTGGACGCTCTTCACCGACTCATTTCGTTTCATTCTCGGGTTAACCTCTCTGAAAATAATATATAAATGTATAACATATATTACAATTTAAAATTAATTATATTAAATTTACGAAATCTTTGTTAACGTTGAGACTTATAAAAGCTTCAAAATTATTGATCATATTAACTTTCAGCCCGTATTTCCCAGTCGTTCGTAATTATACTGTGCAGTCGCGTGAACCAATTCGCATTTACTCGTCGATACACACATTTTATTATAAAGGTATTTACACATATTATTATAAAGGTATTTACACATTTTATTGTAAAGGTTTTTATAAGGCATTCGTTTTTCAAGCCCTTGGTTGGCTATTCAGCTTTAGTTAAATAATTATACAAACGTATGTTTTCACATAATATGGAAATGGTGCTAAGTTAACATAGAAAAGCTTGGATATTTTGTATAATACAGTTCAAATTTATAATAAGAATGTATTATAAAATTGTGCCTTTATACACTAAATTGTGCTTATTATGCCGTCTCGTTTAGCTGCATTTTATCTTTCGTGTACAACAATTTCACTATACTAACTGCTTCATGTCAACGAGTATATTTTTTGTTATAGTACAGTTTAAAATTATCTGTTCCTACAAACAAGCCTACTTGATTAAGTTAAAAAGATTTTTTGATTAAATTCATTATAATGTCCTTGTGATTTAATTTATTACAATTTAAAAATTGCGAAAATATATTACACAAAATTTAAATAAATATGATAACTATGTGAATTCACTAATTATAAATTATTAATTATTAGTATCAACGAAAGTATAATTTTAAAGCCTGCTTATGACAGTCAGAATTGATTTAAGGTAATTAAATTTTCATATCAAATAATCGTAGCCTGACTCGTCCGGAGAAGAGTTTTATGAATGGTATGTATTACAATTTGATTTTTTTTCTCAATGAAATCAGATTTCTAGTTTATAAATACTTTTAACTGAAACGCCGGAAGTGTGTAGTTTTTAAAATAATAAAATACGCGTAGTAATCCGAAAAATATTAGTTAAATTTAAACGAATACTCGCGAAAGTCTAAGATCTCATTATAAAAAGCGTTCGTTCGTCATCCTTCTGTATTATTACAAATAAAAAAGGAAATCTACTGAGTAAAATTTATTAATTTCATTTCTAATGAAGGAGAAAGTTTTAGTAAATAAATCATTCAAATCAAACGAATCGGAATCGTATTATGTTTGGTTCAGAAAGGCTACGAACAAAATTCACCAGCGTCACGTCATTTTGAAAGTGATCATAAAATTCTACCAATTCCATATTGATTTATATATTTTTTTATATTCAACTACGCATCTCAAAATTACTCGATACTCCGAAAATTTATTTGCTCAGAATACACCTACCCACTTACGGAGAGTAGTGTTGATAGCATGATTTACAAATTAAGGGAAAAAGTATGAAACACAATAAAATAATATATACATATGTAAAGTGGTTAAGTTTTCACGATATTTCTATTTGAATTTGAAAACGCTCGTATGAGGAAATACGAAAATTATATCAAAAAAATCTAATGTTAATAACTAATAATTCAGACTGAGAATAATCTCACTTTATAAAAATCTTCAGTTAAGACTATTTCGGCTTAGAAATGATATGAGAGAAAATTCTACTAACACATTACACAATACTTCAAAGTATTACTAATTTAAAATAGTACTATGTTTTGCATATATTTTATATGGACTATAACATTATTTGATTATGGACTATAACATATTTACAGCTATACTTTATATGGACTATGGAATTACCGTTATGAACCTTTCGTTACCAGAATGTTCATTACTCCATCGCCCCTTTCAATGTATACGTTTTGATAAAATTATTTTTGATTTAAAATTTTTGATAGATACATTCAGGAAATTATTTTCATACTATCTTCTTTGAAGACGTTATATTATTTAGTTATTTCTATTCATGTTTAAAAAAAAATATTGATTTGTAAATATTAACTTTATATTTATTAGAATAACAAAAATAGGAAACAAATTTCATTTCTATATTAATTGACATATTACTTGCGTTCAAAAACTTACGATCATTATTTTTCATTCATAAATATAATCTTCACTTTATTTTAGACAAACAGTTCAAAGGATTAATATAATAATTTAAATTGAAATTTCATCAAATGTACTTTTTTTGTTTATATTATTAAATTTGATATTTATATGTAATGTATATTTGTCTTTTTTTTACACTTTGTGAATACTATAACAATTTTTCTTATCAGTTTCTGACTTAAATTGAAAACTAATTAAGTATATTTGCTTACAGATAAACAAAAATATATAACATTATAATTAATTTATTTTTTCATAAATATATTAGAACCTTTTTAATAATAGCAATACCTCCAGCACGTTTACAGTAACATAACCATTCCAGAAAACTTTCAGCTATAAATGCTGTAGCTTTGTTAGCTTAAACACTTCCGACGCTTACAATAAGCTATTTGTATACATTTGTATTTTAATTGAGAATTAGTTGAAGCCTATATTTAGGAATATACATTTTTTATTCAAGGTCTGAACTCTCCGTGGAGCTTTTCATAGGAAAATAAGTTTTCTACTATTTTTGTTTGAGTTCATTTTACTGTAACAAAATAGTATTTTTTGCATATAGCCCTACTGATAATACTAGTAGAGCAATAAAATATAAGGAAATAATAACAATAATAAGTTAATAAAGATACAAAATATTAACAGTTAAATTATATTGATATATATGTACATTGTACAACTATTTTATGTGAACTTAAATTAAGGTTAGTGTAAAATAAGACTTATGATGTTCGAATTAGGGATTAATTTCGATCGATTGCTGTAGCAACTTCCGCGGTACTGCATTGCGACGAAGCGTCGCAAGTCGTGATGGCCATACAATACATAGCCAGCAAAATATAAAATATACTCTTATAATTATTGTGGTTGAAATAAATTAAATATCTCTATATTAATAGCCAGTAATTATATGAAAAAATATAATTTAAATGGATAGATGAATAGTAAAATTAAAGTTAAAGCCTTACGTTAAATATCAGATGTCTGTAACTTATTACGATTTTGTGTTATTGTCTTATTACACTTAATTGGGCAGTAACGTAGTCTGTAAAGAACGTGTTTGCGTGTGTGAGTTTATATTTTATGTGCGTGTGTGAAGGTCCTACACTTAAAGCTATTGCACTTTTTTGTTGTATTAAATTTGTAATTTGATTAAATTAAATATATATAGTAGTTTCATACTTTTGTTTGTTATTTTAAATTTTTCTTCTGTAGTATCTCTGTTCATTAACATAATCCTCGTTTATTGATAGCAGTGCTATGTCAGCAAATAAATGACAACTTTACTTAGTTAATAGCTTTGAAAGTTTTTTGCTCTACGTTCTTATGACTTGAAAAACTGTTGTACTAATGTAAATAGAGGCTCTTTTAAACGAGATAAAAATGTTTTGAATTTAAATATTTTCACTTGTGTTTACTACATATACATACAATATTGAAAATCAGTCTGTTTTATATTTTTTTTCTGTATGTTTCCTAAATATTAAAGCAGAAAATTATTTAACTAATACCTAAAAAAAAGAGTTGTATCTATCAGATCATATTTGCATTTTTTGATATTAATTTTGGTAATGACGTAATAGCTTTATGGGGTGGTTTATGCCATGTAGACTACAAATTCTCTTTCTATTCTTAGAAGAGGAGTGTGTTCAACTACTGAATATTAAGTAGAAGCTAGACATGAAACAGTCTGTTAACAAAATTAAAAATATTACCGTTCTTCAATAGGATTTATCTTTTTTTTGATTGCTTGTGACCATTTTTTTCTTAGTAAATATGTATTCAAATATTATTAATTGTTTTTTCATTATTATTTAATATTTCTGCCTTTGGATATAATGTTTGAGACTTATTTATCGATGTCTATATAACCACGCATTATTTTCCGTAAAAGTAGAGTTGGAATTTTAATTTTTTTTCTGATCTGCGGAATAATTAGGAATTTGGTTATTTGAGTAATGATAAAGCTTGTAAGAAAGGGCTTTTCTTAATAAAAATTACTTACAACATAGTGTTATATACGTTTGGTGTATTTTTTTGTATGCTTCAGTTGTTGTTAAATGCAAATAATAAAATATTTCTAACAATGGCGTGACAGTTATTGTCTTAGAGACAGCTTGTATGTTTCTCAATAGAACATTTAATGCAAGAACGAAAAAAATTTTTTTTTGTTTATTTATTTTGTAACTTATTCTTTGTATTCGCTTATTTTGTTGTATAATGTAGTATATTTTTTCTTTATCTTCTACAAGGGTAGAATTTGTTTTTTGTTTCATGGTAGTGCTGTCAAAAAAAAAATATTTTCATTGACTCTTTGGACCTTATGACGAATGGTCATGAAGGGCGAATCCTTGAGCGCGGAAGAGGCGATGTCTGATATATATAATATGTTATGTATTTATTATGAACAGCTATCGCCTAGTTTAGTGTACAAAAGTTTAAGACATTTTTTTTTAAATGGCAGTATTAAATTTTTGTAACAACTTCACTAAAGTCAAGATTTCTTCATCCATATAAGCTTAGAAACTCACATTAAACTTCAAGTTCAAGTAAAAAATATGAATCTGATACCTGTTTTGACTTGGATTGCAGCAGATTCTTTAGAAATTTTTCATTTAATCATATTAAAACAGAATTTATTAAGTGAATTGAATAAAAAACTTCATTTTTACTAAATTATACGAGTAACCAAATTGGCGATGTAAGAAAGTCATCTTTTGAGCCAACAGATCACAAAACCTTTTGATATATAAAAAAAAAATAACCAAATTGAGGTATTCAAATACCATTATGAAAATTTCAGTCAAGAAGATAATAAAAAGAAAAAATATAGTTAAATTTATCTTATTAAAATTAATAAGTCGGATAGTACTAACTTTTTCTAAGCGTGAATTGAAAAA
Organism: Danaus plexippus; assembly: GCF_018135715.1. Taxonomy (NCBI): domain Eukaryota; kingdom Metazoa; phylum Arthropoda; class Insecta; order Lepidoptera; family Nymphalidae; genus Danaus; species Danaus plexippus. Next base: position 3,295,182 of record NC_083554.1, read on the forward strand.
TAAATTGTATGTTATATGTATCTACAATATAATTGATTTTAAAGTACATAAAGTATTTTTTTATTTGACAAATATTTTACTGTGTTTAATAATCATCACCCTATCTATATATATATATATATATATATATATATATATATATATATTAAATATTATTATTCATTTCAGATAAAACTACTGACAAATAAACAAAGATACTGACTTCATCTCATCACTAAACTTAACAGTAACTCCCCAGAGTCTTACAAAACGTGTATTTTGTATCGAAAACTCAATATATTTAAAGCCCTACTCTATGTTACATTACGACATTATAGAGAAATTCTAACCTTGCTCATAACTTTTTACTAAATATTAAATTTCCATCAAGACAATATTTATTAATCATTTAACTCTATAAAGTAATTTAGAATATAGATTCATTATGTCCGAACAATTTAAAATAGCAAATAACCGATGTAAAACAATGCATAATTTTTACTTCCTAGCTTCATAATCCCACAGAACGTTCCGTGAAAAACCCGTGACGTCACTACGGTTTTTTTACGTTTTACGTAACCTTTACGTCAACGGATATTACACAACTGTCCACCTGACTGTAATACGTTACGGTCATGTTACTTGTAAGCGTGATCAACAATGATATTGATACAAAGACTATTTCAGATCTCTAGCTATAATAAGAGCACTGGCAGATGCACTTGGCTTGTCACTATGTTTTATAACAAGTTGTATGTACTTGGCAATTGTTCCAAATCGGTTCTGTTAACAGAAATAAAACATCTGCCGTCTGGCATTCATGAGGCTAATTAAGAAAATCTCGTTCCGTAGACTAATAACATTCTAGGTCAAACGTAAGTTAGATGAAGTTAGTCTGACATCAGATTCGTGTTATTCTTAAATTGTACATCATTTAAAACGAATTGCGTATTTTAAAAATATATATACGTCATAATTATATCAGAAATTTACCAATCGATAAATTGGCGAAGAAATTATTTGCGCTAGTTAATTAATTAGTAACTGCTCATTGAAAAGTTACCAGTAGTAGTGCTACAATAAAAAATACAGTAGATATTTTTAGAGCTAAAGATATTAAAATATTAGGTCATAAATAATGGAAAACTGACTTCGATATTTCGTTCGGTTTTAAGGAAGAAATAAGTAAAGAATCTGGGTACCTAACAAGCTTTTCACTTAACATAACTTACAAGGAAAGCACGCGTTGTCAAACAAAGTAAAAATAGTTATGTGTTATGTAAAAGGTAAGTGTAATTTTAATAACATAATTCAACTGTAACTTCTTATAAAAGAATTCTAATATAAGCCTTTTGTTGTTAGCTATTAGTGAGATTTTTATTACTCGCAATTTGATTGATAACATATTTTAAGATATAAATATTTTTTCACTTGTTTCTTGTAAGATTTTTCAGTGTTGGTCACGAACGCTTAAAAAATAATCAGAATGATATTTAAATACACTTCCAATGCAGTGATAAGTGAAATAAATAAAATATTAAGAAAAACTAGATATATATAAATGTCAAAAACATAATTCTTTTATGACGATTATTTTTCTTATTCTTTCGGGATTTTGAGCTAGAATATTGCATTTTGAAATCAAATTGCTTAATCGAGCATTTAATGGTACTCCCATACAAAACAGCGATCGTTGCTTATCTATATTAATGTGAAAATTAATTTAAATCGACGTGATTTATCTTAAACTAAGAAGGCTCTCTTGACATGTTTATTAATCACCACGACGACATTTTTCGTCTAGCCCTTAGTCGCTGCCAAATAAAATAGATCATAGATACAGGTTTAATGTAACAAAAACAAGATAAAACCGGATGAAACTGGATTTAATAACCTTGTTTAGCTTCATTTAAATGAAACTAATATTTTTCGAATATACTACGAGAGCTTTATTATTTTTTTGTTAAAACTACATAATCCCGAAGTTTCGGTTACTTTTCAGCAACCGTGATCACGGGCAGACGAGATGTGATGATGATGATGATTAGCTTCATTTTTAGGCTCCATAATTGAAGAACGACGAGAAATATAGATAGATAGGTAATAGAAATTACTTACTACTTTTTCAATGTAATAAGCCATGTTCTATATGTTGAATATATAGTATTATTAAAGAAATGTAGATAAACAGAAAATATAATGACTAACGATGATAAATCAAAATTGGTACCATTGAAAACAAATCCCTCTGACCGATAAGCAATGTTCGAAAGCACTTCAGTTAGAATATAAAATAAATATTTATAGTGGAAACGTACTCGGTGTATTTAAAAACACTCCTTATAATAGATAATTGATCAATAAATACGTATATGGTAAATCACGCTAAGCACCATATAGAACAAAAAATAAAAAATCATATTGATTTAATTAATAAAAACAAATAATCATACTATTTTTGCTTTTTAACGGACGTAAAAAGGTGGTCCGTTAATGTATGAGATCTGTCATTGTAATGTCATTATTTAAACTGTTCGTGATGGCTTAAACAATTAAATAAATCGATGTTTACATGTGTATTTTATTATGTTTTTATATTTATTATATTATGATTATTGACTGTCGAATTAACGATTAAGTTATGGGTTTATTCAAACGCAATCCTTATTCCTTAGTAACGAGACGCGCTGACGCCGCTGTGGCGCCACCGTTGCTCCTTAGCCATGCAAGACGAAGTGCTTTAACCTACTAACAGTTATTAAGTTTTTATAGCCGTATAAAATTTATTGCGTCAAACTAATGTTTACATTAAACGGTTTTTTTCCTATATAAATCTTATTATTCCAAAAATAACATTTCTAATCGATTGATTAAAAATAAGATTACAAACATATTTTTTCTTTCGTATAATATTTATCTATTATTCTCGTAACATAATGTTCACATCAAAAATTTTATAAATAAAACTTGAAAATGTAAAAAAAATGTATCAAGAAAACTCGGGCTGTTGCTGAGGAAATTCCGTGAAAGACATAGAATTATACGTGTTTGAATAAACAGAAATCTTGTCAGTTGCACAGATATCTCAATGTTGAACAATAGGAATAATTATTCTTATTTAATCTGTATGAAAAGATATGTAACAACAAGTAGTAATGGAAGATTAAATCAAATACGACTTTAAACTAAATAATTTTAATAGATCCGTATGCTTAGTCCAAGTTGGCATTGTCACGGTACATAAGGAGCGCTAAACGTTTTTGTTTTTAAATCTTCGTGCACAGTATTAACTTAGGTTATTAAGTGAGAAACGGGAAACGTTACGTGTGTAGTTTGACGTCGCAGACTAAGGTTCAAAGTATTCTTCCTTACCAGTAAAGAATTCTCCGTTTACCTCAGAACGGAAATATTATAGCGATGGATACAATTTGAAACCTTTTCATTTTCTGCTGACGTTAATAATATCTTAGAGTTGAATAATAAAGTAAAGTAGGTTACAAGAATCTGACCTCCTTCTAACAGATTCCCATTTCAATACTAATGCAGAAAAAAATTAATAAGAAATCCTAACCAAGAAAAGTTTTCAGAGTAGATTACATGCGTAATATCTATGCGTACATAATATTTTCCCCATTAATACTTAAGATATGATCTCATTAAAATTCATCTAAGAATGTGAACAAGTCGAAAGGTTCTTTAAATAGTTGGGTGAACTTTGAACTGTGTTATATTTATAGGATAATCTTGGATGATTTCATAATTTTAGCTTCAATTTTTTCATTATATTCTAAGAAACGCGCAGCTTAGATGTTAGGGACTGTTTTGTGAGAATGTTCCATTCTTAAGTCTAGCCTATATACCAAGAATCGTTGATAAACTACGACTAAGATCTGGCTGTAATTTACAAACACCTACAATTTTTACTATCTACCACCCTAAACGGAGGAACCACTTTCGAGTCGATTCAATTAAGTTACATAACACTAATTTATTATACCTTTAAATTTTAAATCAAATCCATTGATTTAAAATGAATAGATTTAAATGAATGAAACGCTTTTTTTTCTTTTTCAAACCAATGAATGGATTTAAAAAAGAAAAAAAACGTTACATTTAAATGAGCTATGCCGAAATAATAATAAATAGCGTCTAGTTATAAATTTGTTATTCTCTATGTATGTATAATATATAGGACAATAGACATACTTTATATACGAAGGCTTTCTACGGCCGTATTATATTTTCAACATAAAAAACGGAAAAACGTTAGGCATTTTGGAACGTAGCCAAATATCTACATAGGCTCTACACAGTCACAAGTAAACCGGTCGAATCCCGACTTATTTGGTGATCCAGATGAATGATTGATTGATAAAAATACATAAAATTTTAATGATATTTATAATTATTTAAGCTTACCTAGTATTCTGTAAAAATTATTATCCTTAAAACACCGACTGTTTGTTGGTTCACAGAGAATATAAGAGGTTGCTTCCTTCATATGGACACTAGAATTAACAGGACGTTTTGTAGACGAAAATGTTAAAAACGCGGGAAAACTGGGGAGACAGTGTAGCGGAGGGATACGTCAGCCCCACGTAAATGTTGGCAGCGTACTGGGTAGGTTTTGGCAGAAGGGTTACTTATGTAGTCCAGCTATAACACTGTTGTACGGACCTAATATTTATTATATTGCAATGGTTCTATTACTGGAAATATGCAGGTGTTAACCATACTGTTATAATATAACAGGAAATGTTTGAATAATTGAGAATAGCTGCGATGAAATGGCTTTAAAAAGGTCGCTAAATGACAAAAATAAAATCGTTTTGCAAGAAAAAAAAATGTTCATCGGTATTTTAATATGAAAAAGTCTGTGTTGTGTTTACTTTATGATTAATATTGTTTAATATCACATAAAAATTTAATGATAAATCTTCAATAAACCAACTTCTACAAAGAAAACAATCCGTAGTCCCCTTACGTTGCAGATATCTTTGAGAGAAGGGCCATGCCTTGCTTCTTTTAGACATTAAAAATAAATATTGCAACATGCTTTAAACTATTTCACAACAAAGAACTAAAAAATATCTGAAATTTACATAAATTTTCAATACAAAAGCACTTTTTTTTAATTGTCAATGCAAAAAACATTTTTGTCTCATGTTGTTAAGTGAATTTTAAAGCTCAAAACTATTCACGATTGTTGATATATCAATCTAATCATGTTTAAAATTATAAATTATTTTCAGATACAAAACAAACATTTCTTTACATTCATAAATTATCTATAATTTATTGTAAAGCCTTAAGAAAATTTACCGTGAAATCTAGAAATTTTCTTCGATACTTTTCCTACATATTTATATAAAACTATGTTTTTCATACGTATCCGACACTTTCATCTCATTTTCCCATCATCGTGATATCTGAAAAGTAATCCGAAGTCCGTTAAAAATGACAAAAAGTAAAACACATAGTTTAAGGTATTAAAAAATTAAACACAACGTTAGTAGAAGGTTACGTAGAATTTATAAAAACTAACAGTAGTTTCGAAAGTAATAAATTAGTTTTATACAGTACACAGCATATTACAAGCTTAGTCTTCATGAAAATTAAGTTATTAAAACCATATTTTTTATGATAAAATTGCTTAAGATGATGGATCATGTGATGACGGCTGTAATGGAAATATTGAACCTCTTTTAATTTCGTATTAAATTATTAACCTTATTTATTTTCTTTGGCATCATCTAAAATCATTACATTGAGGTCGTACAATTTAGTTCATCACCTCAATATGATTGTCCGAGTCGTTGTGAGGCTGTTTCCTTGAAGACTGTTTATGAAATATAACTCTTTCTTCTTGATTTATATAAATTATAAAGAGAAAACTATGTTTCATAATAATAAGACTATTTTAAAAAATGCTAAGTTTTTCGGATACTACGCGTTCTTATTATTTGATTTCTAAATTTTCCCGCCGTTTCGATTACTTTTCAGCAGGCTTTTGATCCGAAAAACTTAGTCCCATTTAAACAATGTTAAAATTTTTAAAACCCTGCATTTGTGCGTTTATCAATTGTCGATGTTATTTCTTTTTGTTTACCCATCAACGAGTCATTCAAGTTTATATGTTCTTGAGCAAACATTACTTTGAAGTCGTGTTTTTTAAATTCCTTGTCTCCTAATAGTTCAGTTTTCAAAATTGTTATAGATAATCTATCTATACTTTTTTAGGTAGCTTAATAATTTGCAAATAAAACTAAATACCATCCCAGTGCGAGTTGAACTCCTGCTTGAAGTGTTCCGTATATTTAAAAACGTTCAAGGAAATCAGTTCTCTATACACACCCTTAAATATTTATTTTATTGTGTTTTTTTTTGTAATATTTGTTGTTACAGATTCAATAGAAATACATAGTCTATGAAAATTTTAACTATCAATGCTTATGAAATACAGTTTGTGACAGATAATTTTTAGTAAAAACGGCCTATTTAACCAAGTGGACACTGAACCCTATAAAGAAATAATAAATACTTAATTTTTTTTTATTTGAATTTTGGCACCTACTCCATATTAAGAAGGGCTTATTTACCATAATTTGTAAGGATAAGCAAACATAAATTATATGATTCCATACCAGGAATAAAAACATTTTCCATATTCAATCATATTAAGTAGACTAAAACAAGTGACACTAGTCACAAGTCTAAACTCTAAAGGGTAACTCTTAATTCTGATGAAGTGAAAAAAGTTTACAATTTTACTTTTTTTCTAGTCATTAAATTTGTCCCCATTTCCCCCTTGAAGTTACATATATAGGCATACGTATCTTCAAAATAATTAGCTTCCATTGATTTCATTAGTTGATATGATTATTCCACTATATAATATATATATAAATGTGTGCCTGTGTGTGTGCGCGCGTGTGTGTGTGTCTGTGTGTGTGTGTGTGCGCGCGTGTGTGTGTGTGTGTGTGTGCGCGCGTGTGTGTGTGTCTGTGTATAGATGTAATACACTTTTGATACACCAGTCAAACAGTTTCACTGAGCAAAATAAAACAAAGAGATCACGATTTTTATTTTATTTCGAAGTAATTCTTATGATTTTTTTTTATACAAAGTAATTCATAATTCAAAATTGACTTAACGCATTTCTACACTTAAGGATTTTTGTGCAAAACGATGAGCATGACGTATTAAAAAAATATATTATAAACATTTTAAAAATCTACTCTATAAATGGCTAAATTAAATACATGTTTACAAAAAAATAATAATATTAAAAACTGAAAAATACATATATATATAAAAATATGATTTTCTTTAGCCATTCTGTAGCTAACCTACAAACATACAGATGGATAACATTTAGTCTAATTAAAGAAAGTATCTTATACATACCAATTCAAATATATTAAAGTTACACAAAATCTATTCAGCATGTATGTATGTATGTCTATACTTAAAAATCCCAAAAAGCCTCAATAACACATTAACCAAAATTAATAATAAAAAATATTTCTATCAATTTAGCGCACATTAATTCTTATTTTATTCAAAAATCATAAACACACATAGATTTAGACACAGCGCTGAATTAATACACATCGCATATTGATATGTTCCCTTCATATTAATTGGGATGACATACAAAGACGAAAGCCTTTTAAAATATAACAAAAAAAAAAATATATAAAAAAATAAAAATAAATAAAATCTCTTTTAAACGATCTTTATTGCACTAGTGAGATTTTTGGTCAAAAATAAAATCTATATAATTTTGGTGCTTAACTGATAAGCTGATACTAATAATAGTATTAATATATTAACATTAGGTGTATTAGATTTTAACACTGAAACCTATTTATTCTATATAACATCGACAAAGTTAAACTTACCAACACAAACACACAGAAATCCTTTGATACCTTATAAGACATCTCTGCATGGACTACATTGTTACATCAAATGTAACCGACACCGTGTATCAGAAAGCGAGTTCTTTGTATTGTACATACAAAACTACATATTTTATTTTAAATTATAAACAGCCAGTCTCATGGAACATAAAACCTTATTTTAATCTGTGATGAGGACATGGCGGTAAAGAAGTTTATAAAAAAAAAATATGTCAAAATGAATGATCCTAAAGCAAGTGTCAATGTCAAACTGAAACTCACACGTTGACAGATGGGACGAAAATCTCATTTCCCCTAATACCAATGTAACATACAATTTAAACCGAATCCTATGATATTGGATATAAGGTATACATTTTTTTATTCTTAATAGAACCTAAAAATATTTTCCGATCGAAATTAAATCGTGTATATTAAGCAATAAAATGTAATTTCCAATATATTGGAATGACGTTCAGGACTCGGTAATAAGGCATCAGCACAACTTAAAACATCCAAGCTAAATTGAACCCAAAGTATTTCAAGATAAGGTGTAATATCTCAATAGAAGAACAGCAGTCTCTCCTGTGCCGTCCCAGAGAGCAGTCGCCAGCCGCGCTTGATGTGAAGGTATTGTACGACCGCGCGTACACAGATCACGATGCCTGGACATACAGAAACATAGTATAGATATGACAAGAAATTTAGTACATCTAATGTATAATAATAATTTTTCTTATTAAAAAACAACAGGTCGTCGCGTAATTTTGCAAAGATATAGTCGAGTATATATATATATATATATACAAGATTAACTTTAAATGTTTACCAAAAGCCATTATAAGCCACCAGAGCCACGAGTTCTCGTGAGAGGCCAGCTCGGTGGAGTGTTTGACGATTAGGGTCCACTTGGCGAGGGAAAGACCGAAACCAGCCAACGCGCCATAACGACTGGCTACAGTGTGGCAGAAACACATCAGCAACAAAAAACCGATCCAATTGAAGAGGAATGCCACTGGAAAATATATATATAAAGACTTAAATATAATGAAGATATATTATTGATAAGGAAATGTACTCGATTTATTTTTCTGACTAATTTTACTCTATAATTGCATATAAAGAAACATTTTTAAATGTATTTATATAAGAGTAAGAAATACAAAGATAAGATTGCTTGAACAAAAATAGAATGTAGATTTATTTACAAAATTTATCTTCTTTCGATGGCGTGACAATATTTAGTAAAATATGATATGAGAATATTATTTATTTAATTTTCATAAACACACAAAAAAATAGATTATAACGTTATGAGACCTAGAACATACCACTTTACAATAATTGGAAAATAAATTTTAATATTATTTCGATTACAATTTAGTTTTTTAGTACTAATTTATTAGAACGTAATAATAATGCATAATATTTTTTATCATATTTTAGATATAAAAATAAGAAAATATATGTTTGTTAGATTAGTACGCTGTTCTATACTTTCTGACCTTCCCTTAATGTCAAGGACCGTTCTACAATCATTAATATTAGAATGAAGGTATATGTTTTGATACAATAATTTTTTGGTTCCGTATTATAATGAGTTTTCGTTAGATTTCCGTTTTACATTGTCTTTATATGAAAGCAAAATCTTCGAAACTATTTGGCTTATTACGTGTAGAATTGTTTATTGTTTAAATTATAATTTAATTTTTTATTAATATTTAACAATCATGTTTGAAACTACTGTCTTAGCATACGCTAGCTTCTAACAAGATAAAACTCTTTGCATTCAAATACATTTTCTACTGTTTTCCTTAATATATACATCAAACATTATTGTTGGTATTGTTAGCATATAATATTGTTAGGATATGGCCGTGTAATTTTTATGTAACGAAATGTCTAAGTTGAAGCAAATCACAAATTAATATCACAATCGCAAACTTGGCCTACAGGCGAAATAACAAAAGGCATGGCATGAAGGAAAAATACGAATACGATCTCGTTTTAATTACACACTGTTTCGTTACAGAGGTGTTCAGAAATCAGAACCTCTTATCATTTTGATTCCTTGACATCTTCCTGCCCTTTTAAAGCCTTCCGAGCGATTCATAAAAAGATTTTTGCCTTATTAAAAATTAAATCCTTTACAGAATTGTTGTTCAACCAGGTAGAGTACAAGAAAGATTTTTTTTAGCTGATATATGTATTAAACCACACGCTCTATTATTATCCGCGTAAAGTTAGAAGTTGTCTTAATAATTAATAAAATTTAAGAGAAAAATTAAATACAATCAAATACTAACTTAAAGGATCATTCGGACTTATGCTTGTTCGGGATATAATTCCTATAAATATTCAATTGAAACGACTCCGTTTAACCTATTATGAGATATTAATAAATTTTCCAAAGATGTTATAAATAAGAATAAAGCAAAAAGTACATTATACAGTGGCACATAAAAGATAAGAAAGTATTCTAAATATACTTACCAAAGAACGAAGTCAGGAACATGATGTCTGTTCCAAGTAATCCATTTTCTGGATCCAACTGTTCAGAGACACCTTCAGTGGCCTCCACTGTCACGTAGGCTGCCAAAGTCGCGTGGTTAGGAGGGGGTAGCTGGTAGGAAACGAATAGAAAACCTCAATCATGATATAAAACTAATAATAATAATTAAGGCATGTTTCTTATAAATAATAAGATTGTTTTGCCGGGATTTGGAACCGAAATGTACTGAGAATTATGTTGCCATAAATACTGTTGCGTTTGATAATAGACAAAATATTATTTGAATATTTGCAATCTGTAATTTTCACACGATTATTAATTTAGTTTTTTTTTTTTTAATTTCTCGCCAGTATATATAGCGTAAAATATGTTGTGATATCAAAATGGGTATAGTGACGAAGAGAACAGTATAGCTGAAATAAAATATCTGAATTATGTTACTGAGAAGTGGTCGCGAATACAATTTTCAAAATATCAATACTTGGTTAATTTTATTGTTTGTGTACTATTATTGGTAGGTATTAGGTACAATGAAACCTCTTCCGATTGTGACATACAAAAATCTGGCCGTTAACTTAGCTTAACTACGAAAAAAGACAATCGAGACAGCAAGGGAATAAATTCTACGAAATTCTGTCCAGAAGCAAAAGGTTTTATGTTGGGAGATAGCATCTAGAACAAACGTATAATTTAAGACTTTCCGCCTATTAAAGTACCGCTGATAATTAATTACTTGATAAATAAAAAAAACGGTTTTAACCGGCCTTTGGTGAAAAAATCAAAAACCTACATAAGCAGTACCAGAGTGAGGTCACAGGAAAAAATATATACGAATAACTAAATTTTTACAATTGAGTAATATGTGACGCGAAATTACGTTATTTATGCTGAAAAACCTGGATAAACTTGTGGATTAGTTAACAGAGCTCTATTTATAACATGGGAATTATCAAAATACAGCGATCGTTTTGTGGGATGTCAGCTATGAAGAAATCACTGAGACATAGTTTTATTAAAACGGTATCAAAATATCGGAAATGCTTCATCAACACGTCACGCCCAAGAAGGAACTAAGGCCCTTAACAACAGAATATTCAATAATCAAGAGTGGACCTTCCAGCAAGACTCGGCGCGTTTCATAAATCTCCACCCACCCAATTTTGGTCAGAAACAAAAATTTCTGTTTTCATCAATATTGCACTTATAATTTCTTCTAATTCTGATCTTAATGCACTAACATATGATTTATAGACAGTTTTAAAGAGTGAGAATTGATCTAGGCGCCATAGTAAGTTGCGAGTACCTATACAATCCGTACGATTAGCAGTGAACAATTTTCCTATAGAAATAGTGTTTGTTCCTATTGATAAACATTCTCAACTTTTAAAGTGTATTGCAGCCAATGGTAATTCACTATAAACGTATTAAATGAACACATTATAGCGTTACTTGCAATTGTTTCTAACATTAAAGCAATGTTTAGACAATAATTAAATTAAATTAAAAAAATATACAGTGAAAAATTTATCGACAAAATCAGGATTCGAACTTGCAACCTCCGGAATATCGATTTCCAGTTGCTTTCCAGTATCAGCAAATTTTTTTTTTAAATAATTAATGTAAGACTAAGTATATGAGTGAAGTATTTTTTTAAATCTTTTATCCTATGAAACAAAACCTAGAAAGCTATGTATTTTATAGTAGTTATTGTTATCTCTTACAGTAGACTTCAGTAAAAACTTAAATTTTTATTTAATATTCTTGGATTTTCCAAATAATTTTATATTAAGCACATTTAACACAACATTAATAGCAAAAAATACATACAAGCTATCCAATCTAATTTACTCTAAATTATATAAGTTTGGAAGCTCTGAACTGACAAACTAACAGACTAATAACAAAGAGAAACATTCTCATTTTTAACTTTAAATTTTTATGGACAAAGAAGGAAATTCAACTTTTCTTTTAAGCATACACACAGATCGTGACAATGGACAACACAGAAGAAATATACTTTGAAGATATGGTATACGAATAAAATAATTTAAAGCATGTAATTTTTATTTAGCAAAAAGTTTATATATATATATATATATATATATATATATATATATATTATATATATATATATTATATATATATATATTTTACGTTTATAAACTAAACATATGTTTATATTAATCTTCTGTATAATTTTTTTTTTTTTGACATTAAAATTAACAAGCGTCTAGGTAGGTATTCCAGTAATACCAACATGGTGTTTCAAACAAGATGGCGAAAATTTTTGTGGCATTTAAGTTTGATACATCCATACCATTCAAATGCTTTACGTAAGCGAAATTAATTTCGATCACGATTTTACTTGGTTGCGTAATTCGGGCAGAATGAAAGATCCTTTTCGTTTAAGTTACGTAGTCAAATTTAAATTGCTATATTCTTCATATTATATATATTTGGCTACCTGCCAGTAACATTAGAATTATTTGAATATAATTTTATATATGTATAATTTTATAATATATTAAATTTTATATATATATATATCATTAGCATAGTTTCTCTAGAAATATAAAAATAAACAATGTTTTTTTAATTGACACTTAATACATTTACATTCATTAAATTGTCAATTGGATTGATCTCAAAGGTTCCATGCATACTAGGGAAATAACAAGGTTAGAATGGAAATGGTAATAACGGCATATTTTACTTATCAGGCCACATGTGGAAGTCGTGAGAATATATTTCATTAAATACTAGAACGCTAGTTGTTCTCAATTATAAAAAATGTAGAAACACGTGTTTTAATTTCTATTTCAATGTTACGTCAAAATGACAGCATGTGCAAAGGACAATCAATGATTTTTTTTAATACTAGGCTTTGCCTGCGACTTCGAACGGTCCTTAGAATTAGACAACGAAACCGGCTATAACCGGATATAACCGGCTTCGACTTTGTATATATCCGTTGACGCGTGACGTCATATACAGTACAACTGATATACCAAAAAAATAAAATAAAAAACTCACACAGAAACGATACTTCAGATTGGATTAGGCATCGGATTTGTAATAATTTATTTCTGACAAGTCTCGTATTAATATATAATCTTTACTTGTAATTTATTGAAGTACGAAAAGGTAGTATTCAATTATATCCAACAATACAGTTAAAGATCCTATTTTGTATTATTGTTATGTAATAATATTAGAATATTATTAAAAAAAAAAACATAATTATCTATTATGTCACATTGACGACTTTTTGTATTTTAAAACAATGGTTAATAAAAAAAAATGTATTACATAAATTCTATAACATGAGGTTTATTGTATTTCCGCTAAAACTAATATCTTCTTCATTTATCAATTCTTCATTTACGGCCTCTTGTCTATGCTTAATAGTGATGTGTATCCAAAAAAAAAAAAAGATAAGTACTTTTCTTTTGGCGGATCTTTTACCACATACATACACAAATATACATAAGAATCTTAGAAAATATTTAAAAGACATATTATATCAATAGTATTAGTTACATGAGAATTTATTTTCTTACAAGCTCAGTCAGTACGTCATATTTTCATAGAAAGTAACTTCTTTAATTGTACATTTTTTCAATGAAAAAAAAATTTATTTTAGATTTTTAGTACCTCAAAGCAAAACAAAATCTTTAAGTGTTTTTCTGTGAAAAAATCTATATAAGATTTTCAGTATATTAAAGCGAAAATCGCATTCAAATCTGCTTAGTCTTTTAAGAAATGCGGGCATAAAGGCACAGACAAAAAAATGACCCAAATGCAGATAGAGATAATTAATTATTATTAGTTATAATTTTATAAAATAGATAGTTATATATATTATAAAAAAGTAACTTTTTTATTATACACAAATATTAATACATATCTATTGTAAGTACAAAAAGTCCTCACTATTTTAAAAATGCAAAATTATATTACATTAAAATAAAAAAAGCAAAAATTTTTACACTCAAAATTAAATATGGTTGTATTAACTTTTTGAATTTATAATCATTTTAATCAAAACTTAAGAAACAATCATTTCTGAACTTATTGCAAAGTATGATTTTTTTTTTAATTATTCAATATCATTTATTTCAAAAGTAAAAAAAAATTATATCACACAAAAAATCAAAAACAATTTTTTTTGTATCTCCAATACAAATTATATTAATGTCATCAATTTAAAGTGCCATCAATACCGTGAACTAAGAAATCTAGCTACTGTTATCTCGATTGCTTTATCCACAATTCTATTTTCCTATGTTATATAACTAACATAAAATGCAAAGTATATAAGACTAATTAGAACACACAAATTAACTTTTATTTTAAATATTAATGTTTGAGTAATATAATGTTAGCTTAATGGTAAAATCATGAACTAACATGAAAGCAAATTATTTTTTATATATATTTATATATTTGGGTATTTAGGTCAAAAAGAGAGCTGTTTTAAATATTATTTATATGTTCACTTACTTGTGGTCCTTGTTCTTCCATTTGTTTCTCCCTCTCAACTTCCTCGTAAGTCGGCAGTTTCGAATTTGCAGCAACTTCATACGGAGGTGGAGCCGAGAAATCCACCTCCGGTGGAGGTATGTCATGCATGTTATCTAAACAAGTTCCAAATTTAAGTTATGCATGAATATATAAAAGACATTGCAATCAAGAAACAGCACAAAATAGGTACCTAATTCTGTAATAAGTGATCTAATAATGCCAAAACCCACAATTGGTTACATTCTGATTGGCCATAATTATGGCATTTGATGGATCGAACAATGTAATGAGTTAAAATGCGATATTATGATACAATGTCCTCACAGTCTAGTCTGCCATATTTCAAAACAGTTTCTGATGACATCAGAGGTCTTCAGATGTTATAAAAACCAATGCTTTAGTTATAAACAACTGATCACACCAATGAATTAAAAAAAAAAACAAGCAACATCTGTTTTACTATATTAAATAACAATATACAAAAAATTATACACATTTTTTGTTCATGTGATGATTATAAGATATGTTACTTGCTTGTTATTGACTCTATATTAGTGTGATATTATTAAATATGATGAGTTATCTAACATGTAAAGGGAGATTTTGAAAGATATGCTAATATAATGAATTTAATTCATATATATCACTAAGACAATTAACTGATTAATTAAATTGATATCAGCTAATATCATTGAGAGGCACTATTGAACTTGATACATTACTGAGAAGTATTCTGGAAGACCTTGTTTCTAAAATGTAGAGTAAATTGACGTAGTATTGTTACGTACATATTTTTGATAACACATTTAATTAACTCACTTATATCCATGAACGGTGGAGGCATATTGTTTTCCGTTGACGACAACATCACTCGAAGGTGTGCCGAGTTGCATAAATTGTCAACTCGAGCCTGGCTCTGCAATAAATTTCACTTTCACACATGTATATCAAACCAATATAGAATAAATAAACAATTACATACTATCATCACATACCATATCAAAGCACTGCAGGAAAACTTCAAAAATAACAATCTATGTGAAATCTAGAGCCTATTCAAGGAATTGTCACACATAATTCAAGGCCTACTAATGTATTAAACAAGCAATCCTTATTCTAAGCAACAGCAATCCGTAGGAATCACACAGCAAAATATTGAATGATAGACCTCCGCGGCCCACCTACGAAGTACGATTTGACGAATAAATTCAATAATATCACAGATATCATACAGAATTGTCAACAAAATAAAAAATTTTGATTTTTCAATTTTGATTTCTATCAACAATCGGTAAAAATACTTATTAAAATAAATTGAATAGAGTATTTTCGTACATCTAAAATTATATAAAATTATTTTTGCAAAATAATTTAATAGAATTTTATAAAAAATATTTATTTAAACCATTGAAACATATCTCCATATAAGATATCTCGAGTCATATGTCAAAGTCAAGTCAATTAAGAATGTCTGTAATCTGTACAATGTGCGGTTAAATGAATTCTTAGCTCAATAACTTTTTAATATACATATTTATTTATTAATCAGGTTAATAAATTGGAAAGCATAATGAAGACAGCATTAATGGTGGCTGAAAAGCCGTCCCTGGCTCAAAATCTAGCAAATATTCTCAGTAATGGAAAATGCAATACCAACAAGGGTTTGTTTATAATTTACAGTTATTAATATTATTATAAATATCAAAATGTTTAGTGCGTTACATCTAGAAATTATATTATATGAAAATCAGGCTAGGTAAAACATTTTTAGTTAATTTAATAGGTCTATACCAGCATTTCCCATGTATTTACAATATTAGTATTAATTAATTACGTATATGTTTTTTAGGCTCTAATTCAGCTTGCGCAGTTCATGAGTGGACAGGTACCTTCAAAAACGAACCTGTGAAATTTAAAATGACTTCAGTGTGTGGTCATGTGATGAGCTTAGATTTCACTGGCAAATATAATAATTGGGATAAAGTAGATCCCGTTGAACTGTTCATATGTCCTACAGAGAAGAAGGAAGCAATGCCAAGACTTAGGATTCCCGCTTTCCTAGCACAGGAGGCTAGAGGATGTGATTATCTCATTCTTTGGTTGGATTGTGATAAAGAAGGGGAAAATATATGTTTTGAGGTGAGTGTCATAAATTTTACATGTTCTACATTAAAATGGAAATATAACTTATATATATAATTTATTCCAGGAGTATTTATTTAGTCTTAATTACTTATTAGATTAAATAGAAATAAATATAAGAATATATAAAGTTGGGTCAAAAAAATTGCATTATGTGGAGGAAGGGTTACTTGTTTCTATATATCTAGTTGTGATGCTTGTACGCATCAGGTCACATTTAGTCGATTAAACAATCAACATGTCAATCTGGTTGGAAAATTTAGTCTTGCTGTAAATTGAGTTTTGTGTAGTCATAAGAAGGGAAGACCTTCAATGACTATTTTGAAAAAAAAAAATATGACACATGTTTATTGTGACTTTTGCCTTTGTAATACCACATTTTCAGTGGTTCCTTCTTTAAGCTAGACAGAAATTTGATTTAAATTATTTTATATCCTAGTTTTCAACAAACTTTTGAGGTGACTTCAATAGATAATTTTGATGAACTCGATTACATTATCATTTTGGCATAATAAAGTGTGCATGTAATTTAAAAATGCTCACACCACATTTAGAGCTGTTAAAAATTTTGTGTTTTTATAAATTTTTCATCATTAGAATAGGGATAACTTTTGAATTAGATTTGACTGGTTTGGGATTTTGCTTTATGATTATAAGACTAACAGATATTCTTGAGTGATAAAAAATTTGAAAATAATTCCAATAGACATGCAAATTGTCTTCACCAACCTAAGAATATAAGCATAAAGAGTGAATTCTTGGTGATTATGAGCAAAAGTGTATGACCATTTCTGAGACTATAAAATAAATGAATTAATTTTAACTCTTAGAAAGTTTACAAAAGTAAAGTTATTCGGAAATAAAGCAAACTATTAATATCTGTTCTCTAATGAAAGATTTTTCAATTCCGTAAAGTAAAAGTTTACAATTACGGGCCACAAAATATCCTTTGCAAAGATATAAATTTTTTGACAGATCTTATTTTGTTCTTTTATTTCTACTTATTTAATTCCATTTTCGAGCTTTTAGATGTGTTTCTTTATTTTAGCTATAACAATAGACAAGAAGTCGTTTTTAACAATTTGACTTTTGTGTGTGTTCAGCATAAGACTGAACTCTCAATATTGTGACAAGACGACATAATCAAAACATTTTTATATGTCAATATATATTTTCTAGGTTATGTCCTGCGTTCAAAACTACATGAAAGGTGACGTGTACTCACCAGCAGTGACATTTCGGGCGCGATTTTCAGCCATCACAGATAAAGATATTAAAACAGCCATGATGAATCTGGTTAGACCAAATGAAAGCGAATCTCGGAGTGTTGACGCCAGACAGGAACTAGATTTGCGTATCGGATGTGCCTTCACGAGATTCCAGACGAAGTATTTTCAAGGTGAATTTACTTAACAAACAAATGGCGATCACATCTGATAATATATTAATATAATTTTTATTACTTTAATAGATATAAATGTATAGTAAAGTTTTTAACGTTTAAGTAATGTTGATCTAACTGAAAAACGTGATGACACTGTAGCTCAAATGGTAAAGCGGCTTGCACTCGATATATCGGAAGTCGCTAGTTCAAATCTGATTCGTGGAAATTAATTTTTCATATAATATCTTCTATTTAAAATTTTTAATCAAAAAAAATTATTTATTTAGTACCAATAAAAATCGTCAGTCGGTGTTTTTTAGTAAAATGTTTGAAACCTATTTTAGTTGCATACATAACTAGTGTTATTTGGTATAACACTATTATAAATTATGTGTATGTAATGTAAAATTTAAAATACATAAAATAAATAAAATTTTCAAGAAATATGAATGTTAGAAAATAGTTCGAAAGAAAATCGTAGTTTGTTAATAACGCATATTTAAATATACACAATGGTCAAAAGCACTTGCTATGACGATGGTTTTAGTTAATAATATAGATTTTTGTCTGTTTAATGTGCAGGTCGCTACGGTGATTTGGACGCGTCTCTCATATCGTACGGTCCCTGCCAGACTCCGACACTCGGATTCTGTGTCCAACGCCACGATGACATCCAGACCTTCAAACCGGAAACCTATTGGGTGTTGAGAGTGACCGCCTCCACCTCCGAGGGCAGAGAGCTCCCGCTTGAATGGAAACGTGTCAGGAGCTTCGAAAAGGACATAGCTAACATGTTCCTGGTCGGCATCAAGGAATTCAAAGAGGCCACGTATGTATCTTAAACAAATCTGAGATTAAAATTTGATCTACATCAAACCGTTTATAACGAAGAAGTGAATGACTTCGAAACACAAAATAAAAAATTTAAAGAATATTTAATTTTTTATTTTCTGTTATGGTCCAAATATGTCTAGATTTTTATCATTAGTGCATATGTTGATTTAACTAACTGTCAGATATTATTTAACTACAATAGAATATACAAAAATAATCTTTAGATACAAATTTCTTTATCTCTTTGTTATTGATGAACACACAAACTGTCTTATAAGCAGGTGAATGTATCAGAATTAATGAAGTTTTTTGATTTTTTAACAGAGTTGTCAATATCCAAGCTAAAGAGAAGATAAAGTCTAGACCGACAGCTCTCAACACTGTTGAGTTGATGAGGGTAGCCAGTGCTGGTCTCGGTATGGGACCACATCACGCTATGCAGGTATGATATATGCCATGAAGTCATTGAAATTTAGATTTTATGACATAAGCGTTAAAGTTTTAAGTTCAATATCAATGGCGATATGAAATAATATATACTCCAGATAAAATGTTTTGCTAAAAACTTATTGAAACTTAGATTTTATGCCATTGGCATAAAGTTCTAATTCTAATGATAATAGTTTGTTTTTTTATTCTGCATTCTTGATGCTGAAATGAAATAATATGACTCTAATAATTGCACAGATTATATCAATGTGTTATTCCAGTAATGAGGTTTTAGTATAAGAGATTTTTTTTTTTTCATTCCATCAGATTGCTGAACGTCTGTACACTCAAGGTTATATATCATATCCTAGGACAGAGACGACGAGTTATGGAGAGAATTTTGATCTTATGTAAGTTTATTTAGTGTGAAATGTAAGTGTGTTATGTATGTATATATGTATATATGTATGTGTGTATGTATGTATGTGTGTGTGTATGTGTGTGTGTTATGTAAGTTTATTTAGTGTTTCAGTGAAATCGTGATATTAAGTACATTTGATATTATCTCTCACGTAGGAAATTCGTAGTAACATATTTTAGGTTGCTGAGTCGCATCCTGTTAGTGCAAATTAATTTAACCCTGTAGATTAATTATCTGATTTTAATTCTATTTTTCAAACCTTTGTTTAGATTAAAAACATAATTATAGGAATTCAATCAGAAGTCATTTTATATTGATTGGCAATAAATGTAGGATCGATATAAATATGAAAAAAATATTCTTATAGAATGAGGCAGATTGAAGAAAATTGTAATTTTTGGATCTCGAATAATCAAATTAAGTAGATATCTTAATGAATGCCATGAGACTGTGTTGTTTGTTTATCTCATTTCTCTTACGCTCACATAAAATTTTATTTCCAACGTAACAAGCTCTGTTTATTATAGAGGTTGTTATGTTTGAAAAATTTCTTATATTTTTTCCTCGTCCATTAATTTTTTCAATAATCATATATAACGTTTGATAGCCGTTTCTCACGTTTATGCTTTTACCCCATACATATGTAATATTTTTTGTATACCCTTCTCATATTTCTACTATTATTAACTAATATAATCGTAAATTTTCAGTGGCAGTCTTCGTCAACAACAGAATTCTAACAAGTGGGGTTCTGAGGTACGAGCTTTACTGGCTAATGGTATCAATAAGCCCAAGAAGGGCCACGACGCGGGTGACCATCCACCGATCACTCCTATGAAGCCTGCCTGTGAGCCTCTATACTATACCATAGATTAAACTAAAAGTTATAATATTCTTGTTGCTATAGAATATTAGGTTGCTACCATAGACAATGAACCTGCTACATAATCAAAAAACTTGTCGCCATAGACTATAAACTTGCTGCCATAGGTTACAAATCTTCCGCCATAGACTAATTCAGAAAATTCTGATGAATAATCTGTATTAAAACTAAATTATATTTATAATCTGGTACATGTAATGTACATTTGTGTTTTACCACCAGTTAATTGTTACAACTCGGCAAAGCAATGTACCGAAACATTTTACCAATAACTAAATGATCTACTAACTAACTAACTAAACCACAGAATGTCATCTAAATAGGTTGTATAGCTTTTCGTGATTATAAAAAAAAAAACGTATGGATTGCACACATTTTACAGTATTATCTTAATAATTCTCACTTCAATATGTCAAATTTTGATTCCAGCCGAATCCGAGCTGGAGGGTGACATGTGGCGTATATACGACTACATCACGCGGCATTTCATAGCGACACTGTCGCGCGACTGCCGCTACCTCAGCACGACCCTTACCTTCAGCGTGGGCTCCGAGACGTTCTATTACACTGGCAACACTCTGGTCGACGCTGGCTACACTGAGATCATGCATTGGCAGGTATGGATGTAGTACGTAATAACCGCGGGACAAAACGCGAGGACACACTGATGAAACAGCTCATGTGAAATAACTTTTCTTTGTATTATATTTTAAATATTAATTTATATATTAATGTTGTTTGTACACCAGGCTTTCGGTAAGGATGAGTTCGTCCCAGTACTGAAGGTGGACGAGGTGCTTCGGGCACACGACCACCGCCTTGTGGAGTGTCAGACCTCGCCCCCGGACTACCTCACCGAGTCTGAGGTCACTAAATCACATTACTTAGCTTAAATATATAAATATATTCTGTGGGTGAGGGTAGTTACTGGTTTGAATACTTTGATACTCGCAAAGAAAGTGTTTTTAATAATTTTGTCCAATGACTATGTGAGTGAAAGAATTATTCGTTATCTTCAAGGTGATAACTCTGATGGAGAAGCACGGGATCGGCACGGACGCGTCCATACCTGTTCACATCAATAACATCTGTCAGAGGAACTACGTCAGCGTCGGCAGCGGGCGGCGGCTCGTGCCCACCAGCCTGGGCGTCGTGCTCGTACATGGATATCAGAAGGTGAGTCGACACGGGCATGGACCAGAAGGTTGGTGACCACTGATTGGAGAGGACAGAAATGTATCGAAAGGTTGTTAACATCTGGTTGGAAAAGATAGTAAGGTACCAGAAGGTTGAATACAACTGATTGGAAAGGACTTTAACGTATACGAAATTTGTTATTAATTATCTTATACAAGCATTTTGAAATAATACATATTAAGTACCATTACATATAAATATGATGATGATTAAAATGATTAAAAAACTGAATAATGACGTTAAAAGTAAATAGTCATAAAAAACCTTAGTATATTTTGAATCGGAAGGTTGGTAACCACTGTATATAATAAACATTATGGGAAGCTCTATATTCAATTTCTACGAGAACTTGATAAGTTTGAAATTAGTCTAAATATGTTTTAAAGATTGAAATAAAGTTGAGATAAGGTTTATTCACGATCGAAATACAATGAATCCTCCAACAGTCTAATATAATACGTTTCAGATCGATCCGGAGCTAGTGTTACCGACGATGCGATCGGCCGTCGAGGAGCAGCTCAACCTCATCGCAATCGGTCGAGCCGATTTCCACGCGGTGTTGAGTCACACCACGGAGATCTTCAGGCGGAAGTTCCAATACTTCGTGAGGTCCATAGAGGCCATGGACCAACTGTTCGAGGTCAGCTTTTCGTCGCTCAAGACCAGCGGCAAGGCGCTGTCTCGGTGCGGCAAGTGCAGGAGATACATGAGATACATACAGGTACATCATACATCATAAAAAAGTTGTGGAATCGGTAAATAAGGGTCATAATTATAATTGAATAATCTCTTTGTGGCAACCCTGATGTATCTATTAAAATTATCACTATAAGGTCTATTTGTATAAAAAAATTGTGATGATCGGCTTATAATTTTTTAAATTTAATAGGAACTGTTTTGTTCAAATTAAAATATTTTAAAAATTTCTTTTTAACATTATTTCTAATTATGATTAATTATTGACTGACTACACAAGACAAAGACAACACAGCCCAAGACTGCGTAGTATCGGCTAGTATACTCCTGCGAGCCAAACTGAAGCTATCTCAGTAGTTGTTGTAAATGTAATTGTTCTCAGGCGAAGCCCGCCCGCCTGCACTGCTCCCACTGTGACGACACCTACACGCTGCCTCAGCACGGCACGGTCCGCATTTACCGCGAGCTGAAGTGTCCTCTGGACGACTTCGAGCTGCTGTCCTGGTCCACCGGCAGCAAGGGGAAGAGCTTCCCGCTCTGCCCCTACTGCTACAATCACCCACCATTCAGGTAGGGATATATGGGATACATGTCATTTAAATTATTTCATAGATAATAAATGTATTTTAAATTTTTGTTAAAAATAAAACTCGGCATTTAAGAATACGTTCTGTTAAAAATATTTTAACTGTATCTGTCATTAAATGATATTAATTGAATTTCATCATAATTTAAGCTAAAATCATGGCTTATATCATAAGGTTGTTGGGCGTCGGAATCAATGCATAATGATATAGATCTTAATTTTATATCGTATCTTAAGTTTTTCTTTCTGAACAAGTCGGATATATATTTCATAAATAAAAAAAAAACACAAATGTATTAAAGAATCTTCTCTCATCCAAAGACACACAGGCACGGGGAGGTGCTGGAAGAAATATATATATATATTTTAACTATTTATATATATATTTGTTTGAAGGGATATGAAGAAGGGCTTCGGCTGTAACTCCTGCACTCACCCCACTTGTCCCTACGGCGTGAACTCCACCGGCGTCTCCGGCTGTGTCGAGTGTGATGGAGTTTTAGTTTTGGATCCCTCGGCGCCGAAGTGGAAGCTGGCGTGTAACCGGTGAGCTCTGTCGCTGGAATATATTTATATAGCAAATGAACTGAATTTAATAAATTTTACAATCTGTTAAATCAATTGATATATTTCGTATCAAACACAGACAGACATGTTTAAGAGTAAAAGATTTTAAAGCATTTGGTAATATAATGTAATGTAATGCATACGTATTGTTTTCTACATATTTGACAATTGCACAGATAAGACAAACATTACTCTACACACACGTTTACATAAGGTATTATTATAGCAAGAGTTAATTCGAATCAAATCAAAGTTATTATCATTTTATTATATGTTATTACGTCTTCATTCAGTTGTGACGTCATCATTAACGTGTTCGAGGACGCGAGCCGCGTGTCCGTGTGCGAGGCCGCGTGCGCGTGCGGCGCTCAGTTAGTGTGCGTCGAGTACCGCGCCGAGCGGACCAAGCTGCCGGCCGCGCTCACGGAGATGACCGCCTGCCTTTACTGCGAGCCGGCTTTCAGCGCGCTTGTGAGTATATCACGTGACACATTACGCTATGCGATGGATGGGTACCTCCTGTGACGTCACTACTTCATTCAAAGACACGCCCAATAGTTTTGAGAAGTTTATATTGCATTTTGAGATATTTTCGTGTTCTCGTATCGTTAGTTAATTTAACATAAGGCTCATGAGATTTATGACTTTGGCGAGTATGCATTTAAATGAAACTAATATTTTCCGGGTCTACTGCGCGTTTTCTGTGAATTAATAATTCTCATCTCGTCCGCCCGTCATCACGGTTGTTGAAAAGTAACCGAATAAAAAACGGGTCGCACATCCGAGAAATATAAGTTTGATTTGACTTATTGCTTCTATAATTTATTTAAATTATATATTTGTTGTAATTCACACAAGTCGATTAATCATTCAAGGTTAAGACCAAGAATGTGATAAAAAAAATATTCAAACCTGTTCACTTTGTCATACCGAGTAAAGAATTTATGTTGAGGAATGTACCAGAACATACAGCGTCTATACGTGATATGATTTGTAACGGAAATATTATTGCAGGTGGAGAAGCATCGTGCGGTGGCGCCCCGGAGCGGAGGGTCGCGAGGACGGAGCGCCAGGGGCAGAGGGAAACATCGCAACAAACAACCCAAAGACAAAATGGCCCAATTAGCGGCGTATTTCGTATAAACTGACATTTATTCTGTTGTGGTTGAAATAAAAACATTTTTAAAGAATTTCGTAGTGCCACAGCTCTGGCAGAAAGTTTCAGAACCGAACAATAAGCTCTTATTAAAATTCTTATGTGACCAGGGCAATGTCTAATTTCAGTTTTTGGGTAGATAAATAACTAAATGTCCAAATCGAAGCAATTACGATTTCTTTTGTCGTAATTTCTAATAAAACGCATATAACACTGTTTCAGTTGCACAACATTCAATATATATATAAAATCTCTATATATACAGACAACAATCTAA
Source organism: Danaus plexippus (assembly GCF_018135715.1). Lineage (NCBI taxonomy): Eukaryota > Metazoa > Arthropoda > Insecta > Lepidoptera > Nymphalidae > Danaus > Danaus plexippus. The sequence goes on from NC_083554.1 coordinate 3,320,673, forward strand.
AGAAATCTGATATTTCGAGACCACATTTTTGTAATAATTTAATTTCACACAGGTAAATGGTTATTTTCTCAAAACCGCCATTAATGAAGGGCTTGTTTCCTAAGTCCAGTTTTAATGTTTAATCTGTGGTGTCAGTGATTAAAAATTTTGGTAGCACACAGGAAAGCTATCACGTGTTTTTTTTTACCATTTCAGCTTAATGCCATATGCCACGCTTTTTTTGTTTATAAGATCTGTCAGGGAGACGAAACCACAAGTATATTATAGATTAGTACAGAAAGTATGTGGATCTTTGAACTTTATATGTAATTGAGGAACTTTGTCTATTTATTATTACCGTGTAAGTAAGTGGAAATAAACAGCTGTCTAATACTCTGTATCTTTCACTGAATTCCTCGACCAGAAAAATTATGTTTTTTGTTCGAGCTAAGTTAACCGAGCGTAGCAGGAAACTACCGCAGGGAAGCTTCCTTGCAAAAAAAAAAGCAGCCTCCAAATCAAAGTTTGAGCTACGATGAAATAGACAGGTTTAGTCGCCGGCATTTATCTTGGCACGGTTTTGTCGTAGTGGGGGTGATTTACGTATGTACACTTAGTGCAACAAAAAGTGGTCACTTCTGATTCTTATCAATAACAACAGCTCGTAACAGTTCTATGAACAGTGTGTCCGATTTAAGTGCACGTGAGTGTACTGGGGAACGAACATCCAATCACGTGCACGGAATTATGACGTCTCGTTCCCCATGCCCCGTGTCATACCTAGGACACCTAAAAATCTCATTATACCACCCCACTTGCTTCCTCAAATAAAACAACGTCTATATTTAAGTCTTCATTTTATTGTGAAGGTTTTCACCTAATATAATGTAGGTACAATAAGTTACAAGCTTATAAGTATAACTGGTATCAATACATGGTTAAAGAGCGAACAGTGATCATAACCGGTTAGAACCGCTTCCATCCGGTCGATGCAAAAATTCATTATCTGTGCGATGAAAAGCGCTCAAAGAAATATACTCCCATACATTATAATATATATACAAAGCACGTAAAAATATAAAAACGTTAAATTATATTATAAAAAAATAAAAGGAATTTGGTTGAAGCGCTTCCGCTAGATTTATCAGATATCACAGACAAGCCAATATTTATGTTATTTTAGCAATCGAATTTATAAGACGTATATAAAATATAAACTTTGATTTTAACTGATTTAGGCGGGATATTACTTACGCTGAAGGTTGAAGGGTACAATAAATTATAACGTCGGTACAAAGCTAGCTGGAATTTTATGTATCAATCAAAGCTACGCTTCTAATAAATAGCTTCTGTAGCGCTTTAAAGCGCCACAAACGATAGTCGTAAAGGCCTGAATCGAAATTAATCAAGGTATGCCGTACCCCTCGGAATATATATTAACTAAAATAAAATAAAACATCACGTTTTGGTCACTTGGAGATTACGAGATATGAACTATTACTCACTACGTGCGTTTATCTATGGTTTCTGAGAAAGTCGTGTCACGTAACCGGAGTACATCTGATATACACAATATAAAAAGCAATAAAACAAGAAGGAGAAAATAATTTTGAAGTGATATGCACTACGTTTTAATGAAAAAAAATTGTTTTAGAATAAGACAATTCTAAAACCAGGTATAAACAGAAGTAGTTATTAATTATATTAATATTTGGTTAACAATAAAATATCAGAATAGACCAAAATAATATTGTTTCTAGAGAAGAAATCGGTAAGTTTAAGATATTTTGCTAAACAATACGGAACCCTTTAAACACTAACCCTCGGAACGCTGCAGATATAAAATACAATAAAATCAATATTGTTGTGTTGTGCTGTCTTCATATGTCTAGTCTATACTATGCAAATAATCCTAAAACCGCTACTTCGTCAATATTCCTCGTTATAAATATATTTTTTTTTTGTTACAAGAGATTCATCGTGTCCGCGTCGATGGAGTACGTTATATCTGTACTAAACTAACTTTAATTTTAATCTCACTTTTTTTGATAACGTAATTAATCTCTAATAGCTTCATACTTACGACTATATAGCGTTTATTTACACAGTAACAAAAACTTGAATACATATTCAGCGAAAGCTATATTTTGTTTTATTATTTTTGTTATATAAATCGGTTACAATCCTATATAAACTTAACTAATATATTAATTCATCTATCTAACTTCTGAAACATAAATATTTGTGTTAGTTAATTTTGAAAAGAAAAATAATATAAAATAGCGCATTTCTATTGGTACAGAAATTGATATAAGATGACGTAGACGTAATATTAAACAAGTATTGAGTATTTGTACTCTCAAGTATTATAATAAGGCTGTAAATGTTCGACCGCTAATGACGTCACTAGATGGTCCAAATTTTCGAGTGGAAAAAAAGAAACGCGGGATGGATGGATGGTTTAAATAAAGTTCATACAAATATTAAATGTATTACAACAGCGAGGCCAGCTCATACCGTATGAAAATAATCTTCACTTCTAAATCAACGTCACATAATTTATACCATAAACCAAAACCTTAGAAGCGATTGATACGAACGACAAAGTATTCTGCAGCGATATGTAATGTTTAATATCTTAAATAATATAAATATTTTATTGTCATAGAATAATTTATCACGTATGATAAAAGGAAATCTATTATAAGAATATCTAATACCTTTGGTCTTGGAGAATGGTATAAATTGGATTCATAGATGTTAAATTCATGACTACCTTCGGTATCCGCGAGGTACACCGTTCATAAGCTATAATAGCTTACGTCGTATTGAGCCGCTGTAGTATATTTATATTATATTTAATTTTACTATTTAAAGCTCTTAGTTATCAATATGCGATGTCTTAAATCGCATCAGCAATACCAGATCCCTTCGAAATACGAGTCGAAGTTCCGACTAAACTCTGAAGAGGGAGTGATTGTTCGAGTATATAACTATCAAGTATGTACCAAAGATCTAGCATATAATAAAAAACGAAGCTATGCTTTTGGCCACTCGCACGTTAACTATCGTCGGACAGGTTATCCCTAGTCCTCACAAAGTTCCTGAAGGTCACTTGGATATTCGATTCACTGCACTTAATGTCCTAAACGAGTTGTACTGTACAGCATCTTAATACATATTATAAATCACAATGATTTACTTCGTCTCGGTACGACCGAGAACAGGGTTATACCAGGAGTTAAATATTTTATTTATATAGTCCACACTTGTACTTTCTCGGCGATAACACACCAGCTCGCCTGGTCGTAGTACGAGGAGACGACGTGCAGGCTCTCCACGTATTTCTCTATGAGCTGATCGAGTTCGCCTTTCTTGAATACGTGGTAGTATCGATGGTAGGTGACCGCGCCGCCCTCGGACGGTAGACTGTCGGAGCCGTCGCTGAGAGATGGTAGGAGTGGTGCGTGAGGGATCGGCCGGGGGAGGACAGCAGGCGCTGCGTCCTCTGAGCACGAGCGGGTCTCTAGAAGCTTTCTCTCTTTGGAGCACTCACTACACGACGGTAGAGAGGCCAAACTAGCGCAGCCCAAAGACGCTGTGCTGCCGGTTTTATCTCTCCTGCTCCAGTCACTGCCAGCGGATGTGTCGCTGCTTTCGATGGAAAAGCCAGATTTTAATGGAGCGGTGCTAGCGCTGGAGCGGGATGTGATGGATTCAGGACTGATCTCCATTTTATCCAGGTCGCTAGAGTCGGTCGACTGGCCCACCTTCAGCGAGGAACGTTTCTCGGTGCTCGTGCACAATGAATCCACGCTTATTTCAGATTCCAGTGAGTATCCTGTCTCTAATGATTGGCTCGTGTCGTATGTTCCGGACTCTATCGTTATCTCGGGATTTCCGTTGCTTGAGGATATAGCGCTGTCGTCGTCTGGGTTTTTGGTATCGATCTCAGTTAAACTTCTCTCGTCTATAACAGGTCTAACGTTGTATTGTATGTTGGCACAGTTATTTAAATATATGTCCTCCTCGCTGGTCACTCGAATGCTTTTCTTCAGCTCTCTATACTTGTTAATGATCGGATCAACATCTTTGCATCTCTTCTTGCTTTTGGATTTGGTGCTGCATTTCGGGAACAGCTTATTGATATCAGATTCCTGTGTCTCTTGACCCGTTGTATATTTATATTTTTCGTTGTTTATTTTGCTTTGTTGGTTATCATTGTTGAATTTATTAGACGGATCTTCGAGATGCTGTAGGCTGTCGGAGAGCTCGTCTAATATTTTCTGAGTATTTCTATCTTCTTCTTCTCGTTTTAGTCTAAGAGAGATGCTTTTTTCGCTGCTACTACTACTCGGGAGGTCGAAATCTTCTTCGTTTATACGCTTCGAATATTGATCGATTTCCTGTAATAACTTCTCGCTGAGTTTCTCAGCGAATTCTGTCAAGTGTTGATTACGATCGTTCGGCTCGTTAATCCATTCCTCTTCTTTAGCCAACATATCAGACCTGCACGTTATGAGCGGTTCGTTTTGTATTCTATTAAAACTGTCTGATTTGGAAATCGATTTTTCTGAATCTGTGCTGGATATAGATAGCGAGTCGTATGGAAGTCGGGTCGGGCTTCTATGGTTTTTCCCTAGATTCTCATCAAGGGATCGCCCTTCGGGTCTATTCGGGGAGAGTCTATTTAAGCTCCATGTTGAATTGTTGATGCTTCCTTGTTTTGGTGAACGATCTTTGGATCTTCGTCCTGGGGATAGGCGTTCTAGGCTGGAGGAACTGCCGCTGGAGGTGGTATTGGAATGTGACCTTGACCTGTCCTCTAATATTCGGAGGTCACCAGGTGACAGCTTGTTTAAACTCCAATTGCTACTGCTGCTACTGCTGGAAGCTCCTTGCACGATGGCGATCGCTTCAGAACTTTCTATTTTCTCTAATTGTTTTCTCTTAGATCTCGGACTCGATTGTATAACTGTGTCGCATGTTTCGTCTAATGTTTGTGCGACTTCAGCGACGGCTTCTATTAAATTTTGAGATGTATTTGGTAATGAGGGTGATTTATCTGTGGTGTTTATGTCTTCTGTTTTGACTTCGGCGGGATTAGGTAGATCTGTAACAATATTACGATTAATTGATATATAGTTTAATATTATGTAGATTGCTGTAGGTATGTAAATAAAAAGTTCTATAGGTTTTCTGTTCAAACTTACAAGCATGTACTTGACGAGGAAAGGAGATAGGAGAGAATAATTGAATTTCACCTCTGCACAGACCTCAGTATGTAGATTTACTTGTCAAGTATAATAAGCAATTTTAGAATGTATGGCAATAAAAATTATTGCTTGTGTACAAAAAAGTATTAGCTGAAAATTGTATACTTTCTATTCTAGTATGATAAATATTAGCAACACTTTATTTTTAAGTAAAATAATTCAAGAACATTCAAAAAATATCTTATCCAGCGCCTTTTTGGTTTAAAATTGTTCAAACAAACTAACCATATAAATCATTTAACTTACAAGGGTAGATCGAAATTAATGGATACATTACCTTTCTCGAGAGCAGTTTTGCGTAGCTCATCCGGCACAACGCTGATCACACTGTCAACAGAATCTGGTGATGATACGCCGCTCGAGTCACTGTCCATATCGTCTGTCGCAGGATTGAATAGTTCTAGGGTCATCAGTTTTGGATGGCTCTTAGCTATTGGATCCGCTTTACTTGTACTACGGACTATAGGAAACGGTGGTCTTCGACTTATATTTATGCTTGGAATTCCTTTATTTAACATATCTTTGATTTGCCGTATTCTCTCCTTTCTCTTTCTATCCGCTGATTTATCTAATGTGTCACTTGTTGGTGATTTACTCGGACCTTTGGGCTTAAACTTTGGTATTTCAGGTAATTCTGCGACAGTTTGCAGAGTGATTTTTGGATAAGGTTTTATGTCTTGTAAGACTCGTGGCATGAAATCGTCGGTTTCAGCTGTGAGTTTATGTATTTCTTCGATGTCCTTATTGATTTCTGCTATCAGTTCTTTTGTTACTTCGGTGGGCGTTTCTTCTTCGCCTTCTTCTTCTATTGGTGGAATCTGATCTATTTCTTCATATATCTGAATCGGCGGAGGTTTCGTTATAACTGAATTAGGTATTGGTCTAATTTCTGTCTTAAGAACATTTTCTTCGGGTTCTGGTTTCGGAGGTGAGTTGGGTTGGCTCTTTGATAACGGTTTTATGGGGACCGTATTAATGCTAGTTGTGGTATAATTTTTTAAACTGTATTGTGCGACTAAAATCTTGTTATGAACCGCTCCTGAAGCCTGTACTGCGTTTGGTGAAGCTGGAGGGCGGATGAGAGGAAATGCTTGTTTGATCCGGGGAGACGGTAACCCTGGAGAAGATTTCATTCTGGGCGATGTCGGTACTGATGAAACTTTTAAACGCGGGGATGTCGGACCGGGGGATAATGGTGTGGGAGATAATGGATCCCCGGAACCGTCTGCTTTAGGCACATATATAACCGACGCGAAACTATCTTCTGAATCAACACTCGTGTCACTTTGAAGACTACTATCTTTAGAGGAATCTGATCCATCCTCTTTTGAATGACGTCTTTCCGGATAATTCTTCTCCATGTTTGCGTTATTGTCACTTGGTGTAGGAACTTCCGGTACCGGGCCATGATTCTTCCACCCTTGAAGCATTCTTACAAACACAGTAACTTTATCTATATTCGTTGTAGATGTTTTGAATTTATTCGTAAGGCCGTTTTTTAGGGATTGGAATTTTTTGGCTGTTGTTGCGGATGTTGAAAATATAGAGTCGCGGATTGAATCGAGAGCACCCGGTCTGCGGTACAAGTATTCTTCGTTTAGAGACGCTTGTTTTTGTATATTCTTTCTCAAACGTTCCTTCTCCCTCAACCTTTCCACAGACATTAGCTCCTCGTTAAGAGATGTTTGCTTAAATACCCCAGGTTTCTTCGATTGTAATTTCTGTGTATGAATTTTAAAATTAGGCATTTCTTCAACTAAGCTTTTCATGTCCGTCGGTTTATCTAAATCTTCCTCAGCGTCGTCTTCGTTAATAGATTTCTTTTGTTTCACCAGTCGAGGTTTCTTTCGCGGTTCAACGACCTGTACTGGTTTTTCCGGTTCTGGTTCGGCTTCGTCGCCCCCAAGACTCGGCAGACTGGATCTAGATCGTACAAGCGCTCGTCGTTCCGTATCCGCGATGTCGGTTAAGCTGCGAGATTTCATTGTCGACGCATCCGATGGTTGCGATATCAGTCGTGGAGGTAAAAATTCGTCTAGCCTTCTCAACTCTATGGGCAGATCAGCGGCTAATGGTTCAGGGCGAGAGCATTGTCTTTGGTTGACTCTAGGGCCAATGGTCCATGAAGGAAGGAATGAACGTCGTCCAGCTAGCCGTTGTAGAGCTCTTCGAACAAATGAATAACAAGTTTCATTCGGTGACGAGAGTGATGATGATCCCGGGGAGCCGTCACGGCTTTTCCATGGTTCAGCGTATCTATAAACATATAAACACTGTATTTATGGGTTAATTTTTATGTCATACGGTAACTGATAGAATACATACTGCTCGTAGTCTACTGAAAGGAATCTTGGGGCGGGTGGCGGTGGACACAGTGTCGCTGGACGATGCCACGGTATTAAGACATCCTGAAATAAACATTGTAATCATGTATTGATTTTTTTTGCATATCTATGTTATTAAATAGAAAATAGACGATGAAAAACTCTGTTATCTGTTTTCATTTAAAACCCAGATTTATAATAGTTAATAGCGCTTCACTCTAACTATATCTATACATATCTATAGCACTAAGTATAGAAAGACTAAAGAAAGATTCAAAGTTGAAGTAAATAAATAGGTATTACTTTAGCCTGAAACTAAAACCTAAATGCTACTGTTATTTAATGCTAGTTCATTTACTTTTTTGGTAGTCAGGAATTCGATAGGAAAAAATATAATTTAAGCTACATATATCTAATGATAGTCACAATACCTGAGAGTGGAAGTTCCTCCCTTCGTGTTCCATAGCCCACACAGTGAGCAGTAATCTGCCACCGATCCTTGTGATTCTCGCAAGCTCTCGCAACGCGCTCGCACGACGCTCAACTGTCGCGAAGTGATGTACCACAGCGATAGACAGAACCGCGTCGAACGACTCATCACGGAACGGTAGACATAGATTGTCGCACACCACCACCTGTTTACATATTGGTGATACTTAAAATATGTCCCAAATAGGACCACTAGTCAGTTTAGGCTAATCAACACTTTTTTTTATATCCTTATTGAAAACCGATATCAAAATTATCTGTAACGAACGACTTCTCAGTGAATAGAATCAAGTTGTAATATTCAAGCATGTCGTCATTAATCATATTTTGAGTTTTACTTAACATATTTCAGAGATATTAACCAAATTTCTCTAAATGGATTTTGTGATATTTGACTTTAAAACCTATATAAGAATAAAAACAAAACTATTATATTGATTCAGCAATACTCTTGTTGTTGTCAAGAAATAAATTTTTGAAATTAGAGATTGATCCAATGAGTATCTTAACACAGATAACATATAATTTTGATAGATTTTCAGCCACTGCTTTCTATTCTTGCAGGTAAAACTTTTTAAAATGCTACCAACACCGGCTACAATATCTCCTGTATCCTCTAGTGACGGTGTGTTACACAAACAACTAAGTTGATAATTTCTCCTACCTCATTGTTGTTATGATGCGCTTGCGCAGCCAACCTCGTGCAACGGTCTCCCCCTACCGCGAACACGGATGGGTTCACGTTTAGATACTTGCCGTTGCCGCAACCTGGAACGTTCATGAACAAATTTTACTAATTTGATGATTTCGTGGTACTTTTATGTCATGAGTTGAATTAAAATTCAAGATAGGCACAGGCTTCAAATCTACGACCTTCAGAATGACTTAGAAACTAATATATATATATTGCAATGTGTTAATAAATAATACTTTTGGGATTTATTAAAACTGTTACTTAAATATATCTTATTTATAATAACAATGAACTAGTAATGTTATTGAATACATCTAGGTCCGATAAAAAAAATGTATAGAGGGAAAACAGCGCCAGCATCATTAAGGATTTGACTAGGAATTTCAGTTATTATTTTTTAACTTATTATAATAAATTAATTGATTTACTGTTTTGAATATACCGAATATTAATATTGTGTCAGGAATAAAAATTATTGCAAATAAAAATAATAGCATAAGGATTTTAAGTGATTATAGTTGTTTGGGCTATATATATATATATATATATATATATATATATATATATATATATATATATATATATATATATAAATTACTTTTTGTGATTTACCCACACCTACGTCTTTTAACAAATTAACGGTTATTCAAAAGATATTCTTGTAACTTAAAGGAATTTTTGGTATCAAAATTAAAATGTGTTTACTGATCGCCAGCACTCTGTGATTAATGAAAAAAAAAAATGTATTGTATACCGTATGTTACTTATATACATGTGTTACTAGACAAATAAAGATCAAACTGCAATATAATGTATTTATTGTATGATGATTATGTTTAAAATTTAGAGCCAGTGAGTTTCGTTCTCGGCGCTAGATATTTTTATCTCCCACGCCTTGACATTTTCCCCTTCTGATATTAGCCACTGAATTTCTAATTATCTGTTGATGTTTCATAATTTACAATTCTGTGTGGGTCGACTGTATTACGCCCCCAAACGACGTTTCAAATTTCATCACAGATGTTTTAGCTTATTGCTCACTTAAGTCAGAATAATAAGGTCAGAATATATATTTGCTATATTTTACTATTTTAACTATTAAAATTTATGCTCTGGTTTTTATCAAATACAGAAGAAGGGATAGAAAAAATCTATTATCTCGCTTTCTACGGTAAAATTATTATTAATTAATATTTTGTTCTTATTAAACTTTTAATAAGATAGGTGGCAAGAAGTTAGTGCAAATAATCTCCTCTCTAACAAATGAATTTTTTCTCTGCTAATAATATTTTTTTTGTTTCCGTACTTGGATGGGTGCTTATATAAATATGGTGAATGAAGCGATCAATAAAAGATTCTCATATGAAAATTTTCTAACATTGTTCTGTCGATTTTATTCATAGTATTTTAATAGTTTCTTTAAAGTATTATATATTATTATAATGAATATTGAGATGGAGTAAAATAAATAAAACTTTTGTCTATTAAATATTGTTTTGCTGTTGGTCTCATCCTAAATAAGATATAATTTCCTTTTATAGTAGGAGTTGAACAAAAAAAAATTTAAAAAAAGGCTGTTAAAATTTTCAACATGTTTCTTTATAAAGACATTGATGGTTATAATTGTATGTGAAAACCTTGTGGGTCACACTCACCTATATCACAAACCAGACTGCCGGGTTCTAGGTCGCTGATGAAGGATCGCACGGCGGGTGCCGGCGTGGTCGCGTCGTCACCGGCCTGCTCATACACCTCGTGAACGTAGGTACGCTCGAGGGCCGCCCCGCGACCCGCGCACTCGCGCGACCACGCCTCCCCGCCATCCATCACCGACAGAGCATTTTGCTCAACTGGAACATACAGACACATCCCTAATATATATGGTTGTACTAATTTGTACTCCAAGGGCAGGTGGAACTATGATAGGGTAGTGGAAATAGGACTTAGCTGACACAGCCATGTCCATATGCTTATATAGTCCACGGGTCCACGCTTATATAGTCCATAATATAGTCCACGGGGAGGTAGAGCTATCATAGTGTAGTTGCATATCGAAGCAGTGAGTGTCACTAGCACTTACCTGACATACCCATGTTTAAGAGTTTCATATCCGTAGTAGCCCTACCAGATGGCATAGTAATGTGTGGTTGCATATAGTAACATTGTGCTCGACAAAATCATGTTAAAATAGGATCACATATCACTTGTCAGCAATGAGATACTTTAAGAAACAGCTAAGTTATTAGCTATAGAGACAGAGCTAAGTTATTAGCTATAGAGACGATTCTTATAACAAAACTAGCTAAAAGGTTAGTAGATTTGAATTTTCGTGCATAAATTTATTAGTTTATATTATTATATTAGTGATATTATTAGTGATCATTGATTTCAGATTCAGATTATTCAGATCATAATGCTAAAGAATTATTTAGATTATAAGAATTGTACTAAGAAAGCGGTTATTCCAGTATTTATGGTTGTAGCGTTAGCGTTTCCCGGGATATTGTTAATGGGGTCATCGGGTCACACACATTTGATCGGAATTATTTTCTTTGTTTAAATATCCGTTTTTATTTCTTATGAATTTAACATCGATTAGCAGTATCCGAATATATCTCTTTTATACGTACATTAAACATTAAAAAATATTTTATAAAGAGAATACTATTCTTCGTTGTATATAGGAAATGTTCTGTTAAAATACTTTTCATAAAATGTCAGCGTAATTGTTAAATATTCTGACCTGTTTGTACGAGTGCATTGCACTCAGACAACACACCTATCGATATAAAATCGTCTTTGTCTTTCAATACTTTAACTCCTATTCTTAGAGGATCGTGTAGTTGAAATTGTGGCTTAAATTTAATCAATGAAAACGGGTTTACTATACGGCAGGAAAGATTCTGTTTTTGAAGGAAATTTATATGTTTTTCATTAAATATGTACATATTTCTATATAATTTTCTAAAATATTTTTTTTTATATCCGAACGTATTTGATTTATTATGTACGCCTTTCTATTTTTAAAGCGCTGTTCACTCATCTTATTTACTTTCAAATTGACGTTTGACAGGTATTAAAAAAAAAATGCACTGTGACATTTTTATTATAAAAATATTCAAAATGGCGGTTGCACGGGTAAAACGCGCTTTAAGTGTCAAATGTTAGTTATTTTTTCCTTACATCGGATAACTTAATCATTATTATTGATAAACGAGAATGAATTCATCAAGTATTTATATATAAGTATTTGTTATGGACAAAAATAATATATATCGAAACGGTGGCTAACTAAAGGCTTTATCGATTTGTGTGGCTTCCCGACCATTGATGGATTTTCAATACAGATTAACGTGTTCAAAATTCTATAGATTTTAAGTGACCATACAAACTATTGTCTTGTCTCGTGACATCGCTTGTTCCATCACTCAAACGAAGTGCAGGCCACTTATCGTGTGTTCAACATAGCGTATAATTTTATAGCACTTGTTGTTCGTGACAATTTTGTATAGAAATTAGAAATGTGAAATAAAAATATCTAGTCGTAAATTAATAATTTTTAATTTTTTTAATTTAGCTGAATTCTAAAAAGGCTGTTAATAGTATCAATAAAGATAAATCTTTAAATCGATGTTCATATGCTTGAAATTATTTAAATTAAAAATTTTTTTTGAATAATAAATATTACGACAAAATGATAATCAATATGTGATATAGCAAATATATATGTATAAAAGTTAAGGCATAATCAGAACTGTAAAACGGTCTTGCTCTCAAACGCCCAATTTACTTTCCCATAATAAGATTACAACGTAATCGAATGAAGATTATTGTTCAGTTATTATGGACCTTATTGGTATAATGTTAAGAGCTATTAAACAGCTCTTTGTTACCATGACGACGCATCTAGGACGAAAGCAGGTCAAAACGGCAGTTCAGCTTTATATGCAGCATTTGAATTTTAAACGGGAAAATTTTTAAAAACGCTATATTTTTATAGAAAAAAAGAAGGTTTTAAATTAAGATCTTTACGTCTTAAATTTTTCTATGTCTGTCTTAGGAAATTTTTAACTACCTAGTTGTTCTTTATGATTGATTTTATTCGATATTAATTGATTTTAATAGATAATTATGTTATAGTGATTTTCTTTCTCATTTGATTTTTAAATGTTCTCGTTTTCGTTCTAAAAATTATCTGTTATATTTCTAATGTAGGAATAATACAGTTGTATGTAGGACAATAACGCTATCTCTTATCAAATCGATATTGTTATCAGTGACACGTCATGTTATTGCTATTTTTATTTTAATTTGACAGGAATTATGTTTAAATTACTGCCAGACAAGCTTAGAGGTTTCTCAGTTGGTTGGCATTTAAATGGCAAAGAGAATAATTCCATTATGTCAATTTAAGAAGATTTGTTAATCTTATAGTTATACAAGATATAGTTTGTTCTTATTTCAGCTGACTGTGTTAAAATCTTGCTGATTTATGATGTCTGTGGTGCAGGTAAGGCCATAGATTTATATTTTTTCTCTAAAAATGTTAACGACAACGACTATCAAATTAATATCCGTAAACTTTAATATATTTCGTATGAGGCAAAAGAATATAAAGACGGGATTAAAAACTATGGTATATGTATGGCCACAACATTTTGTACTTATAATAGGAATAGCGTTTATAATAGGAATCGCAAAAAAACTATTCATATGAGACCTTATTTTATACTTTTTAATATATATTTTTTAATTAAACCAATATTTCTCATATATAGGCTGTATAGTATGAAGTAAACTTTTTTTTTAAATATCAAAAATCAGTTACTGGTTCCGCGACGTGTTCAATGATCCATTAGTGTGAAATTCCGATAAGAAAAACCGTTATATTTTTTACAACGACCACATAAAAAAATTTATCAACTGTTGATGAATATGAATGTTTTGTTTGAAATGTACTAAAAAATATTACGCAATATATGACACATTTTAAACTTAAAAAAAAAAATCTAAATCTAGTTTATTTTTTAGTCTGATATGTATATGATATGTATAAAGGAATATCCTGAACCGAGGTTTTATACACACTTATATATATATATAAGTATAAATAAATATATATATATATATATATACTTTTGAATATAATTGTAGCTGTAACGATTTATGCACAAAGTAGGGCAAGCCTCAGTTTCTCTTTTCTATTGTGCTTTATAAATATCTGTATAAGAATACATAAAAGTATTTTACGCTTTTCCACAGACCACAAGAAGTTTTTTGTACAACAAAGCCGTCTTCACATTACTTGGACATGTAGGAACGTAAATAGATTCGATATAATTACGTACTCGTTACGTGTGACTTAAGACTTGTAATATATAATAAGATTATTATATATACTTATATTATATTTAAGTTTTAAGAAAAGATGAATAAAAATAACAAACAGCTGAGTTTAGACTAATAATGTTAAGGCAGTTGAATAAAATATATATATATTGATAAATTTGATGTTTAATTAACTAAAAAAGTGTTTTATTTTTTTATGAAAAATTTATATAATAATTTATGTATAGATATTTAAAAAATAATCAACAGTATAGTTTTTTTTTTTCAACTATTTATTCTGTAAAGCGTAAACCATATCTGTTAGATTACACAATATAATCCTATACACCATTCGCTGTCTCAGCCTGGCATAAAACAAATGAACCATAAAAAAAAAAAATTCAAAAAAAGAAAAAAATAATAAAAGATTGCATACAATTTTTGTAATCCTTAAATAAAATTAAATTGTATAAGTTGTATATTATATAAAACATCTGCCCGTTGATGTAATTTATGAAGTTTGAAAACCGAATAATCAATGAAATAGTAAATTAAGTTTCAATCACGATGTAAAATCGTGTTCATAATAAGGCAAAGCGTTTGTAATATGAACAAATAAAAAAAAAGTATATCATAATTTAATGTAAATATTTTAATATAATGTTCGGTATTTAATTGAAATGACTAAAATTTAACTGAGGTCATTATGCTTCCGGAGATAAATTGACTAAAAAAAAATTGCTTTGGTAAATATAATATATTTGCCAACATTTTTATAGCAATTATCAATCAATATTTTTTTTCCGTTAATTACAGCTACATTTAACCGCATCTCGTCTAACAACTGAATTAAAAGACGTAATTATATCTCCTTAGCATTATTTGTACAATGTTCTTCATAGTTTCATTTAAGCACAATATCTGATGATTCTAAGATAATTAATCTTTATTATAAATCAGTTGAAAAATTTCGTGAGCGAGTTGAATGAACCGAGTTGCATTAGTCGCATCGCGCAATGCGGCGACCTCAATAGAACGTGTTATACCTCCCGAATACAAGGAAAAAAAATTTTTCACGGTTTTCAAATTATAACCATTTAACAGTTATATATAGTACGTATAATATATATGTTTATTCTATGTGAATATTTTTATAAGTAAGTTTTAAATGTCTCCGCTGAATGTTCATGGCTTTGAACGGAACCCAGTATCTCATCTTATTGAGGCCATGCCTAGGTCAATCCGCTTGTTTTTTTCTTATTGTTATTAATGCAAGTTCCCAACATTCAAAATTTTTCGCATGAATTTATAAACGAGACGTGATTTTTTTATGCTTATTTTTGTTTTCTTGGCACAATTCTGTAATATTTTGCCAATGTTGCACTCGCTGTACACCTAATATTCGTTTTATTATGTATGTGAATGTTTGTTTATGTGTTCGCTTGAAACTCGAAAACTCGACAAGCTTTGAACAGCCCATCGAATCTAAAATCTCAATTAACATTTTTGCTAAGAATTACAATGATGATGAAAAAATAAATAAATAAAGAAGTAATTCGGGTCAGGATTTAATATAATCAAAATGGAAGCATAAATTATCGTCAGCAATTATATAAAAGTTATTTAATCATAACAAATAAACACAAAAAATATATTTAATCAAACCTAACTTAATAATAAAATACTTTTAAGTTAAATTATTCGCATTTAAATTTAAATTAAATGTTAATAACATTTAAAGAATATATTGTATTTGGATTGATTAAAATTGATATTTTATAAAATTTTCGTACCGAATGTAGATAGCATCTGGTTTGACATTCGGAGACGTTGGTTTGCGTTTGACCTGAATGGTTTCGATTCCACAACTCTATTGGAATTTGTCATAAATAAGTTATTTTGGTAACAATTCATTGCAATGGATTACGAGGCATCGCATGAGATATAACCAGTAGAGTTGGTGGAAAATAATGTTCTGTATGTCTTTATATGGTTAAAATTTAATTAAGATTGTTGATGAATGAAAAAAATATGTAGGTGTCAGGTTAGAAGATCGTCCTGGCGATGAAATTTTCTTAATTAAATTATAACTATACGAATGTTTTTGATATAATGTATCATGTACACACACACACACACACATATATATATTTTCACAGTCAACATTTGGATTTGCATATTATATCAAACGTAAATGGTTTCTAGAACAGAAAAAAAAAATTTAAGAATTGCCACTCTTAAAGTTAAACTGTTCTAGTTGTCCTTATCTTGGACATACACAGACAAATGTTTAAAATATAAACTTTTATTAAATATATATTATGATAATTTCATTTAAATACCTAAGTTTTTTGTTTAAACACCGAACTCCTTAAAAACTTATATAGCGGTTAATATTTAACCCTAAAGCTGGATTAAGAAATACCTACATCGCAAATATATCTCTCAAAAATAAAATAATCTACGAAACAAAGTTGCGATTTAAATATAATGTATAGTATACACAGTTTACAAGCGGCGTACGTGATATAATTCAGATCGCATTTTGTGCAGTTTTGAGTGCATTGTTTAAGGGAGAAACGAAGTTTAAAGAGGCGTGTTATGCCAGGAAGATCGTGGGGGCGAAAACCTTTGGAGCATCTATTGTGAACTGTTCCTTAAAATGTCACTTACATAGGGAACTTAGAATTTTAATAGAGAAGGTATTTTACAATAGGATATAATATCTTACTGTATAATCATCAACAGCCTATCGGTGCCTACTGCTGAGCTAAGGCCTCTTCTCACATGGAGAAGATTAGAGCATTAATTACCACGCTTGATGAAGGCGGATTGAAGATTTCAAACTTACAATTTGAAATAATAAGTCCAGGTTTCCTACTCTCAGAAAGTACATTTAACTCGGAAAAACCACATTGGTTCTTGCCAGGTCTCAAACTGACACCCTTCAGCATTTAACCTCTAGGCTCTTTACTACATATGGTAAGTTTATTCGAACTTATCTTAAAAAGTTACTTAAATTATCTATTAATAAAATTCTCTAAGTTTCACTCAAAAAAAAACCACTCTTTATTCATAGCATAACTGAAGTACAATTCTATGACTGTTTTTAGGGAAACAGCGCATAGTTTTCGGGTTACACCACTTGGTTCAGACACACATTTGTCTTTGAAACCATGTGATCATTAATTTCGTAATTTTGTTATTATTTATTTATTCTATTATACAGATAATGTTTTTTTTAACTCTATAGTCTTATTTATTAAAGTAGGAATTATTTCTGACAATAATTATAATTATTTGTAAGAACAAAAAATATTTAGAAACATATATTTTTTAAGATCATTGGATGTTTATATTAACAGCTAAATCCCTCTATAACCTGCTAAAAGACTTGGGCCTATCAAGAACTAACATCAGTTCATTCTTGGAACGTGCGTCGAAGGCAGCCCTAGCAGGTTCGTTTCATATTTGGTTAGGTAGAAAGAGGAGCTTGGACAGTGGAGGTGAGTGTGTAACACGCGTTAGATAGGGGCCCCTTAAACCTACACCTGGGTCGTAAGTCCCGGGCACTGTTGAAGCTCCTCTCCTGCAACGAGATGGACCCGGCATCCGCACGGTGAATCCTTTGAATGCTGAGAGGTTTTGACTGATCTCAAATAGTACAATAACGCGTAGTAATCCGAAAATATTAGTTACTTTTAAATGTTTATCACTTTAAGTGGTTGAGGAATAAATTCAGCGTGTTTAACATCATTCTGTTATGTAACAACTCGTACTTATTATAACTGTACATTAACTATTCTAGATATTTTATATATAGAATAAAAAAATCTTTAAATACAATAAAGTTCTTATATAACTTCAGTATTAATTTTATTTCAAAACTATTACAACACTTAGTCCAAGTTCGTCGCAAACTGCGGATAGTTTTACGTTTTATATTATGAAAAAACTCTAAACTGTTCGTATGTAGTCTGCAAACCTTAAGTCATATATTAACTAACCTATATATTTGGAATTCAATATCATTCATTTAAGGTAAGCCTTTGATCGCGACGTCGCCTGTATAAAATCATTGAATACAAGGTTAGGCTAATTCTGTATGAACTCTGACTAACTGAAAATGAAAATAGACTTAACATCTCAAACCTGAAATGTAGGTTATTGTACAAAAAGTGTACGTGTTTAAGGTTACTAATTTTTAATTAGTGCGTAACCAAAATAAAAAACCTTTTTTTAATATATCTTTAAACTAAATTAATTATAATTTTAAATGAAACTAGTATTATTCGGATTTACTACGCGGATTTTATTATTTAAAAACTACATAATCCCGACGTTTCGGTTACTTTGCAGCAACCGTGATCACGGTTTCATTTAAATGAATACTCGCGAAAATCTTAGATCTCATAATTATAATTTTGTTTCCATTTCTACGTAATATTAATAGTGATCAATAAAAAGTTATAAATTATGCAGGTGTTTGTCAAGTCATTTTATAATTCTGTATGAGATCAATTTATCAGTGCCAAATATGAAGTGAGCCTCAAGTTTTTGGCATCACTCCCTCCGTCGTTTACAGATAAGAGTGAGATATATATATGTGTATATATCATAGCATGTTAAAGGATTTTCATGATTGATTTTTACTTATTAATATTTTGAGAGGGTATATACATTTGTTATTTTTTAGACCTCTAAATTAATCTAAACGTCGGTATGAAGTTTAAAATAACAAAAAACGCGGAGTACCTCTGAAATTATTAGCTTTATTTAAATTAATACTTGCGACAGTCTAATGTTCGAAAAAATGTTTATCTGAATATTATAACGAAGTAAAGGAGTAATAAATATTGTGTATTTCAGAAATGACCTGCATTGAATAAATAGGTGTATCGCCTATAATTTTTACACACACACAGACACATATAAATATATATCACTGTGTCCGTAATTATAGCCACGTGTACGTCACTCCATGTGAACTTACACGTGACGTATCAGTGACGTAATAGTTAGTGCTTAAATTATGTATAGGATATATAAATAGCGCCTTATATTGTAGAAGATAAGGTGCTTTTTATAAACATGTTCATGAGTTTGAAGTATGGACAGGACAAAGAATGCTATATTTATACATATAAAAGGAAATTTATATATATATATATAGATAAAACGTCAGTTATGACAATGCATCCGGGACTAGTTTTTTTAGGATTAAGGCTTGTTAAAATATAATGTTTTTAGTTCATAAAAAAATACCGAGCATTTGTATTATAAAATCACACACTCGTATTTTTTTTTTTGTATAAACTTTACGTCCTTAAAAAGAAAATAGTCCTATATTGTTATGCGGTGACCTGGTTAGGGTTTAAGGTATTTTTTTAAGCTCATACCGAATAAGAGAACATTTCTATAAGTGTATAGTAATTGGGACCATAGTGTACCATTAATATCAGCTGAGGTCAGATAAGGACGTTTGTGAGGTCGTGCTATGTTTAGAAACTTTCACGTTGAATATATACATACAGTTCAATATCTGTAAAGATTTTAAGTATATATTATACTGATTTTAAACTTAATTGTATATTTAATAGAATTTATTTATTTATTTCTTTGTAAATTTCCGTATATTTTCCGTGACAAATTCTATGTATTTCTGGTTATTTCCTATTAATGTAAAGATAATTTTATTTTATATTAAAAACATACCATTATCATATTCGTCTGCCAGTTTGTCTGTGTGTCTCTGTTGTCATAGCTCAATAAAGATTGGTTTTTCTTGAGCTTTCATTGGTGAACCAAAATCGGTTGATCCGTTCGTTCTTCACTCAGTGCACCATCGTTGGAATGTATTGGGAGCTAAATCTAAAAACGTAATTCATGTTAAAAAAGAAATATTAACAATATTTTTTTCGTTCAAAAAGATTTAATATGCTATATTTATGAATGATTTAAATATATACAGAAAGAAAGACATTTAAATTATACACATTATAATAGTTTTGGTTATACGATGGAATGACAAAAAATTATTTTCCTCGATCACCTCTCGCACAAACTTACAGTACTATATAAAAAATCATTCATACTTATTCGTTTTTTATTAAAAAATCCTTATGATTCAAAGTTTTTAAACATAAACAACATATAAGTCGATCCTTTATTTAATATGAAAAAAATGTCAAAACGTTTCGGAACAAATAAACACATTACACATTTTTTTTAATATTACTAATCTATTACAATATAATTTGTCCGCAATTCAAACTGTTAAGGTAGCAAAATCCATCCTAAATTCCTCAGGAACTGGCTGACAAATAGATGAATATTTATAAATTTCATTTAGTGTTACAGTTAATTCAATGTTATTTTAATATAATAAAAAAATTTATAAATACAAAAAGATAGATGAAATATCTTTTATCTTTTAAAGATAATTCGTTTTGTTAAAGACGTATAATAATAGGTCACTCGGTTATGACCATTACTTACAAGATTTAAAAGTAATAAGTGAACTAGCTTGATATTAATATACTATATATACAATAAAAATAAATAATGTGATCCCAAAAAACAGTACAAGAATCCAATAAACAAGTTATTTATTTATTTATTCATTTATTTACTCAATAAATATTAAAAGTTTGTATGTTCTAGCACGAATAATACGAATAAATTCTGACCATCGATTAGTTTATAAATAACTTACCAGTTAACCTTCGGGATCATACAACTCACTGTCTCTTTCAGTTTCTTTTATTTAAAGAATTAAATATAATTAAAAATTAATAATTGTATTTAAAGAATTAAATCGAACTAAAAAAATTATATCCCTTCTATATATAGTATATATTAAACGTATGTATAGGAACGAATTGTTATATAATTATAATTACAATGATCACCAAAATATTAATTAAGTTAATATTTTCAATAAATTAAATAGAATCTATAAAAACCGTAAAAATTATTCATATTCACAGTTATTTAATGTAAACGAATGAAATCAAACCGTATGACAATCGTAATTTTGGCCGTGCATACATTTACGGTATCCGACACCATACCGTTTTATAATCTCACGGTACATATATTCCCATTGACCGTAATCAAACCAGCAGACTGTATCGACATCTTTTAATGGTTATAAACAGACACGTCACTCATTCATTCGTTCGATCACGCACAAGCGCACTACCATACATACCGAACGCCGTGAAACGCGCATCCACCATTTTAAAAGCGAAAAAAAAAAAATTTTATTCATTCACAAAAACATCTAAACACAATGATTATGCACACTACGTTTATTATACCTTAGATTTTAATATAGGCGATTCCTTCTATACACGTAAACGTAATCCCTTTGATATTTTTATATTGTAAAGCGCGTTTGGGAAATGGGTTTTTTGTAAACGGAACAGAGCTTCGACCAGCGTGACGCTGTGTCCACACGGATGTTGGTTCCAAACTGAAGAATGGAAGAGAACTGCGGATGGCTACTGGCAGAGCATGCGCAATGTGTACCCGCCAAAATACACCTACGCGCATGTATTATTAGTAACATGATAAAACACATTAAAACAACTTATATATCAGAAATATAATAAAATTATATTAATTTTCATAATTCATAGTAATCACGAATTATTAAAATCATATTACTGGTAGCGTGATTACCACGGAAACGGTAATCGTCTATTTATATCACGGTAATGTCAATGTAAGATCGTAGCGCTACGGCCGTCTACGACGTAGATCCGCTACGCAGTCGTAGACGCTACGACTTCTATAATAATAATCTTGTTATTAAACGATATAATGATATCACAAAATTTAATAATAAAACATTTATATTATTTAAATCATATCATTTAAAATTGTTGTAGTGTTTCATATAATTTTTAATTAAAGCAATATTATTATATTATTAAAAAATATAATTAAATTGTTTTATACATTATTGAATTGCAATTCGTCTATTGTATAAGCCGTATTGTTTGTCCATAATGTGTGACGTCACAGTGACGTCACGCCTACTTTACACAATCACTTAAATTAAGCATTCAATAAATAATTGATTTCCATTCAATGTCTTTTACTTTTATAACAACGGAGGTTCAATCAAGGTTCTGACAAAATATATATATATATATATATATATATATTATTTCCAAAATAGAAATGAATCAAAGAATTAAAGAGAATTAAATTTTCACAGTAATTACGTAACATTTTTGTCAATTTATATTGTAGACGATGAATCTCTTCAGTTCGCAGATCGATTTATTAAAATAAATAAAGAAAAAATTGCCGATTATTATCAACTTTAAACCTGGGGAAGTCGAATGCGTTTGGTAATATTTAAGGTTCTTCCAAATATTTTAGTGAATAAAATCTACATTATAAATAATTTCGCCTACTTTTTTATATGCTGATGAATCATAAATATATTAATGAATTGCATATAATAAAATAATCAAACTCAAAAGAGATGAAATTTTGAGGGGAAATTGAAACAAAAAATCTTCATATTACGGTAACAGATTAATATTTTTTTTCTCATCTCAATGTATTTCAATATTATTGTTAGAGTAAAATTGTTAAAAATTTTAATACTCTATGATTTTTATTCGAAATTAATGAATGAGATCCTCAATGAAATTGTATATGCATATATAAAAAAAAATATGCACAGAAACTTAATATAATAAAATAACATGCTATCAATTTATTTAATTAAATTAATTAAGGTGATAACAAAGACGTTAATATTAAATACTTTCGTAAAACAGAGAAACACGCACATACATATACGCACACATGCTTACAATCACACTATATATATATATATGTATATAATCTTTAAAGCCACTGCAGATCTGATCACAGACACTCAGGCGCCGCTCTGTTCAGATACGAGCCAGACAGAAAAATAATGACTCCTACAACACGACAGGCTGAAGGTCGCTGGATATGAACTTGCCAACCAAAAAAAAATACATAGACCGCTATAAAAACATTAAGACATAAATAATATCAACTATATTTACTATTATATATATAAATTTATTATTTATATTATATATTATTATTTATTATTATATATATATAAATTATATTAATTTATTTATTTATATATTTATTGGTATCTAGATATGAGATAATTGTTCTAGAATTCGGTAAAACCGGTCAAATCATGACTAATGTTCATTAACGGCTAACTTCCTCAGAAAGACAATGACGCATTGATACTAACGATATTTCTAGGAACACATTCAACTATTTACTGTATCTTTTATCGTTTAATTTGTAACTTATTTGTCAAATACTTTACATTTCTTATAAAAATGCAATAATGATAAATTACAATAAATATATAATCCGTTGAAGTTATGTTGTAATGATTGCGTAATTATTACTTCATATTGAAGTCCTTACAATTTTCAAATTGATTTGTATTAACACAAGTTCCACATTTTGGTACATATTTAATGAATATATTGATATTCCGTCTTATTAAGAGGACTGTTCGTAAAATACTTCATAACTTCATTATTTAATTTGAATATATAATAAATCAAACAAAGAACTTGTAATGAAATCAATGTACTATCAGCTTTTTAAAAATAAACCACACAGTAAATATCCCGGCATGTCTATTATATTGACATCGGTACGCATGAGGACGCCCACGGATTTGAATTTCGAAGCATTCCCGTTAGAGAAGGACAATCGGCACTGGGGATATATACGTGAGACAAGGATATAGATAGTCATCGATCGGTTTACGTCACGCAAGACGCGTGGGCGCGATGACGTCACGTCGTATCCGCCAATGACATTGCGAGGAAAAGGCGCCACGAGATAGTGAGAAATTGCGAAAAATACGCTAAGGGATTATATCTTGGCGGTTACGTCAGATCCTGATTCCTGTTGCGTAGTTCCGACAGGCTAAAAAGAAAATTTTTAAAGACTTTTTAATGCAGTAAAGAATTTTTAAGGCAGTTCTGTAACTGCTTCTTAAATAACGTTAGCTTAATTTTTATGCCTTATATAATATTTAAAATTAAATGCTATATACGTATCATGTCAATATTATGTCATTTTGTAGGATGTTAAAATTTATGATTGTGACATTAAAACAAAATTATTTTATTGAATGAAAGACTGCAAGACTGTTTTTATAAATGTAGTTTTATCTTCTTTGTTTTTATCGTGTTTACATATTAACGAGCTTTTGCTGGAATAATAAATAAAAATGTTAGTTGGATTTTGATTTTATTATAATCAGGAACAGAAAGTATAAAAACTTAATTCATATTTTCTTCATAACAAAACAAAGGTGAAGAATTTGATATTTATTCTTTATCAAAAGCGCCACCTGTTATAGCTAAAGAAGTTAATAGTTTTTTATTCGTCACGAGATGTCACAGCCCGTGTCATAGTTATCGGAATCAATAATAGATGGCGACAAAACTTTTGCCATTAATTACTAGATGGCGTGATTTTATTTTTAAAATAGTATACCTTAATAAACTTTTCCAGTTATTTTTAACCAAAATTAGGTAAAACTAGTTTTGAAAAATTGAGTGATAGTACTGATTATTGTTTTTCGATTGAATACTTTCCACTCATTAAACGTAACTTTGCACTTTAACCTTAAAATTTCATAAAAAAAAAAACAAACCTCAATAGGGATCGATCAATGTGCGAATACAATTAATTTGACTGTTTATAGCTGAATAATTAATGTATTTTTTTTTCTTTTGTAAGCATGTATTATTTCAGATATTTTTTATGATATACAAATAAAAATACAATTAATACAATCAGAATTAAAGAATACAAATCGAGGAATAATATAAACTGAACAATATGTCAATCAAAATTATAATATTCCGTCTATTGTTGGCATGAAGGAGGTATGATTTTTATTTCTTATACATTCAAACCCTACTTCTGTGTAATATGAACAATAATTAAAAACTCGCTCATATTGTTTCATCATTTAAGACGACGGAAATGTGTTAATCTCCTTCTCTATTTCTTACACAAGACACTTTATGCACGACCATTTTGTTATCTAGTAGAGAAGAAATAAGAGTTACAGCGAATCAATTTTAATTACGAAATACTGCGGGATCAAATCAGAAAACGTGGTTTTGAAAGCGCGCCATACGGGAGTGTTAGATATGATAGAAATATTATTAATATAACGCTTACTCCCAGTTTCCTTCGCCATACAACATACTGAGCGTTAATAGTATTACATTCATAACTCCATATACAGTGTACCATTATGGTAGGTGTATGAGAAATTGGAATCGCTTCGTATGGCTTTGTATTGAGTTTTTAAACCTCTCTAATGATTTCTTTAATTTCAATTTTATACCTCTTACATATTATAGAAAGAATATATATATATATCTGAAAATATTGACTAACAATGAAAATGATAAAAAACATTTTGAAAAGCAATGTATTTTACAACAAAAACCAAAATGATTTCTGATAAGATATGTAACATTGATGCTGCCATATTTGATGTATTCAAAGGTCGTTTAACTATGACATTTATTCAACTTATCAATGTTGGGAATGTAATTTATTATTTATCATATCTTAATTATGGTGTCCGAGCAATGTTTATGGAACTCGAGCTAAAGGTCAAATTTTTATTTACTTTTTTTTGTGTTCGAACATCCGCACAGCCAAGGCGATTTTTTACTTCCTAAGAGGACATTTCTTTTTGCAACTATAAAATCTTTATAATTTTATAAAAGCAATTAATAAGAAATTAGAACAAATACGAATATAATTTTACTTAATTTTTTAATCATAAACACTATCTAACTTTCTAAATTATTGGTTTTATTTTTAATCTGTGCGCAACATCGTTAGACATGTTATACAAATATAAAAAGGTGAAAAACCGTCGTATTTTTTTTATACATTCCAATGACGTCTGATATGAGATATTTTATAGCTGTTCGGTTTTTTTTTAACGTCATTGACCTTGCGCTTCTTTAGCGATTTTTGGAGGATTCTCCACTCCAATGATCATTACTAATTCTTATTTTATCTTCGTCTCAATATCTAATTGTAACTGTTAAGAGGTTTTTTACCTTCATTAAATATTTACGTATTCAATTAAGTTTTTTTTGTTGCGACGTATTTTTTTCTTATATGTCAATAATTTCTTATTCTGATTTTTTGAATAATAAAAATTAAAGTTAAAATTGATTTTATAACGAATCTTGGGTCACTTCACCACAGATATTTATAAATTAGGAGCCATCTTGAATATTATGTACGAAATAACAATGATATTAAAATGAAATTAATTTTAAAATTAAATATGTTATAGGACAATACTTATAAAAAAAAATGCTTTGTAAGTGACGTAAAAATTATAAATGCATTGTATAAAATAAAATTATTAGGACGTGTATCAAAAACTTTTATCCCTTTTTAAAAGAATTTAACAGAAGTTAACAGAAAACGTGGAGTTTACACACACAGTCAAAGTTTATATGAAGAAGGGTTTGACGTTATATAGCTGTATTTTTAAATGTATTTGAAATATATTATTTTTTTATAAATAAATATTACACATACGCAGCAGTCTATGAATTTGACACACAGACATGACAATCCATGAAGGTTAGTCTGTGTGCATTGTCACTAAATGTCAAACATAATGACATTTCTAGTGTACTATTGAACTTAATTTAATCAATTTATTTCTTTTCGCGCCATAGTTTTTTCGAATGTTATCAAGCAAAACGATATATAGCATTATTGAATGTAATTTGTAAATTCTTATGCACTAATTTGAGTATCTACAGAAAATTGAAAATATACATTAAAATTAACTATGATGATGAACTAATATAGATAAAAAAATTCGCTCGATTCAAATATCTTTTAAACACAAGTTTATTTCAAAATAATTACATATGACCTTATTTTATGAACCTTCGTCTTTACAATTTCAAAAATGTTTTAGTACATACAGCCATAAAATATATCTCAATTTACATATGAAACAAAAACTTAGTCTAATAAGGCGAGGTATTTATTTCTGTCATAATATAATGTCCGGCATGCAAATAGACCGCACCGTGGGAATATTAACAAGAATATTAAACGAATATTTAACTTGCGATAGCTTGCAACATTGTCGTATATTTTATTTCACTTATAGAAAAAAAAACTGTAATAAAAAAATTAAGTCGTATTTGACTGTATACAAGAAAGAAATATAATTATATTTTTATCTGTGCTTTTTATGTTTTCCTGAAAGGAGAAATGACTAAAAAATTAAGTAATAAATAGCATAAAAATATTCTGAAATAATATTTGTGAAATTTTTGAAAACTTAACAAATTTATTTAACGTTTCATTTATAATATTATTTTTTTACATCTTTGAATATATAATAAATAATATATGGAAATGATATGCCATGATCTGTAAAGACTTAATAACACGTTTAATAATAAAGTCGACGTACCTATATTTAAAACATCATTATTTCTTAGATTTCATGTTATTATAGCTTTTGTTCGATTACTCATAGGTATGAATGATCATATTTATATTTAATTTCATACAAAAAAATGAGTGAATTTTTACATTTATTGCTTTGTGAAAATATTGCCATGGATGTTTCCCCTCAATAAAATAGTTAGTTTTTTTTTCTCGGAAGCCAGTAAAATTTAAAATTATGTTTTTTTTTTAATTCCATCTAACATGTTATTTGAAAGTATACAGCCAATTTGATATTTATAAATTTTTATTTAGAAATTGATTTATGTTTGTTGTATCGCGTTATATATTTTAAAACATCAATTTGTATACTTAGAAATTATTCTGAATGTTTTTTAATGTCCATCTATATAAAAGTCTGCTGTTACATAAACAAAATTGCCACACAGGTGCATTATAGATACAATGGGTTGCCAAACTATTTCTTTTCAATACCGACCATGGGAAAAATTATAATACGCTAGCCATTGTTTCGTTGACTCGAATATAAATGACGATAATGTATAAGAATTTGTATTAAATTGATTTTATTTTTTATACGCTAGCTAAAATATATTTGTTAATTAAATGAGAAATAATTTTAGCCAGTAATTTCATAATATAAATCTATTTACAAATAATAATAAAGTGCTTTGAACTAATTTTATTTAAACGATTATATTATTGATTCATATAAGGAGGTTTCATATGAATTATTTACTTTTTAGAAGTAATTGGTCACGTTAAATCAAGGAAGTGAACGGTCCATGGTGTTTGCTCCAGTTACAAACGGAATAAAGGCGAAGGTCTGACTTTAACAAAGATACGCGAACTTGTTGAATTTTATAGGTTAGGGCGTGGCGGACATTTTGCTTTAATGTCAGTCAGTACAATCAAAAATACTATGATAATCAATAATGCCAATGACAATCTCGATTTATATAAAAGAAAAAAAAATAGACGAAAACTACAAAAATGTATATACTCCCCGGCGGGGAATCGAACCCCGGTCTCCCGCGTGACAGGCGGGGATACTTACCACTATACTACCGAGGATTATGTCACGTGGGCAGATATTATGTATGATACCATTATGAGATATTTATTTACGTTATTTATTACGATTTAGTTTGGTTTAAACGTGGATTAATTATTAAATAATATTAATCTTTAGAACATTTTAATCTGTATTTCGTGCACTATATGTTTTTTAATTCACATTTATAACGTCGGATCCTTTATTGTATACCAAAAAGATTTCTTATCTAATATTACGTAGCGTGAGATTAAAACTTGGTAATCGCTTTGAAATAAATACTCGATAACAAAAAATAATATATCAAAACATATAATAAAACTTATATTGAACTTACTACATATTTCGCATTTTATTTATTTATCAATAAAATATATATATACCAATAAAGCAAAGGACAACACCCTGTATCACTTCAAGTATCCTAAACAAGCACTGTTGATAATCAGGTTCAAAGCCTTTTTAAAAGATTAAATAATGTATGGAGTCATTAAATCAACACTTACTCATATTAAAAAAAGTCTTAAATTAATTTTAAGATTATGTTTTAAAACAATATTTAGTATATAACTCAGTATCATCACTTTGAAGATTTTTTTAGTTACAGCCTCTTGTACTATGAAGAACAAATACTTTTCCTTATCCTATACTTCTACAGGGAGGGATGAAATATATAATAATATGAGTTGTATATAATTTTATTAAAAGCGTTTGATCGATTATGATGACGATTGATTTATAATATATTCTTTAAATTATCAAACATATTAAAAATATTTTTAATTTTCATTGAATGAATTTGTTGTGTAAATATTTATAGAACAAAAAAAAATATTTCATAAGTAGTGTCATCTGCCTCCGTGGCGCAATTGGCTAGCGCGTTCGGCTGTTAACCGAAAGGTTGGTGGTTCGAGCCCACCCGGGGGCGAGATTTTTTTTGCTTCTTTTAACCCTTTGTTACATACAAGTAAATATCTCGTTTTGGTGAAATTCTCTTTGATTAATTTTCTCTCAATTATAAATTATTATTTTTTTCAGTAAGATGTTTCCATTGTGTTTGAATACTTTTCAATAATAGTTAAAAAAAAAAGCAATTTTGTCACTCATTTTAATATATTGATATTAAAATAAACATTATAAAAAGCGTCAATTAAATATAATGTATATTTTCGAACACCTACATAAGCCTTCGATAGCTCAGTTGGTAGAGCGGTGGACTGTAGAGGACAAACTCATAGCTGATATCCATAGGTCGCTGGTTCAAATCCGGCTCGAAGGAATTTTTTGCACATTTTATTTATTGCATAACATTTTCAAATTTTTCCATTTATTATGAAAACTATATAAATTTATGTAACTCTATTTTAAATAAAAATAAAACATATTAGACCTGATTCAATTTCAACTATTTTATGATGTATATATATGCATAGGAGTATATAAAACTTCTTGATAGGTAGTTAGTTGTTATAATATTTCTTTCTCTACCAAAATTTCAATAACCTGCGCTTTGTTAATTAATTCATTCATTCTAATTCACTCATTTTATTAAAGGCTCCAAATACTTCATGCTTTGTTTCCTTAATAGTTAATATAACATTTTTCTTTAATATATTATATGTGTACTATAAATACAAAATTATACTAGGTTAAGTCATTTGCCTTGAATTAAACGATTTACCTTTCTAATATCCAATGTGTCTTAAGATACCACAACTCAATCTGATACACTATTATACATTATATAAATAATAAAGGCGCTTTTCATATATGTCATACTTTATAAGTATGGTAATCAATATAATTTAATAAAAAAAAAAAAAATCCAGATTAATGTCCAGTATCATTGGTAGAGATGAAATCGTCGCTACATAAAGAGAGATAACAGTTTAACTTTCAACAAGGTTGCGTTTAACGTTTTACGCTGAGAGAGAGAGAGAAAGATACACAAATGTGGAAAGTCGGAGAGAGTAAGAGAGTCAGTCGGTAGATACTAAGAACACGCATGGTATTCTTGCTACGCAGCGAATTAAACAGAGTGTCCGTTTTGAAATTAACTGAAACACTTGTTGTTCATTATTTATTAATTTATTAAATTCATTATTATATTAGTTTTTTTTATTTTATACACATATGTTTACAATTAGGTACGAAGTTTAACTTACTAATTCAAAGATCTTCACACATTATAGTATTAACGTATATTATTGAATGTAAGACGAAAAACGCTTCGTTACAATGTCAACTTGGACTAAGCACTTTTTGTATTGATATTATTTATATAAACATACCAATCGTATGTAAAAATACAGAATAAAGTTATATTTTAAAATGCTAGTTTATGTGAGCGGATTTTATAAAAAAATATATAGATATTTATATCCAAAATATACATTTTTCAGAAATCGTTTTAAAATGTTTCGAAAATGTCAATATACTAGGTTTATAATAATGAAAATAAGTTAATACATGTTAGTGATATCCAGTTTTTTGTATGTATTTTATAATAGATTGTCGTTTGAGTGTTTTCATTTCAATTTTTAATGTTAATTCTGAATAGATTTAAAGTTTTTTTACAGTTATATTTGTTATAACGGCGAATTAATGAAAAGATCAAATGAGCAAATATCATAAGGTCGTTCACTCCGGATTCCTGTTTAAGAATTATATATGTTGCTAATATATTTTATGACAGATATATTTTAAATTATTTCAGATTATTATAATTTTTGTTATCTGTATCATGTGTTTTATTTTATCACACGCTTGCATCGTCGCTCTACAAATCGGGAGTTATTTATAAATTAACTTCGATATAATTTTAGACTGTTATTTGTGTATTTAAAAAAATAATTATGCTACATTTTAACTTACCATCAGTTAGGAGGATTTTTAAGTTTGAATATAAAAAAAATGCAAGTGAAATTAAACTATCGGTATTTAGTATAGTGATGACTGACGAGACACTTACTAAGGGTATTGAGAGAGGGATATTTGATTGTTATGAAATTTTCATAACTTGTCATATATTGATATCTAAAATTTTCGAGAGTATTCATTTAAATAAAAGTAATATTGACGGATGTAATACGCTTCTTTTATTACTTTAAACAATATACTCCCTCTTGCAGACGACAGGTAACGAGACTAATTGATAGACATTTTCATCTCGTCTGAACGTGATCACGGTTACTGCAAAGTAACCGAAAAAGTTGGGAGTATGTAATTTAAAATAATGAAAAACGAGTACATTCGAAAATATTAGTTTTATTCAAATTGTCGTGTAACTTGGGTATTAAAATGTGACAAATTTAAATGAAGAAATTTATATTATATACTTAATTAAATATACCAATATCTATATATATAGATATAGATATTTTAGAGTTAAGGTTTTTATTTGATATGAGTTGTAAATTAGGAAAGTCATAATAAATAAGACTGAACGTATATGGAGTATTAATTAATAACTTTTAGAATGTCCGATTCTATTTTCGTATATTTTTCAATCAAACCTTATATTTAACCTCAATGCATGTCATTAGTTTCGTGTGAATTGCGCAAAAACCGCAAAAATCGGATATGTCGCGTTCAACCGGATAAGTTACGATTTTACCAGATGCTCTATCAAGTAACACCAATCGTTATCGATAATTGCTTTTTATTATGTTTCTGGAAACATAAATTGGGAATTATTAATTATTACTAACAAAGGAACAATAAAATTTTAATAAAAAAAAAACGATTAAAATTTACGAACTTGTATACTTTTTTTTAATAATTATAATTTATACAAATTAATATAATATTTAAAAACATGCATTCAGCGCTATCAAATTATAAGCTAGTTTAGATGAAAATAACAATTTATATTAAATCAGTTCTGTGATAGCGCCATCTCTCGAGACTGGCTAAGGCCATGACTGCGTATTCCATTTTCGTGAGTTAGTTTTTAAGTGCCAAACATTGAATGATTTTAACCTTGGTATTGCTTATAACTATTTATTGATCTTAAATTGACATCTATTGCCTTTTGTAATGAGACGTTTTTTCTTAATATATAATTTAAAAAGTTATTTACTATGTAACATGTAACTATTGCTTTACAATTTATAATCTGTCATAAATTTGTATATATGTGTGCGTGTTACGTGTATGTATAAGTCTTTTTGCAATCTACTTATGGTGTTAATCAAAAGTATTGATGATATATATAGCCTGAGTCCAAAGAGGACTCCATGCAGTGGCACTAAAAGAGCACACCACCCCTAAAGAAATTCAAAGTGTCTTCGTCGGTTGGAAAGGTCATGGCCACTGCTTTCTGGGATACATAGTGAATTCTTCTGATTGACTACAATGAAAAGGATAACCTCTATAAAAAAAGAAAAGAAAAAAGATCATCTTGGGAAGAAATTTTCCAGCGACGAAGACAAGAAGAGCGCAATTCAAGCCTTTTTCGACGACAAAGACAAAACAATTTTTTTCGAAGGTATAAATAAATTAACCCATCGATCTAATAAATGTATTAAAATTAAAGGAGAATACATAGAGAAGCAAAAAAAAATCCGTTTTATTTCTTACTTTTTAGCTCCCCCCCCCTATTCCGCGAACTTTTCTGGCCCAACCTAAAATTACAAATATTTCATACCGCAACATACGTTCTTACGTACCTACCTATTAAGAAAAGCATAGCTACTTCGTAAAAAAACAATTTTCATTAAATATTTTTGTTGGATATTTTTAAATGTAATTCACTAGGAAAAAACCTTAATAATTGGCAACACCTGACACAATTGTTATGAATTAACATCAAATTCGGAGATAATGATACACTCGCAGCATCCAATTTGAGACGCGGATGTGTTTTAGTACGTTTTGTCTCTAATCTCGAGTATTTATCATGTTAAGCACGTAATTCCCAAATTTAACAACAACCTCGTAAAATTCTAATTCAACCAAATTTTTTTTATTCAATTAAAACATAATATTATTTTTTATATCAGCAAGTATAATCTAATCTACCTTTTTATTAATTTCCTCAACGTTTTAGTAAATATTTTTCTTAACATACGATAAATTATTTATAATTTTGTACATACGTGTCAATTATTGTATGAAATATATTTCTTAAAGAATCTGTATCAGTAAATTTAATAAGCACTATTTTATCTGTTCTTTTCTCTTTTTAGTCTGTGAGATATATGTATATCAAGTATTTATTTCATCACCAAACATTGTGGTATTTCGTCATTATGAACCAGAGTGGTCAACATAATCAAATATATATATCAAGAAGGATTTTATGATATAACAGCATACTTCTTACATTTCTAGTAAAAGTTTTCATCATAAGTTCCTATCGTCACCATACACGAAATGTTCCTCATTTTTAACTCAACAATTAATACTAGGTATGAATGAAAACTTGCTAACGCTCCGTATGTAGTTACGATGAAGAGCCGGGAGTAGTGATATAGAAGATGAATGTCTTCGTTATGTCGATACTAATCGCTATGACTTTTCATAACTTTTGTGTATTAAGTTTTAAGTAAATTAAAAATTTCGAGCGTCCTTTCAATAGGAAAATAATTCTAAGATTGCTAATATTCTACTAGGCTCATGATAAAATGATGCCATTGGTCTAAACTGTCATAACTTTAAATAAATTACGTAAATTGAATTCATTATAGGATGTATTCCAATCACAACGTACATTACTTATCATGAGTATTTATACAGGATCCATTATGAATGAAAGCAGCGTTGTATGTATCACAGAGAAAAAATTCGATAAAAGCAATACATTGCGTGTTCATAAAGAACATTATTTAATTGGTTCAAAATTAACGGGGAATGTATTTGAAGTGTTATAAATTTCGCTATTGTGAAATGTCATTGATCGTGATACCGAAGCGTGTTGTGCGTTGACCGATGCGCAAACTGCAAAGCGCCAGTCGACGTTTCATCCGGAACGCGGCTGCACGCGCTTCAGATTCCAAATTCATTTCAATTCATATTTGAATTTCGAACTGATTCGAAGTGACAGTGTCTGAAAAGAGGATTTATTTTATATTTACGTTTTTGGTCGTCTGGAGGTGAGTTTATTTTATTTTCATTAATAATATTAATACTATAATAATTAGATTAT
The DNA here is from genome assembly GCF_018135715.1 of Danaus plexippus. Taxonomy (NCBI): domain Eukaryota; kingdom Metazoa; phylum Arthropoda; class Insecta; order Lepidoptera; family Nymphalidae; genus Danaus; species Danaus plexippus. The sequence continues at coordinate 3,355,486 of NC_083554.1, forward strand.
TTGGTTATCTAATTTAAATATTTAAATAAAATTGTGTATAATTTTTAATTAATAAAGCATGAAAAAGCAGAAACCAAACCGATCATTAATTTGTACCGATTATAGTTTTTATTGAAAGTAACATGTAATGATTATCATAAAGAAATCTTTTATAATTAATTGTCTAATAAATAAAACATATATGTGTAATAAGATAATACAATAAAAACAACTGTAACTTATAAATAGTATTTTAAACTAATTTTTCTTTTTAATCATATAAAAGATATCAACGCATGCTTAAAAAATGGTCAGCAAATTAAAAAAAAATGTCAAATTTTTAACTAAAATTGCATATACAACATAAATTTATTTAAATTACCCTAATTTCAAAAGATTTTTAATAGCTTTGATCTCAATTTGAATGATAAAATTTTATGTAAAAACAACATTGTTGACGTCAAATTATCCTGCTTTTGTAATTAATTCACATAAATTATAATAAAATACACTCAACATTCAAGCAATAAAAAAATATTTATAAATTACTGGAATGCTACCGGTTATGAATTAGTTAAGGGAAAGAATTTAAATTTCCATAAAAAAAAATAACGAAAACAGATTATTACTTTTGACGAAAACTTTTAATGATAAAGTTATTATAATTTTTAATCTTTATTAATAAAAAGCCTTTAATATAAATTAATTCTTACAAAGAGAAAACTTTAACAGTTCTGTGTTCTAAATTTGAAATTTACCCGAATTTAAAAAAAAAGAACAGCATAAAATATGTTTATCTATATCTACACCTTTTCGTTCTATATTTTTTTTAACGAATTTGTTACAGCCAAAGGCATTCACGTATTTTAAATTAAAATTAATATTATCATTCTTAGGAATAAATTTTATTCATAATAAAACTTTACAATACTGGATTTAAAATAATGATTACATTGGTTTAGATTTTTATTAAATGATTAATGATTCATAAAATAAACAGAACAATTTTAAAATATTTTTATAACATTAATTCTTTGACCAAACAATTATTATACATTATAAAAACTATATAAGGCAGTGGGAAAATAAAAAAAAAACTTATTGTCTATTTCTTAGAACACAATCAACTTGTACGAATTAATTCTTATTTGCATGTACTCCAAGAAAATCCGTTTGTATTAATGGTGTATTACAAAACATTATATTTTTTTTACTATATCTATATTCAGAACATTTGCATAACTAATTACATATATATAAAAACTTTTTTGTGTAATTCTTTTTTTCTTAATTCAAAGCACTTTAAAAAGTTTGTATATCGACTTCATTTTTGTTATTACCTACACTTGATATTCAGTTTAAATTTTAATTTCAATTCGGTGCTAGCATGGTCGAAAATGTATCGATATAATTTGCATGCAAATTAACCATTGCTGTTTTTGAACGCGTGAATGTTAATGAGTTAGCAAAAGGTGAAGCCGTGTGCAGAGAACAGTTTTTAACGAGTTTTTCATCAAGTTACGTACAACTTTCTCTGTATTTGCGGAACCGGACGATAGGAATTGTTGTTCGATTGTAGATTTTATCGATTTCAAACAACATTACTTGCATTATCACTGCCAAGATATCTGGTGTAGGCATTTGTTAGGTCAAGTAAACTATAAACATATGTAAGACTACAAATGCAAACAAAGTTCGTTCATTCAAAGTTCAACGACCTAAGTCTGAAAGGAATAGAAATTCTCAGGAATAATTCGTAAAGGTACAGGTTTCCTTGAAATTTAAGTTTTAAAACTTATCAGCACCATATTGTTGACTGGCAAGAGGTCAAATTACAAAAACTGGTTGTCGATTTGTTACTTTAAGGTGTCATATAATAAAATGATACAAAATTGTTTCTTTGATTCCAATCAACTTTATTTAACGTAAACAAATTATTAAGAGAGGTCCCCTTAATCTTATACCATTGAGATCTCAGATCATTATATCGGATTTAATAATTTATTTGTGTACTTTTATGTTAAAACCTAATTAATAATTAGGTTAAAAGATTATAAATTATTTATATAGTTATAATTTTATATTTTATAATACAACTCTCCGTTTTACAAATACGAAAGTATCGACAATTCGATTATAAAGAGCCAGTGTGTTTCGCAATAGTAATGTAAAAAAAAAACTAATGTACTTGCTTTCTCCAATAAATAATTGAAATATACAGGGTGTTATAATGTTGCAATTAGAATATATTAAACATATATTTTACATTTCCACACCTTTATTATTTCTTTTATTCTGATATATAATATATTATATTTATTTTGTTATAATATAATATATTTATTTCTTTCAATGATTAGTTTATAATCTACAGGTGTTCCTATAAAGTCTGTAATATTAACTATAGTTACAAAATGTAACAAGAATAACTTTAAAAGTGTTAGGAAAATCTCACAATATAACCGCTATATATAACCGCTTTCAAATTTTCGATGTGATTTCAAAATGTTTTTTCTCATATGGAGAAATTTCTATTTTTATTAGTATACGTAAATTCTTTTGCATGTAGTATATTTTATTTTATATATTAATTTATAATGATATTTATTGATAAGTAATCTCGATTTACAAAATTCATTTATGTTGTTGTTAGTCTTATGTATTGATTTATTTAGTTTCAATTGGCTATTTTAAGTACGTTATTTTTGATTGCTAAATTTATATAAAAAAAAAATTTTTTTTTTTCTTACCTTAATTGTTTTGAATTTTTACATATATATATATATTGTTTATATTCGTACAAAATTATCATCCACGACCCAAAATTTTAAACCCTAAAGAAATTTCCAGAGATTTTCATAAAGATATCGTTATGTTACTAAAGTCTTATCTTTGATTATCTTTACGGCCATTACGGAGATCCATTTTGGCGTGCCTATGATTATGTATATAAGTATAGTATTATATGAATATTTATATCGTACAAGAATTTAACTGACCTTGCTAGTATAATGTAACCTGTAATACATAGATTGCAACCATAGACAACTTTCATATTGTAAGTACATCACATGTACAAACAATACTGTTAATAATAGACAAAAAATGTTCATAATCTTGTCTATGATTTTAAAGTTCTAATTATCAGCGTAGGATTGTTAGTAGGCGTCTATAAACAATATCAATCATTCATAATGGAAACATTAAAATTATAACATACATAGAAATTTCATATAAGCCTGATAAAGATTTCTCTTATAAAGTAAAATAACTTCCGTATAACTTAATGGCCAAGTTGAGATGTAGATCGTATCTACACTGACGGATCTATATAACAAAAGCCTATAACGTTTCCAAAAGATTTAAACTAGCACTGACAGCGACTTTACTTAAAAAATATATGAAGAAATAACAATTTTATTGCTCCTCTGAAATATTAGACAACATCAAATTTAATGTAAATTTTAAGCTAATACTTTGTCATTCGTTATATGATATAATTAGGAATTTTTGACTGAATATAATTTATTTTAATAGGCTTTATTGTAGTATGTTAAAGCCGAATCTTAACGTTAATGTTCGATTTTTGAATTCGAAACTTCTAAACTGTTGGTATTTACTATTTAGTCAAGTAAATTCTTAGTAAATGTAGAGTTCTCGGGTTCTCAGCTTCAGTATATTTACTACAAGTAAGCACTCTCAAACTATGTACCATTTTTTAGTTCATAAATCTACCTTGACATCACTTTCGAAGATATTTCTAAATGAAAAAACTGTAAACGTTTCGTATTTAGCATGTCGATGCAAAACTTGTAGTAGCATTTCCATGACAACGAAGTTTCTACACAAAAAACAACCTAATCTGAAGGCAGCTCTAGTAGGTTCATTTTAAAGTTGGTTAGGCAGAGAGAAGAGCTTGGACGGTGGAGGTTAGTGTTTTTCGTGCGTTAGATAGTGCCTACACCTGGCTGGGAAGTTGTGTATCTTTTGGATTCAACGTAACTGATGGGACCTCCTCAGTTTGAACATGAATATTAATTACATAAAATTTCATTAGAGTGAAGCTAATTCAGTTCAATCACATATTCAATTATTAACACTTCATGCTCGTTTGTGTGCCGCAAATTGGACATGTGTATTAACACTAACGACGTCTCCATACTGCGGTATATTTAAGTTGTTTAAAACATTTTTTACCAAACAAACTATCCTCGAATTTGTTTGAAACAAGACTATGTTTGAAGTTATAACTTATAACTATTTATATTCGTTAAAAAATAATTACAACAAAGTCGCTTATAACAAAAAAATATAAATTATTTGTTAATCTTTTGTTATAATTCTTCAACTTTGTTATTACGTAAAGTCAAAACATTCAAACTCTAACAATTATTCGGTATAACTATTAAGAGTCATAAATGTTATAAGAATATTACTTTTAATAATAACTTTAATACTTTTTGTACAAGTTATAAATCATTCTGATTGTTATGTCAGAATACGACAATGATGAAGTGGGTCATGTTAAGATTCATTCGATCATATAATCGTACATTTGTTTCTAATGATTTAAGATAAGAACTATTTTAAACGTTCAAAAACGTTAGCTTTGAACTAAATTATGGTTATGAGAATTTTTACGTGCATTGCAAAACGCACTTCGTAAATCGGCGGTGATAATTGACTTATCTAAAGCTTCTTTGTTCAGATGAGGTCGTAAGATAATGTATACGTGATTCAGAAAGAAAGTATCAGGTATGTTGATTGTATTGACACTTTATATGTATATAATATTTTATATATATGAATATGTGACTTATTTTAAGATTGTTTTAATACTCAGCAAGGATAAAGGATACCTTGTGTTGGAAATTTTGCCCATGGGCTAAATGACTCCGACAAGATTACAAGGCTTCGACCACGCAATTATTGATATTTTTCCCGTTTGAGTTCATGTAATGTCAGGTTGCTCGCATTTTCTATTATTTATTTAAATCGCCGAAGAAATGTTGGTACCTTTCGTGTATTCCATCGTTGGTATGTAGAGGAATATTTTAGCCTTTAAGAGAATATTCGATATGAAGTTGTTGTGATACCCCTGTCATTTCATTTTCGTCCTTAAACCTTAATCCAGTAATTCAGGAGCAATTTATTTCAAGAGCTCGAGTGTCAATTATTCTTTCCAGTTGCAAAAATCTATGGTCGCATTCGCCCTTCTTGAGGTTTTACCTCCGAGATACATTATGAGGTGTTTAATGGGTCAATCATCGAAATTCCTACTTGATTCTTTGAATGTATATTATATTATTAACATCAGATGGAAGGAATAAACATAAAAATATTATATTTAAATTAATTTACATGAAAACAAGAAAAATATCATTCATAAGTTATAACAAAAGAGCATTAGCATTGTGGGAAACACACACAATAGACGGTTTCACTTTCTGCTATTTAGGAAATGTAAATCTATTAAATATAAAATATTGTTTAAGTAGTTACACAGGGTGCGTTCCACGGTCAGTGTGAGGTGTCATTACTATTTATAGTAATCTGCTTAGAAATATATTTTAATAAAAATATGTAAATAAAATATGTAACTGATAGCTAAGAATTTAAGATTGCCTCGATATTAGGATAGTAATGTCCTTTCAAGTCCAGAATTGATGCGTAGGTCCTATCCCCCTCCCCCCTATATGATAACGTTATCAAAGCCAATTAGGCTTACAGCTACAGTGAAATCGAAACTAAAAAAAAGGATAGTAATGCCATGCTATTTATTATGTAGTATCAGGTATCTTCTGGTTCACACAACCAGGTGTTTGGTCCTCGGAGTCAGCAGGTTTACTCCTCACGATACTTTATCCATACAACGGTGATCTCCCTACGATGTTCGTAAAATTTGCATTATACATAATTATGTACATATGTTACGCGTACTACACAAAGTAAGTATGTTACAAGTTCTAATTTAAATAATAACACTATTCGTCCTATGTCTTATAAAAGAATGTCGTAATGATGACGCTTGCAAAAAGATTTAAATTTAAAATTTCGGGCATAGTCTAAAAAAATCAAATAAAATTCCAGATAAATGGAGTAAAAAATTTAAAATCTACAAATTGTCTTGTTTGTACTTTTGACATATGTCAAACATGTAATAATGAATATTTAAAATTCCCGCCATTCGACTTTCTCATATTATGTCACACTGGTAATCGCTTCCTTATCCTTGTAATGGGATGAGGCATCAAGAATTACGTCAGAAATGCTTTTATTATCCTAAAGACAATAATAAATCTTAATCAGTGTTTTACTAAAGGACAATTTAAAAAAAAGCTCTCTAAAAATGTCTAGTCATACTTTGAAAAGCTTTTATATATATATATATTTTTTCCCATATATATATATATATATATATATATATATATATTTTTCCCATTATAATAGTTAAATTAAAATTCTTTTTCGATATCCATTACAAATATTTTTTAAGTGACACGTTTTTCAGATAAAAAATAAATCAAATAAATCATTGCATTCGCGTTTACATCAAGATAATGTTAGATATTTAATCATGCTGTCATCGCAGACTCCATTTATAAGTGATATATAAAAATATAGCATTAAAAGAGTTAGTAATAAACTTCGACTTTGATCGCAATATTATTGAGATAGGTTAGATACATTATTATTTTTTCTATAGACTATATAATATATAAAAAATGTTTGTAACAAATAAGGCCTATATATTACTTCTTCGATTATTATATTCAGTCAAAAACGATGGCACTAAGATTTTGTCAAAATTTTTATCAGTTGACAAATATAAATGTCAACAATAACTTGAAATGTCACATTTCTATGATAATTAATAAAAATGATCTCAAATTTAATAAGTTAATAAGTAAATAAATAATAATTTCATCGTTACTCATACATAAGTGTGAAACAAGTAGAGTAAAACATTGCGTCAGTGTTTTCACTGCACTTTCATTTTCGGCACGAGACGAGCACAGTGCACACGACTGGAAATAGTGATGGGGCGATTTTATAATAATTAAAGATCATTAAACATAAATATCGGTTATTACGTAGTTAGCCATCGGCATGTGCATGACATTGTGTATTATGTTAAGATGAAAATCATTAATTATCATATATTTGAAATTCTATTTTAATATGAATTATTCGTTTAATTATTATTTTTTTATCAACATTTTTTTTTTGTAATATTGCTTAACTTTGTTGTAATAAATGTTACACTTTACTAATTTGGACCACAAGGTTTCTTTCTACGGATTTTTTTTTTCTGACATAGATTTCAGCATAATTTGGGTCGTTATTTTTTACTTAATACATTCTATTTCCTGTTATTATCTGATAAACATTACATATAATGTTACGTCGCCATCAAATACTAAGATTATTATCATTATTTTTACATTCAATTTATTTCCAGGAAACAAATACGATCACGTTCTTTTATAATTGCTGTTAAGAAGTATATAACGTGACTAATGCAAAATGTATTTTTAAGTTAAAACAAATATCTTTGGTGAATATCGAATAACAAATTCTATTAATGATCTCGTTCACAAAAGTTTGATGCTAATTACAGAAATTCATGTTTAGAAATAAAATTTCCTACCAAGACAAAAAATTAAATACACTATAACTAAATGTTATGTGTTAAATAGTATTATCAACTCTTCATTTATTTATAATAAATATAAGTGTGGTTAAATAGAAGCTAATATGATAAAATAAAATAAAAAATGATAACCTCTAAATATGGGTAAATGAAATTACCATTTTCTGATGTACTATGCGATTTATTATCTACATTCTGGTAAATTTTAAAATGGATTATAAAAAAAATAATAGGTTTATTTAAATGTGTACTCGCTTAAATATATATGATTACTCTAAATATGTTGCTGTCATTGACAAGAATTTACAATAAAGAGTGTTGCCATTATAAAAATATTGGTCGAGGTTCGAGTCACGAACTGACTACATCCATATTTAATTCATGACATATTCCTTTTGCTGACTATAAATGTGCAAAGGCTATATGTGTGTTGTATTAATTTACACAGAGATCGCATTCTCACACTGCGACACTTGCACGATAATGTCATGTACCAACTGCTCAATGAATTGAATATATTTTTTGTTTAAAGATATCAATTATTCTTCTTTTTTTTAATGGCAATACTAACTTTCAGATTCCATATGTAGATTGGGTACTAACCAAACTAATTGATTGAAATTTCTTAAACCTTATAATATTTAAATATATAATTGTGGGTTGTAGTGTAGGTTTTGCTTCGTAATTCTGAGGACAGATTTAACTTTTGAAAGAAAAAAACGTAATTTAAAAAATAATTTTTTAGTTTAAATCAATTCAAGATACTTAATTGTTCCATTACCTTAATTTAAATAACAAAAATATATTTTAAACAACAATATTTATCAAAAAGTTTGTACTCCAAGAAGCTCATGCATTATTGAATCAAAATACAAGAATCCAATGCATGTTTATTTAGTTTTCTTTACTATTAAATCTATTGCGTTAACGGAAATAATATGGCACGAGAACTGGTTATTACTTAACACTTACTATAAAATATAACCGCACAAGTATCCTACATACAGCCGATATTAAACCTCTTCTGCGATTTTAACTACTATGGAATGCTGTTTTTCGACCTATATTCTACATATAAATATAAAGAAAATATTAAAAATATATTTTATATATTTTTTTGTATATAATATTTGCAATTTTTTAAAAATTTATATACCAATATATGGAAGAATTGTAATATGGCTTATATATTATTTTTGTCAAAAATATGTGTATTGTGTAGTATTGAAAATATTCATATATAATTTTTATAGTATACTTCTAAAGAAATTCTCAGTACCATCATTAAGTAATGCTCCAGGCATACATTTATTAAAAACTCTGAGGTCTATTATCAAAAATCTACCATAATAATTGTTCCACAGGGATCACTATACAATAACATATTCAGTTCAAACTTGTTTCTAATTTTAAATAATCAAATATTTAATTATTCAATTCATACGAGCCAGTTAAATTCATTAAAGCTATCGGTAAACGAATGCAATTGCAACATGACATTGTACAAAGGGAACGGTTCAGAGCAGAAAGTGCAATCGAACCGGTTGAATTGAACCAAATCGAACCAAAAACAGTTGGCACTACAGTTTCAAGTGCTGCCAACTTAAAAACAATTAACCTACATAATAATTTTTTAATTTGACAACACTTTTATCGTGAAATTTATTATCTTTATGACGTAAACATTCTCAAATTTCGAATCCTATTTATATCTGTTATTCTGTCTTTTAAAATACAGCGAGCCTCGTTCATAGCATATGATTAAGTATGAATCGATGACTAACGAACGGAATTTAAAAGTAATCTATTTTAGTTTCGCAAGACGTACCTGGAATATGAATTATGTTCCGATTTTCATGTACATAACAAGTAGGTCTATTCAAGTTATATACTAAGGAGTTTACAATGACATTGTTTGTTTTAAATATATAAAACGTTTTTTGAGCATTTAAAAAATTAAAGTTGTTTTTTTACCGTCTCGAGTTATATGTGCTTATATAAAACAATGTTTCTTTTCGTGTAAAATTTAATTAATTTGTAATGTTTTTTATATAGCTGTTTAATAAAAACATAACTTTAATGAAATTATTTATGCATTGGCTGTCTGTACCTGTTATATAGTGTTCTATATGTCGGCCGGTTTGTTACATAAAATTACGTAAACCTGTCCGACGTTCACGTGACTCTGTAATTAATCATTGCATACTTTTAAGGCCCGTGTCTTTATTGACATATATTAACTTAAACTTATATCTTAACCGTGTCTTTATTGACATATATTAACTTAAACTTTAATCTTAACTTAACCTATACAAGTTGAATTTAAATAATAATTTTAAACTATATTAATAGCTGTACCATAGAAACGAACGTGTTACCTAACGTCTAAAAGTTAAGTAGCGTGAAGGCAACATTCAATTATGATTTATGGATACGTACAATCGCTGGTATTACTTTAAAATGGTTCGTGATTAAAAAATATATACCGCAATTTTATCGTATTATCACAATTTGAATAGTAATTTGTCGTTTTGAAATGATGCTGTGTAAATTATGGGGCACTTGATTATAGATCATGATATATGGACAGTATTATGAGAATATTCATTCGTATTATAGTATTATAAAAATGACTGTTTCTCAATAAAAGTTGTCATGTATATATAGTTATATTTTTATGATTAACAACACACATATGTGTATTTAAATAAGAGTGGTTTGAGGGCGTTAGGCGTAACACATAGGAGAGGACAGACATATCTGGCTTGTATGTATAAAAAATGCTCTTACAGATATTTAATATCTAACGCTTTGTTATAATAAGTATATTATTTCCGCTAGAGGACTCGAAAAAATTTGAAACCCTTGATAAACAAAAATATATATATATATGAATTTAATTCTATGGCTATACAATAAAACTATCGGTTACACAAAGAAAACAATCAATCACACTTAATATTGTTAGTGCAATAACTTGCACAGTGAGTGTTGGTTCATCTGTTCCTAAATAAAACCTGTTTTAGTACTTTTGTAACACAACACGTGTGCTATTAAGAATATACTGCGGTATATGATTGTTGATTATTATTTTTTTTGACAACCCTTAACACGAGTTATCGTAGTGAAACTAAATACGTAGCGTTTTTTGTTTCTCACTGATAAAACCTCGTACGTTTAGTAACAAGGTATATTAATGTAAGACAGAATTAAGCATAGTATGACTTTATTAGGTATTAAAGTATCCAAAATGTCACTATCATTACTGGTCACGTTTCACAGAAACATTCCCAATTTACTGAGTTTAACATTAAACAGTACGAATAGATATCACTGAAGGCACTTGCATATATTTAGGATATTCATATAAAAAACTTACGCCGGACCTGACCAAGGAAACATCACACAAAAATTCCGTGTCACGTAATTATTTCATAATTTTACCGATAATATATTTGTATCATGACAAATCTATATTTTTAATATTAATATTCACTTAAAGTAATTGAGGCAGATATGTCTTAACAGACAGACATACATTCGCATTTTAATTATTAGGAAGAATAGAAATGTGTGACATTGATTCGACTGCAAGTTATCAATAAGAACTCGTAACCTAAGTGGCTCAAGTTTATTACATTTGAAAGTTGTTTTTTTTTTTTTATCTTAATAACACATTACTGGTAATGGCAAGGTATTGAACTGATTTCGTTTATTATATGTATTTAAATTACATAAATACTTATTTAACGGACTTAAATTACGATTTGTCATGTAAAAAGTTTTTATTGTTACGTAAAACGACCTAATTGGAACTCGGCTACAGTTCGATAGCATTGTTTAGATTTAAATTAATAAAAAACTCATGAAAGCCCGTTAATTATACAATAATTCTGTATTTCTTTATCGTCTAGTATTCCTGAACTATTTTTGCTAAAAAGAACATCGATTTTTTTAACTGGAATGCCATCAATTTACATATACGACTAAAATATTTTTTTAAGTTTATTATTATTTTATTTATCCAATATAAATCAAATGCGAGTAATTATATAGAAAAGTAGAAAAAAAGAATTTACATAAAAACAAAGGCTTATAAATACAATAAAAATGTTCTCTATATAATCACTTATAATTGCTACAACTGTTCTTTCATTATGTATGTCATATTTTTATATAGATAAATAAAAAAATTGATCCCTCTCATAAAAAAAAACCAATAAGTCAAAGGCCGAACATTTAAATAATCTTGAAATTCTAAAACTTTTTTTACGTCGGCGATATAAAAAAAAAAACAAGAAGAATTAATTTTAATTAAGGTAAAAACGAAAAAAAAGTCAAAAAAAATATTATTAGAATATTCTTATTACAATCCTTTTAAATATTTTAAATTTGGTTTTGGAAATCACAAAACCTATTACCGCCTAAAGAAATAAAACAGAAATTCTTAAACTAGTTTAATATAAGCAAAAAAAAATTGAAATTAATACTCACTTATCTATACTTAGGCTTTTATTAGATATCATTATAAAAATATTATTAATATACGTATAAAATATGTTTACATTACGAAAGAAAATCGTAAATATTAAAAGTTTTATCAAAATCAGTTCGATATTTTTTGCGCAATTGATTTATAGATTCACTGAATGAACAAACCTCCACATATTGTATTAGTTAAGTGGAATATAATATATATTATGCAATAATTCGATTAAATTAAAAATATGAAATAATCAATAATAAATAAAGCCTATATCTTTTAATATATTCAATAAAAAATATAAATGGCGTTTGCAGTTTTAATGTACCGTTTTGGTTAGATATATAATCTGCAAACTTCTGCAAAACAATCATAACAGACGAGTGATTTTAAATTTCACATACCTATAATTATTTATTATATTTCCTTACGGAAAATATATTGAGTTTGAGTTTACTATCTTGTTTGACATATAATGATATTAAAAAATATATATTTATATAAAAAAATATATGTATATGTCAAATGTTTGGCGGGAATTTTTTTTTTTTTGGAAAAACGGTAGTAAATTCGTAAATAAGTGATTTGATCTTTGTCAAGGCGTATAGTTTTATTTGTAAACAATCACTTATCTTTAATAAATAAATAGAATATTATTACGTTTGTTTGTATGCAGTTCAAATGTCAATAGCACTTTTGTTTTGTTACAGATAATCGCTGGACACGATCTTGGACTCCTTGTTCGGAAACTCTTTGCTGTCGACTTCACGATATGACAGTACAGAATAGTCTTTGAATAACCGTGTTTGGAATAATAGGAAGTTTTTAGATCGGTTAAAAAAATTATGCAGATATAATTTCTCCAAAAGATAAAATAAACATATCATTATGGGGTCATGGAAACTGTGCGTGTGGATATTGTTTGTGGTTGTGTGTATCCTTGGGAAGATATCAGGTCTTGATAATGGGTTGGCATTGACCCCTCCCATGGGATGGCTGGCTTGGGAGAGGTTCAGATGTAACACGGACTGTAAGAATGATCCTGATAATTGTATAAGGTAATATACAAGTATATATATATATATAGTTTCAAATATAATTTCAAATTATAAGAATGAAATCGCCAACCCGTCTTGAGCAAGCGTGGTGATTAATGCTCTAACCTTCTCCATGTGAGAAGAGGCCTTTGCTCAGCAGTGGGCTCCTATAGGCTGATGATGATGATGAATATATAGTTATCTATCAAACAAAATGTAAATAAGATTCTAAGCAGATTCTTCTCAATAGAATACATTGTTTGTACTATTATTTTCATTAGAATGATTTAATTTAGATTTAGATTTTAAATGGCATGCCAAACTAAAATTACATAGAAGGTATATTGATCCATATTGTAAATCAAATTAAATGTCACTAAGAACAACTTTTAAAAGACCCCTTCTTGCAGCGACCGTCTGTTCAGAACGATGACGGATATTCTGGTAGCCGAGGGTTATGCTGCAGCTGGTTACGAATACGTGAACGTGGACGACTGCTGGCCTGAAAGAGAGAGAGATCCGAGGGGGAAGCTTGTACCTGACAGAGAACGCTTCCCTTATGGAATGAAGAGCTTGTCTGATTACGTGAGTAATATATATATAAACTAACAAATGACATACGTCAATTATATTCAATCTGTCTGGATTGCGTTACAATAAAAAAAATGGACAGCTTTGAGGGCAATAAAAAGGGTTTAAAAAAAAATTATGTTACATAGCGTAACATTTAAAAAGTGTTGGGATTTACATACTCCAATTTTCAGTATACTCATCCTTTTTACGCCCACTTTCATATGATTTAGTTTAAATTCTAAGCGTATATATAATTTGCGTCTGTATCAAATCCATTAATTTCTATACTTCATTGGACTTATATATATGGTGTAATGTGTTCATTGTGCGTGTCTATAATTATTGCGTGTTCAACAATCCGCACTTGACATTTGTGAAGAATTGTAAAGCATATTGTATGATGTATTTCAATGACATAATGAGCGTACATTGATCCTAATCGGAGACTATTTTATCATTTAATTGTACAGCCTCGATGTACTATGTACGTTTTATTAAGTATGAATGTTATTATCATTGTTTTCACAGATTATATAAAAAACTTTGACATATATTATTGTTTGACAGCAATGAAGTAGTCAAGTTGGCAACGTAGTTTGTTCAGTAATATTTGTTGTCACGTTTAAAGGATTTTAACTTAGCTTGTTCGTCCAATGAATAAAAACCTTGACATTGGCAAAATTTTCCACGATTCCAGTCCGAATGAAGACAGCTTAAAAAATCTTGGGAAAAGCACATATATGGATATAGGATCGATATAAGTTAAGTTTAAAAGTAATTGATATAAAACTCAATATATTTTGACTCTATCAAACAAAACCATGATTCAGTATCAGTATGAATCTTACAAAGCAGATAGATTGTTTCCAGGTAATAAAAAAATACTTTAACAACGTCATAACCATGATTCTATAGAACTTTCATGATGAAGATGAATGTTTAACTTCGTATACAAAGTTGCGTCATTCATTCGTTCAATTGAACATAATAGAATGACATAAATCGGTCTCTTAGCCTTACATCATTGTTGGATTCAGTTCATGTGAGTTTCTCATGACCAAAGAAATTGCTTGTTCGTTTGATATACGACTATGAAAGCAATTTTTTTATTGTTCCCTACGATAATGCAAATTTCACTTTACATTATATTAGTGATGACTTTACCAGCTTTAATGTTTGAATGAATGTATTTTTTCAAATTATTTGACTTAAAGGATTAAATGTCCTAAAATATGTTCGAGAAGATATAGAACATATTACTATAATATATATATTTAAGAATTTATGAGTAAAATCATGGTTATATAAAATATTTTATTGTAAAATTAGTCAATTATGTCAAAAAAAAACCTTTCCTGCCATCTTTCAAGCCACAAACCTATATTTTAGACGATTTTAATACACAAAGACTAAGGTAAGGTACTAATACTTTAACAGTAAAAAATGTATAGTGAGATCAATTGTCGTGATAAATATTATTGTACAAGCGAACCGGCATACAAACGTGAAACTATGCGAGAATGGATGTATGAGACTTGAGTTACGAAAAAACTTCTCAACTTTTTTTTTATTCTCTTGACAGTAATGTAGAGCGTATCATAACATACAGCCAAACATTTACATAATAATAATAACCTTTTTGAACACATAATAATGATTTGATGAACATTTTGACATAAAAAGTTATGAGGTAACGAACAAAAAAAAAAACACAGACGAATTTATAACCTTCTCCTTCTTTTGAAGTCTGTTAATAACAAGTATGTAAATAATAATAATATTTTTTTTACTTTGCATTTTGGGCATAGATTAACATGAATAAAAATTAAGACTACTATTATCTTTGCACGCGAATATAATGAGATAACAATTGTAAACATCATTAATCTTCACAATATTTACAGTTAATTTTATCACAAGATCAAACTTCACCCTTATAACCCGCCCCAGCCTCGTGCTCCTATCTTGGCGCGATTTAAAATCTTTATCTGTCAATCAATTATTAATTACATCACGTTATTTACGTTGTCGCGTGAAACATGTATGTAATGTTTTATATTTTTTTGTTAATATAATTTTCCAAGTAAAAACGGTATGCTAGATGACAACGCTAAATAGATATTTTTTGTTGACACATATATTGCAGAATCGAGTAATTGTTTTTATAAATAAAAATTTCTATTCGATTTTGCATTAAGATGCGCCACATAGTTTATTTCGTAATGGTTGCCGAAGCGTTTATTAAATATGTAATACATACATATAATTATAATAATTATATCATAACGAGTTCTCGTCTCTAGACTGTTGTTTGCGTAAAGATTTGTTTCATTTCATATGATACAGCAAACATCATTTCAATTTTAAATATTAAATAAAATCGATTACGAAAAAGAAGGGCATTAATCGATTTTACATTTTGTCACAAAAATAGTATTTTTTTATAATGAATATGTCGAATGGAACAAAGGTATTGTAAGATAATATTCTTAAAACTAACGATATCGTCAAACGCCTGGAGGCGAGTAAGAGTGAAAGTGGTCCCGATCAATTTAGTGTTAGTCGAATTATGTGCCACACAATCGCACTTGTTGTAATTCAACGCTTTTACTTCTATTATTGTTGTCAAAATACTTCACGATCCCGCCAAAGAAAGCGATGCTGGATTTAAGAATATTGTGTCGAAATTCGTAACTAATTCAATTGATTTTTTGTTCACGAAATTTCAAGTGCTATTTGATTTATGGGAAGTTTGAGCTAACTCTACATTTATAATGCTTTTCATTGAGTATATTTTTTTTAATATCTGTATACAAAACCGTTGACCAAACAAAAAAATTGTCAATATTTTCATTGCAAATGAATTCGCACTTTATAAGATCAATGAACTGTGTCAACAAAATGTCGGCCGACACTCAGACAATTAGCACCTTGTTTTTAAAGCAATTTACCGCTATATGCCTTTTTATTATTAATTATATTGAGACGAATCTCTTTGTTTTTAATTTAAATTCACCAATCTAAAGTTAAAATATCCAAGTTCTGAAATTAAGTTTCGATTTTAATTGTTTGTTATTTTTATGTATGACTATAATTTCATACACACTCATATAAACACTTACACAGAAAGGAAACGAAATTACTTATGTACATTCGACGCATAAAGACGAAACTGGGTGATAAAATTAGTATAATAGTGAAATTCCATGTTACAAATCTTTCTTTAAAAAAAACATATAAAAAATCGTTATTTAAGCAATTTATATCATATCATATGATATATAACATAATGAATTTTTACGAGCGATGTACACGAAATACATTAAAAATGCCAACATTCATTTTGAATTAATGTCTTCCTCATTTCATATGGACCAATTTGTATTAAATTTACGATGTATCGATATTATAAAAGTTAAAATGTGATTGTTACATCACTAAAATATTATTTCACACTTGAATATTAATTAGTAAACTGATGTGAACTGCCTATACATTTATAAGAAATCACCCGAGAGGCTATATCTATAAATAATGTCCTATCGTAGACGAATCCAGTAGCATAGATATAGAAAATAATGACTTGTTTATTTGCTTGTCAATTACTAGTCTTAAAATTTATATAATCTTGTACAAACATCTTCATTACCATAAACAAATAATAATACAACCTCTTAGCCTGCTTTCGTCAAATCAGACGTTGAGATCAAAGTGGCGTCTTCTCGGTTAAAGCGGTAAATTGGAGGGAAACTTTCTTTGCCTCACTGGCTTGGAAAAACACGGAACTGACCTAATATTTATATCTATAAAGAATTTGATTTTTATTCAGATGCATAACGTTAGGATTATTTTCAAATACATCTTTACTTTTACAGAATTTGAATATATTTTTTATAAATTTTCTTGCTAAAATAAACTTTGAAAGAACAATAAAGACTTGTACCTATTGAGTAACCTAAAGACTTATTTACATTTAAAGTATGATTAAAGCTACTGCTATATTTGGTCAAAACTATTACAATTTGACCCTGAATCCATTACAATTAATTTTATTACAATAACGATGGTTATCTCGTGAGAATCGTTCGTAGGCGTAAGTATTGCGATACCACTTCATTCGTTAATTCAAAATAGGTCCATGAAGGTGTGTCTATGTAGGTTATAGTTGCTCGTTATTCATTGTATCGTTAAAGGTTGTATATAATTGATATATGGCTGAATAGTTTGGATTTGTTTTGATATAAATTTTATCTATAATTCTTTTTTTTAACTATGTGACGTAATAGTCAAATGTTCATGAATATGTCTGCTATACGAATCGAAAAGTGTTTAATTAAAATAGTTGGATAAAACATATTTTAATTTGCGAATTCGCTAGAGGTTGTATTAAAAGGATATGTTATAATATTCCGGTTGACTAGAACCATTCAATGTCGTTATGCTGCCAAATTACCGTGAGAACAAGTGATTCATTGCAACTAATGGAGGTCGTTGTAAAAGTTGAAAAAAGTGTAACAACCAACCGACAACTGGGTCAAGTGTACGGCTGAATTAGAATATCATTAACTTATAATTTCCTTTTTTTAATTACAAATGTTTTATGCTACGGTGTCAATATGAAATGAGAGAGAATGTCAAGTTAAACAAGGTTTGGGCATTGTCAATAGAGACGATATTTGGCATGGAACTAATAAAATAATTCAATAGTATAAGTGAAAACTATTAAAAACCATGAAAAGAAATTTAATGAAATATATTTTATACACAAATCAACCGTAACAGAATATTTTCACCCAAATACATACATAATCTGTGCAGCAAAAGTTCTTTGTCTGTATATAAAAAAAAAATTGCAACGTTTAAAAAATATCTCGCAACTGTCCAAATAACATTTCAGACCTCATTATATCACAATCGCGTTACGAAATGGCCCTTGCTATGCGAAAAGTTTAACAATGATAACACAATGTACATTACCTGTTTGTTTTCGTGTAATATATGTACATGCATACATATCTTTATATCTCGACCTTAGTGTGAAGGGGCGTGAGAAACGCCTTTACTTTGCTCTGAATAGTGTACGACATTTAAAGGCATTTTAATATACGGTAAATTTATAATAAATAATGCAGTGTACACACTCATTATGTATGTCAATTTGAAAAGGTACATATTTTATTGATCTTACTAAATAAAGCTTTTCAGGCTTAAACATATTATATTGATTATATTTGACACAGTTTTTTTTAATTTAAATTCTATTAATTCTCCCATAAAACTAAGCTAACATATATATTTATAGAATATTTTATAATACTGGCCATGTTTTTGTAAAAGAAAGCTCTCTAATATTTTATTGTTCTGCGTAATTTTTGATTTCCCTCTTATTTTTTTCTATATAAGTCACTTAGTACAATCATATACTATTATATAGAGGTACGTAATTGGTTGTACTTAAAATACTTTCCAACGACCGTGACTAATACTTATCAAGTACTTTATCGTATACCGATTACTATGCTTAATATAAAACATAATTTTGGACATTCGAGAGACTATGTTCCAGTCTCTATAGTATTATAGAAAAAAAATTATGTGTGTAATTATTTATTATATAAAATTAAACTATAATTTAAGTTTCGAATAAAATTCATGATATATTTTTCACAGCAAACAACCTAAGGTGAACTTTTAATATTGGGGATGTTTATATTATTAATATTTACAAAAGGAGGTAATATATATGTCAATAGTCTGTGGTTAGCAGATTGGCATATATTAAAACTATATAAAATATATATATATAAATTAAAAAGAGAACTATGATCACATCACATTATCAATATGTGTAATTAATAAAACATTATTTAATTATAAAAGCTCATATAAATATTATTACGTATTTTTCAAATTTAAAGATTCCCATTGAAAAATATTATCTATATCCCATATTCATCAATGCATTCGTTTCGATTGTAAGTATTTGCAAGCAAAAGGAAATAGCAATAAATGTATGCGCTTTAAACCTCAATGGCAGGGTATCAGGAAATCGTTAAGCGTTACTTCAGTGGCCGGCCACTGGTTTCGAAAACCGTCAGCCGATTCCAATTTCCCACGTTAGTTGCGACAGTGGTTGTAACGTCTAATGGTCTTGGTTGCGACGTTGATGTAAAGGACACTAGACCAGGTTTTTTGTGACCGAATTCATGTATGTGTTGGGGGAATAGTTAAATTAATATTCTCGTTTAGAAGATGCGTTAGAACGCGAGGCTCGGACGAGTACGTTTCACAAGACATTTATCTAATGCTCGTAATGAAATGTTGATAATTGAAATGATATTTAATAAGAAAATCTAAGGCTTTGACGAGTATTCGTTTATTACGCTTTTTTTTATTATTTTAATATTTATTTGAATAAAGTAATATATATATTTTTTTGGTTTTAAGTCTCATATATTTGGTTGTATGCTGTGACTGCTAATCTATCGTTTCATTTTATTGTGCTGTATCGTGCTCTCCGGACCGTGTATAAAGTCGATATGTTATGTTATTTCTCTTCCTTTCGTAATTTTTTTTTTATAATATATTAAAATAGTGCTCATGATATGTCAAGGAAGTTGTATGTTTAAATAATTTTACGTTGTCTATCAATCTTTAGTATTTTCGAATATAATTACATATAGCAAGGCTTATAAATAGGTTAATTCAGAAAATATTTATTTCATTCTCTCTATTTATTGTTAACACAAAATATTTAGCACTCGAAAGAAATATATAAAGAATATCTTCGAAGATTTTCCCGTTTTATATTCACATGGATCCATAATGCTGATAATTAATTTCTCTTTATTTTAAACGAAGTAATCTATGTTTATATTAAAAACTATGGTTCATATTAGTCTAATAAAGAAATGTTAGGCTTATTTCGTATTATGTTATCTGTGAAGGACTCATCACGACCTTGATATCAAATGCTTAGAGATGATGTTCTCTTTTAAGTCTCGTTTCTTCGTTTAAAGAAAAAATTATAATCGTTGTATGATTATAATTATATATAATTTATATAGCTACCATAACTCCTATGATTATTTCGTTTATATTAAAATTATGTTATATATTTTGATCTTTAAGTTAAGTTATATTTTCAAAATCATTAACAATTTCCCTAAAATGCATACACTAATATTTACTATATATAGGTATTTTAACATAACCAATTTCCGCGTTTCCGTTTCCTGATTTCGCGTAATTGATTTATACCGAGAAACAAAAGGCAAAAAACTTTTACATACTTGTAATTATAACCAAAATATATGTTAAGGAATTAAAAAAAAATGTGTTATTATGTATTTATTTATAAACAGAAATAATATATGAAATAAATATATATTCATTCTAAAGAAATACCATTTATCAATAGATAATCGATTATCGATAATCTCATTTTAATATAGACAACCCTATTGGTATTGTTGCTCAACATGCCGCTAAGTTTTTGTGCGTATAATTAAAGCTAAGATAAAGATTATTACAACGACGCCATTAAAAATTAAACGGTCTCTCATAATGATAGGATTGTTCTTGTATATTAGCGATTTAATCTAGTTTTTAATAAACAAATCTGTTTTATGTTTCACTTAATCATTATGACTTAAGACGTTACTATGGAATAAAATTACCTACATATTATGTGTATTATATATCTGTGGAATTAAAAAAATAAAATAAAATTGACAATTAAGTTTAAAATTAATGTTTTATTGTAACTTATTGGAAAACATTAGCATTCTTAGATTATGCCTCGTTTATTGTTATTTGAAAAGAGTTGCTCATAATGCAGTGTCTTCGTATTTGAACCTCTTTAATGCTATTGATATAATTATATAAATATAAGTGAATGATTTTATTAAATATAAAGCATATACGTTATTTTCATCTTCATATAAATTGTGATTCCTTATGTATATTTAATTTTCTTTGTTTAGGTACACAGCAAAGGTTTGAAGTTTGGAATTTACGAAGATTATGGCAACTTCACTTGCGCCGGATATCCGGGTGTTGTCGGCCATCTTGCTGGAGGTATAAATATATGAATTATTCTAATTATAACTCATATGAATGAAAAATGTATGAAAAGATAAAAGTTATAGAAATAAAAATATTGACGGCAAATATTTAACCTAATAATAATATTTAAAAAAACTTGGTTATTTTAGTACATAAAGGAAGTATTTCGACATCAATAAAACTATTTGAATGAAACTAATATATTTCGCATATACTACGCGGATTTTATTACTTTAAAACTACATAATCCCGACGTTTCGGTTACTTTTCAGCGACCGTGATCACGGGCAGACGAGTACATCTCGTAGTATATCCGAAAAAATATTAGTTTCATTTAAATGAATAAAACTCGCGAAAATCTTAGATCTCATTATCAATAAAACTATTTCATCAGAGATGTATTTAGTAACGGCATCGTTATTGCCATTCAGTGTATACTAAAATCTGTTCTCTTTGATCTTATATATATTTTAATAATTTTGATTTAAAAAAATCAATAAAACTGTAAAGCCTAAACCTACACCTTGCAAGGTAAAAAAAAGTTGAGATATTTTTATGAACAGTGACTAAAAAAGCTTATATTGTACCAAAGAAATAGTTATCTAATTTCATTTAATGTAATATTAGTGAAACTAATAAAAAAAAACAAATCAGAGACGTTAGCATTAGGCTAATTTTGGGCTCATCTAAAACCAGCCACATCGATTACCTAAAAATTTTTATAAGTAATCATTAATTTTAATAAAATGTAGCAAGTGTATTGAGTTAGATATTATGTAAAATAAGCGTGCAACCAACATTTAGACAGCTTCCTGTGTTGACTCCTCACGCCATGTTGGTCGGCATTTGATTACGCTACTAACAACTTCCTAATGTTGGGAAACTCACTTTAGAATGACTGTCATATATATTATTAAGTGTCAATTGTGGTATAATATCAAATGAGACGTTTGAGATACATTCCCAGACGAATCGCCGAAGTGTTATTAACTTAATATCAGTTATTTATTTGATAATAGCAAAAAATATACGTTAGTCCGTTTGAAGAATAATTTAAGACGGGATAAATGAAATCTATTTTAATTGTTTGCATTATATCATATAGATATGGGTTTCAAATGAAAAACAATGAGATCTGAAGATCAGAAATTTTTCTGCTAGAAAA
This sequence comes from Danaus plexippus, assembly GCF_018135715.1. Classification (NCBI taxonomy): domain Eukaryota; kingdom Metazoa; phylum Arthropoda; class Insecta; order Lepidoptera; family Nymphalidae; genus Danaus; species Danaus plexippus. Next base: position 3,378,444 of record NC_083554.1, read on the forward strand.
ACTAAAAAACTGTTTGTCTGAACGTTTGCATTACTGGCGGTAGGTCGTACTAAGTACATCAGTATTCAGTAGTTAATCACGCAATTAATCATACAATGTTCGAGCGCGGCCTGTCATCTCTATAGATCATCGCTTAGTCATAGATTATAAGATACCGTACAACTAATTGTCGTGTCGAGTCTCAGAAGTCAATTAATGTTAGTACAAATTACCCTTGTCTATTCTACATTTTATGGCGATCGAAGAAAAATCATCAATACAGATTCTTGTGTAAGAAACTATTCTTTTATGATGCAAATGTTAATTATCCTGTATATATGAAAAAGTGTATGATACATTTTTTATTGTCCTGTTTATTCCTCTGTATCTTTTTTTGTTCTCGCAATATTTAAAACAGAATTTTTAATAAGTTGTTTTTTTTGTCTCGTTTTCATCAAAGATATTCCACACATTGTTGTGATATTTTTCGTGATGTAAAATTTGTTCTCAGATGCCTCAACATTCGCATCTTGGGGAGTTGATTATGTGAAGCTGGATGGATGTTACGCTCTGCCAGTTGACATGGACCACGGATATCCTGAGTTCGGACGACAGCTCAACCTAACTGGTCGCCAAATGGTCTATTCTTGCAGTTGGCCAGTCTACCAAATATACGCTGGCCTTCAGGTATTTGCAAAATATGGAATCAATAATAGTTTTCAGTGTCCATTGTTGTCCTAAACGTGGAATGGTTTAAGATTTTGTCTGTGCTGTTTATTAATTTAATCTTTGATCAGATCTAAAATTAATCTTATTAAAAAAATCCATTCAAGAGCTTGCAATAATTGATATTGTAGTTCAAATTCTATCCGAATCTGACCTTCAAAATATGTCCATAGCCAAACTTTTCGTCGATCATCGAGCACTGCAATTTGTGGCGTAACTTTGACGACATCCAGGATTCTTGGGCTTCCGTGGAATCTATCATAGACTATTACGGAAACCACCAAGACGTGATCGTTCCCAACGCTGGACCAGGACATTGGAATGACCCTGACATGGTGATTTGAATTTTTGGCCATCTTATATATATTTTGCGGTTCAAGTATAATATAATTGGGTTAATATTTCGTTAAAGATACAAAAGTTCTCATTGTTATATTCGACCATCATTAAACAAGGTCTAAGGATGAATTTTATTCCTGAGACTTTGTATGTGAAAAATATAAAAACGTCTCCACAAATCTAAATTGATGATCACACATTTTCAATCATCATTATTGTCCACATCAAGGTTTGATTTAGCAATTCAAATTTTAAATTCTAAGTCTTAGCAAACAAATATTTTCCAGTTAATCATTGGAAACTTCGGTCTATCATACGAGCAAAGCAAGACTCAGTTCGCGATATGGGCCATACTCGCCGCTCCGCTGCTGATGAGTGTTGATTTGAGAACCATCAGACCCGAATACAAAGCGATACTACAAAACAGGAAGATCATAGAAGTGGATCAAGATCCGTTAGGGATACAAGGCAGACGGATATATAAGGTACATGATGACTAACTAAATAACATTACGCGCAAAAACAAAAACATGTACCGAAAAAAATAATTATTTTCTTATATAGGTGCGTGAAGGTTTTTATAGATAATCATCCTTTTTACGTTGAGCTGATAAAATCACTTATAAATTTTTTCAAAACATCACTTATTTTTGGTCCAAAAATTGTTCCTATAGGCGAAGAACAATGTGATTATTTTTCAATAATAAAATTAAAACACAAAAAAATGTCTGAATCGCTTGAAACAAATAATTATTTTGTCTTATATGTCAACGATGTTCCCAAAAAAAAGAATCTGCCACAAATATGTTCGAGCATAAAATAAAGGGTCCTCAAATCGTTTTTTACCATTACAATAAACTTCCAGCATCGCGGCATCGAGATCTGGTCTCGTCCGATCATTCCCATCCACGGACAATACTACTCGTATGCCGTGGCTTTCCTCAACAGACGAACAGACGGCACGCCGTCAGATGTCGCCGTCACACTCAAGGAGTTGGGACTCAACAACCCCGCCGGGTACAGAGTCGAGGTAGGAACTTGGTTTATAGACCTTGGGACATAATAATTATATGAGTATCTTCAATTTGTTTCGTCCAGTTGTATGAGAATTAACTTTATATTTATATATTTTTATATAGTATTGTAGATATATAAATAAATATTTTTAAGGTGCCTATAAATTTCTTCAAGAGTGTAAAAAAAATTGATGTTTACTTATGGAGTAATTGATAATATAATGTAAATATGTAAAAGCAGCAAAAGTTGCTTAAATAATTGTTAAATAATATAATGTTATATAACACAAGCGGGCAGTAATTATTATATAAGATGAAACATATAAGAAAAATGCTAAGAATTTTTTTGATTTCAGGATTTGTATGAAGACGTTGACTACGGCGTGCTGTCTCCGGCGACCAAGATCAAAGTGAAAGTCAACCCTTCAGGTAGAAAGTGTCTCACTAAATTGATTTTTATGGAATATTTAATGGCTTTCTTTTATACGCTGCAACGATAGGGAGCTAAAGACGGTCTGAGAAGACTCAGACCAAAGAGTACTTTAACTTTAGTATCATCTATCTTGTAACAGATATTAAAAAACAGAATATTGCTCTCACAAAATACTATATAATATATATGTTTGTACAATGCACATGTTAAAATGGCAATTTATATTGAATTAAATATATGTATATAGTTAATTGTTACTCTATACTTAATGACTTCATTTTATACCGTGTTGCTTGATATGCAAACAAGATTATTTTAAAATTCTAATGATACGTGTTTTCGCAGGTGTTGTCATCCTCCGAGCGGACGCTCAACCTTCATACGCATATAACGCCATACCGACACGGACGCCATATTCACCACTTAATGATGTGTTCAGACTTCGCAAGTGATCTAGATCACATGCAAACTAACGCCATCTAGCGGTCTTAATGTATTTTAATTATAGCGCCATCTGTTTATATATTTCGTCACTTACCCCTTACAGCGCCATCTCTCTTTTAATGAAGTGAACAGGCGTGATAAAAGTTTATGAACGGATAAGAAAAGCTTGCAAAAAGCGCAATTGGATATAGAGCCAAAAGGTTAGATTGAATAACTTTGATCTTATTTAAGGATGTGAAAAATTTACGAGTACAATAAATATAAGATGGTTTTGTACTACAATGATTAGACTTATTTATTTGCTTAAAATTATAATATAAGGCTAACTCTAAATACTCCAGTCGCGTCTATCGTTATCGCTAACAGTCTTATTGATATTTTTTACGTTTGATCGTACGTACTTAAACATTTATACTTAAAGTGTAAGTCGACATATTTACTATTAAAATTCAAGTTATTTCTTGAACGAGTTCAGTTGATAGATATTTAAATTTAGATATTTAAACTTAGTTACCATATTGGTTGTTTTTTTTTTTTTAAACTTGCCCATAATTTATCATTGTATTTATCTTTCTCGATAGTGTGATTTATGGATATGAATATGAGAACAGATTTTTGCCATTACGTTGTACCTAGGATAAGGATGTACATTTTATTTGTGTGTAATGTAAGTTTTGTAGAGAAAATAAATAATTTTACTTTTTAATACATATGTTATTTTATTGAAGTCTTACAACTATGTTTATAAATTAACTAAACTACGATATCTGGTATAGGATCACACGATCGTCAACACTTCAATCAACTTGAAGGTTCTCTGATTACTTAAGTATTGATATTTTTAAATTTTAAGTCGTAGTTTATGAAAAATTCCCGACTTGTAATCTTGCTTTTTGGAAAGGAAGTTGCTACAATTTCTTCTTCTATTATGTTGACGCTCCTGAAAAAAAAACATACTTATGTATTAATTCTATATGCCAACTAAAATAGAAAAAAATAATAATATAAAAATTACGTATTAAGTAGGTGAAGCGTTATATAAATACCTTTTGGGTCGTAAATCTGAAATTTTTATGTCACTCTTAGAAGTCGCTTCGTCTTTAATGGTCCCAAGTTTTGAATTCGGCGCCGGTTTTTGAAGTTCATCACCATTAATGGAGATGTCTTTCAAAAAGACTTCCCCTTCACCAGTATCTTGAAGCTTTAGTTTTTGGTCTTGTGAAGTGATATTTAGCTTATTCTCTTTTGTTTTATTATCATCGTTTTGCTTATTTGTTGGTAAAGCGAGTGAGGGTGATTTGTTGGACATTGCTACGTTTTCACTTGAATTGATATGTTGTTCATTTCTATTTGTCGATAAAGACGTTTTATTTCTTCTTGGAAATATCGTGGTTATTAAATTTTGCGACCCAGCTGCAATGTTGTTAGTCATCTCGACTTCTTTCACAAATTCTTCGGAATCAGTATCAGTATTAACTCTGTCTTCCGAACTGATCTCTTCGTTGATTCTGGAGCTATTTTCATTGGTCTCTCTATGTGTGTTACCAAAATTGTGACTCTCGATCCTACCTTTTCTAGCCCAGACAAGTCTCCCACGAGCCGGTTCAGAATGGACCTGATGAGGTTTTATAGTGAATCTCCTGATTGTCATCAATGGACGTCTTGTGGTTGGTTTCATTCTTAACATATCTTTGCTTTTATGATTGTCATTTTTTATTTCAAGTTTACGCATCACCGGTTTTCGGTTTTTTTGTACATTTCCTTTATCATTTACCTTCATTACCGGTTTCCAGGACACAGAGGACTTATTTACTTTGTGGATGAGGCGAGGGAATAATCCGATAGTCCGTCTTTCCGATACTACAGCAGGCTTCGATGGAAGACTACATTTCGTAATATCATTTTTTATAATATCAGTATCGTTGTTTCTTAAGCTTTTAGATTTCATTTCATTTATTACACAACTAACAACAACGAGGAGCTGAAAAAGAAATCAATTGTTATTAGAATAATAAAAAAACATAGAAAGTTAAACGGATAATTTAATAATCATTTTAAATAAAACGACGTACCCAAAATAACTTCATAGTTAATTAAAAAAATACGTTCCAGCTGTTAAATAACACAACCTCACTCGAAGAACACTATTTTGATATGAACTTATCTGGACATTTGCGACTTAAATATAGTAACATTCAATATTTTAGATGCGACCTAATTACTTAATGTGCTTTAAGCTTGGTGCTTTCTTCGTAAATATAATTTCTTTCTTAGAACCTTAAAAAACTGTAAATCATGCTTAAAAATGTTAATTACTTAATCCTATTAACAAACGATCGCTAATAAACCCAGCTTACATTTTAGGGATTAGTATTTTTTTAATATGAGATCTAGAGAAATAAATACTTAGGATTATTTATTGGATTTTCATTATAATAAAAGATAATATAATATTGAAAAATCGCTTGAACGTAGGGTTGCTTAAAATAGAAACATTTGGGAAGCTTAAAAATAAGATAGAATGATCTCGTTCTAGGCACCTAGTCTAAGTTTTTTTGTGGAATACCTCTCATCAGATCAATGAGACAAATTTTGTTCAGTGCTTTACATAGGCGTAAGATAGTATGAATAGCACCTTCTGCTGTATCGCCACCTACCAACCGATAGAAAAACAGTAGTTACATCACATCCAGTCGACATTAAAATAGTTGTAATCGAAATAGTACTTCTATTGGATTATAACCGTATAAGATACAAAAGCAACCTAGTCAAATCTATTTAGTTTTGACTAGGTTTCATATCTCATGTAAGCAACCCATGAAAGCAATCTTGTCAAATCTAAATAATCTCCTCTATTTGAAATACTTCAAGCTCACAAATGTGAAGCTTTCTAAACTCATTAGGTGTGGGTAATCATTCCAAGTGTATCCTTCCAAAATATTAACTTAAATGAATTAAATAATCATTTCTCCTATCCTCAGGTGACTGTGCCTTCATCTCGTAAGAAATATTCTTTAATGAACCTAGCGTCCGCCTCCCCCCCTAATGGTAACTCTTTTTCATTTTCCATAATAACAGAAGAAGATGTCGAGAGATCTCTTTTATCCATTTCTTCCAAAGCTGTAGGTTTTGATGAAATCAGTGCTGACATGCTTGTACCAATACTCAGCATTGTCTTACCTGTATTAACTCATATCTTTAATTTTTCTTTGGAATCAGGAACATTTCGTACAGCTTGGAAGTCGGCTTACATTATCCCGTTACCTAAACTGCCGAACCCGACTTTGCCGTCTCACTTTAGACCCATCTCTATTCTCCCTATCCTTTCTAAAGTTCTTGAACTCATTATTCATAAACAACTTTCTAACTACCTCTACCGCAATAATCTCCTTAGCCCCTTTCAATCCGGTTTTCGACCCCATCATAGTACCAGTTCTGCTTTACTGAAAGTAACAGATGATGATAACCGATAGGCTATGGATAACAAGGAACTAACCATATTAGTGCTCCTTGACTTCAGTAATGCATTCAACTCGGTTGACTTTGATATTTTATTAGGAATCCTCTCCTCTCTCTCGATATCTCCCGCAGTTATTTAATGGTTTCAATCTAACTTGGTCGGTCGTCGGTAGATGGTGAAATCCGGTAAGAGATTGGAATTGATTGGATTACAAAATTGGATTGGATTGGAATGACACATATGACGGGGTACCACAAGGCAGAGTTCTGTCTCCATTACTCTTTTCTAAATTCATAGATAATATTTTCAAAACTATTACTTCTGCCTGCCATCTCTATGCTGATGCCTTGCAGCTCTATAGACATGTCTCACCATCTACACTTAAGGTAGCTATCGAAGCTATTAACGAGGAGTTGAAATCTATACATGAATGGGCAATTGATTTCGATCTGCTAGTGAACCCAAACAAATCTCAGGCTATTATAATTGGAAGTAGGCAAATGTTTAATAAAATTAATTTTGACATCTTGCCCTGTATAGTGTACGACGGGGTCAGAATCCCATTTCTAGATCGGGTTAAAAACTTAGGACTGTTAATTGATTGTCATTTGTTGTGGACAGTTCAAGTGAACGAAGTAAGCCGTAGAATTCACCTTACTCTACATTCTCTTAAACATCTGCAAAACTTCCTTCCTTTTAAAACAAAAATTATTCTTGTACAATCTCTTCTTCTTTCCTAACTCGATTACGGTGATGTTTGCTATCTAGATGCCACTGATGAGCTGCTTGATAAATTAGATCGACTTCAGAATTTATGCATCCGTTTTATTTTCGGTTAGTGGCTCCCCATCCGCTTCCGCCGGAATATGCATGTTTTAACGCTAATGTACAATATGTTCAAACATTGTTCTCCCCCGTACCTACTTGAGCGTTTTAAATTTTCCTCCCCCAGAATCCTTCCTAATCGCTCTTGTGTTACACAAAATCCTCTTGATATCCCCTCCTTTAATAGAAAATTTTTCCGTAAATCCTTCTCTGTCCTGGGTGCACAACTTTGAAACTCACTCCCACCTTCTGTCTACAAAGAGAGTCCAAGTGCACCTGCATTTAATTTTATTTATTTAAACATCGACTTAAGAGACATCTTCTATCACTTTTACCTTCTGATATGTAATGTTTATTTATTTATACTATTTGTATATATTTATGTGTATATTTATATGTATATTTATGTATATATTTTATGGATATATCTATGTATGTACAATATCTAAATTTTCTTTTATTATATTTTTTTTTGTATGCTTATATATAAATCTCTTTTTTTTTTTCTTCTCTATTTTTATTGTACCTACACCACACTTTCTCATCTAGTTTCCTCTATCAATAGGGTTTCTTTTAAGAGATAAGTTATCCTTTGTGCATCACATTTTTTTATAATTAATTTTGTAATTATTTCTACTCTTGGTACATAGATAAATAAATAATCATTTTCCCGTTTTTTCATTTAAACTTAAATCATAGCACATGATTGTATCGACGTAGTTTGTGTTAAAGTGAAAACTCTGTTAAAGTGAAAATGTTAAAGTGAAAACTCTCCGTATGTAACTTTGTGATGTATACTTATGTTAAGGGTACAGTTCCTTAATCTAGAGTTCCTCAACAACTTTTAATTTCAAATTTTTCATTCATAAATCTTGTCACATTATACTATCGAAGTAGGTTTGTGTATAATGTATTCGAAATAATCCATTTTTAGGTGACGCTGCAAGCTGTAGATCTCATTTAGAGCTACGAGACCTTTGCTAACTTTAGTTTTTAAAAAAAATTGTTATAATATCTAATGAATAAGATGCTGACTATAAGATATTTATTTATCGTCTATCCGTAACTTATTTATGAATAAGTCGTATTAGTTAGTGTCCCAGTTTTCGAAATAAATTAGTTAGTACTATTAAGAATCTCCTGATATCTGTGGTTAGCCTAAGTTTGCATCGTTGCGTTTCCCATTTTCTCATTCAATACAATACGTTAATTTTACAATGTGTGAGGAATTATGAATGACAAAACTTTTAACGCCTCGTATGTAGTGTGATTATACAAAGGTAGGGGTAAGATTACTGCTGTCCTTTATCATTTAAAGTAAATATGCTCGTTTAATCTACTAAATAGAATTTCACTTATAATTTACTTTTGTTTATAAATCTGATTGTGGTCTGTATGATACAGTCGAAAGTAAACGTAATTAGTTTAAGCGAGGTAACACCGGTTCGTTTGAATCGAATTGTATAAGGCCAAATAAACACCTAATAATTTAGTTTCAAAAAAATCACATAGATACTATACAGTCACAGGGGCTTTGGTTATTTTTCTTATATATATTTCATATTATTCTTAAATCTTGTTTTCATTAGTCCCTAACTTTAAAGTCTAGGTGCATGAATTAATGTTAGTAGGTATATACATATGGCAACTCTCGGAACAAAAAAAAATATAAATTATTTGTAATTAATTATTTTATTGTGTAATTTTACTATACTATATTTATAAATATAATAAATAACTAGAATAAATAATAATAAATAATAAAAAATAGAAATAAATATAGAATAAAAAATTCACAATACAGACCCAAATTTTATACAATCGGCTGTTTTGAACCACATATTAAAGTCCTTTGTTAATGCTTAAAGAAATACACCAAAAATATGGGAATAATAAGATCTTGAATGAGAAAAATAAATCTTTTTAGAATATATATTTTATTACTATACTTATATTTAAGGCACTCAAGTGACAAATTATAAAGAAATGGTGCTTTTTCTCGATGATATAACAAAATCACGTATACATATATTTTATATGTCACATAGTTAATATCGGAACAAAAAGTGTTATAGTGTTATATCAATATTGTTCGATCTTCAGTAACTTCATCAATTTGATCAATTCTTTTCAATAAATAATTCCTCTGGACAAACTCTTCCATCGCATATTATGTTTGTTGGATAACATTTTGCATTTAAGATATATGTATGTGCTAATTCCATGATTGCATTGTACTTTTCTACCATCAAATGTTTAAGGACTTATTAAAAATCATTGGTTTTAACAGTAACTCTTGTTTTTTTTTTATATTCTAAAATTTTTAAATCACGTGATACAATTCCAATTTTCGATTTCCTTGGAGCAATAGTGAAGTAAGAACTTTGGTTTCCTTGCTCAATTTCTCGCATATTATCATCTCTATTATCGTCCTTGCACGGCCGCGTTTTTAAAACTATGAACTCTTTAGCCAGGACTTTTCTATTCTGTGATATCTGTGATACTAGATTTAACTGCTTTTTCGGGCCGCCTTCTATTGTATATTGCCAAATTGTACTTGCCAATTTTTCTGTTGCTGCTCCCATTGGATACCTCTCCGACTGGTTCAGGGTATACCTGATGAGGTCTTCTGGTGTACCTCATGACTGATATCAATGGTTTTCTCGATGTCAATTCCACTTTTACTTTGTCAACCGCTTTTTGGTTTGTTTTTATTTCCACTCTTCGTATTGCAGCCGTCCTATGCGAGTGTATCGTTTTATCTTCAGTTACAATTTTTGGATTTGAATTGTGGTTAAACGTACTCTCCCTATATCTTAGGATTGGGAAAAGACTGATATTCCGTCTCGTTGACGGAATATCACGTAATGATGTACGATTCGTATGTCTTGTGACGTTCGTAATATTTTTTTGCATTATATGATTTCGTAAGCTTCCAGCGTTACATGAATTTATTGTAATTAATACAAATAAAAATACCTGAAGAGAAGAAAGAAAAATATAGTCTGTTTATCGATAAATTCAATGGAATGTAAATGTTATGTTTAATCTCGTTATCGGAAATAAATTTAAATTATAATAGCACTATTATTTATACAATATACATACCCATGACTGTTCCATTTTGTGTACTATTAATATATTTTTTTAATTCCTGTACAAACTCACTATTCTGTAACTTATTTGGAAAATAAATTTACATGATTAAATCTTACTTAAATAATCTAAATTGTTAATGGCCTAAGTCATTCACAAATCACTTAATTCTAATTAGGTATATAATATAATCATTTACTTGTAAACATATAAGCGGTTCTACGTGAGCCATTATTGGTTTTAATTATGTTTAAATAGCTAATTTGTAATTTTATAGTAGGTAATTATATAACGAGTGTATGTGAAATAAATAACCTTAACAATATGTAGACGTGCGCTTTAAATAGGTATGATTTGAAATGAAAATACTGAACTAACATCAAGGAAAAACCGTGAACTAAATGTTTATTCTACATTTTCAAGAAATTTCGATTACCGCTATCATAATATATAGGTACCTTCTTTGCAAACTATTCTGATAAATCCGTAATAGTCATAAGATTATTTAATTACTGAATACGGAATCTACGTTTAGAATATTACAATAAAAGTATCATACTTTTTATTCATAATGATCTCAGGTGAAAGTGATTTTGATACTGTTTTAATATTTTAATTTCTCTAACATTAGATTAATATTGAAATTTTAACCGAACATGCTTGGCATTGTTGGACTTATAAGGGTCATAATGGCATATCCGGTGTGATAAAAGGACATTGACTCGCTGCGTATCGCGAAATAATACACCTCGGGCTCGGAACAACTTTACGTTTTAATTAAACACGATTCAACAAAAGCTACACAAACTTCATATTAGAATACCCTCCACTTCAAAATCAGGTAAGTGGGATATAGCTCGTCTAAAATCTGGTATAGAACAGCAGAAAGTGTAACCTTCGTTCGGATTGTTCGGATGCCAAGTCAACCATCTAAATTCTGGTTTTTCTTTACAAACGTCGTCGCAGAAAATCAATTCTTTTACCTTTTCGGCTGTATAGTGTGGATTGTTGATACCGACGAATGCAATGCCGTTTTTACTACTCGGCTCGTAGACGACTTTATAAAAATATTGAGGTATTGGTATAACAGGATTATTGTTCTCGTCTGTGTACAGGTGCAAGTCTGTCCAGTAACCGACTTGATTCAAGAGTTGAGTTACTCCATAGGTTCCGGTGTATATTATTGTACTGTATCCAGCTGCGTGTATGTGATTCCTCAGATCAACTTCTAGAGTATTCCAGTTTCCACCATTGAAATTTTTCCATTGCGGAGCGCAATTCACATAGTGGAAGGTAGCACGTTCTCCGAAAGCGAAGACGAAGTCTGTTTTAGCAGCTAAATGTCCTCTAGATAACTCTTGAGATGGCGTCATGTAATCCTTTAGCTTTGTTCCAACTAGTTGTGCAACAGCGAACTGCTGGCCTCTTGGTGAGAAATACGAATCAACTGGGAAACCGTAGTTGCCATCGTCTATAAAAAACGGTCGCTCGACCCTGGTTTGATAGTAAGCATTGTAAGGCTTTTGAGTGTATTGAGAATATATTGGATTACGTGTGTCATAATTGAAGCAAGTTTCGTAGGTAGGATAAAATTGATTCTGGACTTTGTAACCAACTTGGACGATTACGTTCCCATCGAAGCATGTTTGATTTGTCCGATTGCTGATATAATTTGGCGGGTATTGACATTTAAATAGTGTAAATCTTGCAGGAGATAGAAGCCAATCGTGATTCTTAAAATTATCACCACCTTCACAAAATATGTTAGAGGTTGTAAGAGATTGTGTGGCGCTGCTGTGTTCAATAGTTCCGGAACCTTCACAGCTCAAAGTAAGCTCGTCTCCAACATTTAGGTCAATATTACCATCGTCATCGCTAGGCTCCAGCAATCGCCCGTTTCTTATAATAATAGGAAGAGGTTCCCCAAAATGGGTTCGAGTGTTTAAACGACAATTCTGTTGTGTGTGAATACTGAAAGCTGCAATAATAGCTAGGTAGATCTGATTGAACATGATAACATTATTAACTTCAGATTTATCAATTATGTGTATATTTTATAAACTTAAAATTTTTATAAAGTTAAAATATCTTGTCATTTTGACACTTTTTTTTTTTAAATAATAATGCAAGCAAAGGTTTAAAATTATTTGATTTTAATAATAAGATCGTCTTATACTAAATTTATTAAAAGAAATGTAATTTTGAATAGAAGTTTATTGTTTCGACATGAATATTTTTAATTTATTCATTCCACAAGTCATAATTGGGTTTCTAATTTTTGTATGAAAATCTTGATTTTATTTAGTAATAATTCTATAGTTTCAATTTCTACAAAGAGATTGCTCATTTCTACTTTCATAGAATAAACTGCCAGATTTTACGTCAGGTAAATATAATTACCTTTTTCGTCCGAAAAAGGGCATAGATTCCATTATTACAATATCACCAAAATCCAAGCAAATTCACACAAAAAAGAACAAAGGATCTAATCTCCGACGGTTTTTCTACAAATCTTTTTTTTTTTCATACAATTCTCTGCATAAACGGTTGCAAGAAGGTCGGTTAAATTTTTTTTTTAATCATATGAATAGTAAAAGATGTACCAACATTTATTACTCTATGTTGGAATTATTTAACACATTTTAATTTATTTACATTTATACGTACAATACAAAGCATTAATGCAAATCACATTTTATTGAATTTTCTTATCAATGAATGTATGTAGTTTAAAATAACCAGTTTAATAGTAAAACGATCTCAAATAAACATCCTAAATTCTATACAACGGACTTTTTATTTTAAAACCTCAGTAATGTGTCACTTTGAAGTCATCTGTCGAGATGAAGAGACGTAAATTATGACAATAGAGTGTGTGTTATTATTGAATGTAAATAAAAACAGTGCGTTTGTAAATACAATGCAACGAACGGTGAGCCATTCATTTTTTTATTATAATTTTAATTACAGTTTTTCTATAAAAGAAATATTAGCAGTCTCGTATGTTTAATTTGGAATAAATGCTTAAATTTATAATTCTCTTTTGTGACATAGCATATAACGAAAATATGTAATTATGTTATAAAAAAATCATTATTAACATTGATATTTCACGAAATTAAAATATAGACAGGAACTACAAAACGCTTAGTCATTTCTTTTTATACAATTAAGAAGTTAATTCAATGTCCCACTTGCGTTCTAAATAAAGAATTTGTCACAGTTCTTCGTTTTTATGAATTCTGTTAATAATTTTGTTACATTCCCCCAGGAAATACATTCGTTAATGCTTTTTCGCAGTGTCCCAAAATAAAAACAGTTAAGTTTTGATTTAATGTATCTTTTACAATATTATACATACATTTAATATAAAGAAAGGGTAATAAACTAAAACTAATCTATAAAAACTAATTTAATACGTTATAATTATTACGTGAATTAATATTATTGTAATGTTGATGTGCCATACGGAAGTATGTTCACAAGTATAGGTCACATAATGATAATATTATTTGAGAATAATCACGTTTTATATTTATATTTCCAGATAATAATACTCATTTGCTTGCTGTTAGCCAACATCAGCATGGCGTACGTGTTACCAACATCATTCAACGCGGTGGACAAGCATACCAACATAACAAAGTATTCTGAGGACTATAAAAAATATAACTTCTTGATCACAACTTACTTATAGCAGATAGCTAATGAAAGCGTCGTGAATATAAATGACAATAAAAATGATTATAGATAATAAAAAAATATAAATAACTAACTAGATCTGTGATGTTTAAAATATCATTTAGAAGATAATAAAATATTTTTTATTCATTGATTTATTTATTTTTTATTTCTTGAACTCCGTAGCATACACGGATAGAAAAACATTTAAATAGTATTTTTCTTATCATGTTTAGTGATATGGTACGAATACCATTTATATATATAATATCAAATATTAATTATTAGTAAAATGATCTATTTTCGTCAACGTACAAAGTTATGCATATATTTTATTATAGATAGTAATTGTAGATGTAGGGTTTAATAGTTTATACAACTTTGCGCTGTAGCGTAATTAGGGTCCCTGGCCTGACCAAAACAGTTTAAATCATTTAAAGCTATGTTTTTCGGATAGCACTTGCTTTTTATTATTTTATATCTACGTGATCCCGACGTTTCGGTTCCTTTACAGCAACCGTGATCACGGTGAGATGAGATGAAATCAATTTGTAGTAGGTAAGCATCCAAAAAAAATTGTTTAGTTTAAATGTATACAAACGAAAATATTATACATCATTATGTGAGCCCAAAGCAGTTCTTTTTTTTTATTCTTAGACCCATGACATTAATATGGACAGGCTTGACAAACTATTGTAAGTAACAATTGAACAGAAATCAAAGCAAGGAAATAGCCATACGTATCTTCGCTATGCTACACTGAAAATAGTAAATATCGGTGCATTCAACAAACAAGGCAATTCAACAAACAGCTAGGGTCGCAAATTTTCTTTTGTACAATGAAATATTTGATTTTTGTCGCCAAACCGAATGATTCACTCATACAACACCAACAAACCTGATCTGGTAATTACGGTCGTGACCTAATTAATTGTTAAAATTATTTAATGATAATTAAATAGCTTATATAAATGAGGTCTATCTTTAAAAATTTTAAAAGTATGAAGAAATTTTTGTGTTCCACAATACCGTCATGTTTTCACATCACGTAAGTACTTATTGATTTAGTACTTGCTGCTTATATTTACTAGTAACTTTTCCCAACTTTATGTATATACGTACTTGGACGTTAGCTTCGTCTAAACACATAGTTTGTAATTTTTTTGTCTGTAAGTCCATTCTCCAATTTATAAAAATAAGCTTGCTAAAGAAAATTTAACTTATTACTCAATATTAAATATTAGGAAATATTGGTTCTGAATTGTGAATCGAGATTGCTTAAATTAATATAGAAAAAAATTACTTCTAGATAAGGCTTTTACTATTATGCCTCACTACAGCATTGGCAGTCACAGGTACGAAGAAAGACATTCAGCTTTCAAGAATAAGTAACAGCACTCCTGTTAGGAAAGCATATTTGCTCAACAACATCTCCGATACCAATTTTTACTCAACAAAAGCCAAAAACAACGCTATGCCAACAGAAAATGAAGCTATAATACAACAGGAGCATAATTTGCTTGGGCTTATGATGTTGATTGTTACAAAACTGAATGACTTGAGATCACTGAAGCTATCAGACTTTAGCTATGAAGTATTGACGAGAGTTTTTGCCACATTCATGTCACTAATATTTGGACAGAATGTTAATATACTATGGCCACAATTCATAAACATTGCTACGCCATTTTTAAAGTAAGTTGCTATAATAGATTGGTATATATTACTCTTTTTATATAATTATTGTGTAATCACAGTATGAGAATATATTTAGTAACTATTAAATTTATTACAGGTTGTTAACAACGTGATGCGATGACAAGCGATGCAAGTGACAAACCTATTTATTGTCAATAAAAATGAAACAAAGATTATCTTCCCTTATTTTATTGAAATGTAGACATAAGCCGGCACTAAACCAAAAAGTTTCAAATCAAAATATATTCAAACACAATTATCGTCAGCCCGTCTGCGAGTTGATGGCATAGGTTCTTTAAACCTTTGCATTGATCTCCAACACGCTTTGGCAGAGGCGCTGTATGTATCCATATATTCTGTTCTACCGGGGAATTCCGTGAACCAGGTCTGTAATGACTTAGGAACTACTCCGGTATGAACAACCCCTGGTGGATTGATCGTGGGACGTACTGTGGGTGGCTTATCAGTGAAATGTGTAGGATCTTTATAGCATCTCAACATCCCTAATTTGTGACTCTCCATTGGAACAGGAGCACTAGATTGCGCCGCTGCCATTATTGTTCGGTAATCTGACACTGGAAACGCTGTTAGAGATGACATATGTATTATTGTTTGAAACCTTAGTATATAAATAGATTATTTACTTTCCAATAACTCACATCTCTTTTTATAAGTAGCTTGATACATAGTTATCATTTTGGTGTCTAAATCATCGCATGGATGATCCAAAATGTCATTTGTTACATCCACCATCTGATAACGTCGAATATATTGTAATTAAATATACATGGCAAAGGATTATTTCATTCATCCAATATCAAACCTGCTTTCTCAACAATTCGTAATCATGGCATAGCTTGTCTTCCTTCTCCAATAACTGCTTGTATTGTTCTACACGGGGGGAGTATGAATGAGCGTCGCAGTGACAGTACGGCGCTACGGGAGCTGGACGTATGGTTGGAGCCGCGTCCGGAGTTGGGGGCTCGCATGGTCTGATGATGAGTTAGCTTAGTTTTATAGTATTATTGGCAGAATTTTTATATTCTAAGAATGAAAGTGTCCTGAAAATTAATTAAGCCCTACTCGGAATGGCATTACTATTCAAATATCTCATCTGTCGACTGCAATACGCTCAGCTCAAAGGTGGTAGCTCTAAATGTCCTGGGAGACTACACACGGATGAGAATATTATCGTTCAGACATCAACTGAGATAACTTACTCCCCCTCCCCCTCCCATAGTAACTGGGGGGTCAGTCTTAAAAGAACCCATTTTATTAACAAAAAATACTACTTGAGCCGACTAACTCCATGATTATCGGAAGTTATTCCTTCTAACAGAAAATTTTACAATAAAAATTGCAACAATAGAAAAATGATACAACCATAAAAATTTATATTATTGTGAAATCGCCATATCTACGTTTTTTTTTTAATTTGACAGATATATTGAATCCCAAAAGTAAGTTTAAGTTCTGATTGAGAACCCAATATGTAAACTAAGCCATAACGTAGTCCTTGGAATATAAATCGTGAAGACAAAATAAGTCTATTATTCAACAATTTATTTACTTAATTTTTCAAAGTTACGCATATGTAATATTTAAAAACTTACTTTCCTATTATTGGTTTCGGAAAAGGCCATTGATAATCACTGTGCACCGTAGTGTCGAAAGCCATTTTGTCTCAAGCTTCTTTTGCCTAAAATTTTATGACTTTATTTACATTGTTCTATAAGCACACAATACTAAATGCAATGAAACATATTTTTATTCAACGTAAATTCATTAGCTTACCTTAATTAATTACGTTAATATTTTTTAAATTTACAATTACTACTCTTGCTAATTGACACCCTACATAATTTAATATAGCTTTTGAAGCCAAAAATTTGATTTGTAACAAAATTTCATCAATGAGGGAAGATAAAAACATTTTGTCTTTATTTATTTTTATTTTTTTTAATTAATGGCAGCATAACTGCTAGTTATATTCGGAAAATCAATTGTCTAATGTTAAATGACAATGACAGTTATTATTTTAACTGTGTAACATCTATCAAGTATATAAAACATTTTAGATGGCAACATTAATGTTTTTCTGTCATCAGTCATCAAATCAGCTGTGTATCACTCACTGGGAACATGTAACATAACAAATGTGCGTATTTAAATTTTCGGTGTGAAAATGTCCACTGAGACAATTGATAGAAGAACTGCTCAATGTTTATGATAAATTTGTGGTGGAAGCAACATGGCGCGCCGGAGGAGCAGCGGTATAACAAGTCTGGGGTTTAACCAGGACCAAGGTATGTTACTTCCTAGTTCGTCAACCCAAGTTCTTTGTTCTCACGATATGAATGATATACGCATGTTCAAAGCGTGTATAGAAATGATGAGGTCCGTGTACAAAGTTGATACGATATTTTCTACATTACTATATTGCCATTGTTGCCACGCTTCTGCAAAGCCCCACGTGTTGTTTATATTTTTAGTGACGCCCACGTAATTCAAACTTCACACATATAAGCTCGGTTCGTAATTAACTTGCCATTGTTTTTGTCTGAAACTATATACAGCTATAGTTGATAAGAAATTACAAATATTTGTTTTCTAAAGTAACATATGCATACCAATGACTCATCAGTCAAGTTAAACTTATATGTTATGAACTTTTGGGGCAAGGTAATAAAAATTCTATCAACCGTTAAACAGTTTTACATAAAGACAATAGAATTAAATATTATTGTCATTTATTGAATGATTATTTTGTTATTCAACTTATGTCTAAAATTTACTTAATTTGTTTTCAACTATATAAAAAAATTGAATATAAAGATTTGTTTTTAAAGACTTAAAAAAATTCTTTGAATTAAATTGTTTGTATGACCTTTCATCTAAAAGTAACAACTGTATTATCTTCTGTTATTCTCTAGTTATAAAGGGTAAAGAAAATTTTGTGTCTAAAACTATTCTTATGTCATCACAAAAATAAATAAACTTGATTACAAATCATCTCATCTTTTCAAATAGGCTTCCGTGTATACATACAAGTTTTGAATACTACAATTAATACAATCTAAATATTTTTTATATGATCATGTAAATTAAATTCTCAATATGTAAAATAACTTCTGTTCAATATGCTATAAGAGTTATTATTGTCCGTAGGCTGCTTCACATGCTGCCTAATATCGGGCCTGCGCGTTTACAATGTTGACCCTCTGGTTGAGAAAGCACATTACAGTAAGTTTATATATAGATATCATTGTATATACTTGTGTTATTATGTACTATATATTCATCTATTGTATAGAAATACTATAATAATCTTTGGAAAGCCTTTTTTCCTCAAAAATATTGTTTGTAAGACAACATTTTCCTATTATGTTCTTCATTGAGGCATTCTATGGTTATCCTTAAATGAAACCAATATTAGTCGCAAATCTCTAAGAATTTATGTATTCAGTACCAATTAGCTTTTAAATAATATAAAAAAATTGTGTATGTTTATTAAAGGACACTATCATTCAAACTTTTTCATTTTATTTTGCATAGGTGTCCAAATAAAGCATGAAAAATTTTCGAATGCCATTATTGTGATTAAAAAAGTGTAAAAAAAGTTTTTTCTTTAAAACTCTTAATATTGAAAGACAATTTTATGTGTAGTCCATACTTTATTTTATCTAAGATATTTTTAATGTCATTTGGTATCTTTACTAAAATAATATTTCTTTGGTGTAGCGAAATCACAGAATTTGAACTATTTGAAACATAATAAGAAATTTATAGTCCATTAATTAATGTAAACAGCATATAAATGTATATGTGGATACACACAGACTATATAATCTTGATGCGTTTGTAAGACCTATATATTACAATAATGGGCACATTTTATTCAAATCCAACAGGTAAGGAGGAACTCGGTGAAGTATCTCTCTGTGAGATGGTATTTCGCACTAACTGGTTACTAGTAGTTCGTGCAAGAAGACCATGCAGCCTTATGCTACTTGACGACCAGCAGAGAGCTTTTAGAGCCGAGGTCCTGTTCAAATCACCAATACGAGCCTTGAAAGCTAGGAAGGATAAGTAAGTGTGATACATTAACTGCTTATAACAGTTTGATAATGATTATACAAGTATATGCTTTAGTTGCAACCATCCAACAATCCTTACACAACTCTAAATGCTTCCTTGCTCAAAGATCCAGTATGCATAGGAATATATGTCGTGAAGATAAGTTTTTAAACCTCGACGACAAAATAACAACTGAAAGTACGACATCTTCTCTTACGAAGATGTGATCACTGCTCCTGTAAGTCGTCTTAGAATTTGGCCACCAGAGAACGGTCGATCGTGACTCCCTTTTTCCAACAAAATATTAATAATTAATTTTTGTGTCCTAACGGAACCGTAAAGACACACTCCGTACCTTCAGACCCTAATTCTATAAGTAGCTCACTTAACGGACTACCCACCCTCGTTGGTGACGCTGACAGAGAACAGCTACCTTCTAAACACATACCGATTTTTTTTTGTCTGCAACAAACATCTAGTCATTCTTCATATAATTTCCTATATATTCTATTAGATACTTGATTTTTCGCTGCTGGTTATATTTATTATAATTTTAAAGTTATTAATCTATTCATCTACTAAGCAAAAGATAAAGTTCTTTATCTTTTGCTTGAAACAATTTAAAAATTTAACAGTTCCGTATATTATATACAATATATAATTAATAATTAAAGAAGTCAAAAATGACAGTTCTTTGTGATATATGACGTCATTGGATAGACATCCTTTTTTCTTTTTTGAAACTATGGAGATCTGCTTTACTTACTTAGTCGTTTGTTAAATAAAAATTGAAAAGGATAGGTTGAAGTTATTTGTAACTAAATTGTAGGACAAATATTAGTCACGTTCATAAGGAAAGTCAAAGAAACGTGTAAAATGTCAATCTTCGTTACAAATTTGACAGTTGTCACAAAGTTCAAACGATCGTTTTTTTTTTAACACACAAAGGTTTATAATTTTAGCGACTTGGATTAAGTATTCCATAATTATAAGTCAGTGACGCATTGTGTAAGGTCAAACGCGACTAAAACAATGAACACGGTTAAATACAATGATATTTGGTAGATAAACAAAATATTTCTAAGGAAAACATTTGCTTGAGAATTCAAATAGAATTGAAATCTAGAGATATTGTTGGCTATAAAGTTAAGTTAAGAATATCTCTATATTTAAACCAGACATCGATAAAGCTATTGTTATAATGATTTTTTTATCTGTGACGTCACCTTTCGCCTAAGATGGCTTAAACAACAGACATTTTGGACTATTGATAAAATATTCCATTTAAAAGCCATTGTGTTTTTTACTATAATATTAAAAGTCTGTAATAAAGTAAATAAAAATCTTAACAATTAGTAGGAAGTTGTTATAGTTGTAAATTATTTATTAGATACGTATTTAAATTTGAACGAATCGATAAGACAACCTTAACCGACTAACCTAGTGTTTTATAATTCAAACCATCAATGAAATAAAGGAAAATTGACTCTATTTCAATCATCTAAAGTCGTTATTAGATATTATTACAATATTAGCAATATAAAAATGATAAATGTATAACAGTCCTTATCAATATTGATGATAAAAAATTATTAATATCAACTGTCATTTTTATAGTGTGACGTAGATTATTGCCGCACCATAAAATTCTTATCGCTCAAATATATCCGAGAATATACAAAGTAAGGTATTGTAGAAACTCAGTTACGTTTAATATTCAATATAAAGTGTGTACAGTCTAAAATTCCTGTATAACATATATTTGCTGTATATATGCGAAAGGAAACTTATTACAAAGAACATTTAGCACCGACTTCAAGATGAGAATATTTTTCTTGTCCATTACCCATTAAAATATAATATATTGAATACTTATATGTCTGTTTAAGAAAATCACAGTCGTTTATATATAAAGTTACAAAAAATATACATACGTTAAGATTTATTAACATGGAACCTCACCTTTTTAAAATCGGTTACTAAGTTTTTTGAGCTCGGCTTAAATATGTTACGGATTTCATTTATTTAGTTCATATAATAATAAGTTTTAATTAGTATACTAGAAAGTATAATTTCAATCAGCATTAAGGAAAGTATAGTTAAATTAATTCCTTATAAAAACATCGCGTGATTAAAAAAAAAGTGTATGCAATTTTATGTAATTAAAAACAGTTTAAAAAGTTTTTTTTTTTAACTCCTACAAAAGTTTAAGGCCGCATAAATTTCATATACACGTCGTTTATAATGTAAATGGTCATTAAAATGTAACATTGCTATTGATAAACAAAATTATAATTAGATTCTCGTATTTTAATCCTACATATGTGTGTATCACCTACACTCAAGTTGTTAAGTCATATGTATTATATTGGTAATATTATTTTTATTAAGGACAAATTAAAACTTTAACCACTATTTAATTACTTTTCTGATATTACACGTGTAATTATAATGAATGAAAAACTACCAATGAGTAACTTTCTTTTATCGTATACAACAGCAATATTCTGTAATATTGACCCTACAACCTGTCAAAAGTCGTTTTTTTTTAAATTTTCGAATTCTATTCAGTCAACGTTCATTCATTATTTTACGATAAATGATGTTTATAAAAGCTAAACTATATTAACTAACGATTTAAAATTTTCATCAGATTAACAAATAGGAGTATTATTATATTATAAAAGTAATTATGAAAAAACCATTTCAATTAAAGGACACAGTAAAAGAATTTTTTTTTCTTCCTCTACTTTTTCTTACGAATAAATAAATCCTGGTATGATTATTATAATAAATTTCAGAGTAGCCGTAGTGTTGTCATCAACAGTACAAATCCTCTCTCTGCCGTCGTTGACTCGGGTTGCCTTACTGCGTACCCCGAGTGCTGGCCGTCCTCTCTGTGCGATAGCCACAGACCCCGGGGCAGCGCAATTAGTGGCTGCGCCCGCGCACAGGAAGGGGTCCCTTCAGATTTTGGTTGGTTTTTACTGAATATTGATAATTTCCATTACATCACTATTATGAAAAAAATATATGTATATTAATTTGTCAAATCAAATATTAAAGTTGTATACATTTAGAAGCTCTTCAGCGCCCAATAAAACATTAATCTACTCAATTATATATTAATATTGGATTATTAGTACAAAAAACACACTTAAAATAGTCCCTTCAATATTCTACCCAGCATTATTCCGCTACATTTTTTAAACCATTAAACACTCATTAGTGACGATTTCGCGAAAGTCACCTTACATGGAACTGGCATTTAATATTCAAGGACTTCTAAGTGTATCATATATATAATAAAATTCCAAATAATCTGACTATTAAGAAAAATCAAAACCAGACAACTCCATACCAAAAAAAAATACAGACGAATTGAGAGCCCCCTCCTTTTGTGAAGCCGTCTGAAGAAGACAAGATTAGATTTAAAGACTGGAGATTGTAATATCGTCTTACACCTTAAAGGACGTGTCCCGAGCTATAAAGAACGCGGCGTCAAGTTCACCGGCGGTGGTAAGTTGTCATCAGACAGATCTGGTCTGCATCAGTCTGTCTCCCAATGGAGCGAAGCTAGCCACCGCCAGCGAACGTGGAACCATCATAAGGCTGTGGGATACCAACACTAAACACATGCTGCACGAGCTACGACGAGGATCTGATTACGCTGATGTTTATTGGTGAGTGTACTTCTAATGTGATGGACCAAGTATATTTTTTATTAATATTACCAAAGACTTCGACTGCTAGGAATATTTTTTTTTTATTATAATAGTAATAAAATTTATAATACAAAAGTAGGTTAATTAGTTGTAAATCAGATGTCTGCCGTTGAATCTCCTCAAAATCGGTCCAGCCGTTTCATAGATTGACCGAAACAGACGGACAGACAATTGTAACTAATGTTATTTTGGTTTATGTACCGTGTAATGTCCAAATACATGTAGTACTAACGATTATTTAGACATTAAAACATCTGAGATTCTCATTTTATTTGTTTCTATACATTATTTTACTTCATCGTCTTTAATTTGTAATAACTTGAATAACAATCTATCCGCGAAAACTTTCATAACGTCGTAAACTTAAATCTTCTAGAAACTACTGTAAAATGAACCAAACTTGTAATATACCAACATCTAAACCAGTATCAACTTCAACTGGTCGGGTACATTGGTGTGCTGTGTTTCGGACAAGGGCACCCTACACGTGTGGCTCGCGCGAGGTAACTACACGCACGTGTGTGCGGCGCCTGCTACCTCTCAGAGAGCTCTGTGTGCCTTCAGTGACGACAGTAGCGCCATAGGTCAGTGTGTAGGGGTCTTAACACATGTTTCTGATTAAAATTATCAAATATCGTTTAAAAAAAACTTAATTAGTGGAAATACATTTCATAAAAATCTTGTATCGTATTAACTGACTAATATTCCGACATTGATTTTTATTTTTGTCTTGTTTATTTATATTCAGTAGTAAATAAAAACATTGTAAAGACAACTTCTACTAGCTCTTAATTGTTCTATGATCTAAATTTTAATGTACTTTGTATTAAAGTGAACATTTTCAGCTATTTAATATATGCAATCTATTTATCAGTCATCTGCGAGGACGGAACGTTTCACAAATTCACATTCTCTACTGAAGGCAGTTACCATCGTAACGACTTTGAATATTTTTTACAGGTCAGTACTATGCAGGATTATATAATATAAGAAAGAATATATAAGGAAAAGAAATGAAAAAAATATTTAGTTGAATTAGATATACCTACTTAATACTACTAAATAGCTATCTGATAAAAAACAGTAACTCGAAAAAATAAAATTGATTTTAAGAAAATGAAAAAGTTGAGAATAATTTACTTATGAATTTTCCCAGTAAAAAAAATTTAATACGTGATGGAATAACTAAGTTATTTTTATACTTTCAGACAGGTTCTGTTTGACTTAAGAACTTTGTTTTATGACAGATGTCATTTGATATGGTAGTTAATATTAAGTTTTGAATTGTTTAATTAATAGTTCCATTCTACACGACACTGGTAGAATATACTGTGCACGTCTCTGCACGGATGAAGGCTATATTTAAAACAACCTAAGCTAACCTTAATTAAAAGTTTTATTTTCCAACTAAAGTATAGTATATCAGTTGCATTTTTATTAAATAATACTTATGTGTTACGTGTACTAGTTGTAGGAAGACAAAACAATAATTATTTTCCGTTGCTTTTCAGGTCGGCGATGACGACGAGTTCTTGCATTGATAAAAAATATCGTAATAACTATACAAAGGACGGAATATATAAAAAAAAATTAAGTGTGGAGGAAAAAAGTGATTTAGATATTTTAAGAACCAAAATTTACATAAATATTGTGTATTTTTGCTACAGCATTGGTTTTTTAAGGCTAATGTAAGTACAGCGTATATGTGATAATTGTTTTTGTTCAAAAAATTGACAATAGAATTCTAATATCGTCAAAGACTGCGCTTCGATTTCATTAATACAAAATCTATCCTATACATACTTATAATTAGCCTTAAAACTGTTCTTTTCGATGTAATTGGCGTTTTGTTTAAATTAATTGTAGTTTTAAAACTACTCCAAAAATAATATAATGGATATTAAAATATAATCAAATGATTATATTGTTTTTATTTTAGAATTGTGTGCAACGAAAATTTCGCATTACCAATACTGTAGACAGTTGTATGTTAGATTAAAATAAATACTAGGTACACTATTAATACTTTCTGATAAATTAATACAAAAATACATGAAAGGCACTAAAATTACCTTTTTTTCTGACTCAATAAAAGGATTTTTTCTATTTAAAGTCTTTTAAAATATATAAATACAATTTGAATTTTAGATTACATTACAATTATTTGATTATATAGCTAAAACAATGTTGTTATTTGTGATCCTTCATGGTCTAAATCCTTAATTCATATATCTCGCTATCGCTATTAATATCTTTATGATATCATTATAAATATATGTGAATTCATAATGTGGTGCAAAATATGCTCTAGATACTCGCTCAATGTAATCGTACCTTTGCATTTTGCTCATATAAATGTCATAAAAAAATTATAGTGCCTGTAATTTTTTTTTTTTTTTTTTATAATTATTTAATCAGCACTGAATCCAAATCTATTAGGGTTAATTGTAAACCCAATTATGTGTACAATTGTAAATATTTAGTCCCATTTAGATTTTTTACAATGATGCTAAGTTAGATTTATAATATTGTTTGCTTTTGTAATAATTTTAAAGATATTAAACACATATTTTATAATGTGTTTCTCTGTCAATAGATATAAGTTTTAGGAATATTTGGATATAATAAGCACATGTTGTAAATAAGAAAATTCAAGTTTATTTTTTGAAATGGAAAAAAATTGTGACAATGACTGTTACTCCACTGTATAGATTAGGTTGTGGTTAACATAGGATTTGCAATTTTCACAATAAAATATTTTTATTCACTTATCGTGTTATTCATTAAACAAACAATAATTACACCTAATTATTGCAAATTCACTAATATCTAATTTTATTTAATTTCAAACTGCAACTTGTAACTTTTTTTTTATTAATAAAAAATTTAAGCTCTGTCTAGTGTTCAGTTTCTTAGGCATATATAAATATTGGACACCATTAAATAATGAATCTTTTTAAATGGTTCTAAATGTTAATGAACTTCAAGCTACATGGAGTGTCCATATATATGGCTTTTTCTAAGAACTTTTTTTCAAAATTCCTTGGGTATTGAGTTTGGACGGTGTATGGGAACATTTGCGCGCATTAGATAGGGACCTTAAACCTACACCTGGGTCGCAACACCCAGGCACTCTTAAGGCTCTTTTCCCTGCAACGCGATGGCCCCGGCACCAGCATGGTGAATCCATAGAATACTGAGAAGTCTCATCTCATTTACCGGATTGCTAGCCACATGTTCCTTTGTTATCATAATTTTTTGCTCTTAAGTTAGAATTAGTTTCAATAAAACAAGTATAACTTAAAAGGATGCTAACACATTGTGTGATTTCTGCCATTACTAAATATCATAAGAATAAATCAAAAATGGTTTAAAATTAATATAAATTACTAATGTCTGTGTATAAGAATCCTGAAAGCAAAGGTTTTCCTTGTCTTTTATTTTCCTTCACCTGATCATGCTTATACAATGTGTTTTATTTTTTAGAGGTTGTAGACTAGACTAGACTGTAGACTTACATCTTTATATTAATATCATAAATCCTCATATTATTTTCTATACCTAAAAAACTATTTATTTCAATATATTTCAATATGTTTTATTAAATATAGGAAAATAATTTTTTTTAGGGGAAAAGTAACATCAATATATCACAACTTTATTTATTTACACAATCTACAATTACTTATAATTACATTTAATAGAACTGTACATTTGACAATTTAGTCTATGTCGGCTTTCTTCCGTCCAAATGGATCTGACCAGACTTTCATATCTGAAACCATATAACATCCTAATTTAACTGTACTATACTTATATATACATACTTTAATAATAATGTAAAAAACAATATTAATGTTAAATAGAAGTAATGACATTGAAAAAAAAAAAACCATTTTTAGAAATATGGGTAACAAATGAGGGCATACAGAAAATATGCATATTTTAAATAGTGTTTTAAAAATTTTAGCATCTTTTTCAATTGATGTGTCATATTATTTATATAAATTAGTAATACAATCTTTAAATCAAATAAACATACTTCCAGGCTGAATTTCTTCTTGGTTTATATTCTTTCTCGTCACTTTCTGTATTTCTTCTGTAAAAATTATCAATTATATTTATTTGATCACATTTGTTTGTTATTCAAATTATTATTGTCAGAAGTAAGGTATCCCCTTGCATATCAGAGGTATTTTACCCAAAAACTATATTACATATAAAGAACATTTTCCAAATCAAAAATCATTCAAAATAATCTTACTATATTCTGAAACATCTATCATTGGGCTTATGACAATGGGGTATAATGTAAGACCGATTAAACCAACTAATCCTCCGATCATAATCATAGCGCGCTTTCCTCTAGCCATCTTATATAGCTTAAACTTTGAAAGAAAGCATTAAAATATATAACACATACTCTTTTCTTTTCTAAAAAAAATTCCTGCGAGTGACACTTCATAGACAAATGTCAGTTGTCATTGTCAATTGTGAACATAATAGTCCGAAGTTAACATATTATTTTATGTTAATCTGTTAATCTCGGTTCGGACATTGGCAGAATGAACTGTGCAAGTGGTCGCAGGGATAAATAGTTCAATTTTAAGATATTTTTTTTTTGTTAATAGATGTTGTTGAAAGACTTTGATTAAATTTAGAGAGATACATGTTTCCGTGTGTTTTTACTGCAATGAAGCAAGTTTTAAAAATGTGAAGAAGAATATGTTTTCGAAATTGTTATTATAATATAACACTACTTAGCATTCAATACCTAATTTATAATTAAAATAAAACTGTTACTTTAGTTTATAGGTCAGCATGAATTAAATAAATTTTCTCTTTTAAACGCTATAATACTGTTTTATTAAAAACTGCTACACATATTTTAATTTATATTATATAATAGGCTTAAATAAATATACCGTATATGTATAGGTTATGTATGTACATACCTTTATAATATAAAGTGAAAAAATTGGGCACAATATTTATTTTTCCTAAATTAAAAAATTGTGGTTCAAACCTTCTACCGGGTCAAAATACGTTTCCAATAAAAAGATTTTGTGAGAACCTTTTAAACAATAATTAAAATTATGTAAGCGGTCATTTACAATATTTAACTATACAATAATAAAGGTTTATGACCTTTATTTTAAATAAATAATGACCTATAAGATAATGCAAAGAATTTTAATAGCCTTTGATATCATCGTAAATTTTTAATATTCTAATCAATTCTTAAAAATGGTGTTAAAAGCAACATAATGGTTCTGTCTTTTGGGCTTAGGAATAATCAAATGTCTAGTCTTCTGCCGTGCATATCTCTAAGTCTATTAAACTTAAAAAATCAAATAAAATTAATATTAAAATTAAAAACCCTATATTTTAAATTGTTTTCTAAATTAATTTTTAAAATTTCTTATTGTAAGAACCCTAACATTATCAATGTTTATTATATATTTTTTCTGGTTCTTATTATATATTTTTTTCTATATTATATATTTTTAGAATGGATGTACAATGTCATTTTGAACGGTATAAAAAATATGAATTTAAAATAATTGCGTTCAGAGCTTTTTATTTATTTTCAAATGTTTAATAAACTCAATGACACGTAAATACTATGATGGTCTAATAAAATAATTATTGTTTTAAACATGGAAAATCATTTATTAATTAATTAAATATCGTAAAGATATTAAAACTAATAGTTATTTTAACACCTTTCAGTATTATTGTAAAAAGAAGTTGTGACAAATTATAATCCTTAAACTATTCATTTACTGGTGCTATACAAATATTCCTTTATGAGAATGTAACTTGATAAAAATTAAAATATTTAAAAATGCTATATGACTTACAGAATTTGAAAACATTAAATGTGAGGAAAGAACGAAACTAATACAACCAAGATGGAAACAGGGATGACGTAGGTGACAAGTTAATCAAAAACGAAAAATAAAAGTCGGTTAAAAATATAATTATATGACATCATATTGAATTGTGTTATTAAAATATTATCTTAAATTTATATTTTAATGATGACTTATCATATATTTCCATTGATAATGCGATGTTACATTTTGTTATGATTTTAATAGATTATGAAGTTCAACGGTCACATGATTCATAAAACTAACAACAAATGTGCGAGTTGTTGTTATGACTCATTGTTTACAGTCGCGGAATGGTAATTGTTGTATTGTATGTTGTGAATGCTAATGTTTAGGGTTCTCTAACTAGGAAACGGAAATCTTTGTGAACTACATAAAATTATTCTATGAATAGACGATTATCCATATCAAAAAAAGAGGTTTTTATGTTTATTTACATAAAATGTTATAGTTTTTAACGTACCAAAATTTTCATTCGTTTTTTGCATTCGTTTCTTGTCTTTATATTAATACAAACATCGATAAACAAAACGCTGTACATACATTCAACTTTTCAAAATAATTATCAATTTTCCCACTTGATAACTATATTTTTTTGTGATAAGATATTATAGTCCAGTCAATATAGACATTTAAAATAACCGTTGCAAATAATATTGCAAAAAAGCAAAAGTAAAATAAATTAATTATTAAGAAAAACTCATAAGGACCATTTTCATAGTAGTTTTAAGATCCACAACTTTTGTTTGTATTTATGTCTAAATTGACCGGTCTATTACCTGTACAACAATATTTTAAAATCTTTTTAGAAAAAAAAAAAACACTTCAGAAATTTTTACTTATCTATGAGTTATGTGAAATCACTATCCTTGTTCAAATTAGCATCGGTACCGGGACATACAAGATTAGATTTGTTTTTTTTTTCTTGTATGTTGCTGTTAGCCACATGGGTTTAAAACGGCGTCACGGGTCAATATTTCTGTGTATTAAATACGCCATAAGGAATTACTATTTAGTAGTTCCTTTAACAATTTACTATATAGTAATTAAGATGTTTGTATTGTTATTTATGTTTCTTGTCGTTCTAAGCGCTGGTAAAAATAAACCTGCCTTCTTAAAATAATAATAAACAAACGCCTTTATTACATTATTAAAAGTCCTTCGCGTTTTCTCCACAGTTCCCGAGATTGTAATTCGTCGAAAAAAAAAAAACGTTGACATTGGTGAATTGTTTATTAATTGTTACAAACAATTCTTACGTTCAACATAATAATATTTAAATAGATAAATGCTCTTATATTAAATCATAAAAGAAAAAAATGTCCTAATTTGACATATTAATTAATTTTTTATGTTTAACCTCTACGCGCTCGGAGCGGAGTTAGAAATTAAAAGATCCTTAATTTCTTTGCACTTAAGAGTTAAAGACATCCGTGGCTATGCAAACTGTGGCATTTTACTATAGTTACGCAGTTAGGATCTATAGTATAAGGAAAGAGGATAAAATTGAGGAGTACCTACTATATACGTATATTTGTTTGTGACCCTGAACTCTTGATAAAATTATAATTAGTCGTATGTAGTGTTTTTGTATACTTGTAGATAGTAATGACGGAATAACAGTTATTGTGGATATCGTATAAGTTATTTAATTTAAATAAAATTACTTTATCATATTCTATCTTTTATAATTAAAAAAATATTTTAAGATAACCCATGTTTCTACACACTATTTAATAAAGTAAACTTATAATGCATGACGGGAATTTAAATGAAGTTAGTACTTAATAGAAATATCACATACATATTTTTACTTATATTGTTTATATTAAAAGACTTGGTCTATTTTAATATTATATATTATTAATAGAAAAGTCCGACTCAAAATGCGTTCTACTAACACCCTCCTCTAACATTTGTAAGAGTTTGTCGAAGACCAATTTCTTCGCGTCTTTAGCCCACAAGAAGTCGATGTGGTTGAATGTTTTTAACGGCACAATGTAATGATCTATTGGATTGGCCAGCTGAACATATAAATTCGTTACGTCCACATCGCTCGCCAGCCAATCATTTTCGGATCCGAATAGAGCAATAGGTAGGGTTATTTTATGCAGAGGATATTGTGGAGGATCGAAGCTTCCATACTCTTTCAAATTCCCCTCGGGACCGTAATCGAATTGTTGAAATCTCCCCGCGTTTCTTATCTCTTGGGCATAATGAACTAAGGTCTTAGTTGAAGCCCCGGCCGGCACATGGCCCAATATTATTGGTAATAGACTTCGATTGAACTGCTGTTCGTCGTGACCACACAAAATGAATAGGGAATTCTCACAAATCGCTTCCTCGTAATGATTTATTTCACACGCGTGTTTCGATAACCATCGTAATACAGAATTTTGTGGTAAAAATTCATTAGTACCGAGAAGTTTTAATAAATATTCTAGATTATCACTGTATTTTGCAAGGAGACGAATAGGGCTCCTAATATCGGTCATAAAAGCGACAGGAGCTAACGCGAAACCTGCTCTCAGAACTTTGTTGTAATGAGTCTTTGTTGATAACAAAGCGAACAGAATAGTCGTTCCCATGGAGTGACCGATATAATTTATCTTGACGTCCCATCCTTTAACTTCCATTATATAATCTATGACAGCCGGCAAATCGTGTTGACTAACTTCGTGAAACGTGAAATTCCAAAATTCAAAGGAATCGGGTTTCAATGTGATGTGGGCTCTTGAATATGTATTTCCTCTAACATTAGCAAGCCATACATCATATCCTGCGTCTGATAGTATATAACCGAGCCCCTTTTCCGGTCCCGCCATGATCCAATCAGCCGAACTGCCGAGCAAACCATGATGCAGCAACACTGTCTTACGGGGGACCTCCCTGTTGGAAACATTTCTTGAATATGGTATCCTATGAACTGTGAGAATGTATCCATCTTCTGTGACAATTGTGTGGGATTCTGAGACGTATCCGTGAGACGCTATCAGCTGCGGCGTTGCCATGTGGATGCTCGGATCGTCATTATTGCACATATATTCAATTTTCTCTGGAGCTATCGCATCAAAAACCTTCTGATTCTTCACCTGCGCTTCGCCGACATAATCTCCAAATCCTTTTTTAATTCTCGTAGGACCGCCGCCGCCGTCAGGTGAACTGCTGTTATAACCGAAGTACGATGTTATTTTATTTCTTACATTTTGTACATAAAATTGTTTCAGACTCCGTCCTTTCGTGCGCACGTAGTTGCTTATTTGTGCTGTCTTGTTCGTGAACGTTTCGACAAGATTTTGCGGGAACCATCCGAAGTGTCGGCTTTCTGTGTATTGAATGAGAACAATTAACATAAACAAGGCTATTATTAGCTTCATACTGAGCACTCCGTACGACGGCCAATGGCAGACTGACTAGAAATATAAAATATTATTGGAGCACAAGTAATTTATCCCATTACGGCAGTTCAAGGGGAGTGACTAATATATATCATACATACGCGATAGCTAATACAGCATTAATTCATAATATTTACTCACAAATACTTATTGATGATACTTCAAAATTTATTTGGTACCTTAATACTTAGCAGGTACAAAAAAATAAGTAGACTTTCTTATTTAGTAGTTGCTTTAAATATCAATAGTATCTGGAATTTTTAAAATTTCGATTTGGTAAATTTATGATTAAAATGTTTATGTGTGTGTAACATTCTATATTATCAAAATTACGTTAGTCAATAATATTCGGCTACTTCGCCAAAGAATCCACGTTCATGCATTTAAATGAGAGTTTTAAATTTAAAGATAACAAAATATTTATAAAAAACATTTGCAAGAGGGAGTACTAATATTCAGAAATAATAATAGTATTCTTTGTCGTAACTATAACTTAAAAATAAAAAAACAACTTCGACTCAACTTTTATATAAAAGTGGTGTTATCACTAAAAACTTATGCATGCCAAAAACAAAAAAATAACAAATACTTAGTAGGTTATAAATAAATCATGATTCAAGAAGATATGTAAAAAAAACGACTATCAAGTTGAACCGGTTGGAGAGGAATATCAGGAGATTGTATAAATGATGGTTTTATCATACAAAGGACTCTTTAGGTTTACTACAATCGTGTATAAAAAAGAACTGTATACCTTGACATCTTTAGGCAACTTCACCGAAACAATACGCAAAGAATTCCTACGAATTGTAAATATATTATATCAAATAGTTTAGAATAAATAGTAACACTCCTGACATTGCGTTTGATATACGTATGTTTTGAAACAAATACCTGTATTAAAATATAAGTTAACATTTATTTAAATATAATACATTATGTATTAAAATTAGTTAATAATTTAATATGAAAAATAATTTATAACAACTAAGACCTCGACAGCTTTATAGTGATGAAACGTTAATTACATGTTTACATCTATAATAATGGATGCTTTAAAGGAAGTGACAGTTAAATAATACTATAAAATTGTTAATAAATCACATTCCTAATCGTTATACTTGTCCACATTAATATTTTTATGATTTGTTAAAGCAGCATACTCCGTACTAATTTCCTGAAAAAGCTAAGATTCTTAAAACAGCATTATACTAAATATTATCGCTTATATCACTATCGATAACACTAAAAAATAATAATTCTTAAATACACTATTTATTCTCATAAATGGTAACGATGTTGCCAGATAAAATATATCAGATTTCTCACGTTTATTATGATGACAAAATATAAAATGTTTCTACAAAAATATGTATATCGAGTCAAGACTAATAAATCATTTTCATTTTATTGAAATCAGTGAGATATGTAATTGATTACTTTCCGAATGATAAAGCTACCTCTTATAAATTGTGACTTATATTAATGGCCAA
The DNA here is from genome assembly GCF_018135715.1 of Danaus plexippus. Taxonomy (NCBI): domain Eukaryota; kingdom Metazoa; phylum Arthropoda; class Insecta; order Lepidoptera; family Nymphalidae; genus Danaus; species Danaus plexippus. Next base: position 3,412,731 of record NC_083554.1, read on the forward strand.
AGCTTTAAAATATTAAAAATTTACAAGAATAAATAACACTGAAAGAAAAAATTTACTTGACATATTCTGTGATAAGTTTATTTTCTTGAAATAAAAAAAATCAAAACAAGATATTTTTACCAAAAGTACTCTTTTGTACATTTTAAAATATAGTAAAAATATTTTTATTTTTCTCTTTGACTTTTTTAGTGAGATTGAAAGATTAAAGTTTTAAATAAATGTTTTAATAGTTTTAAAAGCATTGAAGTTTTTGTATAATAATTAGTTTTAAAATCTTATTATTATAATTAAAGACAGAGATGAAACGTCTCAGCATTCCATGGATTCACCGTGCGGGTGTTGGGTCCATCGCGTTGGTTCAAGAGGAACTTTAACAGTGCCTGGGACTTGAAACTCAGGTGTACGTTAAAGGGGTCCCTATCTAATGCGCGTTAAACGCTTACCTCAATAGTCCGAGCTCCTCATTCTACCTTAACAAATTTGCAACGAACCTACTAGGGCTGCCCGCGAAATACGTTCCAAGAATGAATTGAAATTGAACAAAAAAAAAGCGTTTTAAAATTCGCGAATACAGAAAACTCGTGTAACCACTCCTTCTGGATGTCTAAACTCATAGCATGGATCTTATATTTAGCATTCTCGTCTTGCCGAATAAAAGACTTTAATATATCCGTATCTTGGACGTTCTCACGTGATCCTAACTATACTCTGCTACTTTGTCTTCCTAGTATAAAGGATTTTTGTAAATGACGTATCAGTTACATGATAATAGTTGTTTTCAAGTTAAGTAAGTTGTTGAAAGTGTAACAAATATCCATGGATAAAAAATTTTTCATTTCAATATTTTGGATGTGAAAACCGAAGTGCCCATATTCATATAAAACATTTTTGACACATATTGATCTGTACAAAGTAATTGGATGTTACAAGATAGACTTTTTTTACGAGTACTTTTGAACAATACAAGTTTAACGTCGATTAAGTGTTACCAGATACAATTAATAATAATACTGTGTTCCTATAATAAAAAGACGGTGTTTCAGATGTGGATATGATTAAAATTTACTGTGTAAATTAGACTATCAAAAATATACAGTTAATTAAAGCTAGATAATAAATAAGATGAACTGATTTATATGAAATTTGGTAGGTTTGGAAGTATATAGACTTTTAACTTGAAATTTTTAAAATAACTTAATATTTAATTATTTTTTTCATATATATACAGATATTCTGTTATCATGTAATCATCTAAGACGAGAACTTCTTGATTGTGTACAGCGGCAGTAATTTTTTACACATTTTTAGTAAAAAAAAATCAAAACAATGTACACCCATGAAAATTAATTGATTACGCAAGGATAGTACCTATTATGTTTTTGTTATCGATTTTTTTTTTTGATTATATGTTTTAATATTGTTAATCTGCGTAAATATTCCTTCACAGACAGCATTTCAGTGGGGTTAAGATAAGATATTTAGCATAAAAATTGATGGAAGTACACTTGTTTGGCAATTTTATTCTGACAATTAGGGAATATAGTGACAAAGTTGTTAACTAAACAATCAGAATCTTTAAAATCTTGTTTTGCCTTTCCAATAGCAATAGAATAAACTGGTGAAAAATTTTATAGTAATAAATATTAAAACAAAAAACTATGTACATTATTTATTTCGTATTAATTATTTAGTATAAAGCTTTCAAATCTTCACATAACTTATCAAAATCATCTATTTTCCATTTTCTTAATTCACTCTCAATATCTTCCTCCTTAAGTTTGATAAACGTTTCTTCATCTGAAATGTGTTTTAAACAATAAAAAAAAATATATAAATAGGGACTATAAGGATTACTTACCGAGAAATACTCGGAAATTACAATCATATAAATATAACTATTTTAATAATTAATTACTTTAAAAAATTTACAATATGCTTAATTAATATGGAAATTATAAAAAGACAACACATGAGTGGCTGATCAATTATGGAAAGGGTCAAGATATTTTGGATAAAAATAAAATGTATATTTTTATACCAAAATATAATAAACATAGTTTTAACTTACTGTATACTGGCAACCAGCCACTTAACTCGCAACATGCAATATTAAATACATCAAATTGTTTTATATGTAAACAACTCGTACGAGGCCATATCAATATCCTTAGCACTTCATTATTGCTGGCAACACTGTTCCCCCTTGTTAAAAACATATTATGTGCGATATTTTTATGTAGAAAATATTCTAATAATTTATATACATCATCAATTTTAGTCCCAACTGAGCCAATTTCAAAACAAAATGCCGGTATTGGATATATATTTTCAAAACGATACAAAGGTCCTTTGACTTGTATGCATTTCTGAAATTATTAGAATTAATGACAGGATAAATCAGGATGTACTAAAAAATTTCGATTACTTAATTTTTTTTACACAGATCATAAAATACTTACAACTGTTTCAACAGGTAAATCATTTTCCACTATAAATATATGAAAATGCAAATGATTTACTGACGCCATAGCTAGTAAGCTATTGTATCCCAGCCTTATATCACTAGTACATAAAAAGAAAAAAGCAAAGATAAGACATAAGAATTAAAACTCAATATAATATTTTAAAAAACCAATAAAAGTTTTGAATTCTGCTTTTTTATTTCATGTATAAAAATAGTATGTAATCTGTTTTAGGACACAATTTACTTATAATTAGTAGTTACAAATAAAAATAATATAGAAACATGTTTATATTAATATTATCAGTTATTTACATTATTTTTCTAATAAAAACATTTTTTTCACCTCTACTTCGTAAATATAATTGCTACAAAATTTAAAGAAATCTCATACACTTGCCTTAACTCACCGATTTTCGGCCATAAGCATAAATTTGACAGCCAACATCAAACTGTCTTTAGTTATAATCTGTGGTAGACAATCTTCTAGAAATGGGCAAAGTAATGAATGATATTTATTTATTGGACTCGCATTAATCAGAACCGTATGATAAGAATCTGTGGAATCAAAGAATTAAAAACTTATATTGTACTCAAATCACAGCACAAATCTTGTTCATAAATAAACTTAACAATTTTAATATTAACATACCTTTTTCTTGTTTAAAATGAAACATCACTTCATCTTTGGATACTTTACAGAAATTAAATTTATTTTTATCAAAAGGCTGAGATATATTTTCCATTTGTTCTGGGGTCCTTCTTTTTACACCTCTGTTTGGATTTAACTAAAAAACAGTTTTTTATCGGTATGAACTATTATTCTATTGTAATTTACCTTCAAAAAAGTATTAAACTAATTTAATATGTACTAAGTAATTAAAGAAAAAGAATATCAATTTATAACTAAATCAATTCTTACTTGTAAATAATATTTATTATTCACAAAACGCTTCTCTTCATTGGCTATTTTGTATCGAAAAACATTTGTGTTTGAATGGATTTCATCCCATTTTGTTTTGATAAGATTAATAACTTCGGACGGGTTTAAACCCATGTCATCAGGTGATTTAGCATCATAAAATTGCATTATATCGGCGTACAATTGAATACTTTAGGATTTATTATTTAATAGTTGTATTTACAATCTTATAACCTACAAAACAAATCTATAACTGACAGCTGTCAAATGACAATGACACAATCACTAATCAGGTAACATTGTGAATTAAAGAAGTTTTACGTTAAAAGTAGACATTGGCAAAATATTCCGAGATTCGAATGCGAATAAAGAGATAGTTTTAAAAAAAAGTATTACATTGTTAGAAATATACGTCTATGTCTATCTATCTATCCAAAACAAACTGGAGTTAATATAAAGAATTACAAAACTGAAAACTCTTATAATCGGAAATACAAGGTTTTTGCTTATTTTTCTTAAACAAAAATAAAATTGGTATCATAAATGATTTATTATTATATTAATTTTATTAATGTTATTACTCACGTTGTGATTTTAGAGGGGGATATAAAATGGAAACTCTAAGGCCCATCGTATTAAAAGGATATTAATACATTTTTTTTATGGATTTTTCCCTTTAATAAGGGTGTGCAAAAATCAAATGAATTTAATATTTTACTGCATTTAATGCAAGTTACTTTGAATCGTATCGGTAAGTAAACAAGAATTAAATGATGTTTTTTTTATCTGAATTGAGTTTACAATAAAGCTAAAATGTATACTGTCCTCTTTATAGAATTTATTTTGAGCTTGTAATAATACAGTTCAAGTCACATTAATATTTGACAGTTGACAATTAATGTTGTGTATTGATGTTTGTAAACAATATGATTTTATTGAATATGGTCACGAAACTATACTCTTTCAAGAACAATTTATTTTAACTTTTTTTTAATGGAAAAAGAACATTTTGTAAAAATTGCCTACTGTTATTAATAGTTCTCAAAAGCCAGTATGTTATCCGATTTCGCCAAAGAAAAGGTGTTTTGGACACGTAAAATGAATTTGAGATTAGTAAAGTTTATTGAAAGCCGGCCTAATATATGGAATCCCAAACACCCGAAATATACTTCCGTAGCATACAGAGATCGTACATATGCTGAATTTGCAGCAAAATACGGTAACGAGTTCACAGGGCAAGCTGTGAAGGAGAGATGGACAAATATTAGATCCACTTTTTCTAATTACTTAAGAAAAACCAAGGCCAGCCAAGCTAAAGACACTGAGGTATTTATCTGTATAGACATTAATCTCCGTGATATCATTTATTAATCCAAAAATAAATCACAATATTTTGGAATTACTATTTTATAGGAATATCAAGTGAATTGGCATTTATGGAATGCCTGTCAATTTCTACTGAGAGTTAATAAAAGTGTCAAACAAGAAAATGATGAGACACATCAGGAAAATATTGAGGTTAGTTAATATTAATCAAATATATAAAATAAATGATATAAAAACTAAATCATTACCATTTCAGGAACAAAATACAATTCCCGATGACAGTGAAGAAGACAATTCGGACGCCTATACAACAAACCGTCCAAATTTATGTAGTTCCCTTGCTGAAAGTTTAGTCTCGGTTTTTAAAGGTATCCAGAATGATGCTTTTGGCTTAGACAACACAAAGAATGGGAGAATCGGTAGATTAGTTACCAAGAAACTGAACCAGATGTCATCATTGGATGCTGCGCAGATATCAATGAGAATAATGGAAGTTCTATGGCGTTATGATACAAACAATCCTTTGAATCCTAATAATTTTAAGTCGGAATCTATTTAAATTAATATCTGGTGTTTGTACATAAAATAATTCTGTTATTTTATTATGTGTACAATAGTGAATATATTGTAATAAGATTAAAATGTATATATATTTACTAACCATGGTAATTTAGCATAATGTGACAAAATTTAATTGCCATTCTTCAAATCTGTACTATTAATATTGATATTCTAATTAAAATAAAATAAATATTTATTTATTGAAGTTTGTTTTTATTATATTAGTGTAAGTGGCAGCCCTGGGTATTGTGTCAGAAAGGCTGCAGTGTAACCCCTATTTATATTTGTATCTATTTACTGGGTCAAAAGTGACTATACCTTTAAAACAACCTTCAAACCTCGAACCGTATATAAAGCTTCTCCTGTTTTTTACTCTAAAACCTATGTTGATAGTATATTGAGTGAAGATTTACAAAAAAAATTGAAAACTCGTCGTGTTTGTTATAATTCTAATTTAGATTCACACTTGCACCAGTAGTTGTAGATTGTAGTAGATGGCTTTAATAACTGATCTATGGATACTAGATTTCTAATCGGGATTAATAATTATAAATTTAATAATATGGCGTCAGAATGGTAAAAATTATGGGTTGTATGAATTTTAATTTAAATTATCTTACATTTTACGCAACTTTAGGTAACTTTTCAGGAACCGTGATACCCGTTTTCTGATAGTGTTCACAGATTCTCAGACATACCGAATATTCTTATCAAAATATTATAGAAATCATTCCACCCGTTTCAGAGGCATAAAACAACATTAATATTTAATATTACGCCATTCCATACATCATTTGTCAAAAAATTGGTTAACTTAATTTAGTCAAAACAGACACTAATTCGGTATAGTAATACAGATTAAATTAAAACACGTAATTGATAAATCTCAAATAATTACAATGAGTAATTTATAATAATTATGTATTCATGTATAGTTGAATTTTAAATTAAAAAATTATGACTTGTAGGCCAAGGAATTATGTATATGTATTGAGTTTAAGTATTACAAGTTTCTACCGTCGCGTCGCACTGACTATCAAGCATTACTTATTTCGCATTTAATAAGTTGCATAGATAATAGTGTGTGCAAAGATTTATGAATGAAAACTGTCATCGTAAGCGAAACGAAGCGATTAAATCAAAACGAACATATGGTAAGGATATATTATTTACAAAAAAATATAAGCAGTAAAAGCTAATTTGGAATATTTTAAACTGTTTAAACTTTTAAAAGACTTTATCTATATCTTTTTCCATAAGTAAAATATATTTTATTGTGTATACACAAGAATATTTTTTTTGTAGGTATAAGATTAATTTAATTTAATTTTATTAACGGTATTATTAATAACATTAATATTTATTTCTCCATCTACACACGTACATATATTTAATTTTGACAATTAAAATTATGTGTATTTATTTACAAATTACAGGTTTTTTTTAACGAATAGAAAATAATTTGGTTCCACGTAATAGAATTGAAAATGCCAAACAATAAAATTTTAAACCATGGAAATTTTATGTCATGACACAGGAACCGATCTCTATATATTTTTTTATTAATTAGCGCAGCAAAGAAACGCTGGCGAAAAAAGTCACGGGAGAAGTAGTATACAAAAATTTGTATAAAACGGAAAACAATAAAATTTTTATATTTATAAATTAAAATATTTTGGATTAAAATTATAAGTTAATGCATTAAATTCCATTTTAATTTGAAATGAAGCGGTATAACACGTAAAGTTTGTCTAAGCTTATATATATATATTTCAGGTCATATACAGATATGTCTTTGAATATTTTGATAACATATTATTTTAATGACACATTTTATATATTTTTGAATTTATTTACAAAAAGCAATATTCTCGTTAAACCATTTTATTCTTAACTCTATAAAGAAAGAATTTCATTCATTCTCTCCAAGGACCTTGGTAGTTGTGGTGAAAGTTGAAATCACTTCTGATCTTCATTGTCTAGTGATATTTTAAAATTATTTACTTTCGACTCTTTCCCATAACATTAATAACGCATGCAAACCTAAATATTTTACTGGACCTAAAAATTAAGTTTCATCTATTTGTCCTATCTAGATAGCTACATTTTCTATAGTTACCACGTTATTAAATGTATCACGTTTAAATTGGTTTCTAATTTTCATATTACAAAATATGTTTTATATCATACCTAAGCAATCAAAAAAGAGAATGCAAAGATCAACGTCCGTGACAGCAAAACAGTGAATCCAACGGTAAATCGACGCTATCTCGCGCGACTCCCGCAGTCGTTCGTGCGGCCTTAACCGCCATGGGTCGTTCGCTCCACATATTCTTAAAACCTTTCGCTCCAAAATACGTGCGCACGGCAACCACAGGATGTCCGTTCTCTAAACGCCAGCGTTCCCAAATAGCTCCAACCGCCGCACTCAATGAGGAGATATTTGCTAATGCGAAACCTTATTCAGAAGTCCCCGGCCCAAGGCCCATACCTTTGCTTGGTAATACGTGGCGAATGGTACCGGTGATCGGACAGTACGATATATCGGAATTCGCGAAAGTAACTAAGCTGTTTTTGGAGAAATACGGTAGGATTGTACGTTTGGGTGGATTGATAGGAAGACCAGATCTTCTGTTTGTGTATGATGCTGATGAAATCGAGAGGATGTATAGAAGAGAAGGTCCTACTCCATTCAGGCCTGCTATGCCGTGTCTCGTTAAATATAAGTCAGAAGTGAGAAAGGATTTCTTCGGGGAGTTACCTGGTGTTGTTGGAGTGTGAGTACAGGACTTTCTTAATTATTCACCTTTTCAGCAGTTTCCTTTTTAAATAACAGAACGATGACACTACTTGTAACTGTGAGATATATTTTGATTAAAAACTACTTAACACATTCATCCAATAATAATAAATAACTAATAATGTAAACATGTTTTTAACGAAACAAGAATATATAGTTAATTAAAAACTATAATTAAATTATTATTATAAATAAACTTTCAAAATCTCAACGTCCTACTTTCAATTATTCATCTTTATCTTCAATATTCATATGTTTTTTCACTGTGCGTAATACATCTCTGAATTATAAAGACGATAAAAAATTTACACAAAGTTGTTGCTGTTACAAGAATTTGAAAAACTAACTGTCTAAAAGATATAAACACGTTAACATAAAATAGTATTTATTTGGAATATCTTACTTGTCATAATATGTCGAAGGTAAAATTTTAATAGCTTAAAAGAAACGAAACCATAACCTGCTTTCTCCAAAGTCTGTTAATTATGTTTACTTATAATTTAAAATGTGAAATGCAGCTGAGAAACAGATGAATGCAAAGAAACTTTTTCTTGCCATTACAAGTTAGGAAAAAAAAAACACGCAAGACTTCAAATTAATTACAGCTACGTTGCATTATGTCTTGATAAATATTTTCATATCGTATTCATCGTATGTAATCTGATGGCAAACAAAATATTAAAAGGAATGGATAATCTGTTGTTAAGTGTTAAAAATATCCAAATATATTTATTATCTGTGGACAAAATAACTTTTGGCGTTGATTAACTTTTATTATGGTGCTCTAAAAATATGTAATGGTTGGCGTTAACTGTCGACGATCCCATTTTATATGAACCAAATTGCAAAATTTATTGTTTATCGGATGACTATTTAAAATAATACCTTTAAAAGTACCTAACTACAATAATTCGTACGTTGTAATAGATTTTTCTAGTTACTTTTAAAATGTTTTAAGCTAAGTACTTTACTTACAAATATTGATTTTTATTAATAATAGATACCTTATTAATATATAAATATAAATTAAATAGATAAACATTTAAGGAGGTATAAATTACGTGCCATTAAAGCTTTATATTTATTCTATTATTTATGTATGTTTGTTTATTATCTCGTGTTCCACTGCACTTACAGAACCTTATTCGGTTAATATCGATATTGTAGTCAGAAAATTTATGCATCAACACGCTTTGGGCCCAAGGACGTAACTTAGACCTAGGCCGTGAGTGATGCAATAGCTTTTATCTAGGTTTCATACCCATATCGTACCACAAAATCGTTATATTTCACATTTCATCACAATTTTACTCATTGTCAGTTATTTTCAACATTGATTGCTTTGTTAACGACTTGTTTGATGTGAATGTAAAGATCAGTTGGGTATGATTCATATTTATTAATTAAAAATAAATTACTTTTCGCCAATTTATCAGTAAGCAATAATATTACGGATATTAAAAAGAATTATTCGTATTATATATTGCAAAATAATTAGCTAATCTTAATAATAGCTATGTATAATCTGAATTGAAACTTGCATGATTCAAATTATACAGCCACAGCCACTAGATTCTGTAAAATTGTAAATTGTTCTTTTATATTTCTTATAAGATCATTAGATGTACTTCTCAAACTTTTTAATTATGAAATCTTATTCTATTTCTACGTTTCACTAATAAAAACTTAGTTGCTCACAGTATAATGTAATAATTTTTATGCAATAGATTAAATATATTAGCGTAAAATATACAGGCTGAATTAAAAAAAAAAATACGAAATAAAACTATATATGAAACCTCTTTACATAAGATCAGATGTTAAAAACGATGAAACGTATTTTACATTCTAAACATGCTAATAAATTATCAGGAACGGAATTATTGATAACTTGGTCTAAATTTGTGTTTCCCGTGACTTAAAATATTTAGCATGGTGGTAGCATATCACAAATTATATGACATAACCTACAATATATTTCGCACTTGAAGTATGCTAATGAGCCACAATAGTATTTACTATGACGAGCTACATTGGCTTTGTATTTAGCACTTGAACAACTGACATAACTTCATTTGTTCTTCATGAATGAAGGTTAATAGTTGAGAATGAATCATTTCTTTTCTTACGTGTTATAGTTTGTTTTATTTTCTAGGTTGGTAATGTCTTTGTATTTATACCTTTAGGTTGGTATAAGGTATACTATATTAAAATTTTCAGTACTAAACCGTTGTTGGTTATTATAACGTTTAGATTTATTTCGCAATCAAGAACTGAGAACATTTATATAAAGCGTGTCAACTAGAAAGTTTTATATGGATAGTGTCTATTGGATTTTAAGCTTTATTCCGTTATGATAAGTATTAGGGTCATATATATCCAATAACCGGTTTATAGGCAGGTATGTTTTCGAAACAGTTTCTCAAGAAGTCGTTTAAAAAAAATATCCTTTTTATTTTCAATAAGGATCACCCTGTCGTCCTTGTTGTTAAGTTGAATATTACGGAGCCGAGACACCTGAGATTCGAAGGGTTAAAACCTGTAGTTATTACAAGTAATGAGCATTACAAAGATAAATGCATCTTTAAATGTGGCCTCAACAAACAGAAAATGATTAATCTGCGTTGATTTTGACATACATACGCACTCGAGCAAAGCGAAAGTATGTTTATGGTTCTTGGTTTCTGTATTTACTTTGAAGCATGCTGCATGCTTTGCATATATCACGTGACACTTATTTTGAAATCCTTATGAACTAATACGTAATTTTTCTATAAAAAGAATCCGCAGCGTATGTCATGTGCAACTTGGTATAACCCAGATGATGTATTAAAATAGCCTCCATAAAGAATAAGTTCTCAACGTACTAATGCACTGTTTAACATGGGAATAAGTTCAACTCGTCTACTTATGACAGCTCAAAGCCATTTAAGTATGCAGTGAATGACTTAAGTAAACACTTTCAGCAAAACAAGCAGTGTATTCTACGGATATGTTTGCTATTTATATTTGGTTTTAACATTGTTCTTTTCAAGATAACAAAAGATCCATCGTTATTGGACATGAATACTGTAGGAGAATGTAGTATTGTTGTAATTTATTATAATTATAATTAATGTTATTGAATGTAGCCTTAATAACCCTTTTTATATCAGCCATTTGGCACTCAGAGTCCAATCAAAACCGGTCCAGTCGTTTTAGAGATCAGTCTTAATAAACATACAGACAAAAATTCTGAAACAACTTTTTATGTGCACTTCGTAACATATACGCATGAATTAAGTAAAAATCCGTTATTTTAGGTTTATGAACAGTTATTACATTTTAATTATTTTGAATAGCTTGAGAAACTAATAATATATAAAGCACAATAAATATTCTAAGTGCATCTAACGCAAACATTCTATCACGAACGCATATTGACAAGCGGTTTGACTCTCCAAATGATAGTTCGATTTATCCATAGTGATGTGACTTTACATTCGAATAGAATTATTAAAATAAATTATTTCATCGTGAATGCATAAAGTTGCAATTTTTATTCATCGGACGTCTAATTCTAGTTAATTTCGATTTCCAGTAAAATCTTCTTGGTGTATATGTTGAATTAATAAACTCTCTATCGAACTCTTTCATCCCTTGAAATATTTTTTCAAACATAACTACATAGTGAAAAGCGACGAGTAAAAATATAGCGTAATTATATATATATGACGTTTAAATTCGAATTTTTTTCAAAGTTTTGTCACTACTTATCATTATTTTCTATAATACTAAAGATATTTCAGAGATAAATGTGTTTGCATCATTGGTTCTTCCTAGTAAGCTATAAAGAATACAAGGTCTCGAGGGATATATTAATGTCATAACGAGTTGAGAATACTTAAAACACAATTACCTACAGTTGTAAGACGGGTGAGGTAGTGCAAATTATTGTGTTGGCTTAAATCTATGGCAAAATCCAAACACCTCAAATCTCAATGTCTTTAGAGTTATCATGTATAATAAAGTATAGTTTTTATTAAATTCATTTATTATTAATATTAAATAATAATAAAACGTTAATATTATACATCGATAATTATAAACAAGTCAAATAATATTAATTCATATTTATTAATTATAGGACATAAAATAATAAATTTAATTTTGTAATCTAATGAAAATCGCTAGTAGGTTCCAGATACATCAGTTGGCATAACGATTAGTGTGTTAAGCATTTTCATAAAAACAATACATTAATGAGATCTAAAACTTTAAACAATACCTTAATTTATTTTATATGTATCACTTAAAAGCTTTTGACCGTCATTGAATTGGTTAAGGATGCCAAACTCAACAAAAAAAAAAGTATACAAACGTCAGTCTTATTCTTAAGTGTGATCTGTGTTTAACTATTAAAAAATATATGTAGGTAATTAATGTTTGAAGAATTAATATCAATGCAATAAGCAAGTATCAGTTTTAATTTATAATTAAACATATTTCTTTCATTTTGAACGTCCGATTAGAATAATAATTTTAGTACAACAGTTGACAAATGAAGATGAAAGTGACAGGTGAAACAAACAGTTACAAAATGACATAAGCATGACTTGCACTTAAGAATATGTTTGACGTCCGAGATCTCGGATTTGATTTGATCTAACGATTTTTTTTTAACCTCCGCCGCAAGAAAAGGGTGTTATAAGTTTGACGTCCATATCTGTGTATATCTGTTTGTCGTATATAAAACTATCAAACGTCTCGATTGATTTCGGCGCGTTTTTATTAGTTCATAGCAACGTTAATGTTTAGGTAATACCGTTCTAGCAGTATAAGAGTCTCAGCTCTTTTTCAAAATGATATTAGGCATTACATACTCATTAATCGTTAGTTTTTGTTAAATTTAGTACAATTTTCGGTTATTAATTTTAACTTTGGCAAAATATTAAATAATGTTGGGAGATAACCAAAATTCAGTTTTTATTTAATCAATTAAGAACTTTAAGTATTATACAGTATCAAGTATCATTTTTTTTATCTGTGATACACAGTAGCTGTCAAAATGTTAATTATATATTTCACATCGACTCTGTTAAAAACTCTCGTATGTTTTCTATTTAATCTTTATGTTTCAAGTTTATTCAGTAGATTTTATAATCACTTAGAGCTTCTTTTAAATAAAAAGAAAACGCATATCATGTTAAACAGGTTCCATATTCATCTTAAATACCTTTTTAAATAGTTAAAAAATTAAAAAGTCAATTTATCCAAGTGTCTTACGACATAAAAACTAGAAAATAATGAAGATGTTACAACCAATAAATAGCAACAACTGAGTAATATTTTAAGTTAGTTAATATAAGAAATATATACTTAGTGTGGCAACACGGAGATTGTTTGAGAGACAGTTGGAGGTCATATATGTGTGTCAAAATCATTACGTTTCTTAATTTATAAAATATTTCTAAATATCGTCACATAATATGAAAAAATATATAAACATACATTTTTATTTTATATTCTGAGCAATTTGGCTACGTCATTTTCTTCGATGTTCTATTCCAAAATTTTATTTATATATTATGTGCAATAATTATCAAGGTCTTCTAGGGTCGAAGAATTCTATATCGATAGGGTTAATTAGTTATAAATACGGATGATTCAGTAAGGGCTTGTGAGATACATTAAACCCAAAACATACCTACAGATTTCTCCCCACTAAGTAAACTATAAATATTATTCGTAAAAATATATGCATATTTAAATAAAAAATACAATCAGACAAGTACTAGGCTATTAAGTGAAAGTAATTTTTACCTTTTTGTTTAGTCACGGCGAACAATGGCGGCGATTCCGCTCTAAGGTTCAACGACCTATACTCCAGCCCCAAACAGTGAAGAAGTATGTGACACCCATCGAGATGGTAACTGAGGATTTTATAAAATATATGGAGAAAGCGAGAGACGATAACAAAGATCTGCCGCATGAGTTTGACAATGACATACATCGGTGGTCCTTGGAATGTAAGTAAAACTATGCATAACTTCAATAATGAATAAATAAACTTGTTGTCAATAAAACAATTGCTTGATTGACTATCCGTAGACAATTTTTATAGTCTCTTGACCGAAAAAAAAATTAATGTTGTCTTTCTTCATGTATATAAAATGTGTTTTAACCTGAAATTTAATTAATTCAATCTGGACTATAAGTACTAGTTAATTTAAAAGCATTAGAAACCGAATGGCACTTTTTATATTATTCTATATGATTTCTATTGTTCAGTAATTGTTCCTGATTTTTCGGAATATAGAAAAAATATAGAAAAGGAATGGTTTCTCTTGGAAAAGATTAGTTGTGTCTATAGTTAGTTAGTCACAAATTCGATTTCCCGTGCCACTGGATTGTCCATTTAGTTGTATGGATGACATTATCAGGTATCGGACGCGTAGCGTTGGACGTGCGACTTGGTTGCCTGTCACCGGATGCATCAAGCGAGGAACCGCAGCGTATTATAGATGCAGCCAAGTTCGCGTTGCGCAATGTTGCTGTACTGGAATTAAAGGCGCCCTACTGGAGATACATCCCGACCCCGCTGTGGACCAAATATGTCAATAACATGAACTTCTTCGTTGAGTGAGTGTTGATATCTTTAGATAACACGATATTATCTACAAGTCATATTACTATTTGTTGCTAATTTGTTCGTATAGTACTGTTTACAATCGTAAGGTGCAGTACATCGCATACTAATTTGTTTGGAAAGCAAAATATATGTAAGAAACGTTCCATCTTCTATCCAACCCAACTAGGTGAGAGTAGGGGTTTCCTGAAGTAAAAATGTTACACGCCTGCACCAATTGACGTGTTGGTTAAATTAATATTGTCAAAAAAAAAAACATAGTTATATTCAAGATTTTCGTGTATATCAATACATATTATAAAACAAAGCCCCTCGCCGTGTCTGTATGTCTGTCTGTTCGCGATAAACGGAATAACTACTGCACCGATTATCAAACAGTTACCACCACTAGATAGCGTGATTTTCGAGGCAGGTTTGAGTATATAATTTGTTAAGTTTTTGTATTTACTTGTGTATACATTAACGATATTTGTTGAAGATGTTGGAAAAACATGAACCGTCTGACAACTTAACGAAAACGCTGCCTAAAGTCTTTGAGATATAACAAAATATTATATGGTGGAATTGTGTATCTTATGTAGGTCTACAGAAAAGTACGCGGTGGCATATGTCTATACCTTAAGGATAACATATACATACAACAACTATATCCATTTTACAACTTTTAAAAATTGGTATTCCTAAAGCGTTTATTGGAAAGCTATGTAAATCATTTAGATCGGGCGTACCATTTGAAAGTTATCATAAGTTTAAATATGCTGAAAATTAAATAGGCTATTTTATATTTTTTGTAAAGAGCTCATGCGAAGCCGGGGCTGGTTTCTAGTATATAATAAAATTAAGTTTTGCGGATACAACGCGTTTTAAACTATTTTTTCATCTACATGTCGGCGACGTTTGTGTTCGGTGACATTTTCATCTCGTCTGTCAGCGATCCCGGTAGCTGTGAAGTAACCGAAAAGTCGGGAACATTTAAATGAAACTAGTATTATTCGGATTTACTACGCGTAGTAAGTAGTAATACTAGTAGTAATACTAGTTTCATTTAAATGAATACTCGCGAAAATCTTAGATCTCATTAAGTCGAGAACATGTAGATATAAAATAATAAAAAAGGCTTAGTATCCGAAAAAAAGGTTTCATTAAAAAAATAAGTTCATCTTGAATTCAGTTTAAATGATTATTATGGGAATATTGTCTACAACTTTACTTTTTGATACCGCTGTTAATTAAACTTTAATAGACAAGTATAATTTAAAAATAATATACGTATATTATGAACGAAGCGTGTTACGTAGAATTTAAGAAATTTTGCCTCATAAAAGTTTCGTATTGAAAGACCAAGTGTATAAGATCTCGCTGGTAATTCGTAAAACAACTGCATTCCTTGTCGATGACAGTATACAGACGTGTTAATAGTATATGACAACTAAAAAAACAGTTTTGAAATTCTCATAATGCTATCTCGATTTAATTATTATTTGAAACCTCAAACACTTATCCTTTTTATTGTAAAAAAAAATAAATAAAAAATAATTCTTCAATTAAAACATTTATATTAATTTTATACTTCATTCATAGTGATTCATAGTATTATAATTTCGTTTAATTGGTACAGATTATGCTCAAAATATATTAACGAAGCTCTAGAGCGTCTGAAGAGCAAGCAGGTGACATCTGAGAACGATCTGTCATTATTGGAGCGAGTGTTGCAAAGCGAAGGGGACCCCAAGATTGCCACAATAATGGCACTTGACTTAATTCTTGTCGGCATTGACACGGTAATAATAATTTAAATTACATTATTTATGAATTATTTTTATTAATAAAATAATGATTAGTGAAATAAATATATAAAATAAAATAATAATTAATGTAAAAAAAAAAAACTATTATAATTTTAAAAGATCTCAATGGCGGTATGTTCAATATTATACCAAGCGGCGACGAGATTGAAACAACAAGAGAAGATGGCTGAGGAAATAAGAAGAGTGTTGCCTGATCCGGATAAACCTCTCACTTACTCTGACTTGGATAAACTACATTACACCAAGGCTTTCGTTAGAGAAGTATTTAGGTAAATAATTAGGAGAACTGAAATGTAAACAAAAAAAAAAAATAAATAAATAAAAATATATAACTATGATCTTTATTCTAGAATGTACTCGACTGTTATCGGCAATGGAAGAACATTGCAAGAAGATGACGTCATATGTGGATATCACATTCCCAAGGGGGTATGTTTGTATAGCCTTAGTAATGTGAATACAAATATTGTCTTTGCAAATACATATAATATACAAAATTATCTTTTTTTTCTGAATTTCGCTTTTCTTAATACTTCGAGTAATAATATTTTCTAGTGTAAATTTCTTAAACATTACTTAATAAGGATATATTATTAAATAAAAAATACTTAAAAATGTTACTTTTCAAAAATGTATGAGTATATATAATAAATTTAATAATGGCGTTGCAGGTACAAGTTGTGTTTCCAACGATCGTGACTGGCAATATGGAGCAATTCGTTTCCAACCCTCAGGAGTTCAGACCTGAACGTTGGTTGGAGGCCGATGGACGATTGCATTCATTCGCTTCACTGCCTTACGGCTTCGGAGCCAGGATATGTTTGGGCAGACGGTTCGCTGATTTGGAGATACAGGTCCTTTTGGCTAAGGTATAATTCTATGTACACATTCCTACACACAAACTTAATGACATATATGTTTCTTCTCCAGCGAACGGTAGTTTAAGAACTGAAAAATTTTTGCAAAATTATATAAGACTAGCAATTTATAGTACAGACACTTTTTCAAACTTAACCGCTATTATCTGCTATTGACCAAAGTATAGCTTACCAACAATTAATATGATAACATTGCTACCACCAGTTGCTTCGCCGTTACCGTCTTGAGTACCACCACGAGCCGTTAGAATACGCCGTGACCTTCATGTACGCGCCCGACGGACCCTTAAGACTGAGGATGATCGAACGATAGAGTAATAAAACAAATCCAACGAAACAAGATAAACTATATAAACACCGGCACTTGCTCATTTTACGACAAACTGATTTGTATCATGATTTCTAGTTAAGTATAACGACTGACTGTAACGCTTTAAATTGTGTTTTGTAATCTGTTAATATGCTTTGAAGGTAAATTTGATAATTTGTAACAGAAAAAAAAAATTAATACGTAATACTAACAAGGTTTCTTAACGAAATAAAAACACTTCAGAAACCCATGAAGGTTTGTTTACATTATTTATTCACATTCGTTGGCACTGATTTAACTGTGTCTGATTAAATATATTAGGGTTATAGTTAAGGACATTTATGAGGAATGCTAAAATTGTAATAACTTAAAGAAATAGACAATCATATAAACTAATCACTTTTACTGTGTAATCGACTTTGTTATAATCGCAAATAAAAACGGAGGTAGTATTATTTCTGCTTTCAAACATATTTGTATAATATATAGCATGATAAAAAATTGTTAGTATACATTTTTCTCTTAAATTTTCCAAGAACATTTTCCATATTATTGTTAAAATAATTAATATCTGGCATAATCTCTTTTCTTCGTATTGCTTTGACACCATAAAAAAAACTTTTAATCTTTATGTTTGTTATTATTTGTTTGTATAGAAATTTCAAACGGCTGTTCAAAGTCAATAGTTTTTTTTTTGTACTAGAATTTTTCAAGAACAATTGTATCGCAGTCTAAGGGTTATTTGTAACGAAAATGTCATTATTTGATCTTTCGAAATGAAAAAATGCAAAATATCTATAGATATGTACATAAAGTAATAAATCATGTTTATAATCTTGTTTTATTTCAATATATAAATTATAAATTCAGTCTTCTTTTATTATACACTCATTGCGCGATAACGAGGATTTTAACAAAATAGTACCCACTCTTTAATATACATTTAAACACAAAAATTTACATCCGAGGGTACATATAAGGCATAAAAACTTTTTGCTAATTAGTTAATCGGTAATCATTGAAAACACACTCTAGCTCCTAATACTCATTTTTATTATGGTGTGAGACCACATATTTACTATGGTTGTATGCTAACCGGACGCAATTTACTTTACCGACACACCCTGTAATTACGACTAAAACCAGAATCGAGCAAACATTCTGTCACTTCTTAAAAATATGTCACGGAAACTTATGAAAGACTTCGCTGTTTGAATAATAATATATGTACAATATTAAATACTACATAATTAAGGTATTTATTTTATGTAACAGAATTTTATGCAAAAGGTTAGTACCTGATGAAAAAAAAAAATATTTTTTAAACAATAGTGACCTATTTAAATTTATTGGCGATACTGTCAAATTATTTTTGTAACGGTCGACCGTGCGTGAATAATTTAGCAAGGGCTGGACGCATTAACAAACGTAAATAAGCGCCGGTCATAATTTAATAGCAATAAAATGTATGTAAGGCGCATTTTATTACAATAATATAATTAAACCAATTGAATATTTTTGTTTAATAAAAAAAATCGAAAATTGAAAGTTTGTAAGAAAATATGTGTTTGGACTTATCTGAAATATTTAAACCCTGACATATTTGGTATGAATGTTATTTCCATTGAAGTTATTTGTCGATAAGTGTACTGGTACTTGCCTTAGAACTATAAATTCAAATAGCTTTGGAAAATTTCTTGTGTAAATCAATCATTCCATTCTTCTTAAATGATTGAGTTTTCACTTCATTGATTATCTCGTTACCTTTGTTAAATTATTTGACTTATTTACCGATCCTATAAAATGATTTTTTTTTTTTATATTTTAGTAAGACAACTGAAAAAACGTACATTTCTTCCTGATATACAAGTTGAGGGCAGAATAAAAAAACCTTTTTAGGAAAATATATCACAGTTTTTTTATTAAGTATATTCCATTTCCATTATCAAATAATTATAAAGCTATAACAAAGATATAGATAAAATATAGAAGTTAATACGTCATTTTTTCCGTTCAAAAACAAAATAAGATAATTAATAATCTATACTCAACATATTTATAGAACATCGATTCGAATTGTACAGGAATATAAAATCTATTAGAGTTTATTTTACAAACGCATTGGAAATAGTGATATTATGATATAATATGATAATAATATGATACTGAAAAGCTATTGAGACATACCACACTTAGGTGTGAAAGAATAGTTAATGAGATATTGATATAAAATATTAATATATAATATTAAACACATCGTAGTTATAAAAAAAATAACAAATAACTATAAAAAAAATCTGAGAAAAGTAAAAACAAGGTCCTTCTATGCGTTTTTTGTGAGTGATTTTTTTTTCTTTTTTATTCTTTACGATGTAGATATATTTTTTTTGTGACGTCTGTTTATTTTTCCAACTATTACATAGATTTTAAACCTTATATCACCGAGTTATTCCTAACATATTTTTATTACAATTTTAAAGTATAATTGCTTAATTGGCGAATATAACACAGGTCAATCAGGCACTTTCATAGCTTCCCGCGGTTATTATTTATGTATAAGAAAAGGAAAGTTGGTTTTTGTATCACGAAACCAGTTTCGCAACGAAATGTTATGGTCCATAGTAACAAAAGATTTTCTAATAAGATTTAAATATTCATATAGGAATAAAAACAATGCCCATTAATGTCTTGTATTAACATCTAAAAAGGATGTAAATATAGATAAAGTTTGTAAGAATAAACATGTTAGAAGCTGAATAATTTAAACCTTTGTCTCAAACAAAGCAAGGTAATAAGTGTATACATTAATAGCAATTTATGTGTACAGAACAAATTTCGAATCAATATTTAATGAACTGAATGTTTAAAGTCTAAATGTACGATCAATCGTTTTATTTGTCTATATTTTAAAGCCTTATATTTCTTAGTTGTTATAGCTTTACTGCTTTATTAATACGCTTGTTATTCCTTGGTAAGAATATATATAAGGATGTTGTCATTCATGTTTATGAGGTGTTTGTAATTAATTATCAACGACGGTGCCTGTTTCGTATGTACAAACATATGTTATATCATTTTATTGTTTATCTAATAACTTATAAATGATAAGTTTCTAAATTATTTTAATATTAATAATGTTTTTTTTATGCAATACTCGGTCATCATTAGAAAGTATATGATTATATAGCTATATACTTTTATGATGTTTCATTGTAACGTAGATCAAGTGAAATAACTCTTATTATTCATGGTAACTATGTTTTATTACGAAATAATAAATATCTAACAAATAGCAATGATAATTTTGAAGTGTACAATAATCCAACACTACCCAACGATTCTATACCTTTGGATGTGCGGACGTCAAAAGATTTAAGTTCAGAGAAATCTGCGGCTTCTTAAAGGAGTTTCTACTTAAGATATCTTCTCTTTAACATACTTTTATTTGACAAAAAATAATGTTGCTTTACAATAACATCAATCACCTCCTGCCAAGACGTGTTTTATTCTATTAATGTATAGGAGTACAACGTGAATTTTAAAGATTTGTGCTTAAAATTTTATATTACCTCTTTGGAGAAAAGCCGTTATGCCTTTCTTTGTAGTCGTCTAGAATATTGAATGAGTTTTATTGAATTGGGTGTATTTAAAACTAAGCTGTATAAACCTAACGAGGGATGCGACCTGAATTTAAGACGAGGAAGGTGAAATTTTTATACAATAATTACTGGTAGAGGAATGACTCTTATGTATATTTTTTTCCCGCCATTTAATTCACAATTCGAAGCAAAATAGCTATGTGAATTTATAAACAAATAAATAATTTTTATTATACCAGTACCTATCATAATTGTATGATATAAACTTTTTCAATATAATTTTCATTAGAAACTTTTTTTTAACAGTAAAATATAACTGTATAAAATTTTTATTCGTTCTAAATCTTATGGCCACTAATAATTCAAATTAGATGTTAAATTCCAGACCATAAAGAATTATATATGTATAATGAAATTGATGTTTGCGAAATTTTTGCATTATTATTATTTAAATATGTATTTTTATTAATAAAATTTATATATCTTTAATATATATTAATATTGTTAGTTTGTTTGTATGTTCATTAGGAATTTATGCGGAAACCATGCAACGGCATTTTATACTCCTAGATCTATTGTCACAATGTCCAAATCTTCGTAGCAACATATTATATCAATTTACTGCACTGATTCAGTATTACCGAACAAAATCGTTAGTTTGGATTGTTAAATAAAGCGGAATAAATGATTTTAAACGTAAATTAAATATTGATTGGTTTGCTCGATTGATTGAAACATTAAATTATATAATACTAATACTTTCTCCATATGAAATTACATTCACTGAAACACTGAAACGCATAGGGACTTTCAACGGTTGTGTAATTTAATAGGATAAGAGTTGTATCAGATGGTAAATAGTATCCATTGTGAGACGACGAAATAACACGATGTACACATTTATGCACAAAGGTTGCGCATATTACCAAAATTGAAATTGCTCTGGCTATATATTTTTATATCCAAAAGTATGTACATTAAATTAATTACCAAATTAGATCGCGATCCGTAAATGTAACCGAATATCAGGAATTAATTGTTTAGTTAAATTAATAAGCAATAATTTACATTTAAAATAAATTAAATGATAATGAAAATGTAAGAAATTTATTTTCGGACGAGATTATATTGTATTGTGTTATAGTCACTCGTTATCCGTCACGTCCAATGACCAATGGAGACGGTCCCTAGTAATGGTATCGCGGTTCTTACAAGGAAAGTGTCAGTACGTCGGTGGCGTGCGTATTATAAACACAAACCATACTATAATAAGTTATTAGTTTGAAATTGTGAGAATTATAGTGTCGTGAATTACATTACCGTGATTTATATTGAATGTGTATACAATTAAGGCTTAAAATCGTGTGAAGTTTTAAATATTAATTGTGAGTATTTTTTTATATAAATAAATTATTTATTTTTATTCATATTTCTATGTAGTTATTATTTACAGTGCATATTATTTACTGTCACTGCGTTGCTGTAATTATTCAATATGATCTTCAGTTATTTTTTTTTTATTAAAATTTTGACAAAATTGTGCAAAGTTTATAATTTATGAATATTCATTAATTGAAACATTTTAACGGTATATTTTTCAATTAGATGAAAGCGTCGCTAGATAACAGGTTAGGTTACCTGATATGAAACCCGTTTCAGAGGATAATAAGGCTTTATATAAAAAAAGTAACCAATCAAATAAAGAGGACGCAATTTTTAACATTCTACTGAATGGTGAATAATGTGGACTTTTTGATCGCTTAACTATATTTATATTATAATTTACACTTCGCATTAAATTTTATAATAAACTAAAAAAAAACTAATAGAGACGAAGAAGATTAAAAAAAATAATAAAAAAAAAAACAAAATAAAAAAAAACTGTCAGTCAAGTTAACAAGCAAAAGTTCACTCAATGGAGATGATATTTATTCTTTTGTTAGCTAAATTTAATTATTGCTGAATATTATAATTTAATTGACTTATTTATTTCATGTTTAGGTAAAATCTATCGATGTATTTAATGTCAAGGAAGTTATCATACTTGTTTTCTACAAGTAAATAATTTATTATTAAAATGTTTGTAGAGCCTATATTTCTTACTACCTAATGTTAATATGTTTAGTGTTTGGAAAAATATTAAACAATCTCAAGGAACACTTCTCTTAATTACATAACTTTAGGTACGTGTGACTACATTTAATCATGATGTAGGTATGTGGTCACTAATTACAAAATGCAAGTGTTTAAAGGCACATATCTCGTTAAACGAATGGAATGTTAATTTTTATTTTATGAATACCATCTGAACTTTATCACATATAGGAAATGTTGGTTTTTTCTTTACTATCACAAAAAAAAAAATTAAAATTATAAGAATAAACGAAATTAAATTAATCAAACTTAATTGGTAGACATTGATTACATGTTATTTCGTTAGAATTGTATAACAAAATAATTATGTCAATAGCTAGGGAGATATTATTTTTTATAATATACAAAAAAGCTATTAAAACAACTCAAAGTTTAAATATAAAGGCTTTGTCACAGTTAATTCTCAGCTAAGATGATATCAAACATCTAGAGAGAATAATATCTTTGTTGACAATTTAAAAATGTTATTTTACTAAATAAATATACGTATATTGTAATATATTTTTCAAATATAGACATCCTTCAAGTAAAGCCTATAAATAAAAATATTATTAAGACAATATTCTTGAGTAATCTATTAATATTAAGTTAGTTACTATTAGTATTTAGTTCAATGTTTTATTTCGTATGTTTTCGTGTAGTCTAAAATGCTTGTGGAATGGTAAAAATGCAATAAGGTTCACTTCAATTTAAGGTTCACGAGTAACAATGAGACATAGTCTCAACATCGTGAGATGGCCTCTACGTGTCTGCAAGCGGAGACTGGCGTCACAGCAGCGAGCTGTTGCTACCGATGGCGAAACTGGTAATTAACTTGACAGATAATTATTATTTAGTTTTTAAATAAACTCAAAGCATGTTTATGTTGACGTTTAACATTTATTTATATTATCTTAAGTCTGACAAAATAATTAATGTTTTATTGTTATTGTTAATGTATTCCGAGTACATTAAAAGTATTATGAGTTGAAATGATTAAGGTTTATTTATTCTACAAATAGAGATATTGAATTAAATGACAGTTTTACATTTTTTTTTATTTTCGGAATGACCTAGTTCTTTAAAGCGAAATTAAGACTCATGGTATTAGAAAGCCTTCGTTGTTATTTATACAAACTGATGTAAATATATTGTTACTTGCGGTGAAAAAATTATGCCTTTATGAGACGGTTTAATTTTTTATGATCCAAATATGTCATACCTGACCGACAGGTATTCGAAATTTAAGATCTTTTTACATATATAATGTGTGTATAACTCGTAAGTATACTTGGAGACACAATAAAAATCAAATAGTTCGCTAATCTCACGTATATTAAATTATATAGGAATCTAGTGAGTGATGGGACGGTGGATATATTAACATGACTTTAATTGTATAGAATTTTATATAGCATTACATTATAATAAGTTTTGTTATAGGCAAAATATCACATTTGCAAACATGCCCGGCGAAAGGTCACAGGGCGAGATCAACTCAGGCTGTGGCGCCCCTCGAGTCAATCACGTCAGTAAAACCCTGGGAAGAAGTTCCAGGGCCTAGACCACTGCCACTATTAGGAAACACTTGGAGATTCATACCATATATTGGTGAGTGGTCATTTCTTCCCATAGTTTTTATTATTACTTCTTGTGGCTATCGAACGTAATAGATATTTAGGTATAATATATTGATTTTAATTATCTTTTGTTTAATTTTTATATTAACTTAATGTTGTTTAAATTTTGAATTAATAATATTTTGCTCCTTTTTATATATTATTTTTTTATAATTCATTTTATTTTTTTGTAATTAATTTCCTGCAAGGTCAGATTGATAAAAATAGTAGTATTAACTTGCCAAAATAATATTACGTCATCATATCATATGTTTCAAAACTATATTTTTTATTACTATGATGTAAAACTAACGGTAGTAAAGATCGCTTGAATAATAAAAAACCTCACTAAAAGAGTGAATGTCTGAATGAGTGAATGAATGGATCAGTTCGTTTATCTTTTAAATCAATGGGGATTACTAAAATCTGTTCTGGATTAAGCAACCGTTGGGTTTGTGGCTAACTATTTTAAAGACACTTTGATCTTCAGCAGAAGTAATGCTTATAATTTAACATTTTCGTGACATCAAGTTTTATTAAACATCATGTATTTGTAGATGTATGTTTTTAAGTAGTATACGCTTAGTAAGGACGAGCAAGTTTAATGTGGGCCCCATTTTGTTCGGATCCCATATCAATAGGTATACTCTTGCTTTACGGTTAATGTGGTTCTGAATTAAACTCAGAAATACTTCTTATGACGTCGCGGTTCAAATATGTGTCTTATAATAACGACTATAAAAAAATATATTTGAGTTTACATTAGAAATCAGCGTATTTTGTAATCGTAATGAATGTCTTTCTGTTGACTACATTTGTAGCTCGTTACAAGATATTACGTTCGTTATGTAGGTAATTGTATATTGTTAGTAACTTTGATTATAGTTTTTTAGGTGACAGAAATTTTATTAAGCATAGAAAAAGCGAAATATAAAAACAATTATCATACACTGAAATCACGATATTTTTTTGTTCTAAATACTGCACGTTTTGTGAAAAAAAATAAAAAATTTTTTTCCACAAAATTAATAGCTTTACTATATTTGAGAAGTAATTTCCGTGATTATTTTTGCGTAACATGTAATAACGCCTACAATATGTAAATAATTGCAACTGGACTTTTAAGAGTTCGCTGTCCGGCAATCGGTCGAAATCGGACGCTGTTATACATTCAAATGATACTCCTACGTGCTAAGAATAATATACGCATATATTATATTATATAGATAATTTATTTTATACATTATATATGTCGCAAAACAAACACTATATAACAAATACTGTCCTTTACCTGTAACATAATAAAATAAGTTTTAATAAAATACAAAAAAAAAATTAAGACTTATTGCTATAAAAAACATATATTTTGATGTATAGTTCAATAAATAATTAGTAAGTTCAAGAATAGTTTAAATGAAACATAGTCTTGTAAAGCTACGCGTTAAAATTTGTAGATATCTTCGGGAAATGTTGAAATAAAATATATAAAAAAAAAGTTTGTATATTAGCATAGATAGTCATCTATTAAACGTATAATAAAAACATGTTGTCAATGTATTATATATATATACAAATCTTTTAAGTATACTTTATCGATGATAATCATTATAAAGTATAATTGAGTTATTTATTTTTATGTATGTATTTTTCATAACTTTTTATTGCGATTAGAGGAAATTGTAATTCAAGCTTTTTTAAATGTTAATTAGTATATTGGTCCTTCATGTATCAGACTCGTCACTTACTGTAGTTATAATCAATATATTTTGTGTTGAGTCCGAAATAATAACAAAAAAAAAATTAGAGTATTGTTCAAGAATTTAATGACTTTCTTTTAATAGAATCTTAACTAATGAGATACAAACAGTTTGTTACTAGTATAATGTTGCTGACGAAATATTTTTATCAGGCCTACGAAATTGAGTAACGGTTTTAAAACATAATTTAATAATATATATTCGTTTGTATCGTATTAATGAAAAAAAAAAGTCGTAAATAATAGTTAACAACGCAATCAGAGTTTAGGTTAGTGGGTTAGAGGTGTAGATCGGTTGATCTAACAATAAGGCTTCATTCACATGATACGATCACACAATTTGATGAAATATAATTTTAATATAATAATATATAAAAATGTTTGGATGCGATATATAACACAACATAACTTCGGAGACGTGGGAACGAAAGCTGAGAATTATTTGTTTTTCAAGCAGAACTTCCGAAAAAAATTTAGAAGTTCAAATTCATAACTCCAGGTTTTAATAGTACTCTATGCGAGGTTCTACTTTTGGGTTTTCATGCAGATATGACAGGAAATTTAACAGTTGATACATATAAAGCAAAATATTGGGTGTATCTTAGCAAATGAGTACACAGATACTTTTTCATGGAACATAAGAATTTTGCAAGAGGTGTAAAAGTAACATGGAGAACTTACTTCATTACTACTAAAATATTTTATCAAAATCTCTGAGACATGTACGATCTGCATTAATGTTGTGTGTGCGTGTGTGTGGGGCCTTATGGCCCCGAGTTTTATTTTACAGGATGAAAAGCATATATTTTTAGTTCTTTTAAATTCTATATTTATAAATTTTATTATATTCATAGTTTAAATGAATTGGTAAAAAAAAATCTTAATATGCATAAATATTACATATGTATGTATAGGCATAGCTGTGAACATTCTCAGAAATTTAAGGAGTGGCCTTACTTTATCTCAAGCCAGATTTTTTTTTCGATATACTAAATAACGGTTACATTTGATTAATTTATACATTTAAATTTTTTTATATATTATTTTCTTTTTAAGTAAAAATCCATATCATTTAATTCTTTAAACTTAACGTAATTATTACACACGTGTACAAATTCAACGTGTCCACAACGTGCTATTAGCAGTTCAATGTTAATAGAAAAGTGTGTATTTCCTTCATTACTGCATTGTTATTAAATTTGCATCAACTTGTTAAGTGAAATGATTTATTTTTTATGAGACTAGGTTCTTTATTTTATTTAGTACAAGTAAGAGCTTAGAGACATATATAATATATATATATATATATATATACATATGTATAACTGCAATATATATATAAATATAAGGAGTATATATTATGTTCCAAAGGGGCAAAGAGAAGACGTCCTTTGTATATATTGGAATATATATATATATTGGAATGGGGTCCTTTTAGTGGTAAACGCGTAAAATTCTGTCTCCTTGGGATTAAACTGAACTAGAATCAGTTTATCCCATTCGGAGTCCCGGTCCAAGGAAGTCTCGATTTCAAACACAAGTTCGTTCACGAAGAATAATAGCTCGGCCTATGTAATAAGCGTCGCTAGTACTGTTGTCGCTAATTTGCAAAGCACCGAATGTTACTGGTTCGCGCCATGTCGTTGATATACCGAATGAACAGTGTTGGTGATAGCACTGAGCCTTGTGGCACCGACGTCAGACCCCATCAAAGGCCTTTGCGATATCAAGGCTGTCCGCTATGGCCTCCCCTTTGCTTCACTCAATGGCTTAATGGCTCTCAATGCCTTCATCCCATCAATACGTGAGGTATACTAGAAGATCCCCAGCGCGTCCCCAGCGAAAACCAAACTTATGGTCACAATTAAACTGGTTATCTCCTAGATGACCCAAAACTTGCGTTTTGATGATCCGCTCTATCACCTTTGACTATCATTTGAAGGTGGTCCATGGCCACTTTCTACGGAGACGGAACTTTACCACTAGTATAAGAGAGTGAAAATAGGCGCATTAGAACCGATGTCAATTCAGGAGCACATGTCTTTAACGCAATAGCTGGGATACCATCTGGTCCTCTGGATTTCTTGCCACCGAGGGTCAACAGGGCGGCACACAGAGCGCTCTGAATAAAACACACATTGTAGTCTCCGGGCACCGTGGGATGGTAGGCGGTGCTTTTCCCTCATCGTCAAGGGTCGGACCCGACGCGAAAAGAGTGCATAGAAGGTCAGCCTTTACAATGAAATTTTTGGTTTTCAAATCGTTGAAACTTCACTTGCTAGTAAATTTACATTAGTGCTATTCAAAATACATCTATTATAAACTAATCAACAATTTGTACATG
Organism: Danaus plexippus; assembly: GCF_018135715.1. Taxonomy (NCBI): domain Eukaryota; kingdom Metazoa; phylum Arthropoda; class Insecta; order Lepidoptera; family Nymphalidae; genus Danaus; species Danaus plexippus. The sequence continues at coordinate 3,441,876 of NC_083554.1, forward strand.
AAAAAAATTTATTAAATGTTACTCATCTTATATCCAAGTTTAATGGCTTTTGAAACACTATCAAAACAACTACGAATTTGTTTTTACCCAATACCATCCCTTTATAGGTGAATTGTTATCGAAATTAATTCCTCATTAAATAAAATAAGTTTTATATAGTAAAAAGTATACTGATTATCTTTAGGACCGGGAAAACTGGCACATACTTTAAAGGTCAAATTTTCAAGGTCGTCATTGTTAAGACGATTACTTTTAATCGAGGCCGTATATAAATATACATTACGATTTATATCACGAAATAGTTTTTTATTCACATATAATTGATTATAATACTTTGCTTTATACAATAAGAGAATAATTAACGTAACGGTATATAGGTAGGTTTTTATAACTTTATTGGAAAATATACTATAAAGATGTTATGTAACAGAAAAAAAAAAATCTATCTTATTTATAAGTTATGGAACAGGTGACATGAGAATCTTCGAAATTCCAAAATAAATTAATACCAGTTGTTTAAAAAATGTTTTTTTTCTGAACTGTATTTTTTTTTATATTGTAAATATAACTTTTTGTTGCTGCCAGTGAACAAATTATCTATCATCAATCATCATATTAATATCATTACATATAATAAAATAAAGTCTCCCGCCGCGTCTGTCTGTCTGTGTGTTCGCGATAAACGGAATAACTACTGCACCGATTATCAAACAGTTACCACCACTTGATAGCGTGATTCTCGAGGATGGTTCTGGTATATAATTTGTTAAGTTTTTGTATTTATTTGTGTACACATTAACGATATTTGTTGAAGATGTTGGAAAAACATGAACCGTCTGAGAGCTTTTAATAAAAACGCCGCCTAAAGTCTTTGAGATATAACAAAATAATATATGGTTGATTTGTGTATCTTATATAATATATAGGTCTACAGAAACGTCCTCGGTGGTATATGTCTATACCTTAAGGAAAACATACTATATCCATTTTACAACTTTTTTAAATTGGTATTCCTATAGCGTTTATTGGAAAGCTATGTACATAAATACGGTATTAAGTCTTATCGAAATAAATTACTTCGTTTTCGAGTCTACATCAGTATCTGTAAATTACTTTTTAAATCATTTAAATGGGGCGTACCATTTGAAAGTTATCATAAAATAGGTTTAATAATGCTCAAAATTAAATAGACTATTTTATATTTTTTGTAAAGAGCCCGTGCGGAGCCGGGGCTGGTACCTTGTTAAGTATAAGTTCATGAGTCAAATTCTTTGGAGTGACTAAACAACAATCTTTCTAAAATTATACATAATTAAGAGAATGGAATATAAAATTCTAATAGAATATTTATTGGTAACAGAACAAATTAATTGGAAGATTATTTTCTATAAAATAATGCAATCGTCTGTTCTGACGATCGTAATGTTGACTGACATCGCGTGCATACAAATTGTTGTCAAAACTTTCATTGTAATAATGTACGCTAACGAAATATGAAATAAGTACAAGGTTGAAGATTGTTACGTCTTGAATTTATATTGTAGTAGTGTCCTATTACCAAAAATAGGGTATGGGGCTGTCGAACCTGCGTGCTGAACACAAGTTTTTCATTAGATAAACTATGTTGATGCTGAAATGATCTAAGATTAACGATAAACTGTAAACGATTTGTGTGTATGTCGGTTCAACATAGATTATGCATACTGATAAGTAAACGCTGTTAATTGTTTTTATTCTAAGTAGTTTATAAAAGATATTATTATATAAGATATATATTTATACGGTTTTATTTTCTGTTTAACCATACTTACAATAAATTAGTTTAACGTAGGAATTAATGTAAATCAATTTAGCGAGACAAATGTACAAATCATATTAATTGCTTAGAAAATAAATGAATAAATCAGTTTAATACTAAAGTATGTATAATAAAATAAAACCTACATTTTTCTTATTCTTTTTTGCGTAACGTTTTATGTTTATAGGTTATGCAGTATACGATATAAATTACAGATGCAAAGCCTTAAATTATTATAATTTTTCAACAAAATAAGTCACAGTGATTCGTTTTTCTACGAATATACGTGCTCTGGTAATTGAATTATTTTTTTTATTTCCATACAATACAAATAAAATATAAGTACTATAAACATTTTTTGTGAATTTCAACAAGCAACGGTGTAAGATTCTGAAGCTTCTATCATATGTTTATATAATTAATTCTATTCAAATGTAGGTAAATTGAAATATTATTTTAAAAGACTTGAGTCCTTCCTGACGTGTGTAGTTATAATTTCCTCTGTTGTAATTTTAGCGAGTTATGCTCGAGAGCTCACAACACACCCGTTACTTTATATAATTGCTGTTTCAAAACTTCGTCTGTAATTGTGTTTTATTTTTGCCATAAAACTTTAATTAAATTCAACTGAAATTTAAGAAAAATAAATTTATATGAATGAAGTTACGTAACTCCAGATTGTAATCTGATCTTAAAGTTGAAGAAGATTTCGTTTCGCATTAAATAAAAAATAAATCCTCAATGTTCGTATATATATTGGATATCATAACATTATATATTAATTCTCAATACAGACATATAAAATTCTATACATCTGTGATGAAGCAGTCATAAAAAAAAATGCGGTTTTGCAAGAAAAAAATTTGCTCAAACAGCACTCGAGTCAGTACGAAACTACTAAACTAGTTAGTATGTATAAATTATATGAAGAAATATTCTTTTGACACATCACTTAAACAAATATAAGCAGTTTATTTAAAGAAGTCCTACATCAATCTATACATGCCGATAAATTTTAACATATTGACATTAATTTAAAAGAATGATACGGTTCAGTTTTTTTAAGCATTCGTCTCGTAAGTTAAACAGAAAGTTGTAGAGCAAGATGGGAATCAAAATGTAAAAACTAGGGTAAATTAATTGCGAGTTCGCGGACATTTTACTGTTGTTTATAGCCTTACTTTGTTTCAAACTGGATTAACTTTAAAAGTACGGCGAGGCCGTCAATGATATCCGAAGAGAGCGGTCGTGATTAGAGAGCTGACATCAAGATATTATCCGCAAAATAGTTACTTTCTTGCTTGCAGGGCCTTTCTATTGTACTAATAGTGAGATTGGAAAAAAAACTAAATGCATACAGTGTATACGAAGAGAAAACTTAAAAGCTTAAATGCTTAAAACTTAAATGTGATATAATTGTTTTAATTGACTTTATTTTTAATTACTTTCAATAATGCAACTTCATTTAAAAGCTTCGAAACTGATTTAATATTATATATCTTTGAATATAATTACGTTTTATTAACTTCCGCTTGTTTATCGTTTTAAAAACCTGACTTTAAGGAGATTTTAATAGCTTTTTTATTTCTTATCTTTACAGGTGGATATTCAGTAGAGCATGTCGACAAAGTGTGTCTGTCTTTGCGTCAGCAATATGGAGATTGCGTCAAAATGGAAGGTCTGCTTGGTAGACCGGATATGCTGTTCGTTTTTGATGCGGGCGAAGTTGAACGAGTCTTTAGAGGAGAGGATTCGGCGCCTCATAGGTAATTTTAAGAATTTGAAGTAGTCTTCCTTTCTGAAAATTGATTACCTAAAACGAAAAGTCAGACCTTTAACTTTACTAGCTAAAAATAATTCTAGATAACAATATGTTGAAAACGAATTTATTTCTTAGTTATAGGTAAATTTATTTTCAGACCATCAATGCCCTCGTTGAACTATTACAAACACACATTGAGAAAAGACTTCTTTGGTGCCGAGAAGGACTGTGCCGGAGTTATTGCGGTGTGAGTAACTTTATATGGTCTTATCATACTCTAGTGAAACTGTACCTAAATCTGTACAGACCCGTTTGAATGAGTTTTTTCCGTATCACAAAGAATTAATATAGTTTTAAAATAATTAACGTAAAATAGATCATATAATTTGAATGTAATATACAATTTTTCACTAGTAAATCAAATTTAAATAGTTTTTTAGGGTAGCTAAACATTTAAGTGATGAATAGAATTTAATTTAAACTGCCAACATTTGATTGTGGGTATAATCCGTTTATGGCTGGCTATATTTTATCTGTAAACAATTTTAAGATGTTTATACACGATATAGTCGACATTTTGACGCGTATCAACCCCAAGCGAAGAATTTTCTTATAACATTAAGATGTTTGTCTCCTCCATTCTACACGACACTGGCAGGATGTACTGTGCACGTCTTTGCACGGATGAAGGCCATATTATTAAAAAAAAAGATGTTATCTTTTAGACGAGTAAGGTTGAAGAACAAAAAACTCGTTTTTATTTATACACTATACTGTAGGCATAAAAGTATTATTTTTACTTTATATTTAAATTTAAAGCTGTTAATTCAGAAACAAGAACCCTATTTTGTTGGTGATATTGTTGGATATGGTATCTTTGTTTTCCACAGTCATGGAGATTCCTGGTCAGCTTTTCGGACTAAAGTATCCCGTGTCGCTCTCAGCGCTGGCGCCGCCGCTCAGTACACCGACCAAGTTGGGGAGGTAGCTGATGCTTTTGTTAAAAGGTGGGTACATATTTTTTGACTAATAGCACTGGAATATATAATGCATTCTCCCAAAATTAGAAGATCGAATGAAGTTAAGTTTAATAAAATCTATAACAATTTCCCTTATAGGGTACGAAAAATAAGAAATGAAAAGAAAGAAACGCCGGACGACTTTCTAAATGAAGTTCATAAATGGTCATTAGAATGTAAGTGAGTTTGTAAAAAGCATGCGGTTTGATTATCTCGTGGCTCCATTAATGGAAGAAGCAAAAAGTATGAGTTTTCTCAATTACTTTATATAATGACATATTAATGGGAAAACTTCTTTTTACTCTTTTCGTTTTTTGGTAATTTGTTTTTTCTATGAACGAAATAATTATTTAATTTGCAGCGTTAGGACTTATAGCGTTAGACACGAGGTTAGGCTGTTTGGAACAGCACGAGGGTTCGGAGACTCAGCAGCTTATAGATGCTGTGAATACTTTCTTCTTGTGTGTTGGCGAGTTGGAACTCAGGGCACCATGGTGGAGACTCTACCCCACGGCCATGTTCAAGAGATATGTAGCGGCCTTAGACACCATACTTAGGTTAGTATTAAAAAATACATGAATTCTACTGAAAGAGCTACAAATTGTAATGTCAAATAATGGCCACAATTACATGTCACGGTTTCAATACCTTTTAGTGTTACTCAGTCTCATGTCAGCCGTGCCTTAAAGGAATGTCAAGCTAACCCAAATGGCAGTAAATCTCTTCTCCAAGACCTGGTATCAGCAGCCGGACCTCGTGTTGCAGCAGTAGCAGCACTTGACATGTTCCTTGTGGGCATTGATACGGTAAGTTGTAATTTAAAAAGGACTTGTACGGCATTGTATAGGTATTTATATTTCTAAATAATTTTTCTACAGTATACAGTAGTTTCTATATAATGAGGTCTAAGATTTTCACGAGTATTTTTGGATTACTACGCGTATTTAATTATTTTTAAAAACGACATACTCCCTACGTCTCGGTTACTTTACAACAACCGTGATTAAATCTCGTCTGTCCGTAAAATATTAGTTTCATTTAAGTATTATATATAGTTTATAGACAAAAAGTCGATCTATTAATTTTATAAAGATTACATAAAGTATTTAGAAAAGTATATATTTCTATGCGTGCAATTTTTTAATAATCTTTTTTATGTTGATTTAAAAAAATACCATTAAAATAAAAAAGGTATAGTAAAAAAAAAATTAAAGATATCCATTAAATATTTCATTAGCGCCTGTAATTTTTTTATAAGCAAAACTTTATATGTACCAAATGTCTAAGAAGATTTTAAATATATTTTTTCTTACACTTTAGACGTCGAATGCTGTAGCCTCAACTCTATATCAACTCTCTCTAAGGCCTGACGTCCAAGAGAAGTTACATAAAGAAATTTCAGGTGTATTACAAGGACGCCCTATAAGACCTGGAGATGTTAATAAAATGCCATATCTAAAGGCGTGCATCAAAGAGGTTTTAAGGTACACCATATTAAATTAAATTAATAAAAAAATATGATTGCATTTGTTAAATTTTAACCATAATTACAGAATGTATCCAGTTGTTATTGGTAATGGCCGGCAATTGAGCAAGGACACAGTTATATGTGGCTATAATATTCCGAAAGGGGTAATTAATATTCATATAAGAATTTGTAGCAAATAGTTATAATAATAAATAAATTTTAGTACATGTTGTTACATGAAATACTTTATCTTTAATCACTTTAAAATTATAGGAATCATAAAATTTATAACCTATAAATATTTTATTGTATATATATGATTTATTTTTATATAAATGATTTAATTACTTTCATATAAATGATTTATTTTTATTATTATTTTAGACGCAAGTGATATTCCAACACTACGTTATGGGAAACAGCGATGATTATTTCACAAACGCTTCACAGTTTTGTCCGGAAAGGTGGTTACAGCGTTCAATATATAAACACCATCCATTCGCGTCCTTGCCGTTTGGATTCGGCAAAAGGATGTGCCTCGGTAGGAGATTCGCTGAACTTGAAATTAATATCATCATTTGTAAAGTACGTACCGACTATGTGAAGACTGGTAGATGGTTGTTTTTAAAATTAATAACAGCGCCATCTCTTGACAAATCACAAAACTATAATATATTTAAAGTGATGTGTTAATTGTACATGATTTTACAGATGGTTCAATCGTTTCAAATGGAATACCACCACGAGCCCCTTGAATACCACGTTCATCCCATGTATACTCCCAATGGACCTATACGTTTAAAGCTTACTGACCGTTAATCTTAAGCCAGCGTCTATCTTCCATTAATTGCTGTAATAGCTTCTTGTTTGTCTATTGTAAAAATCGATATTAATTTAAAAATAAAAATTTTTATATTTAGAATATCATTTTTTGTTACCAATAAAATGTAAGGAGTTCTTAATGAAATTAATTTTAACTCAATTTCAAGTTTTCAATTGAAAGAAGTTTGATTTCATTGTGCCTTTAAATAATATGACTTATGTGGAAATATTCTGTACAAATACAACCTTTAGAACAAGTCTTATCTATTTTTTTTAGCTGTATATTTAAATTAACAAAAATAGCATGGAGGTTATATTAATCTGGATTTTGTAAATTTTTAGTTTTCTGTATCTTTTTAAGCACAAGACGTAATAATATTGCTGGATATAGTATAAAAAATCGTAAGTGGTAACTTGCTTTTCTTGTACCTCTATGTTGTTGTAATTTATTATATTTTTTATTTTTTTTTTGTACAATAAAGATTATTCGATTCCATTCCACTAGTCTTAATTTTAACCAATTAGGAATGCCTTAAAGTATACTTTTTAATTATTTTCAAACAAAATTAATCATAGATTAATTGTTATTTTTGGATATACTTCTTGCCTTTATTATTTTGTTCTGTTATTTTTCAAAGTTTCCGTATTCATACTAGCAATAATTCACCACAAAATATGATGGGATTAATTGAATATCAACATTCTGTTTTATCAGAGAAGAACAGATAGAGTAAAATATTTTTTGTTCGTTTATTACTTTATTACTGGACTGACTGAATTTATCAAAACTTTAAATTTATTCATTTAAATGAAACTTATATTTTTCGGATATACTACGCGGATTTTATTATTTTAAAACTATATAAACCCGACGTTTCGGTTACTTTGCAGCAACCGTGATCACGGGCAGACGAGGTGTGAATGTCTGTCAGTTGGTCCTTGTTATTTATCATCTACCGCCATCGATTTCTTAATTTTCTGGCGTGCCGCTCTGGATGCCGGCAGAATGCGCTTACGGTGTCACGAGGTCCTGCGATGTGGTCACGGACATGGAGTTTTATATTTTTAAGGAGGCAGTCCCAGGTGTTGGATAGATTCCAGCCATCTTCTCTATTGAAATTTGGATGTTTTTTAATTTCAATAGTCTAGCGGATTATTACTATATTTCAATAGCCTCGTGGCTATTGAAATTAAAATTAAATTAAATTATACCAGAATTCAAACACAGTTCTATTCTCCTTTTAAACAGTCTTTGATTTCGTTTTACTTTTAACAACAATTATGAATACAAAAAAGTTTTTATAATAATTGCTGACAGCCTCGACTTATTTTCATGTTGCATCCGTCATTAATACTGATAGCGCTGATTTATATATATATATATTGATTTCAATATAGTAATTCGATTCAATAAAATATATTCAAAGAAATATTGAGAACATGTTATTTTGCAGTATACTAAATAACGAATACTATGAAGTCTTTTGTAATACTTTTCGTCCAAATGTAAAAAATCTTTTACTTATGTGCCTTTCTTTGTCCTTATAGCCTGTGTTTATTTTCTTGACATCGAAAGTTTGCTAGTTTTATTAGTTAGAAAACATGTATCGATTATAATTATTGTTAAGTTATCTATAAATAGGTCATAATCAAATAATCTTAGGTCAGGATTATTTCGTGTTCATCTATAAAAAAAATATTCAATATATTATAAGTGTGTAAGTTTGTTAGGGTGAAAATGTGTAGGGATGTTTGTTGCTCTGTTACGAAAAATATACTGAACGGATGTAGAAAAAACTTTCAGCAATGTAGTTTAGAAATCAGATTAACATAAAAGTTATAATGTAATTAAAAATCGGTGTATTTTTCTAAGAAACACGCCACGAAAGTTGTCTTTTGTATTACGTCACGTATAACAGACGTAAATGGAGTTGCCAGTTGTATTTTTCCTTTTAATTATTTATTTCTCTCAGAACCAACGGAAATTGCGTGTAAACATTAGTACTAAATAAAAAAATGTTTAAAAGAATCAAACTCGAAATGTATTCGGCAGGAAAGTAAATAAAAGAACAAAATACATTCATAGAATGTTTTACTTAGGTAGACTCAAACAATCCTACTAATTTACATTTTATTTATCAACTTACATTCCATATTGTGGAAGGCATATACATTTGCAAGTTCTTAGCCATTGTATTATAAATGTTTCACAACACAGAATGCGTTATATCATAGACTATATAAAACCAAACTTATCTATGGCCACAATACATTTTATCGGTAAATATTTACAAATATCACATATGAGTATAGTATTATAAAATATATTTACTTATAAATGTTTTATATTTTAAAAGTTGTTGTGTAAACAAACACGTGATTTTACATAATTTGACTAGGCAGATAGGTTTGCGAGGGACAGTTACGTTCTGTTGATTTTATACATGCATACATATGACTATACTTCCTCTTATGGCACTATTTTATTGTAATAAAATAGGCAAATGTTATAACATCTGAATAAAAGCTATGTTGGCAGTGAGAAAACGTTATGCATTATTTTATATAAACGTAAAGAAAATATTTTACATAAAAATGTTACATTTTTTTTAACGATCACATATATCTTAGAGTTATTATAATATACTAACAAGGATTCTGAGTTGATTGTACATTTAAACCGTTTTTCCTTTTCATTTGTTTGTATTTCATTGAACCAATAGCAACTGCTATGATCAAGGCAACAAACAATACGGAACCTATAATAGCCAGGTTGTCGAATCCGGAAAACTGACCAAGGTTTTCTTCAGCGGATGATTTACTTAAATCTCTTACATTTCTCGTTTTGGGTTTTGTACGAGAGAAATCAAAATTATCTGAAACAAATGAGATGACATTGATTACATAATAGGGTTAAGGGTACATAATAGTTATGTATAAAATATTGAAACTACTTATATCTATCTATATATATATATACTCAGTATGGAAAAGTTAACACGAATTATATCTGCTCTTTTTGTACATATAGAATACAACCTTGAGTTGAAATCGTATAAGAAATTGCTTTAAAATGGAGAATCAGAATTACGTTGAGAGGAATATAACTTGTTGATATAATTTGTATAAGGAATGTTAGTTATAGTTATTGATATAATCGAAATAAAGGGCACATTTTATACGATTCTTTTGAGGTCTAATAAATTTGAATATTACACTGTTCAAGTTTGGCTATCTAGTTTTTAAATGATTAATAAGTGAAATGTACAAAGAACTTGAACTGAATGAACTGTTCAATTCACAATTTTTATTTTATAAACTACTGATCACTACAAGGAATATAAAATTAAAAAAAAGTGAACGAGATAAGTATGAGACGAAAACATCAGACAAAATCTTTGCAACTCGTCTATAGCGGTGGACATATTTTGAAATGTCGATATTTCTGTGCGATTTTAGATTTTCTTTTTTTATAATAAATTAAAAAGTGCTCTAGAATAATATTAAATTTATTTTGAATTTCCTTACCCATTAATTGTATTTAATGATTATAATAGCACTAGTGAGGCACTTTATTTGGTAATCAATCGCCAAAAATGCCTTTATATTATTTTTTGAAAAAAGGTGATACTCCTAAAGTAATTGACCGATATTGACCAAACGTAACCACTAATTACATCAAGGAAATGGTCTTTTTAAAATCAGGGAAATGGTCTTTTTAAAATCGGTTAATACGTTTATGAGTTATGATGCCTCAGACAAAGGCACACACACATACAAATTCCGATATCGATATCATACTTATAGAACCCCTCTTGGGCGTGGTTGGTTAGAAACGATGACACTGTTATTCATTTGCTTGTCCTCACCTCATCAGCGTAAAGATGATTTGAACAGTCCTACTTTATGTCACGCTACTTTTAAACGGTGTTGTCATTTACATTTAAATGTAATGTAGTTTTGTGTCAAATTTTATGAACAAATTTGAAAAGAAAACAAGAGTTTACACAATTTTCATTATAACGTATTAAAATTTTTAAATCAATAATAATATCATCTACATAAGAATATTTGTTTCAACAAAATTAATTATAATAGATTTCACTTACCGATTGCTAATTGTGAGTCATCGTAATAATCGAAATTCTTATTGGCTAATCTTCCAGAGCTAATTTCGTTATCTGCAGGAAATGGTGGTAAGTAGGTGACTGGGGGATTTGTGCTACTGGGCGCGAATGGTTGAGGACATTTTGGATCCTTTGACCCAGGGTAACATGAACTGGGCGTCGAGCTTGGTTGCGGGCTTGTTGGTCGTGGACAACGAGGATCCGAATTTCCTGGGAAACATTTCGGTGGTCCAAGACTTGAAGGTTTTGGGCAACGAGAATCTGTACTTCCTGGATAGCATCTGGGAGTATCAGGAGTTGTGGGTCGAGGACAACGAGGATCCGAACTTCCTGGGAAACATTTTGGTGGAATTGTTGAAGAAGGAGGTAAGTAAGTAGGTGGATTAAGAGTTGTTGGTCTAGACGGTTGTGGACAGTTAGGATCTAGTGAGCCTGGGTAACAAGATGGTTTTGTAGGAACTGGTGTTATTACTTTAGGACAGCGAGGATCGTTACTTCCTGGGAAACACCTTGGCGGCTCTGGTGTAGTCGGCTGTGGGCAACGTGGATTAGAGGATCCTGGGAAGCATTTAGGTGGGGCTGGTGAAGTGGGTTTAGGACAACGAGCGTCATTGCTTCCGGGGTAGCATCGAGGTGCTTCAGGAGTTGTTGGTCGTGGACAACGTGGGTCGCTACTTCCTGGGTAGCAGCGAGGTGATTCTGATGTAGTTGGTTTCGGGCAACGAGGATTATTGCTTCCAGGGTAACATCTAGGTGCTTCCGGAGTTGTTGGTCTGGGACAACGTGAGTCATTGCTACCAGGGTAGCATTTTGGTGGTGCTGGTGTTGAAGGAGGTAAATAAGTAGGCGGATTAAGTGTTGTTGGCCTCGACGGTTGTGGACAGTTAGGATCTGGTGAGCCTGGGTAACAAGAGGGTTTCGTTGGTAGTGGTGTTGTTACTTTAGGACAGCGAGGATCAGTGCTCCCTGGGAAACATCTTGGTGGTGCTGGGGTAGTCGGTTTAGGACAACGTGGGTCAGGGCTTCCGGGATAACATCTAGGTACGTCGGGGGTCGTGGGTTGTGGACAACGTGGATCACTTGATCCCGGGAAGCAGTTAGGTGGGGCTGGTGTAGTGGGTTTAGGACAACGAGCGTCATTGCTTCCGGGATAGCATCTAGGTGCTTCAGGAGTTGTTGGTTGTGGACAACGTGGGTCAGTGGTACCTGGGTAGCAACGAGGCGACTCTGGTGAAGTTGGTTTCGGGCAGCGAGGGTCGGTGGATCCTGAGTAGCATTTCGGTGGGGCTGGTGTAGTGGGTTTAGGACAACGAGGGTCATTGCTTCCAGGGTAGCATCTTGGTGCTTCAGGAGTCGTCGGCCTTGGACAACGTGGATCAGTGGATCCGGGGAAGCATTTGGGGGGAGCCGGTGTAGTAGGTTTTGGACAACGTGGGTCGTCACTGCCGGGATAGCATCTCGGTGCTTCAGGAGTCGTTGGTCTTGGACAACGTGGGTCACTACTTCCGGGATAGCAGCGAGGTGCTTCAGGAGTTGTTGGTTGTGGACAACGTGGGTCAGTGCTACCTGGGAAGCAACGAGGCGACTCTGGTGTAGTGGGTTTAGGACAACGAGGGTCATTGCTTCCAGGGTAGCACCTTGGGGCTTCAGGAGTTGTTGGTCGTGGACAACGTGGATCAGTGGATCCTGGGAAACATTTAGGTGGGGCTGGTGAAGTGGGTTTAGGACAACGAGGGTCATTACTTCCAGGGTAACATCTAGGTGCTTCTGGAGTAGTTGGTCGTGGGCAACGTGGATCAGTGGATCCTGGGAAACATTTAGGTGGGGCTGGTGTAGTGGGTTTAGGACAACGAGGGTCATTGCTTCCAGGGTAGCATCTTGGTGCTTCAGGAGTCGTCGGCCTTGGACAACGTGGATCAGTGGATCCGGGGAAGCATTTGGGGGGAGCCGGTGTAGTAGGTTTTGGACAACGTGGGTCGTCACTGCCGGGATAGCATCTCGGTGCTTCAGGAGTCGTTGGTCTTGGACAACGTGGGTCACTACTTCCGGGATAGCAGCGAGGTGCTTCAGGAGTTGTTGGTTGTGGACAACGTGGGTCAGTGCTACCTGGGAAGCAACGAGGCGACTCTGGTGTAGTGGGTTTAGGACAACGAGGGTCATTGCTTCCAGGGTAGCACCTTGGGGCTTCAGGAGTTGTTGGTCGTGGACAACGTGGATCAGTGGATCCTGGGAAACATTTAGGTGGGGCTGGTGAAGTGGGTTTAGGACAACGAGGGTCATTACTTCCAGGGTAACATCTAGGTGCTTCTGGAGTAGTTGGTCGTGGGCAACGTGGATCAGTGGATCCTGGGAAACATTTAGGTGGGGCTGGTGTAGTGGGTTTAGGACAACGTGGGTCATTGCTGCCGGGGAAGCATTTTGGTAGTCCTGGTGTTGAAGGAGGTAAATAAGTAGGTGGATTAAGCGTTGTTGGCCTCGACGGTTGTGGACAGTTAGGATCAGGTGAGCCTGGGTAACAAGAGGGTTTTGTTGGTACTGGTGTTGTTACTTTAGGACAGCGAGGATCGGTGCTCCCTGGGAAACATCTTGGTGGTGCTGGGGTAGTGGATTTAGGACAACGAGGGTCATTGCTTCCAGGGTAGCATCTTGGTGCTTCAGGAGTCGTTGGGCTTGGGCAACGTGGGTCACTACTTCCTGGGTAGCAGCGAGGTGATTCTGGTGTAGTTGGTTTCGGGCAACGAGGGTCATTGCTTCCAGGGTAGCATCTTGGTGCTTCAGGAGTCGTCGGCCTTGGACAACGTGGATCATTGGATCCGGGGAAGCATTTGGGGGAAGCCGGTGTAGTAGGTTTTGGACAACGTGGGTCGTCACTGCCGGGATAGCATCGAGGTGCTTCAGGAGTTGTTGGTCTTGGACAACGTGGGTCACTACTTCCGGGGTAGCAGCGAGGTGATTCTGGTGTAGTTGGCTTCGGGCAACGAGGATCATTGCTACCGAGGAAGCATTTCGGTGGGGCTGGTGTAGTAGGTTTAGGACAACGAGGATCACTGCTTCCGGGGTAGCATCTCGGTGCTTCAGGAGTCGTTGGTCTTGGACAACGTGGATCAGTGGATCCGGGGAAGCATTTGGGTGGAGCCGGTGTAGTAGGTTTTGGGCAACGTGGGTCGTTACTGCCGGGATAGCATCTCGGTGCTTCAGGAGTCGTTGGTCTTGGACAACGTGGATCAGTGGATCCGGGGAAGCATTTGGGTGGGGCAGGTGTAGTAGGTTTTGGACAACGTGGATCGTCACTTCCAGGATAGCATCGAGGTGCTTCAGGAGTTGTTGGTCGTGGACAACGTGGGTCACTACTTCCGGGGTAGCAGCGAGGTGCTTCAGGAGTTGTTGGTTGTGGACAACGTGGGTCAGTTGATCCGGGGAAGCATTTGGGTGGAGCCGGTGAAGTAGGTTTTGGACAACGTGGATCGTCACTTCCGGGATAGCATCGAGGTGCTTCAGGAGTTGTTGGTCTTGGACAACGTGGGTCACTACTTCCGGGGTAGCAGCGAGGTGATTCTGGTGTAGTTAACTTGGGGCAACGAGGGTCATTGCTACCGGGGAAGCATTTCGGTGGGGCTGGTGTAGTGGGTTTAGGGCAACGAGGGTCATTGCTTCCGGGGTAACATCTCGGTGCTTCGGGAGTCGTTGGTCTTGGACAACGAGAGTCGTTACTACCGGGGTAGCATTTTGGTGGTGCTGGTGTTGAAGGAGGTAAATAAGTAGGTGGATTAAGCGTTGTTGGCCTCGACGGTTGTGGACAGTTAGGATCAGGTGAGCCTGGGTAACAAGAGGGTTTTGTTGGTACTGGTGTTGTTACTTTAGGACAGCGAGGATCGGTGCTTCCTGGGAAACATCTTGGTGGTGCTGGGGTAGTGGATTTAGGACAACGTGGGTCAGTATTTCCGGGATAACATCTAGGTACGTCGGGGGTCGTGGGTTGTGGACAACGTGGATCAGTGGATCCCGGGAAGCAATTAGGTGGAGTAGGTGTAGTGGGTTTTGGACAACGAGGGTCATTGCTTCCAGGGTAGCATCGAGGTGACTCTGGTGTAGTCGGTTGTGGGCAACGTGAATCAGTACTTCCTGGATAACATCTTGGGGTTTCAGGAGTAGTTGGTCGCGGACAACGTGGGTCACTAGATCCCGGGAAGCATTTTGATGGGGCTGGTGTAGTGGGTTTAGGGCAACGAGGGTCATTGCTTCCAGGGAAGCATCTAGGTGCCTCAGGAGTCGTTGGTCGTGGGCAACGTGGATCAGTGGATCCTGGGAAACATCTTGGTGAGGCTGGTGTAGTAGGTTTGGGACAACGAGGGTCACTGCTTCCGGGGTAGCATCTTGGTGCCTCAGGAGTCGTTGGTCTTGGACAACGTGGGTCACTACTTCCGGGATAGCAGCGAGGTGATTCTGGTGTTGTTGACTTCGGGCAACGAGGGTCATTGCTACCGGGGAAGCATTTCGGTGGGGCTGGTGTAGTGGGTTTAGGGCAACGAGGGTCATTGCTACCGGGGTAACATCTGGGTGCTTCAGGAGTCGTTGGTCTTGGACAGCGAGAGTCATTGCTACCAGGGTAGCATTTTGGTGGTGCTGGTGTTGAAGGAGGTAAATAAGTAGGTGGATTAAGCGTTGTTGGCCTCGAAGGTTGTGGACAGTTAGGATCAGGTGAGCCAGGGTAACAAGAGGGTTTTGTTGGAACTGGTGTTGTTACTTTGGGACAGCGAGGATCGTCGCTCCCTGGGAAACATCTTGGTGGTGGTAGTGTTGTGGGTTTGGGACAACGTGAGTCAGTACTTCCGGGATAGCATCGAGGTGCTTCAGGAGTTGTTGGTCGTGGGCAACGTGGGTCACTACTTCCCGGGTAGCAGCGAGGTGATTCTGGTGTAGTTGGTTTCGGGCAACGAGGGTCATTGCTTCCAGGGTAGCATCGAGGTGACCCTGGTGTAGTCGGTTGTGGGCAACGTGAATCAGTACTTCCTGGATAACATCTTGGGGCTTCAGTAGTAGTTGGTCGTGGACAACGTGGGTCACTTGATCCCGGGAAGCATTTTGGTGGGGCTGGTGTAGTGGGTTTAGGGCAACGAGGGTCATTGCTTCCAGGGTAGCATCTAGGTGCCTCAGGAGTTGTTGGTTGTGGGCAACGTGGATCAGTGGATCCTGGGAAACATCTTGGTGGGGCTGGTGTAGTAGGTTTGGGACAACGAGGGTCACTGCTTCCGGGGTAGCATCTTGGTGCCTCAGGAGTTGTTGGTTGTGGGCAACGTGGATCAGTGGATCCTGGGAAACATCTTGGTGGGGCTGGTGTAGTAGGTTTGGGACAACGAGGGTCACTGCTTCCGGGGTAGCATCTTGGTGCCTCAGGAGTCGTTGGTCTTGGACAACGTGGGTCACTACTTCCTGGGTAGCAGCGAGGTGATTCTGGTGTAGTTGGTTTCGGGCAACGAGGGTCATTGCTTCCAGGGTAGCATCTTGGTGCTTCGGGAGTCGTCGGCCTTGGACAGCGTGGATCAGTGGATCCGGGGAAGCATTTGGGGGAAGCTGGTGTAGTAGGTTTTGGACAACGTGGGTCGTCACTGCCGGGATAGCATCGAGGTGCTTCAGGAGTTGTTGGTCTTGGACAACGTGGGTCACTACTTCCAGGATAGCAGCGAGGTGATTCTGGAGTTGTTGACTTCGGGCAACGAGGGTCATTGCTACCGGGGAAGCATTTCGGTGGGGCTGGTGTAGTGGGTTGAGGACAACGTGGGTCATTGCTGCCGGGGAAGCATTTTGGTGGTGCTGGTGTTGAAGGAGGTAAATAAGTAGGTGGATTAAGCGTTGTTGGCCTCGACGGTTGTGGACAGTTAGGATCAGGTGAGCCTGGGTAACAAGAGGGTTTTGTTGGTACTGGTGTTGTTACTTTAGGACAGCGAGGATCGGTGCTCCCTGGGAAACATCTTGGTGGTGCTGGGGTAGTGGATTTAGGACAACGAGGGTCATTGCTTCCAGGGTAGCATCTTGGTGCTTCAGGAGTCGTTGGGCTTGGGCAACGTGGGTCACTACTTCCTGGGTAGCAGCGAGGTGATTCTGGTGTAGTTGGTTTCGGGCAACGAGGGTCATTGCTTCCAGGGTAGCATCTTGGTGCTTCAGGAGTCGTCGGCCTTGGACAACGTGGATCAGTGGATCCGGGGAAGCATTTGGGGGGAGCCGGTGTAGTAGGCTTTGGACAACGTGGGTCGTCACTCCCGGGATAGCATCGAGGTGCTTCAGGAGTTGTTGGTCGTGGACAACGTGGGTCACTACTTCCTGGGTAGCAGCGAGGTGATTCTGGAGTAGTTGGTTTCGGGCAACGAGGGTCATTGCTTCCAGGGTAGCATCTTGGTGCTTCAGGTGTCGTCGGCCGTGGACAACGTGGATCGGTGGATCCGGGGAAGCATTTGGGTGGAGCCGGTGTAGTAGGTTTTGGACACCGTGGATCGTCACTGCCGGGGTAACATCGAGGTGCTTCAGGAGTTGTTGGTCGTGGGCAACGTGGGTCACTGCTTCCTGGGTAGCAACGAGGTGGCTCTGGTGTAGTTGGTTTCGGGCAACGAGAGTCATTGCTTCCAGGGTAGCATCTTGGTGCTTCGGGAGTCGTCGGCCTTGGACAGCGTGGATCAGTGGATCCGGGGAAGCATTTGGGGGGAGCCGGTGTAGTAGGTTTTGGACAACGTGGGTCGTCACTGCCGGGATAGCATCTCGGTGCTTCAGGAGTCGTTGGTCTTGGACAACGTGGGTCACTACTTCCTGGGTAGCAGCGAGGTGATTCTGGAGTAGTTGGTTTCGGGCAACGAGGGTCATTGCTTCCAGGGTAGCATCTTGGTGCTTCAGGTGTCGTCGGCCGTGGACAACGTGGATCGGTGGATCCGGGGAAGCATTTGGGTGGAGCCGGTGTAGTAGGTTTTGGACAACGTGGGTCGTTACTCCCGGGGTAACATCGAGGTTCTTCAGGAGTTGTTGGTCGTGGGCAACGTGGGTCACTGCTTCCTGGGTAGCAACGAGGTGGCTCTGGTGTGGTTGGTTTCGGGCATCGAGGGTCGGTGGACCCTGGGTAGCAGTTAGGTGGGGCAGGTGTAGTGGGTTTGGGACAGCGCGGGTCACTGCTTCCGGGGTAACATCTAGGTGCTTCGGGAGTCGTTGGTCTTGGACAACTTGGATCGGTGGATCCGGGGAAGCATTTAGGTGGGGCTGGTGTAGTAGGTTTGGGACAACGAGGGTCATTGCTTCCAGGGTAGCACCTTGGTGCTTCAGGAGTTGTCGGCCGTGGACAACGTGGATCACTGGATCCGGGGAAGCATTTGGGTGGAGCCGGTGTAGTAGGTTTTGGACAACGTGGATCGTCACTTCCGGGATAGCATCGAGGAGATTCAGGAGTTGTTGGTCTGGGACACCGTGGGTCACTGCTTCCAGGATAACATTTGGGTGCTTCGGGAGTCGTTGGTCTTGGACAACGTGGGTCATTGCTGCCGGGGAAGCATTTTGGTAGTGCTGGTGTTGAAGGAGGTAAATAAGTAGGTGGATTAAGCGTTGTTGGCCTCGACGGTTGTGGACAGTTAGGATCAGGTGAGCCTGGGTAACAAGAAGGTTTTGTTGGTACTGGTGTTGTTACTTTAGGACAGCGAGGATCCGTGCTTCCTGGGAAACATCTTGGTGGTGCTGGGGTAGTGGATTTAGGACAACGAGGGTCATTGCTTCCAGGGTAGCATTTTGGTGCTTCAGGAGTTGTTGGCCGTGGACAACGTGGATCAGTGGATCCGGGGAAGCATTTGGGGGGAGCCGGTGTAGTAGGTTTTGGACAACGTGGGTCGTCACTCCCGGGATAGCATCGAGGTGCTTCAGGAGTTGTTGGTCGTGGACAACGTGGGTCACTACTTCCTGGGTAGCAGCGAGGTGATTCTGGAGTAGTTGGTTTCGGGCAACGAGGGTCATTGCTTCCAGGGTAGCATCTTGGTGCTTCGGGAGTCGTCGGCCGTGGACAACGTGGATCGGTGGATCCGGGGAAGCATTTGGGTGGAGCCGGTGTAGTAGGTTTTGGACAACGTGGATCGTCACTGCCAGGGTAACATCGAGGTGCTTCAGGAGTTGTTGGTCGTGGGCAACGTGGGTCACTGCTTCCTGGGTAGCAACGAGGTGGCTCTGGTGTAGTTGGTTTCGGGCAACGAGGGTCATTGCTTCCAGGGTAGCATCTTGGTGCTTCGGGAGTCGTCGGCCGTGGACAGCGTGGATCAGTGGATCCGGGGAAGCATTTGGGGGGAGCCGGTGTAGTAGGTTTTGGACAACGTGGGTCGTCACTGCCGGGATAACATCTCGGTGCTTCAGGAGTCGTTGGTCTTGGACAACGTGGGTCACTACTTCCGGGGTAGCAGCTAGGTGCTTCAGGAGTTGTTGGTTGTGGACAACGTGGGTCAGTGCTACCTGGGTAGCAACGAGGCGACTCTGGTGAAGTTGGTCTTGGGCAACGTGGGTCTGTGGATCCAGGGAAGCATTTAGGTGGAACCGGTGTAGTAGGTTGTGGGCAACGTGTATCAGTACTTCCTGGATAACATCTGGGGGCCTCAGGAGTAGTTGGTCTTGGACAACGTGAGTCACTGCTTCCTGGGTAGCAGCGAGGTGACTCCGGTGTAGTTGGTTTTGGGCAGCGTGGGTCATTGCTTCCGGGGTAGCATCTAGGTGCTTCAGGAGTCGTTGGCCTTGGGCAACGTGGGTCTGTGGATCCAGGGAAGCATTTAGGTGGAGCCGGTGTAGTAGGTTGTGGGCAACGTGGATCAGTACTTCCTGGATAACATCTTGGGGCTTCAGGAGTAGTTGGTCGTGGACAACGTGGGTCAGTGCTGCCAGGGTAACAGGAAGGTATTATTTGCGGTTTTTTTGTGGTCGTTATTGGTTTGATAATGTCTCTGCAGCTTGAATCACAATCACTCTTGCACAGCTGAAAAAGAATTCATTTTTTTAAATCTGATTTGTTATAATTTGGTCTATTTTTAATTTTATATTAAACGTACCTCAACATTACACGTTAGATATACTTGATCCGTTTCAGGGAAGCGGAAGGCGCTGACTTTGCTATAGGCTATCAGTGTCGCCCCGGATTTACCCGTGTTTGTGGATTTTTGGAATAAATCAATAAATTTCCTTTTCCTGAAAGTCATGGATTATGAATTTAGCTACCTGTTTTAAGTATATTTATTTAATTTATAACATTTTGATAATTACTTTGGACATCCTTCCTTGTCTGTTAACTGAATCTTATTAGTATTCGGGTTATCATAGTCTTCATTATCATATGCCCAACAATCGTGTATTTTTAGGTTGAACTGATTCCTAGTATCTTTTAGGTATATTAATATCGTGAGGTATTCGCCGATCTTGATCGAGTGTTCTAAAGGAGTAGTCTGAAATATTAGTTTTGATTTATTTGATTTGAAGAAAATTAATAAATTTGTTATGAAAAATGAAAATCAAAAATTTTGTCAAGTCAAAGTGAGACTGTTACATACATTAGGGAATACTCCCTTCTGTATGTCCATCCAACATTCGACGCCGCCTGCGGGCCCTTGCACAGCTACTACATCGAGCATGTCAACCATAAAAGGCTTGAGTTTCAAAATATGCGATTGCTCTTTCCTTACTCCTCCGACAGATACCTCTAAAGCTGTACTTGCGCATGAAACCTGTAATGAAACATATTATAAATCAAATTATATTTATTGCGAGACAAATAATTTTCAGCCAAACCATTATTGAGAACATTGACCTCGAAGGATTATGGTATGTAATTTTGACTTGGGTAAATGTGTACATTTACAAGACTGTAGTCTTAATGGATTTAAGTACACTGTAGTATACGAGGGACCAGTCTTACTTTTCGTGCGAAATCATAGGGACCTTGGACGAAGTCGTCGGCTTGGAACACGAGGACATTATCAATGGTGCCGCAAGCGTTGCAAAGAGATCTGCTGCCGCAGCCCTTCAGCGGTACTCGGAATGAGTACCGTGACTGACTTCCGCCGAGAGATACGTATCTGACAAGAATTCATAATTGTTAATTGCGAAGTATATAATTCTTTTTTAGAATTAAAGATAAAACCGTTTAGCATTGCTCGTTAGTATTTAGTTTAGTCAGCTAAATAAAGTTTTTTTAGAGTTTCATTTAAAAAATACATATATTTTAAAATTATTTATCATTAAAAAGATAATAGGGTTTTCAATACTGTGCTCACTTACTTGCATTTCGGATCATTTAAGTAGCCTTTGCTGTAGATAATGCCGTCGTACACATCAGAGAATTCGACTGTCACATCAATGAAGTCAGCTGAGCATTGTACATTGATATCCGGAGATAGAGGACTGTCGACAGCCCTGGAGCTCCGGACGAAATTCACCGCCGTGTCATCGATGATTTCATCAAAGAATGGACTTAGACTATTATCACCTGCCAATTCTTTATTTAACTCAGCTGCGGTGAGCGTGCCATCTGAAACAGCTGTAGCAAGCGACAGCTGCAACACATTTTTTTATCAATCACTGTAAAATTGAATCACGTCCATCAATTCACATTTGAGCATCTTTGTGGGTTAAGCTAAAATTTCTTTCCAAATATGTAATGGAGGGCTGCCCCTAGCAACGTCATATTGGTTTACTTAATTAAATACAAAGTAGAATATTCAGTCAACAGTAAAAAAAATCCCTTCCCAAATTCTAAATTATACTACATATATTATCATATAATCTTTGTTATAACAAAATAATTACATGTGACTTAACTAGTTATGAGATTTATTGCCGCCGCTGCTCTATTATAAACTTATCTATAAGATTATTTTTTTGATACAAAACAATGTGTTTTTTTTTCTCTCTCTCACGCGTTATTACAGACCATTTGGTGTTGTAATAGGAGCTATACTATTTCATAAACACGATATTGAGATGTTGAATAAAAAAGCAGATTGTATTTAAGTTAATTATATGTCATATTTATATATCGTGAAATAATTATGCAATATATAGCCATACATAAACACTTCACACATATTCACAAATCTTTTTTAACATTGATATTTGTTAGATCATATTTTATGTAACTCATGGTCCGATTGCAGAATCAAACTAGTGACAATAAAAATATATTACGTAACATTTCTCTATGGGTTTCATTAACCTAACCTTTGGATGAACTGAATCTTATATAATAAGGCAGTAGCGTGATTGATGCCGCCGTTTCATTTATAAGGCAATCTTAATTTAATAACAAATTTGGTTTATTTAGTTGCATTTGTTTTTATATTATTTAGTCTTAAAAAGTATAAGCTGAAGAAACTGTTTTATTTTAATTACTTATAGCTATTTAGCATTTATGTAATACTGATTCACGGAAATCCTAATCAAATTTGGATTATTTTATGAAGGAATTTCAGATTTTTTTTGATGTCTAGAATGATCATACATACCTGCACAAGTGCAATCAATGTCGCTATTTTCATGACAGCCGCTTCATGGGGCTCTGGAAAAATAAAAAAATAATTTATTATTATACATAATAGTTTATGCATTTATGTTGTTACTAATTTAATTTAATGTATCAGATTTCTTATCATTATTTCAACGTTAAAAGTAATGCAAATGTGGGGACATTCAAGGGAAAATTGTGCTATGTCCTACATTTTATATGCACCGGACCTAACAGTGAACCGATGTTTACCGAGTTGTTTAAGTGTGCTTAGAAAGGAATAGTGGATGAGTAAATATTCTGGCTAAGTACCAAAAACCTTGCATAACAATAATTACCACAGAATCGACATTGGTCATAAAGTCACTTTTTAGTGTAAATCCTACGGTATTCGACACATTAGTGTCAAGAGCCAAATTGACATATTAGGTTATTGCAAAAATTTTAAGTGAGTTGTCGCAATTTCAGTTTGTTATTATTGTGACAGATCAATGTTAATTATATGAGGATGTTAAAATGTTTACTTTCGACATAAATATTTTTAAAACAAACAAAAATTTTATGGTGAAAATTCACGTGTGGCAAAGTTGTTCTTGATTTAATAAATACTTCAAAAATATTTACTGTTTTTTCTTAAATTAAGTCAAGCGCTATAGATAATAAGTTAAAGGTTATAAATAGCATTTGAGTAACATCAAGATATAAGGTATAATTGTGTTGCATCCGTCTAAGATCCGTGAGGTCAGACGATGACCCGGACAATATTTCCGCATTTATTTCAACACCAAAACTACGTAGATCTCTTATTGGGCGTTACAAAAACGATCTAATGTTCATCTTATGTCCATATTAAAAAAATGCTTACAGTAAAAATATTTTCTATACATATATAGAATTAAAATTGGAGTGTTTGTTTGTAATAATGAAATAACCGTTTTTATTACATGCCTATATACATATATACATCCCTATATATATATATATGTATATATATGCGGTACATACACCAAAAAAACATTTTTTTACAATTTTTGTCTGTTTGTTTGTTCCGCCTATCTCTGAAACGGCTTTACCGATTTTAGAGGGACTTTTATTGGCAGGTAGCTGATGTAATAAGGACTAACTTAGGCTTTTTTTTAGCCCAATCCCAAATCCTGCTTCCGAAATTAATCGTTGCCACGCGCGTTTGGGAGGCGGGCGCATGCGAATTTTTAAAGATACTCGGACAGAGTCGCGAGCAACAGTTAGTATTTACCAAAATTAAGTTACTTGTAACATTATAAATATAGGAAAGTGTCGGAGGCTGTAACATAGTTTTCAAATTAAAAAAAAAGTTTTGGACATTTATAAGAATAGGATATTGTATAATTAATTAATTAGGTGAAAAAAAAATATTGATTTTAATTAAAATACTACAAACAATAACCAAGATTTTCCCAACTTTTTATGAGCTATAGGTCTCCATAAGTTTAATTACAATGCATGCGTGATAACGTATCTTGTACACCATACATTAATGGAAAAATTCCGAATTGCCTAACCATTGTGAATAATGCACTATTACCTCTCCTTTTGTTTGAAGCTCGTATTCTCACAAGTTCGTTCCAAATAGCTGTTACTTTTAAAATGTAGTTTTGCTTTATTTTTTATTATTTATTATTGATTATTTAATATTTTAGCTTGTTTATTCAATATGACAGCTTGATTATTAAGATTGAGGTGAATATTTGTTAGTATTGAAATTTTTTGAAGATACCTTTAAAAAAATGATTTTTACACTGGAATTTGTTCCTATTTGGTACTAACCAGTAATTTCTATAGACAAAGAATGGTTATTGAAAAATTTTTTTGGCAACTAAACATATTACGTTTGATCGAAAACCTTTTAAGCTAAACTATTAAGGTGTTTTTTTTTTAACAAAAGCAATAAATAGTTAGGAGGTCGTTGAAAAATAAAACGTAAGTATAATTGTACTCTTCCGGTTTAAAAGTTCATAGGTTACATGAGTCCAAATTTTATTTAACTTTAGTTTTTCCTAGGAAATGTTAATTTAAAAAAATATTATATTTATATGTACTGACGTTACCCGTTTTTTAAAGGTTTCATTAAAGGCAGGGTAGTTTACTGTAGCATAATGAAGCCTTACGTTGATCTTATTTGAACGTATTTTTTAATGCATTTATTAATGATTACGATATCATTCTAAAAAAACGAGTAACCTTTCACAGCTGTTTTATTAAGGAAGTATTATTCTTAAATATAATAAATGTAAGCACTATTGAAATATAAAACACAATAAACTAAAGTTTTTCTAGTACGAGTTTTACACATACACACATACATACAAAGCACATTGTATACGAAGCATGTCTCTACAATCTTTTATACTATACATACGTACAATGATTTATAAGTGAAAAACTGCTAACGTTCAGTATATAGTGCGACAAGGCAAACTTGTGATAAGCATAATATACAATAAACGTGTAGGCGATTGGAATTGAATAACATCATGTATGGCAGAATATGACACTCATCCTGGCATATTTATGAGTAATACTTTAACGTTTTTTAATACTAAATAAACTATTAACACGTCCATATAAAATTACAATAATCTGGTATGGATGTTTTACAACACATCAGTGACATTGACCGTACCAAAAATATAAGTTGTAAATTAATGAAAGCGAAATTTATGCGAGATTGGTCGTTGAGTAGTGCATTAATATATATCTGTGCCACGGTCACAGTGACATCATGAAGACCCTTGCCGGCTTAACTGGTTTATGAGACCTGATTAATTGAGAACCCAGTTCTTATATAACTGAAGAACTTTAACTTTTGCGGACGTTCCTTTCTATAAAGGTGAAATGTTTATGGAGTTTTTTTGTATATTTTAATGAATACAAATACGATATTATCTGATAAAAAATTTGCATATTAATTACCATGTTTATATATTATAAGAAATAACATATATGAAAGTCTCTATTTTTTTTTATGTATTTCAAAATTGTACTTGTACACTAGCTTAGGACTACCCTTCATGAAACTTCAAACCTATTTCGTAATATTAAAACACGTCGTTAAAATAAACAAAATTTTACCGATTTTTCAAAATATCTGTAAGAAATTCATATTAAAAAACACTTAGTAGAATTCAAACCTATCGGTAATATAATAATATATGTATTCAGAAAACGTCACCTTTGTCTTTATTTGTACAAAGAACTAATGACTCGATGTTATCATAGTAACAGAATAATTAATATTAAATCATAATTAAATTTTAATACCAAACATATTTCAGTAAAAAGCTCGAATTAAGCTTAAACTGAATTGCATTACACAATTGGGGACGACTCGGGTCCCAATTACGTGTCTGTCTGTGTGTCCGAATCTCTGTAATTTAGTTGCAACATTAGGGCGGATTTACCCAACAAGAACTTAATAACGTTGACATAACTTGCTTTGTAAACATCGTTAATTTATATAATTAACATAAATAATATATATATTGTTATGCTTATATTATTAATGGTTTTAGTAGATCGAAGGTCGTGATTAATTTGTTATTAGCGTACGAACAATATTATTATACGCTTTTAAACAACAATAGACTTGTTTTGATATTTCCATATAACCGTTGTGGTAGCAGCGGAACTAGTGTATATGTATATATAATCAAACAAGCTCATTTATTCCTTAAACGGATCTTATTAATTTGTTATGGTAATATTAAGTATTGTAGTTTCGTTTTGGGAAAAAAAATAAAAATAAATTTTATTTTATTTTGATGGGACTGCTATACAGATTCTCGTTTTGAACATCAAAATTAACATAGCCATACCTTGTTTGGTAAATAATTTGATTCAGAATATTTTAACTGACCTGACCATTAAATTTTTTAATACATATGCATTAATTATAAGTGGAATTCTTTATTTTGTTGTTATTGTGTTTACTATTTATGACGCTAAGTTTAGTGGAAAAGAATAGTAACTTAATTTGCTATATATATATTTACAGCTTATCTCTGTTCTGGGTGACAAATAACATGTCAGTCTTGTTGTTGCGAGCAAATGTGCCGTGATGTCAGGTGATCGTCTCGTAATCCTTCAAAGGGTAATAACTTAACTAACATGTATTATACTGTAAATTTGCTCAACGTAATTTAAGGATTACATCAGTATTAGAAATCTGTCCGTAATTACACAGAAATAAATTATATTCGATTATTAGAATTCTTCCATCGAAATTTGATGATGGTAACCTTTGCCGTGTGACGGTAATTACCTTTATGTGAGTTGGTCGTGAGTTTGGATACAACTCGGCTTCATTTTACAAATGTCGACGTTAAAATCTAGAAAACTTGTATCCTAGCTAGCTCATCTTGTTGCGTCATGAATAGGTATGTCTGAACGTTTTCTATTGTCGCTCGGAACAAATAGGATCGACTCACAATGTGTTTGTGTAATAACTTTTTATGTAAATGTCATCGATGTATAAAATGTGTGTGTTATTAACGGGATATAATGTTTTTTTTACATTAAAATATAGTAAGCTCTAAAATGACCAACATAGTGTTCACAATCGTTTAAATTGATTAATTACTACAAAATAAATTATATTTTTAAATCGATTTAATCTTTAAATAGTGTTTTAGCTTTGATAATTGTAACGTGTGTACATAATATGTTTCTAATAGATTAACCAACCTTACCAAATGTACGTGTGTTCTCACGATTCGTTTAGCCTTTGGTTCGTCTCGTTTATCTGAAGGCCTTCGGGGTCGGCAATAATTTTATGTTTGCGGTCTTTAGTTGAAACATCATGTAACTATATTTATTACTATAATAATGCCGTTTTAATTGTTGTGTGTTGTTATTTTATTTATTAATATAACTCGAAAATTATTTTTAGTGACCAATTCGAAACACTTGTTATATGAAACTGATTGTTTGACTGACACACATAACAAACTTCGGCATATAGCAATACATAAGTGATATAAATTAATTCATATCTTATAAGTTTCCAAACAATGAGAAGTTGAAATATGAATAGAATTTTTTTAAATTAATCAACAAAATGAATGAATTCTGTTAACAGTCTAGATGTTCTCACATTTTAAACATCAATCCGATACGAACATACAAGGAACATTCAAGGGCGTGTTTAATAAATTCCCCAGACGAACAGAAACAATGGCGCTCGCGTATTGGGCAAAATGGCTGGTCGCGTTTCATAAATCCGCGTGGACAATGTTTCCCACACTCGTTAAAATATTACGAAATCGATAAATTCGCTTCTTTAGGAATAATTAACCCATTTATATAAGTCAAGTTGAATGCTCCACCATTCCCTTTACGTAATGATTCTGAATTGATTTAACAGATGCTTTGTGTTTACGCTGTTTTTGTAAAATTCAAAGGTCAGTTCGAATTGATTAAGCGTTTGAATGGAAATAACGAATGGAACACATTCATTATTGCTCATTCGTTTGACATTCGCTTTGTTTGTTTTCAATCACTCATATTTTGTATGACATCAGTGTTAAAGATACAAATGTTAATATTTCTTTAGTGATTATTTTATATTTATGCATTTTATTAACAGGAATAGCTATATATATAAGAAAAGATTTAATATATTTCGTCAAAGAGTCCGTTTTTTTTCGTTCACGATTCAAATAAGTTAAATAAACTTGGATATAAAACTTGTTTTATGACTGTATTAATTAATGCGAACCGCTTCAACATATTTTGACACTTCTAGTCCTTGACATATGGAGTATTTATGGTAACTAGTAATATAATATTATACACGGATACGAGCTGCCGACGGTTTACTTATACCTTATTTATAATAACTTTAAACAATCAACAGAATTTATTCTTTATTTTGTTTGATACTATTTTTAATCTCGTTGAATAACGTGTATGGTAAATGTGTTGGAATTGGATAAAATTACTTTAAGAAATTGTTAAATTATAAGCATTTAAAGCGTCGGTTTCGGGGATAATAATAGTAATATAGTAACGATTTTTTATATAAAAATTAAAGATAAATAACTAACTATCTATTGAAAGTAATTATAGAAATGAATCGCAAAACTGATAGTTCAACATTTCAACATACATTTTTATGTTTATAAAATATGTTAGATTATATTTAAATTATATATGTAGTAATTTATGGGCATTTTATTTTTCGTTAGAGAAATGAAACCTGTAATACTCGTAGGTATATAAAGAAAAAAATATTTCCTTCGAAGGTCATTAATGAGTTAGGGACATTATCATTTTGAATACATCACAGAACTGTTTTAGACGCGGTTGGTAACGTAACAAATCTTTGCTAATAATTTTAAAAGTCAATTCTCTTTCGGCTTGTCTCATATGTTAGGTAATGTTTTGTTCGTTTTATTTAAACTTTTAAAGTTTCTTTGTTAATCTTTTACATTGGTCTCCTAATCAAATTGTAAATAATATTAAAGGTCAGTTTCGTAATTCGTGAATTACTTAAAACAACGTTCCGCCAATGAGACCTCTCGATGTGCATAAGGAGACATTTTTTTGAAGACTATTAGTAAATAAAATTAATATTTCTGGATGTACTATTCGTTTTTTATTATTTTAAACTAAAAATATTTTTTTTCTCGTCTGTCCGTGATCACGCTTGCTGTAAAGTAACCGAGATTTCGGGAGTATGTAGTTATAGTCTTATATTAAAGTCTTATATATCACTATTAGTTAGCAGCAGGTTTTAATTTCTTCTAATACCTTAATTTTCTTAACACTATTTGGTTACATGTTCTTAGTTTCTCTAAAATTAAATCAAAGAAATGCCTCGCATTAGCTCGAAAAGCGACACATACAAAACATGTCCCTCCTAACATCCATAGCTCAAAAACTTTCGCATTTATATTTGACATAGAGTCCCATTGTTATATCATTGATAGTAAATTGTCGTCTGTCTTGTCTTACTATCATTATAGCGAGATTATGCAACACCATTGTACGCGCATAATCGGCTGATGACATTTTTGTAAGAATATTTTTTCTGTGTTTTATGATGCTAATTAAACAGATGATCACTATTACAGAAACGATTACATTTAAATTAGATTTTAGAGGATTTTTTTTTATGTGTTTATAATTTATTTGTGATATAACATGCTGTCGCATAAAAGTTTAGTACAATCCAAAACATCCAATCCAATATATATATATATATATATATATATATATATATATATATATATATATAATTATCGTCTTGTGTAATTACCATAAAATGAACCTCTTTCACGGGCATTATGCTATATTTATAAAATAAATAATATTTTTAACCTTTAACTTATAATATATAAATTTCAACACTATTCATTTTACATTATAAAGCCTTTATTTTTATTATACGTTTTATAAAGTTCATCTCTAGCTCGTAACTCACCAAGCGACACTTTCACCCCGTGAATTGCTTGTGATGTACAAAGCAATTTCATTTCAAATTGCTTTCAATGGCACATATTATGCAATTATAAAGCTAATAAGCCATTCCAATATTGATGGGCTGTCACGGAACTATATTGAATTCTTTCATTTGTATGTATGTATATGTTACGAAGAACGTACTAAAATTGACTTAACCGTTTATAAGTATATACATGTCATCTAAAGATTATGTAATTATTTTTAAAGGTTATTTGTACATAACATTCTTTCATATCTGCGGTCAGAACAAAAATGTAGATATAACCTTACCTGGGATGCTGTCATTTCCGATGTAATATGGTTTCGTCATTTCCTGTAGCGGTCAGATATATTGAATCGATTTTCGTGTTAGTGATATAATATGAACCATGCTAAGGAGTAAGTTAGTTGGTCTTGTTGCATATTATGTCAGCGTATATATTTTTGATAATTCGATACAAATGTTAATGATAAAGATGTTGTCATCGTGTTAGTTAGGTATAACGTTTTAGCATTTTAAAGGTCAAAACGTTATATCTGTCTGTTTGTGTGTTCCGGTGATAAATAAGTTTTTAATAGTTATTAAAACCGGGCATTAAAATGTTGCATACAGTCTTAGCGCATATATATTGTTCAATGCGGGTATATTTTAAATAGTCTTTCTTATTATTGTCAAATTATTGACTTACATAAAAAATAATTAGCATGTTTTCTCAACTATATATATAAATATACTAATAGTTGTCTCTGTGTTTGCTTAGTGTGTTGTAACTATCTCGTACCGTTGACTAAACAAACTAATGTATTCAAATATTGAGCAAGTCGGTAGTGTGTGCGTGTGTAGTCTTTAGATTTGAGAAGTGTAAACGGATTTTGCTATTATAAGTGTCAAGGGTCTCGAATAATAGAGCGGAAAGTTATGTAACTTTCATTAAATAAATTAAAAGAAATACTTATAACAAAGTTGGAAGGAAATATTTTAATTTATTTAAGTAAAATATTTATTTTATTTGTCACATGTATGAGATGCATTATGCAAAAACAATTATTGCATTGCAATTATGACAGGAAACTGCTTGGACATTTTAAAAGGTTAAGACATTTGCGATATCTATAGCTTTGTAAACATTATAATCTATTATTTTCTTATACGTTATTCGATTGCTTGTAAGTTTGTTAGCGTTAATTTTTTATGAATTGAAGAGGATTTTGTCATCTCTATTTTTATTGTTAAGAGTTTTTAATTCGGAAACTGGTCGTCAAATTAATTGAATTATTCAATTACACATAATTATCTTTTCTTTTTTAAATCATTTTACCGTAATTATATCTTTTCTATTTCACTATCGACGTTCATAGAAAGTTGGCGATGTTACAACTTCACTAAGGCATGTCAAATTGTCTTAATATGAATACTTTCTATGCAATTTTATTATTATAAATGCATGGATATTTTAGAGAAAACATATATGAACTTATTAGGGAACGATTAGCTGGAAAATTGGGAGAGGAAATATATATATATATATATATATATATGGTGTATTCGTAATATTTTTTCATACTACAAGGGAAGATTTATGTAGGTTATTGAACGAGACTGGGAACTTTACTTAGTTCAAACCTAGAATAATACAGAAGTATTTTCATCGTAGATATAGCTTATATTAATATTGAAGCGATATACTTTTTACAAGTATTTAACTTAAATATATACAAGAACAAGTTAAACAACTTTATTACAATTATTACGAATAAAGTCCCGAAAATAAACAGCTCGTAAATTGATTATTTGAATGACATCTTTTGAACTAAAACGAATACTGATTGCGTTTTAAAAAGCTATGTTTAGTTTTACTGGAACAAATGTATTATTATGACCAATAAAATTCCATGCTAAGGATCTTTATTGAAATATAATAAAATGTGTTTCTCGTATTCAGTTAATATTGAGTATTAAAAAACAAGTTAGAAACATAATGTATTGTTAGCAAACGTTTGCGATACATTGAAGCCGAGTTATCTTAGCTTTTTATGACTTAACCTGACCTTTTGTCTAGATTTTAATGTCTGCTTATGAAATGTACTTATAAGACGCTGGTGGACATACTTATGACAACCAATTTGATGTTTTTGATTAAATTTTGTGCTCATTTGTTTATAATTTAATTTATCTTGCTAATGTATAATTAAATTCTGTTTCATTTTAATATCTTATTAAACGTAATTTCTTTAAAAAAGAATTCAGTACTATTTAAGTATGCACCAAAAATATTATATGCTAGAAAAAAAAAAAATTATCTATTTGTCCGAGCAGTATAACGTTAAGTCAGACATTAAAATTCTTTTAATAGTCGCTAATCACAAGTTAACAATCAACCTGTAATATTATTTTGAATATGTATAGAAAATTATATCTTTTAATTAACCCAAAACGTAAGGTTCTGTTACTGAGCTTAGTCAAGTATAAGGATTTTTTGTCACTGCCTGTAATAGCTGTTACCGTTTCCACAATAAGCCGAAACAAATAGACGGACAGACAGGTGATTTTTGTTTTAGAAATCGGTTTCTACATACGGAGGCATATAATATGTGTATGTTTGTATGTCTAGGACGGAACCGCGTCCACGGCAACCATATGACACACATTTCGCCAAATCTCCACGGGTTACTGACCTATGGGAGATGTAACGTCTTTCACTTTTCGATACAACTTAAATATTACCAAATTTAGGCGTTAACATAATATTTATTACTCATTTCTGTTTGCATCATTTTATTTGACTTTTATATTCAAACAGATTACAATATCGTTTAGGCAGTGCTAATCTTAGAATGGATTCTTAACTATATTTATAAGAGATAGGTTTAAAATATTATTCCGTAGTTTTAAGTCACAGGAAATACACAAGTATTCTATATGCTTAGATATGTTCATATATATCTGTGTTAAATAATACCTATACTTACATGTGTATATATATGTAGGTTTAAAATTTATTACAATAAAAATACGTAGTTCATGTCAATAAAATTTTAAATTCAACTAGCTGCATCGCTTGAATTACGCATATGCTTCATTAATGTCTCATGACTTTAAAATACTTTCCGCATTGCTGAATAGCGAACATAACTTTTATGTAAAATTATGAAATTTAGTATATAGTTGTAAAATATAATATCATATGTTTTAAGATAGTACGATCGTGTATACACTATGAGTTATTATTGTGTGTCTTCGAATAGAGGGCGCTGTATAGTTACGACTTCACACTTTCGCCTTTGAGTTATCTCCGGGACGAATCACTTATTTGTTTAGACGCCGCAAGTCATACGTGATTTACTATTTATAGCTTTCCTAGGCATTGCGTTTACTAGCACATTATATAATATGTTGTTGAATGAAGATTTTGAGTTGACTTGAATTCTGTAGTGTTATGACTTTTTGACTGACTGTAAAAGGAGATATTATGAATTTGTTTGTAGTTTTTTTACATTTTCTTGCGTTGATCATTAGAAATGATTATTCATAATATTACTGTTATTACTATTAGGGAAATATTGAGGTAGCGAAAACATTTTTTTTATTATAAGAAAAAACCTTATATCCTAATTAGTCCTATTCTTGGAAATTTAATGGTAAATAATTACTCTATTGATAACGTAATTTTTTTTATATGTACATGGGCTAAATACAAGCTGTCTTTAATATTATATCAAAGTTTTCAATTTTTCTTTCGGTGAAATTTTATCGATTTGGGATTTTCTCAAAAACGTCACTACTTATCAGTTAAAGGACATTCGAAATTGTTACAGCCATTTATAATATTTCAGGTTATAAGAGGGAACAACACGGCGATTATTTATATGATATTTTTATTAATCTTTTATGTTACATATATGATAATAATGATTTAAAGCCTTATAATAACATAAGGAATGATTAGCAATTTTGTTTTGTAATATTAACTTAGTATGTTCAACCCCTTATTTTGTTTTGTCAACAAGCGTATGTATGTCTCTTTAAAAATTATCTCATTCTTAAATACGATATGATTCGATTGATTAAATACTCCTTTATATTATCGGTATAAGAATATACTCTTAACTAAGGACTTTGACAATGCAGTTACCCTTTGTGATTCTACTTTGAGCGTAACACAATTGAGATATACTATCATGGATCTCAATTAACTTGACACATTCTTTATATATGCCTGTTTTCAACACTTGTCGGTACAAAATATACAAAGATAAACTGGCGTTTTGACAGGCATATAATAAATTACTAAACACTTTAAGCTATTCAATTTTTGATAATATTATAATGTTATGTATATTTCACATTAATATGCATAGATTTGTTAATATCGTCGCCTGACCCGCTGTGGATGCATTTATAATATGTTTTTTTTATTTTGAAGGACATTATTTTTATTACTTATATAGCATTCTATGAATACATTTATTTTCTTAATATATGGCCTGGTGTTGATATTATGGTTAAACAATACTTTTATACATTTTGGTCTATTTAAGTCTAATAAGTCTAATCTTATTGTGGAAGAGCCTACTTGTGGTCAAATTGATGTCCTTGGGCGACGGTACTACCTCCATCGGGTAGGCCGTCTGCTCGTTTTCCCCCCTTTATCATAAAAAAAATACATACTATATGGAGATAAAACCTCTTAGCATTCGAGCGACGGGTCCACCGATCGATCGCTCGATTTCTATAATAAGAATATACTATATCAACAAAGCTATGCTACAACACTAGTATCTACGATGAGCAACATAAAGTTATTGAGATAACTCTTACAACAATTTAGATTCTTCTCAAGTTACTCGTATACGGTAATTATTTTTAATTTACTTGACATTTGGCCGTCATGATTCGTCTGGTTTCGCAATGGATAAGGACGACAGTGAAATATGTGCTTATGGTATATCTTTGTCGGCGATTTACGACATTTAATTATACCAAGACTATCTTATGATCATACTAAAGCTGTAAATACTGTTATAATATAGAAATGTAATAATTTTTAATAGATATTTATGTGATCTAAAAAATATATACTTTTTTAAATATCTTTAATGAAAAATCTTTCTTTAATTAATTATAAACGAATTTAGTTTTATGGTATACTATCGTGGGATTCGTTTGTTGTGTAAAGATTGCTTCACTCTTGTTTTAGCTAGTTAAGAATTTATCTCATCACCATTTTGCGCAATTAACTATCATAGATTGATATTTCAATTTAATTAATATAGTATGGTAACGTAAAAAACTATTGATGTGATTGCGGATGTTTATTGCCATGCGGTTTGGTGAGTCCTTGATTTGAATGTTCTTAGAAGGTTTAATAAATTGAAACGATGTTTTTTCGTGTATACTACACCTTGTTATTATTTTGCCCTATATTTCAATAAGGTACTTTACCGTAAAATTTAGATTTAAAACCAAATTTACTTGTTATTGTTTAATGAATTTTTTTTAATATCAATGTACATACATGTTATTTGTATGAATTACGGAATAAATTATTTTTTAAACCAATTGTAATATATATTAATTTAACCGTAAATTGGATGAACAAATTCTAACAATACAATAGCAGGCGGAGAGGATTTGATCTGACATTAATATTCTCACGGAAGACGATTGACCCGCTTACACAGTTTACGCCGCTATTTGTGTTGTTAAATACGGATTACGGATGATAGTGATGGGAAGATCATGCTAAAATCGTGGCTATTTTAGACCCATGAAAGAAAAATTACCCATACATCCATCTATGTATATATGCACTTATGATATTTAAATAAGAAATATATTATCAAATTAATATTTTCTACTTCATTCTTTTTCATTCGATCTGTCCTTAAAAGTTAAATGACTTCACCTCCTGCTGAACTTCGTTTAAACAGTAGTGCATGTATTAAGAAAAACTTGTTCTGTCCTGCCATCATGCATTATTTATCAAATAGAATACTTCTTGCAACATTCAATTGGCAGATGTTTTTAAACAGTTTATTTTATGCCTCGTTAATATTAAATAACATTAAGTAGGGAAGCTCTATGTGTGGGCTGTGTAACAATATTATTGTAAATAAATAAATTAACGCTATTGGAAGACAAACGACAGTTATTTGTTTTTCATTATGCGGTATATGTAGCGGATATGTATTGCTTTAAAAAAATTTTTTCGTATTTTTATTTTCGTTACCATACAGTTAATAAAACTGAGCAATATTCGGCCATTTTACCTTAATTGCTATATTTATCTACATCGCTTGACGTTACCCACTGAATCCGTCTATTCTGCTAGTAACACTTTGCGCAACTCACACGTAACATCACTTTCGATGACCTATGACATTACCTCGGTCATCTCGGGTATTCTGTATCGGGTTAATTACTAATTAATTAATTAATTAAAATTTATGTAAGAATGAACAAAAAAATTATTGAGAGATTGTTTTATTTTGTGACATCCAAGGTTATTGATTGAGATATTTTGTTAAGTGTTTTTTTAATATATAAGTGTCTTGACCTTTGTGACACGAGTAGATAAACATGGGTTAATTCAATTGATACTTTATTTTACTTATTTGTTTATTATATATATATATATTTAAGATACTATTATTATTTTTTTAAAGCAATAAATAAGTATAATTTATTTTAATGAAATGTTAAAACATTATTCGTGAATAACTTTGGCAAGTTATTTCAAGGACAAAACATTGACGACCTCGAGGAATATGAGATGAATATTGATAAAGTGATATATATATTTTTTTTGTATTATATAATAGCTTCACTTTTTTTTTACATTATGTTAGAGACATTTAGTGGTCGAAGATTGATTTTAATCGAATGGTTATAACATGTGTTTTAGGAACGAATAAATCTATAGTATTGTGGACGCTTTATAAATATGAAACTAATATATAATTACATACATAAATACGAAGTCTTTTTAAATAATATATTTGATTTTTTCAAACACACAATAAGGTTGTTTTTCTTTAAACTATGAAATTATAGATTTATACGTTTGCGTGAATCAGCGATACCGGTAGGATATTCACGTGTAGGAAACTTGATTTTTTGGTAATATATTAAAATATTATTAATTAATGTATAAAAAGAAGTGAACTTTAAATACAATGCGATCTTCATATATATATACGACTCAAGTTAAATTTGTCTGTACATTTAAATTATTATGAACTTCTTTTTATGTCATAGTAAATCGATTTTTCTATATAGAAGTTAAATTAATCTCTCCATATTATATATTTTATTGTATAAAATACCTTATATCAGAAAAAAAATATACAAAGCAGTCATAGTACGGGTATACATAATTTCTAACCTGTTTCGTCTGCCCTTTGAAATATATTTTATCTATATAACCTTTGTCATTTCTAAAGGCTTCGTTTATCAATGATCGGATAAACTTTAACTCGGACGAGACGTTAACATGGCGGATCGAAACTCTTATGTATTCTTACAAAGAGTTTTTTTCGTTTAATTTAATACATACATTCTCAGTTTATTATTCATAAATACTTTTATATTAAGCGTTAAGTTAGATAGCTGCCCTTTAGACCTACACCTGGGTCGCAGGTCCCAGGCACTGTTGAATCTCCTCTCTCTGCAAAACGATGGAACCGGCACCCGCACGGTGAATCCATAGAATGCGGAGTCTCGACGTAATTAATGTATGCCTAAACACTGCCCGTTAATTTTTAAAATACTAACTTAAAATTATTGTTATTTCACGCTCTGACATTTACCGTTTGAGGTTGTATGTTTTATTTTTTTTTTCTTTCTTACTTTGGTGTGTATGTAACTTCGATACAAGCGATGCACAAGCAACAGCCAGTATTAAACAAAGAGGTTTTATTTCGATTCCACTTTCATTTTTAATTTCTTTACTATTACAAGATAACATAAGAATGTTTTTTTGAATTGATTTGCATTTTTTTCATACGAATTATAAATGTTAATTTGGTTTTATTATGAATTATTCGTTAACAGATTCAATTAACATAATCGTGTGTTTTCACTTAAATCTCATACTTTTTACTGATTTGTTTAGAAGAATAAAAAAAAAACAATTTTTATTATGATATTTGACGAAATAAAAATTTAACAATAAATAGCTTATAATAATAAATATATAGGGTTAGCAAAAATATTTTTAATATTTTTTCTTTTAATATTTAAAATATAAATCACATAGCTCCAAAAAACAAGAGACAACCCTGATTTGTATAAAATAAACATATCAAGAAACGAACAAAGGTATATCGTGAAACGAATAAATGCCTTTATAAGGACATAAATAGATGCCGATTGTTGCTAAGATAAATACAGACGTAGCTTGCTGATTATGTATAGGCTAAAAATATGTGCACCTTTATTAAGATCAAGCTATAATTATTGTTAAATATATTACGATAAATATTTTTTTTAACAAAAACGTTATTAATGAACAAAAATAATACCGAAATATTCATGTGTAGATAAAAAAAGCTCACCACAGACACAAAATCAAACGGTATATATATTTAAAATGGGCACATCTATGTTAAAGGGCGTAGGATCAACAACAACAACCTTTATTACAATCTCTAACGGATTTGTTTTAGTAAACGATGCATTTTGTATCAAACATATATATTAATATAATCTATATATTATATATTCAACAAAATTCTATTCAAATTAATTTTATTATTATTATACCATGCATACATATACTTGTAATTTGTTTTATAACACGCGTTGATGTCTTTTGTTTAATGTTTGAGAAAAGATTTATTTTGACATAAAAAAAAAAATATGTATATAAAATTATAAATGCCATACAAATAAATTTTGTATAATTATATTTAAAAAAATATATTTATAATAGTAATATAAAAAAATTACCTATAGGCTTTTATATTTTATATTACAAAAGAAAAAAAAATGCAATACAAATAAAACTCACCCTGTATAAAATAATAATAATAAAGCACTTCACAGCACTAGCAACGCTCACGGGTCAGAGTGTAACACTCGCGCGCTCATCCAGTGAAAGTACTTATATAGCTGGCTTGCTAACAGTGACCCACGCTTAGATGTTACGATTTTTAGACATATATTTTTGACCCAATGTTATCTTGATATATGTTTATTTGTATTTATGTGTGCATTTTTTGTGCATGAATATATAAAGGGGAGGTTTTTTTTCATATGTCGTATAATATTTTATTATATTCTATGTGTCTGTTTACTATATTTTTCTCATAATTTTCAAAATTATGACTTATTTATTGTTATACATTTTTTAAAATGTATTATGAATAATATTTAAGAAGTAACAAAATAAAAATAAAAAAAAACTAAATTTCATAAAAAAAAACTTCATTATTTAATTAAAAAATAAATTATTCACGATAGAGTTGAAGATTATAAAAAGATATGAATTCTTAGAAATGTTTTTATTGCATAGTAAAAAGAAAAATCAAAAGCACAACATCCTGCTTGAAGGCTTTGTTATCAACTTATGTCCTTCAAAGTATTTTCACTAAATCGTTCAACAAATTTTATTCAATATATAGAAATTATGTATTACAATTTTCCTTATTTATATACATATATATTTAAATCGTGTTGGAATAGTCCCTTTCCTTTATGAAATTTAAATGATTGTACCTATTTATTCTTATTTATGTGTAACCATATATAGACTGAAAGGTTCTATGTGCATGTCGAGCGTGTCAATGTAATGAATTGTCTAGTTGTTGATTAAGTAATACAAAAAATGTAACTGTACATTATAGACGTATTTTTTCTCATACAAAGCTTTTCGTTGTACCTTTATCAATAAAATTATTGGGGGTTAAATTTAACTGTCATTGTATACTAATAATTAATAAACTTGAAACTAAATTAAATTAATTGTGAATAAATTCTTTTATTGTTTTTTAAATATTTTAAATAAAAAAAGGATTTTGTTCCTTTGAATAATATATAAAAGTGTCTGTCTCCTATTTTTATTGAAAAAAAATCTGCTCGCAGGTAGTTTTGTTTTGTTATAAATATTTCATTAATTTCGGTACAGTAATTAAAACATTATTTGGGTAATAAATGTGCTTTCAATACTTGCTTTGAATAACCAACTAAAATAATTTTGTATGGAAATAGAAAATCATACTGAGTATGTATATACGATAAGGCTCTCTTATTGTATTATTATTTAACTATATAAGTTACGAAAGACAAAAAAAAAATATATAAAAAAGTAATAAATCAAAATATTTCAAAAGTTCAGAATAAGGCTACTAATAAGTCTATTAATTGTATATTCAAACTTCAGTGGAAAAATTAACCTCATTTCTAATCCCCTTGTTCAGTTTTATTCCTTATAATCAATATTTATCTCTGATAGTTGTCAATCCGTCCGTCTTTTCTTTTAAGGTTTGTAAAACTTAAGTATATTGAGAATTTAAGAATTTGTACACGGCCCTAAATAATCTGTTGTGAGTATAGATTTTTTTTTAAACAAGATGATTATAAAGAGTACATACATATATGTTTATATATAATTCATTTTTTTTTGGGGCAAAAAATTATGACTTATGATTTGGCTCAC
Organism: Danaus plexippus; assembly: GCF_018135715.1. Lineage (NCBI taxonomy): Eukaryota > Metazoa > Arthropoda > Insecta > Lepidoptera > Nymphalidae > Danaus > Danaus plexippus. The sequence goes on from NC_083554.1 coordinate 3,482,509, forward strand.
ATTTGATTTGAGTATATATGTAATAGAGCCTAGATTTTTAAGACAAAAAATATACAGAAGCTAAATAAAAAATATATACGTTTAATATTAATATCTTATTATGAATAACTTTGTAACAAAAAATGGTATTTAAATAATAAAATTCATAATTACAAAATCGATTAGCATTTGACACAATAATACATTCAAAAGTTTTCACTGAAAGCTCACAATTTAATTGAATGCAAATACAATTTTCTTGTGGTGGTTTTGTAAGGCTTACAACCGTTGTGTATGATTATTTATTACCAAAGCAATAACTTAATATACGAGACCGTTTACACACGACAGAATTACACTTACACCCTTAGAACGTGTTTTGTATAAGACGGAGAATTTGCACAACATTTTTTAAAATCAGTGCTCAGTCTAAGGATGTAGGAGTTATTATATAAAAAAAAAATAATAATATAAAATGTATTTATTATGTCTGTTTTATGTGTCAACGTGTGTTCTTCTGTGCGTGTGTTCTTCTGTGTCAGTGTGTGTTCTTCTGTGCAAAATATGCCATACAAGCTCGCTAAAATCCGCTATAACCGTGACCAGTTTGAATTGATCGTTTATATTTATTTATAGATCAAAAATATTCTTTGCTTACATTAAGTCATGTAAATAATAATTACGGAAGCAAAATCACGTGAGCTAATCATTTGTCTTCAAAATTAATATGTACTCAAGCTTCAAAAGTTTTAGGATATTTCGATTATTTGAAACGAATTGAGACTACGAATAAAAATTATATCGTCAAAAGTTAATAATATGCTAACGATTCCAGTTTTTATGTTTGTACAAAATTTATTTGCTATAGTTATTTAGTTTTATATGAGTTATAAGTAACTAATATTTTACTTATGTGCATTAAATATAGCTCTGAGTATTTTGTGCAGGGTCTTCAATATGAAAAACAATTGTGTTGTCAGCTTAAATTGTTTTATAGTAGGATTGCTGTGGCTTCAATGTTATGTGTGGATTGCACAAGCGGTATGATGGATTAAACTTTTGTCAGATGAAATGAAATTAAATTCCTTACATAATTATCAATGTTAGGAACTCGTGCGTTTCGAAAAAGCCTATTTAATAGACGTCAGATATGTGCGATATATATTTTTTATAATCTTTTGCGCAATGAAAAAAAAAACAAAGATGGAACAAATACATGGATTACGGTTTTCGAAAAAGGAAACGAATATATTGATTAGAAATATAAATTTGAAATTAGAATTTCTATCCAACGAGAAGATATTTGAGATCAAAGTGACCAGTACGACAAAACCCCAGATTCATATCTAAGGACGCAATAAAATATATTTAAATGTGTATTAGCATATCAATTCCTTTTCAACTTTTTGTACATTATAGTTATAAGTTCCTTCCCGCATCTCTGTGAATCCTAAAAAGACTGTCAGCAGCAATATTTATATTACTTTAAAACCGCAGCTACTAACACGATCAATAGATTAAAAACACGTCCTTTGTCCTTACAGGGAAATCCAAACAAAACAATGACTATCTAGAAATACTTCAAGAATTTGATTAATAAAATCCTTTTAATATGGTTACAAAATTAATAATTTTAAAAATAGCTTTATTTAAATTTATAATATATTAGCAAATGATTCGCTGCCCACTGAGTTGTTCATCACAAACCACAAACAACTTTGACATAAAAGAATAGATTAAAAAATACATTAGTTTAATTCTAATTAAAGATAGAGTAATCTTAATATATTATATTTTAATTAATTTTTACATATAGAGTTTTATTGCGTTTATAATTTTAGAAATATAAAATTTTTGTTACCTTGATACCTAGAAGAACGAAATATTCAAATGTAGAATTGGTTTTAATTAAAATAAACTGTTTGCTTCCGAATAACAAAATAACATAAGTTTAATTAAGGAAAAATTTATTAAATATTAAAGACAACATATTTAAAGGAATTAATTTTTTACTTTCAGTAATATCTGATAATTATTATTAGTAAAAAACTGTCTGGGCTTAACTTTGGTATTTCTGAACGCATCTTTAAAGTAATTAAGATGTCATTGTGTAATCGACTTTTGAATTTTTATTTTAAACGCTTTGTCTTTCAACTATGATGGACACTTGCTATACAATGGCTGATCTTGACTAATCACGTCGAACTGTACGTTTGAACGCAATTGCCATTTTTAAATAATTGATAGGACTTGTTTAGGATGGACATTTCAATGATAGTCAAATGCACAAACTTTTTCAATCTATTTAATTTGAAGGCATTAAATGATTTACTTTTTTTTACAAAAATTTTACGTACCTAAAAATTATACAGCATGTATATTATCTTCGTTTATCTTAAATTAGTCTCAGGTTCGAATACCGATGGTGCGATACGGACTCAATATGGGTGGAGCTTATGGCAACTCGTTTTGTAACTTGCGAAACTTAAGTATTCATGAGTAACCTCTTCATTAGGTCACAGCGTCGACAATCGTAATACTTAATTGTGAAAAAAATATATGAGAAAACTATTACATGTAATTTGTCCAATGAAATAATGATGTACAAACAGCTTGTTTTTGTAATTAAAATACAGCTACGTCGCATATAAATAAATTAATATCAGTTTTAAATACATATTATTTTGGTATGCTCTGAAAGTCTGAATAATGTGTAGTCATTTTTATTCAAAGCGCCAGGTACATTGACAAAATAGTAATATCGCTTATATAACACAAACTTAACATGCAAATTTTTCTGTATAAAAATACATCATACAATTCTTCATTTATATTTGCTATTATTAAATCATGAAGATAATTTTATTAAAGAAAATTATAGTAATTTTTGAGCAAAAAACATTGTTTATATCTTAAAGTTCAGTTTAGTTTAATCATATGAATGACTATTATGAAACAAGTTATTCTTTTTATTCACAAGATCATCATTAATAGTCTTGAATATTATTTAACAATATATATCTTACAAACGAGTTCTGATAGGCGATTGCTTAAGAAGAAATGAGGTTTAAAACAGGTTGATAAGAATATTATAATGTGAAGAATATTTTAAAATTAACAAAGTTTTGAGCAAAAATATAAAGTTAATATTTATGGTACTATTAACTTTTTATTATATTTTAGAATTCGCAAAGCAAAAGTTGTTATATCTCAAATATCATTTCATTATTCTTATCTAGGAAAGTGTTGTCATTTTTTATCAATTCTCATTGGAACAATTATTCTTAATATAGAATAAGCTAGACCAAGATTAGTGGAAATATATTATAATAAAAGATATGAGAAATATGTAACTTACAACTAACAAGTGTGATTATTTTCATTGTTGTTAATCGTCAGTCATTTTTAATAGTAAGAAAAAAGTATTTAGAAAAATATAAGTATGTAGGTACTTAAAATTTTTTCGTTACATGAGAGGCTGAAATCTCTGGATGGTCATAAAACAGCTTGATTGTTAATAAAATCAACTCCAAAATAATCGAATCTTCAACTATGTTAAATAAAAGGTAGTTATATAATAAATATATATATATATATATGTAGATACTAATGGATACAAAGGGATCGATTTTGTTCCCCCTAAGAATATAACGAAATGTCTTTGTAGAATTATATATTGCATTCAACTACGTTTTATTATATAAAGATTATTTTTAGAAAACAAAGTCACTAATTTACACTAGTTCATCGGACATGAAACATCTATAAACCATGAAGTGCGATGTATTATTTCGCGAGCCCATCTATTAGAAGTGCTGAATCGCCTATTCACAATTACATTTATTACACGAATTGAAATCGGTCATTATGTGTAATAACTCTTATAGTTCTAAAGTGTTTGTGGGTCAAGTGGATCAAAATATCTGTCAGATTGCGTCACATAAATACAATACGATTTCTTTTATTTGATTAAATGAAAATTGATTTGCTTTGTGTACAGGCGATATTTGATAGTTAAAAAATGTCGTTGTTTGAAATCATGCTTTTGATTTGAAGAAAAATCTTTATATGTAAGCATGGATTTGTTTCGAATTAGAAACCATACAGAACAGTCGTTTTTTCACCACTTCTGTAATCAGAAAGAGTCTTAACAGGTACTGTATATATCCGATGATTTATTGTCTATTTTTATGATGATCGTGGTCAATTAAACATATACCACGTCATTGGGAGCTCTGTTCGACTTCCTGCAAGGCAACGTGATGGTCGCCCACGACAATACAGTCGTGAAGGCAAATAGGAATATGCAAAGAAACTTTGGGTAATAAATAACTTTATGACGTAATATTCATAATACGAATGAATATTGTCATCATGGCATTCCTATATAGGTTTAAGTATTATAAGTGAAAAGTGTGTGTGTTTTATCTCGTTTGCCCGTGATCACGGTTGTTGTAAAATAACCGAAACGTCGGGAGTATGTAGTTTAAAATAATAAAAAAAGCGTAGTTAATCCGAAAATATTAGTTTTAATAATAATAATGAATACTCGCGAAAGTCTTACATATTATATGAAGAGCTCTGAAAACTTCGTTAAAAGCAGGTCCACTAAGATTTATAACCTGAAGGTAACGGGTGATCTTTATCCATGAACCAAATATGTTATTTTATATACAATATTATAGGTGGTAGATACTAGCTGTGGTCAGTCACTCCAGCTCGAACATGGGCTGGCTCGACCGGGGAAGTAACACCCTCTCAGAGAAGATCTGAGTGAAGCAGTCTTTAATGGCTGCGTTTCGTCTGATGAGTGAGAGAGCCGGTTGCCCTTTCCCTATTCCCACCCTTTCCTGCTATTTCCTTATTCCCACCCCTCCCTTTCCCTCAACAATCAAGGTTGGCATCGCATCTATGCGCGAAGGTCACTACTGCCCAACAAGTAGGCCGTCTGCTCGTTTGCCACTTTTCACATAAAAAAAAACAATGGATTTTCATAAAAATAGGGAAGAAAGGAAAAGTCTGTGTCAAAAGGAGAAATAGGGTGTTCTTCTATTGAATATAAGCTAATTATCTACTAAGTTTCTCCGAATTGATCTGTAACAAGACAGTGCTATCTTCAAAATTGTAATAATTTACAAAACTTACGACATTCCTAAAGGTGTAGATATGAATAAAGTTCTATTGGCAAAATTGATTACATTGAAAATCATTTAACACATTGCAATCGTTGAGAATATAACAAATAAAGTATGTTTTATTTGTGTATCATTAAAAATAATAGTATTTCATAACAATAACATTATAAAAAAAATATGTTATTTAGTTTTTTGAGTGTAATATCAATAAAATATTGTAGTAACGTGATTATCACATTAGACTTAACTTAATTAAAAGTCAATGAACTCGCATTTGTTAATCAGAATATTAATAACAACTTAAAATAAAACACCATTATTCAAGTCATCCTTTTTTGTGTATTCGTTATTTGTAGTTGACTTGTAGACTTGTATCTAGACCGCAGGAGCCGATACCTGTTTAGAAAACATTTAACCGAAGGCAAAGTTTCACTGTATTGAGGTCACACTGCTAGCATAATAAGGATTTGATATAATAAGCTAACTTTATGAAAATAATTATAACTACCCTCATTTAATGTAAAGTACTTTTTAAGTTTTACTTCTTTTTGGAATAACTGACATAGACAAATACAATAAAATTACCTTAACTTATCGGTTGAGTATACGAGTAGATCATGCCATATAACAAAACATTTTTAAAAGAAAACTAAAAAGCTTCAAAGAAACAAAATGACTGGATAAAGTAACATACATCTAGATCTACATATAAAGTAAGCTATCTATCAATTACCTGTTTAGAACAATAAATATGTAGCTTTTAAATAAAGCTTGGATTTTTTTAAAGACATTAAAAAATAGGTTTAATAAACTATTCAATAAAAAAAAATGAATGTTTTGACATTTTGAGAATGATTTAATACGTTTATGATCTGTGGATGTTCTTCACAACGTTGTTTCATCTTCACATGGCATTGAATAAGTATGAGAGTAACATTTAAGAATTAATTCGGTGTTATAACCCAATTTTGTAGTTCAAAGTTAAAGCCGACTTCATATAACATGTGAACTCTATTGTGTTGCGGTTAATATTGGTAAATGAGAAAGAGATTTGGTTTTAAGTAATGTGTTTTGTAAACAGAATAGGTTTTTAAATTACAATTTTTCAAATGCATTTTTGTAAAGTAGATATATGTGCGTGTATATAAAGATAAAATGGCAATACTGGGAGATACATACAGATATATACATATAAATATATATATATGTTGCAAACTATTTTGAAATTATTAATCAACATTAGTATTCTATAATCATTGTTAAAATATGAATATATCCTATTAGACCTATTAACCTAGTTTAAGTGACATTACATTTTATGTTTTTCATTATAAATATAATATCTTGTAAAATTGAAAATAATACGTTAAGCAAAATAACATATGTATTATGGAAAACTTTTTCTTTTGTGAATTGAATTAATTTATTTCATAGCATGTTTCATAGATTAAAAAATAATTTATATACAGATTCTTCGGTTTTCCAGGCTGATGCACGGTTTTGTAATGCTTTACTTGAGATAGTATCTCCAGTCAATAGAATTTACAATTATCGACATGACGCTAACCGTCCGTCTCTAAACAATACAGACGGACGATTTCACCACGATAAATTGATGGTAATTTATTTAGTTTTAATAAAAATAAAAATCAAAAAAAAATCTCGTTTTGGAATTAAAAATATATATTACGCAAAAATTTTCATACAAATACCAATCGATTTACCAAAATTTTATATAATAAGGATGTAACATTGAAACAAAAGTAATAATAATAATTTAAATCTTACAAAATGGTGTCGACAAAATTTTTGTTGCTAATGTTTTTGTGATGGCAAATTATAATAAATTAATATACATATATATGCATAAAATTCAGGGAGTAATTTTAGTATTGTAAAACTATTAACATTTCATTTTATGATTCATTTATACGAGTATGTAATTTGTTCATACGGTAATAGTCAAGGACGTTGAAGAGTGAGTTTGGATGTATCAAACAATTATGGCATTACTAGCAACAGTTATACGATAAATTTTATAACAGTATAATTCTAAATAATAAAATAAATATTAATTCGCATTTTAACCTTTCGAATTTATATATATCGCTGAGACGACAAAAATAGTTATTTTATTTGAAATACAAAAATGAAAAAATCAAATTTTTTGGTTTGCTTCAGAATGTACATCAAACAATGGTGCTATTGTACGACTGTATGTCAATAGAACATGAATTCGGAATACCAACATAATCACCCTGTTTTGCTTGTTGTATTGTCTCACAAATTTCTTTCAACTATTGGTAATTGCGGTTGGAATTATAATTGTTATAAATCAGTCTAAAGTACTTTATATCATATAGGGTTTTTGGTAACAGCTATCTCTTATAGGTATATGTAACCCTGGTGAGTACTGGATTGGCAAAACCCGGAAGGTTTGCCAGCGACGAAAGTAGAAGTTGTTATGTTATATCTAGACTTTGTCTATACTATTTTAGTAATCTCATTGTCATCTTCCAGTCCCCTCTTACATTCCAATCTATCAACCGTCATCTCTAAACTCACTCCTCTGTTAGATATACCTTCATTTACACAGTTTATCCACATTTTTTATGTAGATTCTCCTGACATGACTTACATAGAACGGTGTTTTTGGAATCTGTTTGTATATTTTTATAGTCGTTGCTAACACTTAATTTTCATAAATTTTCACATCATTTTAATCCAAAATGAAACTTCATTGATTTTGTGGAGATTTTGAAACGATAATGCCAGCTTCTGCCAATAATTCAGAATGCTTGGGATTTAGGAAGTAGATCAAACAAAGCTTTATTACATTGAGCCTTTCATTTTACTGACATAATTTTCTTTGGAACATCATTAAAGGTTGCTTATTGTTTGTATAGACTATAGATATATATCCATAGTCTATACGTATATGTATAGATTCATAGATATTTTTTTTAACTTTAACATTAAAGTATGCACATATTTTTATATGGTGGTAATTTGAAAATAACCAAATGTATAATTAACACGCTATGTTAAATGCTGATGTTATCTTGTCTAAACGCGAGTCAAATAAAATTATACATCTTTACTCCAAGTTTTCATGCTCATTGCAATATTTTTTTTACTTATTTGTATGTACATACGTTTAATTTTTTTGTATATTATCAATGTATTGAATGAGTAAGCTTTTAGAGTTTTTACGCTTAGTTAAACTGTATTTATGGGTTTACTTTATTGATGACCCAACTGACAGATAAGCGGATCTAATCAATGTTATTATATTTATAAATGAGAAAAAATAAATATTTTTATTGTACTATGATATTTTATATATATTTGCATATATTTTACGGGCAAAAACAACTAGTTATTCAACATAAGATAAATAAATAACTAAACTTTTTGGTTCATTTTAGTTTATTTTGTTTGAGCACATTTTTTCATTTTTGAAAATTATTTAATATTAACAATACAAAATCCCCGAGGATATTTGTGCGTCGGCCTCCAGACCGGACATATTCATGTATTCGCGAATCTTAAAGCGCGTTGTGATGATAGAGCTTACGGTTCCTTGGGAAACCAACATCCCCAAAGACCATACCATCAAGGTCAACAAATATTACGAGCTCACAAACGAACTCACTCGAAATAGGTTCGTCGTGGATTTATACGCGGTAGAAGTGGGAGCGAGAGGTATAACGGCTAAATCTCTCTACAACCTACTAAAAGACTTAGGCCTGTCCAGAACTCACATCAATTCGTTCTTGGAACGTACTTCGAAGGCAGCCCTAGTAGGTTCTTTTCAAATATGGTTAGGTAGGGAGAGGAGCTTGGACAGTGGAGGTGAGCGTTTAACGCGCGTTAGTTAGGGGCCCCTTAAACCTACACCTGGGTCGCAAGTCCCAGGCACTGTTGAAGCTCCACTCCCTGCAACGCAATGGACCCGGCACCCGCACGGTGAATCCATTGAATGCTAAGAGGTTTCGTCTCTGTAGCAACATCAATAGCAATTAGACCTATGATAATATTTTACTATACTTTTATATTTAATAAACTATAAAATATATAAAAAATTTTAATCGGACGCAAGCCCTTTAAATATCATTATTCTATTTTTATAGACATTATCTAAGTCTTAATTTTTTTTTATTAACACTTACAAAAATTGTCCAGAATTTCAAAACATACACAATAATTTTTTTTTTAATTAAAATATTTGAGCATTATCTTCTCAACTGTATTTTCAAGTTAAATATAATCAGTGGGAGCTTTTAGGTATTTTTTTTTTGTTAAATCGAATACATTAATTGAAGGTTTTGGTTAGCCTTTTGTGGTTTACCAAGGCCTATAGTGATGTTCCTCAAATTTTTTCCGATAATTAAATTGAAGATTTCTTAATAACTAGAAATATTACTGTAGTATGAGTTTTTTATTAAATAGCATTTTAAGTATTGAATGTATGAACAACTTTTAATACTTGTAATAATAATATAAAATACGTCTCAACACCTAATCAAAAGGCGTGCTTAAAATCAAAACCAAGTTTTTTATATGAAGTAGGTATCCAACAAATATAATATGATATTTATACAATAGTGCTCTTGAACTTTTTTGATTTAACATATAAATGTTATTATTAGTCTTATGTTCGTTTTTGTAACGGCTTTTTTTTAATAAATGAATGATCCGTAACAAACATGCAACTAATTAACTTTACAACTTGAAATTGTAATATAAACACAAAAAGAAACGACAATACACACTTATGCTTTGTTCATTTGTTTTCCTTTATACCCAACGTATAATTTTGCTAAATTATTTTACGGTTGATTTAATTCAATAGCAAAAAAAAAATAACCACAGTGTAATATTTTAAGAGATATTTTCCAAATTTCTAGCCTGTCTGTCTTAGAGGGTACAAGTGAAGGCCGCTTTACATCCGCCTGCAAAGTGAATCATCATCAACATAGCTACAATTATTAATACCTGTTAATAAGGCATGCAATAAACACTTAATGATTTCTATGCAATATAAAAGAACGAGTTTGATGACTATATAGCCAAAACCTTAACTAGTATTTACCTCCGATTTACTTTAAGTTTTCTTCGAAATTGTGTTTGAATTTAAAGGTGTATAGTTTATTAAAGGTACATATTGTTACAAACCAGTAGCGACATCTGTAGTAAGCGTCAAGTAATTAGTCTGTGGTAGTAGTCTGTGGCATCTATAAGGGGTTAAGGGAAAAGTTATAGCTTATGCCTTATTCTGATGTCCAGAATTAATTAAAGGTAAGTTTCATACAAATCTGATAAGTCGTTTCTGAGTAAAAGGTCAGACAGAGCAACACATGCGTACATACTCGCAAAATGGCTCTTTATAATAGTAGTAGGATATAACAATACTTATAATTTTTATATATATATTTTTAAGTATCCATGATTTTTTTGTCTTAAAATATCCCTCGTGAAATATGCAAACATCGCTGTGCTATGAGGAATGATGCTCTTAATTGGTCCGCCAATTAAGTTCAGATTCCGTGTTGACGTTAATATTTATTTTCACAGATATTTATCAAGTTAATTTTAATTAATCAATTAATCTGAAAGGACGTTTTTGAGAAATTCTTAGAGATTAAAAAAAATATATCATGAATATTATAAATTATATATAATATACAATTAAAACTGAATCTTTTTTATCTAATATTATCAAGACATATAAATTGGAGCCATTAGTCTATGTATTATAATCATTCCAAAATCCATTATATCTCTTATAACCTATTTTTTGCATCCTCAGCTCCATGGGTCTGTAATTTATGGAGTATTTAATTTTATAACTTATATGCGCTAATAATAAAACGCAACAAGAATACTAAGTAAATAATGTATGAATCGAGAAATAAATAATCTGTTGGAAGATTGTCAAGTTAAGTATCTAAATTTAACGACTGACAAAATGGCACCTTGTAAACTTTTTAAAACACACATAGTTAATAAGACAGGTGCTTAAAAATATATATATTTAAAGAGAGTGGAGAGAGAGAGAGTGAGAAAGGGAGGGTGAGGGAGAGAGAAGGTAGAAGAACGGAAAATTCAATAGTTGAAGTAATATAACATTTTTTTCTAAATTTAACAAAGAAAATAAAGTTAAAATTAAATTCGTATCTCAATACTATTTCTGACTTTATTGTTATAACTTTAAAAATTTGCGTACCCTGCTATAGAGTATAGTAATAATATTTAATATATGTCAGTGAATGTCAAATACTCGTTTGTAGGTACTTTTACAATTAACTTGACAGTCTTACCTCATCCACACAGGTCATCAAGTTGCTAATTTAATCGAGTTGTAACCCGCTGAGAATTAATTCAATGAGAAACAAAGGCTCCGGTTTAGTCAGTACGACTTGTTTCGGAATCTTTAACAGAACAAAACTATTGTATTTATTTAAAGGTTTTCAAATATGTTAAAATTAACAAGTATCGTATATTATTATGAGAATTGGCAAATAATAATGTTGACAAATTCTTATACAAAGTACCAAATGATTTGTTGTCAACCCTCCATGTCATTGTAGATATCTGTGTCAAATGACAAAATTTGCATAAATATATACTTCGTATTGATACAACAATGTTTTACAGATCTAGTATTATTTAATAACAAGTGAATTAAATCATTAATCATAGCTTAAGAAATGCCATACGTTTTTACAAATTGAATTCTAGAATGTGAATTGTTACAAAAGCCTCTTTAGCAATGTCGTATTTATTTGAATTTTTTTTTATATATATTGTCAAATCGAACTATTATTTAAAATATTCGGCATAAAATTAGCATTACCTATCAAATATCGGGGTCAGAAGGTCGTCACTGTAGTCATAACACGTCGTGAGTTGTCTTCACGATCCATTGTCCTATGTTTCGACAGTCGAATTGTCTTTACCCAGGAGAAGGTTAGATCCTAGACCTATGATCTTTTATATGTACTCTTCTTTTCAGTGGAATAACAAACGTAACCTAGTTTTGACTTGTCCATATAAAGTACTTATCTATATTACTAATCACTACATAACTTTTATGGACAAGTTATGACGTCACAGTCCTTTAATTTTCTTTCCAAGGACCGAAGTAATTACTGCTACAAGGTATTTGAAACTGACGGGAAGCAATGATGATGTTAAAAATATTCTATCTTTGTGTAAATGAGATTAACAGAAATATGAAACATTAAGAATATTAACATTTTCTCATAAGGATTTTAAATTTTCTTATAAGGCTTTTGAATAATATAAATGAATATAAATTAATCATCGCACTTGAACTTTATGTATTGAACATCATGAGTGTACTCACTAATGTTTCAAACACACAATTACATTATTGCAAAACCTGTGAGAAAAAAAAATAGGTATTCACCTTTAACCTGAATGAGTGCATTTATACATAGAGAACATTTTTACGACGTGTAAATAATTGTGCGTGGCATTTAGTATAATTATAAAGCTGTATCTACATACGTTCATGTAAATAAATTTAATCATTTCTTTATATTTACAATGTCTTAAACATTAGCTATGATTATAACTTTTGTATATACGTATGTACTATGCTTTAGAATTAAAGCTCAATGACGGTTTAAATAAATTTGATCTACAAGATATTTTTATAATTTTTTGTAGTAGTGTAAGTTTAGTTTAGAATAGTAGCAGAATATACTGTAATGGAACTTTTATTGAAACTAAATGTAAAAAAATATAAAATAATAAGTAATTAATATTATTTTAAATATAAATTTTCACTTAACATTAAGCCATTTCGTAGTTGTAGTATGTTGTATGTATTTATTTGCAATAATAATTATATAATAATGATATTTATTCCAAGTTATTACGATTGTTGCCATAAAAAATATACTTAAATCACTTTGTTATTATTTAATCAAGGCATATTAAATAAGATACGAATCATCGCTTTGTTCCGTTATAAATAGCAAAAGAATGAATCACATGTGTAGTCCATCTCGATGAAAACTAACTTAAAGATCCTGTTAAAGTAAGTCTTTAACACGACACTAAGCGGAAAACATGTGCCTTTATAACTTTTAATAAAAAAAAAAATAGATAACAGTTTGGAAATGATATTGTTAATTACACGTTGTCTTCATTCCTTTATTAGATCAAAAAAAAAAATATACAAATTATACAATAAATAAATATCAATAAACATTTTGATTGAATACAAATTTTATAATTAATTAAATAAACTTTATTAATTCTAATTAACATAATATTTATTTGTTCTTAATAATAATTTGTACTTGCATATCTCTGACATTAATGCCATAGTGACAGAGTAAAAATATTGTTAGATTAGATAAGAGAAAAATCAGGTAATAAAGGTGGTAAAGTCTTGAATACTTTTTCACATCCGTCAAAAAGCTTTCCGAAACGTGAATTAAAATCACTAATACTGCAACAGAATGTGAATCCCTTATTCACATCCTGCCAATCGTTATTACGCAACCACTCGACTTCGGGACATATATCGTTACATGGCATATAAGAATAGGCCTCCGCTGACGTAACATTAGGAATATTTAGTTGGATGACAGCTAAGGAAGAATTATCTGCCGGGTTTTGAATTATCTGTGAGACAAAAAAAAAAATAAATGTAAGTTTTTTTTAAAGCAAGAAAAAAACTTGCAACTTATTGCGGTTATTGTATCATCGTGATAAATAGGCATCTATTTGTTTAATTTTTTTTTCCTACCTTCCATAAATACATGGGCACTGGTTGACGTCTGTTTAGTCTGTCTCTTAAGGACACATAAGCATCTTCTGTCTGTCCTGGCAACATCATCGGATCTGATGCTCCAGTGAAAATGGTCAGCTCGTTAGATGAATATTTTCCCAGATATCGTACTCTTAGTTCAAGTTCATCCCAGTTCTGATGAATAAATATGTATTCAGTTCATTTTTAAAGTCAATGAAATAAGCAGTTACCGTATATGATTCAATACTCACTTTAGTTCCACAGGTACTCCAATGAGGTATAACATTTAAATAGCTATATACAGCCACTTGTGATAATCCCGGCAAAACATCTCGAGGATTGATCAATTGTCTTTTTGTAAAACAGCATTCAACATCTTTAACTGATTTTATTGATTTTCCGATCGACGATGAAATAAACCTCAACTGAGAATCACAGTCATACATGTCCCCAAAATGAAAGGGCAAATATTTACTCTCAACAAATGTGTAATCTCCGGGGGGTGCATTCAGGGCGATACCTTTATTTGAGGTTTGTTTTGCAAAGAGAGGTATCTTCTGTTCGTGATCTAAACAAACGTCGTATACCTTCAAAAACTTACTTCGTGAAAAAAAACCGATTTGCAATAATTCTGTGTTGTTTCCGTGTTGTTCAAAACAGCTTATTCCTGTTCGCTTTGTTAGAGGTTTCATTTTTTTGGTACATTTTAATTTATCATAATCAATGATTCTGTTTTTTATTTCAATTTTGTCTTTTAGTTCTGAACACTTCGTTTTGACATTTTGACCGAATGTTTCTCCATTGTAAATTACAGAACTGCCGGGGCATGATAGAAGAAAATATTTATAAATTGGTATATGGACATATTCATTTGATGTTCTAAATTCTGGCCAGTCTCTTGATAGAGTCAAAAGTAAAGGCTGCTGATCATTAAAATCATGCTTAGTACGCAGCAGGCATTCTGAAAATAAAATTGAATCAAGAATTTACATTGGTATGTTTGTAAAGAACACAAAAAATATTTTTGGGATATGACTAAGTAGCAACGGGGTTGCGAATTTCCATTTCATAGTTTACGGTTAAAAAAGTAGTTTCAGGCTGCGATAATTTATATCTGTTGTTGATTCGAAATTGTTATTCGTACAAGCATATACGCAAAAAATAGTTTTCAAGAATTCCTTAATTTTAAATTGCATAGTGGTTTCAATAACGGTGACTAAAGGTTTGAAAAAATTTTAACCATGAACCAAATTCAAATGAATTTGTCACGTGAAAGTCAGGCCACTAATGTGTTAAAAGAGGTGGTTTAAAAGTACGGTAACAAATTCTAACTTAACCCATTTTTAACACCTCTTTATTGAAAACGAGGAGTGAGACGGGACTACTCTTACGTTTCTAGTCAGTCATTTAACAGACGTCGAATAAAATTTAAAATAAATGACTCTTACCTCCTGAATTAATTTTAAAAGTACGTCTAATTGAACCAAGATCATTGCTTACGGTACATTGGTAGTATCCGATATCTTCAAGTTTCATTTCTATAATTAAATACGACCCATTTATAGGTACAGGATCACCATTACGTATCCATTGCGTCTAAAATTTTAAATAGATTAATTAATATTAAAATTTGTAAAACACTTAAAAAAATTCATCGATAAAAGTGACGTCACTGTAATTCAAGAAATCTATGAAAATCATTAAAAATGGAAATAAAGTTGTTTAGTTAAAAAATTATAGAACTTACGCTTGGCTTTGGATAGCCATCGGCATCGCAGTTCATATAAGAGAAATCGCCTTCCGAATATTCTATAACAGTTTCTTCGTCACTGAGAAATCTTGGCTTATAACCTACAGTCACCTTTTTATGTGCAGTATGAGCTGATAAAAACGTACTAACACGGCAACTGTAAATACCAGCATCTTCAAATTTAACGTGGCTTAAATATAATTCATCACTTGCTATTAGTTCCCCGTTCTGTAAACAGTCGAAAAAAGTTAAAGATTTTATATATGATAGGCTTAATGCTTAATAGAAATGAAGAATTGTATGTGTCTGGATATTAGTAACCTCTTCATTTTAACAAAATTGAAGGTAGTTTGCTAGCAGTTGTGTATGAACAAGAATATAATTTCGATTTCTTCTCTTTTCGGATGCAGTGAAGAAAAAAGTTTTTATGTAAATATATTTCACGTTAATTTACAAACTTAACTTAACACGTGTTGCATTTATTTTGTAAAACAACTATAGCTTCAAAAATTATAATATATTTTTTGTGCATAAAATAAAATCTCATGAAGTATATGGTCGACAAAACAAAATTTAAGCCGTATTTTTAAATCCAACAAACATTACCTTGTACCAGTTTACAACATCTCCCGCTTTATGTGGTAGATCACATTCCAGATAAGTTGAATTTCCAATTTCTAATAATATAGTATCCGTTATAACTTCAGGCTGGGCCGGGCTTGCTGAAATATAAATTTTTCACATGTCAGTAATCTACAAAGGCCTGTAACAAAATTAACAATCCATAGACATTCTTGAGTAAATTAGAAATTAGTATTCTTCTCTTTAGTCTTTTCTTATCTCCATTTCGTTCCCACCTGGGTTCTTTTCCCGCTGTTTTCCTTAACAAATTTTTCATTATTTGATTTTTGTACCTTTATTTTGTTTTTGTTTATTTTTTTTAAAAGCTTTTCAGGTGGTTAAAATTAGCTTTTCTTATATGTTACTATCAACTACTACTACTACCATCAATTGGTTTGGTAATATTGTTTAGTAGTGTCGTGGTGGCCTGGAGGTTAATGGCCCGTCTCTTACACGTGAGGGCGCGGGTTCGAAACCTAGCAAGTACCAAAGTGATCTTTTCATATGTACTTTCTAAGAGTATTTAGATACCATTGACAGACGCTGAAGGAAAACATCGTGAGGAAACCTGGTCTTATAATTTCAAATTATAAGATTGAAATCGCCAACCCGTCTTGAGCAAGCGTGGTGATTAATGCTCTAACCTTCTCCATGTGAAAAGAGGCCTCTGCGCAGCAGTGGGCTCTGATAGGCTGATAATAATGATGCTTAGTAGTGTAAAATTGTTTTTATCAAGTGCCTTCCATTTATCTGATTTAAATCCATTTAATTCAGGTACTTAATATAAAGTTTGATGTGAAAAACTTCAATTTATTCTTGACATTTAAACAACAATATTACTGAAATTTGTCTCAATCAAACCACATTTCTGTAATCCATCTAGCCAGCTCTGCAGTTGATTCCATACGCGTTTAGAATTGGTCACCAATATGGGACAAATTTGATATCTATCGCAAACTACATATCTATTGTGGGCTACTGTTGTTTTTTTTTTAAGTCAATCAAACTCGTTAGTCAGATGTTTGTTTTGCATTACACTGATATTATACTGTAACGAGTAACAATTACTTGACGCACCAACAACTTAAACAATAAGTAGCGATTATAAGAATGTGGTTGGGTGTTAAATATTTTTTTGAATTTATTCTAAAAGCACTACTGTAACCTTAAAGTTAAAAGTGATTACCGAATAAGTCATCTTTTTTATATTTTATCATGAAAGGAAACACCAACACATATACACTTTTCTCCTAAAATTTTATAATTTTATTTTAAAACAGAAAAATTTAATTACCTATTTTGAACGAATGATTGGACTTTTCGCGCATCTGACTAATTTGCAATACTTGTGACTTATAAAACAGTTTTAAATAAATTTGATTATAACAAAATTACGTACATAATTGCAACACGTAAAAGAATATTTATTCTAATTTGTATAACTAGTACTTGCCTTTTACATTTACATTAAATTCCTTAATGTCTGAACTGAAATAGTTTCGGGCTTCACAAATATAATTTCCCCCAGAATTTAATGTTACATATTTAATAACCAAAGTGCCATCATCTTCTATGTCGTACCAATCAGTCCCTAAGGAAGAAAAACAAATTTTCTTTAAAAGTCTCGTATAATTTTATGTAATGGCTTCAAATACGATATTTCAAAATAAATAATAACTATAGAATTTGGCACATACTGATATAAGAAAATTTGGCACAGATGCAATAAAACTTGGCACATACTGAACATATTTAATCGAATGTCTATGTGCGAATAATGATCGACAAGATAACCAGTTTTTTGTAAATAAGTGTTTGTAAAATGTATAATGTTTTTAATACTTATGTTGTTATCGTTTATGGATGCAAACCTGAAGCAATGTGTTCACCATTTGCCATCCATGTTACTTTAGGTTTCGGGCTGCCAATGGCATTACAGGGGATCCTAAGCGCCAGGTCTCCCTTTACAGCGTTAAAAACAACTCCATCTGGATTCGTAATAGATACAGGGGCTGGAAAATTTAAAAAATGATATGAAATTGCTGAATATTCTAACAATAACCGTATAATTCATCAAATCATTTTGTCTTGGTTAAAACTGTAATAAGCATTTAAAAAAAAAGTAATCATATGAAACAATAAATTGTAAGTTAATCTGATGAGACGAATTAATCATCTCCTTTTATTCTATTATAGCAAAATATCAGATCATATACTTTGCTTTGCTTGTGCAAAAATAATTTATACCTCTGACAAAAACTTCGTAGGTAACACTACTTAATCCTCCGACGTTACTTGCTGAGCACCTATAGAAACCTTCATCTTCTATTTGAATATGTTCTAATTTATATGAGCCGGTATCATCAAATCTAAAATGACAAAAAAATTAATTACTAAATTAAAATAGTAAAATATTTTATAACATACAATCCTTACTTCAATGTCTTAGGACGAATGCTAGGATTTTTGCTGTAATAAGTCCATCTGATGTTTGGTTTTGGATAACCTTCAGCGACGCATGGCAATGTCGTAGAACTTCCAACATCTAATTTTAAAGTTGTGTCTTTTGGCACCTGCATTTTTACTGGAACTGTAAATGTTTTTATAATTATTTGTGTTCTCAATAAAAGGTTGTATTTTTTTATTTTTGGTGATAATTACTATTTGTTTTTTTAAAACTTACTATAAATATCGACATAGTAGTCTTTTTGCGTTTGTCCTAAACTATTTGAAGCTTCGCAGGTGTATGTGCCGCTGTCGTCAATTGAACCTGTAAAGCTAAAAAACACTTGTGTGTTTAACCGCAACAGTAGGATAAACTATTATACGCATCTTATTTACCTTAGTGTATTGTCATTGAATGAATATTTTCCTGTTCTTGTTACTTCAACATCATTTAGTAGCCAACGAACGAAAGGGTAAGGAGAGCCGTCGACTATACAAGTCAATATGACTTGTTGACCCTCCGGCACTAAAACCTCAGTTTGAACATTCTTGATTGTTGGGACATCTATTGGTAACATTTTGTAGTTTTAATTTAATATATGTACCATGTCTCATATATATTATCGTCGCAATATTTAAAAACTTACATCCAACGAACAAGTCAATATCGTGACGATCCTTTCCAAATTCATTTCGAGCTTTGCAGGTGTATATTCCCATATTCTCTGGACCAACCTTATCAATATAAAAATCGCCAACAACATCTAAACGCTTTAAAGAACCTGGAGATTCATTTTGAAAAGTCCAAGAAATTTCAGGCTCTGGTTTACCTTTTAGGATTCTTTGGAAAAAAGCAAAAGAGTAATATAATTGTACTATGTCTAAGAAAACGTTTCGTTGAATCAAAAATATTTTTGGTCTTTTAGAATTTATATACAATTCTATTTATTTCGTGTGTAACGCATAATTTTTTTATATTAGTTAGCCTTATTAGATAACAAGACACTTAGAATCACTTTAGCTGTTTTTCTTATTAACTTGATATTTTCTATGCCTATAGTCTAAGAATTGGAAACTAATTTCTACTTATTTTTTTCGGTCCAAAGCATCGCTATATAGCAACCGCTATTTTCTCCACAAAACCAATTATATTTTCATGTTCAAGCGCACAATGAGAAATACTTTGAACGTTTGTCAATATGTTTTAACACCTCTGGAGAACTTAAGAATTAAGTAAGTGAGCAATAATATTACGCATCAAAATAAGCGAACTTCGGAGGCTGCTATATGGATTACTATGTCAGAAAATGAGAAAACGCAAACATTTTGATTTACTTCTTTTGAAACCTGATATAACATATGACTACTGGAAATTAGGGTCGCAAAGACTTTCTTAATCTTGTTTTTAATATTATATTCTCTTATTTTATAAAATGGTATCAATATATAATATTTATTAACTTATAATTTCATACCTGCACGTTAAATTGGCACTAGATCCTTTTTCTATTCTGTAAGAACTGACAGTCTTGTCTATTTCAGGCTTTTCTGAAATTGCAAATTAAAACTACATATAATAACTGAAATATAGAGCATATGTTTGTTAAGAAATTGCTACATTAATACTATCGGTAAGGCATTGGAAAATTGAAAACATACTCAAGGCTAAATGAAACTAATATTTTTCTTATATAATACGCGTGCTTTACATAGGGCATCTAGTCTGCCCGTGAGACGGTTGCTGAAAAGTAACCGAAACGTCGGGAGTATGTAGTTTTAACAAGAAATAAAGCACGTGTAGTATATCCGAAAAATATTAGTTTCATTTAAATGAATAAAACTCGAGAAAGTCTTAGATCGCATTATACCCAAGGCTGTTGGCAAAAGCTGTCTTTAATGAATTAAATATTATAAATTTATTAAGTTAGTATACCTCCAGACATATCTATTTTGAAGTAAATTATCTTTTTTTCTTCTTCATTCATAGCCTTCACTGAATAAAATCCTCTTAAACCTTGATGCATGTATTTTATTTTTAGTGTGGAACCATCTGCAGATATTTCGTAATCATCGTCATTAAAAAGTTCTTTCCTCTTTTTATACCACCCTATTGTTGCTGGTGGATATGCATTAACTTTGAAATTAAGAACACTAGAACTTCCATACTCAATAACCAAATCTGTAAAATATGTTTGTCACTTCAAAAGACCGCTATTGATGTACTCAGATCCATTTGTAAAATATTTTACAAACCTTTGGGACTTTCGAGAATTTCCAGGAAATAATTTCTTTTAGTTTCAACTAAAATAGATTTTTTATCTTCACCGATTTCATTTTTCGCTGTACAATATAAAGTTATATTTTTATTTATTTTATCTTTATCCAGAATACCCATATAATCATAAGGCAAATCCACAGGGACTACCTGCAACATTTACTTTGAATAATGACTTATTATTCTATAGGCATAAAAGAGATTTTTTTTCTAAGTATTACTTTTGATGGCCAGATCATTCCTGAGTCATCTTTCCACACAATATCCGGTTTAGGGAAAGCGTGCACTTTGCATTTTAGGGATAAATTTGAATCGTATTCAACAGTTGTGGTACTTCCTTCTAAAATTGTGACCATCGGTGCTTTTCGCTTTCGTCCTTCTACAAAATAAAAATTACATAAAATTTATATTGTATACAAGGAAACAAAAGTGGTATAATATACATAGATATTTAATTTGCTATATACCTAAATCAGGTTTTTGATGCTCAATAGCCGTTGGTGCAATTCTAGTTATTTTCTCTTCAGTGCTTGTGTGACCATTTATCTGGAAAATTTTATGTTCTTGCATCAATTCAGTCTCAATCATAATAAAAAATATATATTTACTCACTGCGATTTTGAAGGTAGAATCAGGTGTCAGAATTGGTTTTGTTACGTAGAATTGACTGTCCTTATTTAGCAGGTCCAATGGATAAGCACTTAAGATATTATCATTAATATCTCTAATTTCTACAGTGTCTAATATAACATCTCTGTTAACATTATCCAATTCAATAGCTAAATAAGATGGTGTATCTGTAAAATTTGATAACGTGTTAAGTATAACTTCCGTTCTTTATTTTCTTTCAAGTTCTTTTCAAGTTTATAACAAAAGATGATTTTTATATTTAATTTAATTGCTAATAATGTTTAAGACGATATAAGGTAAATTTAATTATAATGTATCATACCTTCGATAGGTTTAGTAGACGTTTCGTTCAATGTGCTAGGCATGACAGTAGAGAAGCCATGTTGAAAACAAACATATGTGGATCCAGTTATAACCACTGAGGTTTGACCAATATTATCCAGGACCATCGTGTATATCCCCGGTTTAACATCCAATTTAGATATCTATAGGAAATAGTTTGATACATTGAAATCAATTGGATACATTCCTATGATTCTAATAAAGGATTTTGCTTACACTGGATTTCTTTGTATTGATGAATTCTTTAACATTTACTGATTCCCCATCAGGACCATTTAAGTGAAATCTCGGATCGTCAGCTGATACAGAAATCATTACATCCCATAATTTGCTGTCTATAGAAAACTAAAAAGAAAATTTTATAGTTCAATTGTTCAACATAGTGATATTAATATTATTCCTCCTATTTAAGCACTGCTTACTTTGAACTCATTGCCGTAACCGTTATAAAAAGTTTTTTGGGCCACAGTCGTCTTTTTGTTTTTTATCGTTGCTATGATATAGTCTATTATCTGTAAAATAGATTAAAACTCATACAAATATTCAAAGAAAATGAATAACTTCTTTCAAATAGACAACTTTTGATTGGGCATAAATATAACGAGGAAAAAAAAATTTGAATGAAAACATTAAAACTATTATTTTTGTTCTGATAATAAATATATACATATATGTAGTCAGTATTTCCGTTTTAATCTGTGTATGCGGTGTCTAGTATTTTATAACGTCTATGTATATATAGCAACTGTATTGTCGAAGCACCAACAAACTATAATGGCACATAAAAACTTACACAGCCAGATAATCATATTAAATGATATAGTTTTTAAGGTGAAATGTCTCATTACTGATATAGCTTTCTTATTTAACGTGTTATATTATTATAATTAGAATTTTAAAATATGGTTAAATTAATAACTAATATAAAAAAATTAATTTGGGTAACTAACTTTGCTCACATCCTGTTTGTCTAAGTGGAAAACCTGTCCTGAAGTAGTTTCCGCTAATTTATCATAAACAGTAAATGCCTCTTCTGGAGTGTTTGTACATTCGCCGGTCAGTAAAAATGTGACCTGAAAATAGGATACACAATATGTTATTCTGTATCAAGTTAAAGAAACTAAGATTTTGGATACTACACGTTTTTTACTATTTTATAACTACATAACCAAGACGTTTCGGTGCCTTTACAGCGACCGGGATCAGGAGCAGACGAGATGAAGTTGAAGTCTTAAGGGTTACTGCCTTTTGAGCCAAAAGCTATCATGTATAAGATTAATATTGTTCCATGAAAGTTTAACAAAAAACAAAAAAAAAAACATATAGACGATTAAATTTAAAAAAAACGTATATATTAATAGTTTCCTCCGATTTCCATCAAATGTGAAATTAATTAAATTAAAAACGTATTCAGAATGTATGAAAATCAGCGTTGCTTTCTAGTTAGGTGCCTTGGTAACTTTGATAAGTCGCAATTATATATACAACATGTAAAACAGGTAAATCTAAATCAAAACTGTTAAAATACGATTTGTAAGCGATAATAAAACCTGAATAGACTTCTTGAGCCCTAAGCTCTTAATTTTTTCGTACTCTTCGTAATCCTTTGACGCTGCGTCCGTGAAAACATAAAACAACGAATTCGGTTTACTGTGCTCTAACGCGAGTTGGATTCCTTTCATTGAGTACTCAGGACAGTCTCCACCACCGTCTACAGTAATATCGGAAAGAGCCTTTTTAAATTCTTTGCGATCTCGGGTCACTGTGCAGACTTTTGCATCTGAAAAACGTAATAAGCCTATTAATTTGCTAGCCAGACAACGAGTCTATATATTTATTTATCTCCACGTACATATTATTGTTAAAGCCAATTCGATTCAAGGGAATCCCAATGAATAAATCAATGTAAGATAAGAATATAGTGTATATTAATAAAATATAATTTAAGTGGACTGCATAAGACGTATTTTTGTTTAATTGTTAAAACTTCACGTATTGTCTTGATATTTATTTATATTTCATAGAGAACAGCTATGATAGGCTTTTTGTTAAAACACAAAATAATGAATCTAATATTTTCGCGTGTAAATATTTGAATTAAACTAAGTTTTTCTTTTTATTTTATGCGTCTGACGCTTTCATTTCGTCTGCTCGTGATCACGGTTGCTGTAAAGGAAGCGAACCGTCTTGATTACGTAGATATCAAATAAGAAAAGGCATAGTAGGTATCCGAAAAACTTAGTTTCACAAATATATTATGTCCTACTTTTCGTTTTATCGTAATATTAACATGCGTAATCGAAAGGTCAAATGGCTTTTTATACAATCATTCATATTACTAAAGGAAATACTTGAGATTTTATTGGAATGAAATAAATTAAATTGAAAATATATTGCAGTGATTTTAATTACTAATAACTTAAGTAATTTAATTACTAAACTAACCTGGATCATTAAAGGTGACAAGCACGAAATCGTCTATTTTTGATGCGTTAGAATTGAGCACTGCATCGAACACTTCGTTTGTCTTCTCTTTTACCTGATCAATATCATTCCACATAGATCCCGTATCATCTATAACGAATGTGAGGCTGCTTTTCGCGTTATGCCCGTTTGTAAAACCGAATAAGACCATTGATATAAATAATAACAACATCGCTGAACAGTTGCGCGTCTTACATTCCAAATGAAACTGAGATATAATTGTTGCCCATCTATAAATATATTGACCATGTGATAATAATAAATGTAATGATATTTATTTATTTACATATCAGTGCGGGAATGTCCCTGCATGGGAATTTTACACAGCACCATTAATTTCCTTTTTTTTTGTACTATTTTATTGAGCTAATTTAATCATTACTGACACGTGAAAATCAGACGTGCTTAGAGATAGAGGTTTGTCAAGTATACAATAATTTACTAATGATGTGAGTTATGTGTTTAAATATAAGTTAAGCCAAGCTTCTCCCGTCTGCTTCTGATTATTTTTTTAATTTTGTTTGCACGTGGAATATTCAGTTCCTAATTTTTATACCCTTGTTTTATATGTGGATTAAAACTAATGATTGTTTTTTACAATATTACAGTTCCTGGCCCTATTTTGCCAGAATATCAATCTTCATGTCCTTGTTAATGTCATGTTTTTAACATTCATAATGTATTGAAGATTTCTTTTTCAATTGATGTTTTTTTTTTTAATAAAATTTTTACTTTTTGCTGTAGTTTTAGAACCCATACCTAATTAATGAGATTTAAGTTTTTCGCCAGTATTCATTTAAATGAAACTAGTATTTTTCGGATGAACTACCCGTGATTTATTTTTGTAAAAAACTACATGCTCCCGATGTTTCGGTTACTTTTCAGCAACCGTGATCACGGGCAGACGAGATGTATCCCATACATAATTATTTCACTTGTAATAAAGAAAATTTTAATTAAGGCAATTAAAACTCTTTTATATTAAGACTAAAAGATTTTACAAAAGAATGTGTTTTTCTTACATGAACCTCTCAAAAAAACTTTGCTGATATTGTATTAAAACCAATATTTATTTGTTAACTAAAATTAATTTAAGAATTAGGATAAAATAAAAATCATTTAATTATTTTTAGGCGTTTTATTTTGTCCTTAGTTGATGTACGTTCAAGTAATATATTTAATGTTTCTTAAGTAAAGATTTAAATGCAATTATATTCATATACTCTTCGTAAATAAGAAAAAATTCAACTAAAAAATGAAAAATAAATAATAGTTTAAAACAAACTGAAAAAACACGGTGCATTTACAGTGCTTTTTTATGATATTATCAAAGTAAAGATCATTCTACTCATCTGTCAATTAAATGTTTATAACTATTGACACTATGCACCCCACGCTGTACGTGTAATGTTAATGTGTAAGTCGAGTGCCTGCTTCCTTCCTGAGGTAGCCGTTTCTCAGGCTCCTTCTCCGAAAATTTCATCTTAATTAACGTTGGGACTTCATCGACTGTAAATCAAAGGTTATGCTGGGTACCGAATTTTATTCCGCCAAATAAATAAATTGAAAATTCTATCCCGAATATTTTGTTTTGTTGTAAATAAAAAGTTTTTTCCTAAATCACGATTATCATTATATTATGGACATTACAAAACGATGACAGTATACGTATAAGATTTATAGGATCATGTTTAAAGAACCAAACGCAACTATTTTACAAGTCTCTCCGAGGTTGTGCCGAACTGAGTGTACGATCAAAGAGTAACTGTGGAGCTGCACGCATGCGTAGTTCGCACACTAGCTCTATCTCTCTTACTCGCATGCAAAGGATGCGGAAAGGAATTAATTAATCCTGGCGAATCTAATTGGGATAATCGGATTTTTTTATCAAGTAGTTAAGAAAAGAATGTTTGAATATATGGTGCACTGGCATTAGAACGTGCATATTCTGTTAGAAGCATATTGGAATCTACTTTAGCTCACGACAAAATTCAAAAAATGTGATAATGGATTTCCAACTCATTTCTATTCTAAAGACTGAAAAACTGCATCAATGTAAATAGAAATTATCAGCTGCCAACGAGTGCTCTAATTGACTGTAAGATTGCAACTTACATATGCGTGCCAGATTAACAATGTATTCCTTATTATTTACTGTTATTACAAAGTAACCATTTCCTCTCGACCCTTAGTCACACGAGGAAATATATTTTAGTTCTAAAAAGTATGTGTAACGTCCTTGTGATAATCGGAATTCAATTTTAATTGTTAAGCATTAAGATGAATTTTCATATAAATGACCTGATGTTGTTATTACTAAAGAGCGTAATACCTATATAGTGTGCATAATGCCCTTGTATCAGCAGACATCGACTTAGGCCACAATGTTATCGATTCTATATAATTTGTATTCTATTCTATGTTAAGGAGTAGTCAAATTCAATATATAATTTTCACAAATAATACCCAAAAATAATTATTAAACATAATAAATGAATCATTCATTATCAATTATGGAAATAAAATAAATGTATATGTTGCACGTATTTATATCTACGAAATTTAATGATTACGTCGAGGTTAAGGGATCAAGTTCGTTTTTTTTTTTTTTTTTAATCACGGTTATGATAATTTCTTTATGTTTATACTTTAAAAAATAATTAGCCAAGATGTAACATTTTTATTTTGATTAAAAAAATAAATATTGTCATGTGTGGAAATTTACAAAACCTTTTTTTTGATAAAACAATTCCATTCGTTTCTATTTTTTCTCTGAGTTGCTGCTATTTTTAAAGTGTATTATAAATATATAGGATATTATATAAACGAACCTTGGCCTTAAACAAATTATCACTGGAGCGGTTAAATTAATAATTTAGTATTTAATTTGTCACCGAAGAACTATCTGCATTATAAAATGTTTTTAACATGTTATTTATTATTCCTTTGTGTCCATGGAATTTTCGGGGGAAGCAGTTTCACTATGGTCGTTGATACCACGGGTTCGATGGTTGATGAAATCGAAATACTCAAAAATAATATTCAGTCATTGATGTTAGCGATGACAAACAGGAATTTCGATAATTATATACTCATACCATTTCTTCACTTAGGTGAGTATTTGAGCTACTGAAATTATCATTCTGTCTTACAAACATGTAAACTGCTCAATTGATTACATTTGATTCGTAATTTTCCTTTAAAATTACCTCTAGAATATTATATGACAGAAAAATTATTCTTATTTGTGCTAAGGCTATCTAAAATATTTGTTAAATTTAGATTCAGGTCCCCCCTTAATATCCCAGTCACCTCAAGGGCTTGCTGATATCGTAAGTGTTATTGAAGTGAGTGAAGGTTACGATTGTCAAGAAAATTCTTTGATCGCGATTCAAAAAGCGCTAGAAGTTAGCAAACCAAGGTCTACCATATTTGTGTTCACGGATGCTGAAGCCGAGGATGCAGATAAACTCTATACTATACAGAACTTGTGTGAAAATAGTCAAAGCCAGGTGACTAAATAAGTCATAAACATATTAATAATCATATCTATATTTTAAATAACCTAAATCTAAATAAAATAGATTGCTTTTTTGCTTATAGCACACTAATATTATACTGTCTGTACAGGTGATAATTTTTCAAAGTGGCACCTGCTTTACACGAGAATCACAAGCAGCCACAGAAAATATTTATAAAAAAATCGCAAATAGCTGTGGAGGTTCCCATTTCTTTTTCTATCTCAATAATCTGAGACAGGTGTGTAAACATTTGCAAAAATTATTCGTAAATTGATGACTGATAATAATCGAGCACGTATTTAGCACATAACTAAGTCTTTACTGCCATTTTAATAATAAAGATATTGTTGTTCAGCTAGGTGGTCAGTTTATTTAACTTTTGATACAAATTTCAGTCATTTAAGTACATGCAAGAAGTTACTAAAGTTGATTGGACTGAGGTAAAAACTTACGAATTCTACGGAAGCAGACACTACCCAGTGAGTAACTACAATAAAAACTATCTAATTTAGATAGTTTAGTTTCGATTTCTTATAAAGGAGTTTATTATATTATTATATCAAATTAAATAAAAATATTGTTCAAACAATTCCAACTTGAGTTATCTAGGTAGGGCCAATCAAGTTTGTTATTGAATGATTAACCAGCAAGTACATTTTAATTTAAATTTTTAATGATTGTTATATTTTTCTTTCAAAGTTTTCTGTAGATTCTTATACAAAAGATCTGCTTATTGCCATATCGGGGAACTATCCGAAGATAGCCGTGAAGAATAACTTTGGAGAATCCATCGGAGTTAATGAGATTATAGAAACAACCACAATGAAAGTAAGTGTTTTTGACATTTATGTTAAAAGAGAAAACCTTTGTTAAAAAAAAGAGGTATTGTTTACGGGTTTTTGACGTATTAAGTTTACAAATTTTGTGTCACCTTCATCCAAAGTGGAGTAGAAAAATCCTATGAAAAATCTTAAGAGAAAGTTTAATTTTATCACGGAAGATGTATGTATGTACATAACGAACTGTATGCATATATATTCACAAAGATTTTAAAGCATTTTCAGTTTGACTTAATATATAGTCTTGGTTTTGGAGCAAGGAAACAGTTATTTGAATTATATTGAATTTGAATTAAAAACTAGGTGCGTGAATTTATTCTTATATATGCGTAATTCAACCTCTTTTTGTCTATGTACTAAATAGTCCACTCTGTCTTGTCAACTACAGAATTAGTTAAGTTACGTTAATATTCAAACATAGGTGCACCCCGATGAGGCTTCTGAAAAACTTCACAGTTGTTAAGAGACCTTGTCATTGATTAAGACAAAAGTGGAATCAGTTCTTTGGAACTTCTTAAGTCATTTTAAATTTTGGGTTTATAGTTTTTTGATGGGAGGCCATAATATCTCCTGCCGGCATTGTTACCTAAGACAATAAGTTTTGCCAGATTCTGTATTTCGTCTAATGAAGCCGTATGGAGGATGGATGGATGGATGAAAAGTTGCCTTGTTATGTCATTCAAGTACAGTACTCAAAGGTTTTGGTTGTGTTGGCTGTTTGGTTATGGAGGGTAGCAGGGTCGAAGACTGGTGCTCTGCTCACTTCTAACAGTCAGCCACCCAATTAGTGGGGTAGCCACCTATGTTTATGTTCTCTACTTACTGTTTATAATGCTAGGGTGCATCCTTCGAGGACTTTGGCAACTAGATGAGAAATGTAATACATAATAAAGAGTTTTTAACGATTGCATTGCGCTTTGAGTATAATTAAGACTAGCGTGATTAAGCTGTTAATGAGCTCGTGTAATGTTTGCCTAAACTTCGTTTCAACCAACCTATAAGTGAAAGACAACCAAGCACTATGCAGTAATTAGTTAAACAATGTATTTTTTTACTCTATATTATATTCCATCTTTGTATAGAATTAACTAAAACCGATAGTGAGCCTATACTTAAAGCTTTTTTTACAATCAGAATTAATACCGATCACCCCGCAATCTCATAATATTTTTATTACACACGTCAAAAAACAGAAGACATTTCCTGAAAAAAAATTAACAATTTAGCTTTAAAATTTTACTTGTAGTTCCTCGATATAACTTTAATATTAAATATATAATAATTATTATATTGAAGAAAAATTATATTGATATGAATACCAAATAACAAATGTGTATAAAAAAATGTTAGGATATTGAAATTTTTTTTGCAATTTTGTTAAATTTTAAGGTTATTCGTGTCGGTGAGGCATTATTTGGTGAATATATTGCCGATATAAGCTGTCAAGGTGCGACTATGTTAACGTTTTACAGAAAGAAAGAAGTTAAATTCAGATATGGATTTTCACCATTACAACCAAAAAGCCTCCGAGAAACAACTCCGTTACCAATACCAGGTAAGGTAGAAATAAGGGATTATTGTCATATATAATAAACTGCAAATTTTATTAAAGAAATTTAAAAAAATATATATATGAAGATATGTTAATTTTGTAGGTGTTATAAACTATTTACTTATATCTCTGCCGGAAAACAACTTAGATTTAGTTTCAATACAATTGAAAATGTCCGATGAATACAATCACAGAAGTATCGACCATCAGGTCATTGATGAGAGCAGAAAATTGTATGCTGCAACCATATTAATTGAACCCATGAGGACCTTTAAAGTTTTGGTAAAAAATTTGATTACTTTGCTATTGCGTTTACATAAGTCATGAATCATAAATAATGTTTTTGCAAGTTTAAGTCTTTTATTTTTACTTTCGTTGTTATAATGATTGATTCTAGGTGAAGTGTAGGGACATTAATAACCAAGAAATAAGTGGAACAAGTGAACAAATGCAACCACAAAGACTGGGTATTTATGTTAATTTTATCGTTATATACGTTGTATACAAAATATAGTTAATGTAGCCGCACTCGTTTACAGTATTGAAATCGCAGTCGATCGCACCGGAAGCAAAAATATTAGAAGTTGATCCCTTAATCAACTTCGGTTCAAGTTACTCTCTAGCCTGCAAAGTGAACAGTTATCCCAAACCGGAAATTTGGTGGGAGGATAGTATGGAGGAAAAATTACCTTCCGAGGTATTATTATATATATTTGATTTAACTAAAAATTTTAAAGCAGTAATTCCCACGAATAATTAATCAATATCTTCCAGAGCGCATTGCTAGAAATACCACACGTTTACATAAGTTACTTGAGAATTGAAAATGCTACTAGAAATGACACTATTACTTGCAAATGTAAAAATACAGAAGGAGAGGATGCAGTTTCTACAAATATAAACGTCAATAGAACCTTCACATTTGATGTAATACAGACCCCATCAGGTAACAGAATGAATAAAAAAAACTAACAAGTGAATATTATATGATATTTTCTGTCATAATTTTAGATATAACTGTCGAATATGGCGCAGAAGGAAAACTTTTTTGCGAAGCAAACACTTATCCTGAATCAGAAATAAAATGGTATCATAACGATACCCTTATAGAAAGCTTAGAGGATTTTGATATAATAGAAGATGAGCACATGTTACTAATAAAAAATATGAACCTTAATCATACAGGAACTTACAATTGTGAAATATCTAATAGTGAAGAAACAAGAACATTTTCGTCAAACGTTTACATCTCAGGCCTTGGTAATAAAATGAGTTTCTTTTCCCTTATTTTCATGACAGCATTAAAATTGTCCCGTTCGTAACATAGAAATGTCTTTTTAGAAACTCCACAAATTGATTTGGGAAATTCAGAGATTTTATTGAAACCGGGCGACGAGACTGAACAAGAGTGCACGTAAGTTGAGATAGTTGAAACGACTTTTAAATTCATTTCAATATTACATTATTCTTTTTTGCAAAAATAATTTCAGCATTATAAAAGGAAAACCGTTCCCTGAGATATCGTGGAAATATAAATCTAGTTATGACAATATTGACTTAAGTGACGTACCAGATGGTGTGAAAATTAATGGGGCCGCGTTGAAAATTGATTATGCCGATTTATATCATAGTGGTTTTTATGTCTGCGAAGCTATTAATATTTTAGGAACGGATACCCAAGAGATTTCTGTTAAAATACAATGTGAGATAGAACATTTTGTCACACTTAATATCTTTGATAGATTTATCAATATTACCATTAAAATTCTATATATGTGTACTGTTAGATCCTCCTAAGATAAGAAATGGAGATGAGAAAAAGATCGTGAAATACGGAGAGACTGTAGACCTGATTTGTGATGTTGACGCTGTTCCGACTGCATCAGTCCGTTGGGATATGTACCAGGATGACATTGCTATACCCTTCGATGCCCGCCATAGCACAAACGATAGAAACACACATCGGTGAGATTATATTGGATTACCTGGTTTCAGCCAAATTAAATTGTCAACACTGGACTGGAATTCAATGTCCTTTATATGTATCGTAATCACTATTATTAAAAGAAACTATCTTATCCTTTGCTTCTGATATATGCTTTTACTTTTTTGTAATAAAAACTAATATCTGAAAACTGATCTACCAAATTTAATATGTGTATTTATTTTATGGATTAATGTGTATTTTTTAACTATGGAAAAGTAAGAACATTTTTGTATTCATTATTCATATTACTGTATTTTATATAGACCAAATTACGTTGACATCAGTATGACAGCGATGAAGAAGTAGATTAAAAAGAAATGCTTAGAATCTATGTGCTTACTCAATCTTAAATAGCGAGAATATATATCTTGTTCCAGATTTACAGCTAACACGAGAGACTCTGGGTTGTATGTTTGTACGGCGCAGAATGTTTTAGGTACTGCCACGAGGAAAGTAAAGGTTAATGTACTAGGTGAGTTGTTCTTAAGTATTTCTTCTAAAAGCACGTCAAGTCTAGAACAAAACTTTCTAGTCTGTGAATGAGAATCATAGAAAAAAGGATTACGTTCACAACTAGAGGGAAATAAGTTTCTTATTTGATAAATGTTCAAACTTAAAAAACGTTACTTTCGTTTGCCATTTCCTTAATTAGAATTCTTTTTTAGTGGCACCTTATATAGAGGCGTTGGAGTGGAATACGCTCACGGCTAGAAGGGGCTCAACAGTTAATTTAAGTTGCAAAATCATTTTGGGTAACCCTTTGCCGAAGATAAAATGGGTGTACATTGCACCAAATCTCAATACAACCGAGTTGGTTAGGTAATATCTTATTTTAGTTACAAAACGTATTAAATGATTATTCCGCTTTATTTATTTATAATATCCCTTAGCTTTTAATACTTATTGTCAGAAAAAAATGTAAATACCTCTAAACAATTTAATTATTTAGTAATGGTCTCCAATTCTTACATTGAATTGTATTTAATTAATATAACCTTTACTTACATTATTTTAATTTCAGATCAGATTCAGCTGGGATATTAGATTTAGTATTAGAGGACATCACAAAGAAACATGAGGGTTCCTATCAGTGTATTGCCGAAAATGATGTCGCAGTAGACTCGATTAAACTTTTGCTTACAGTTATTTAATAAGATTTCATAAAGAAAACAGATATAGCTACTTAAGTTTTTTTATATTATACTTATTTATAGTTGTCACACATATATATTAAACAATTGAAATAAAAACGTTTTATTTTTGTACCCAAATGCATGATAAATTATACTTTGTACAAACATAATATACGAAAAGGAGAATTGGCTTGTAATAAATAGATATTTTCATGCAGAAGTTTATAAAGCAGTTGTTTGTAGAATGATTTCAAGGTGTTCATTAAATTTATTGGCGCATATCATTCCTTTATCTATAAATATAAAATATTATAAATCTATGAAAACTTATT
This sequence comes from Danaus plexippus, assembly GCF_018135715.1. Taxonomy (NCBI): domain Eukaryota; kingdom Metazoa; phylum Arthropoda; class Insecta; order Lepidoptera; family Nymphalidae; genus Danaus; species Danaus plexippus. Next base: position 3,516,325 of record NC_083554.1, read on the forward strand.
TATATATTATATAGTAAATGTGTTTTTCTACTTGTTAGTTCCGGGAATATAGATATCGTTATATTAAACAATACATCTATGGGTATGAAAATATATTTATTTCAATATCACACAGTGAAGTCCCGTATAAGTTACAATGTAATATTATAGCTCAATTAAAATGGAGTAGGTGTTTTTGAAGCCCTGCTACAAAATGGGATCCCAGTGTAAACAAAAAAATGCATGGTGGAGCTTATTAAAATTAATTATTTGTGACAAACGTGTAAAAAATTTTTATAACTAGTCACGGACTTTCAGCAACATCTTTGAGCTTGAAAATTTTTAAGACATAAAATTGTGGACGATTTCTTTGCTGTCAAATCTGATAGTTGTCAGCTGTATATATGTCAAAGTCAGTGCCATATTAACAAAGTACATTTATACCTAAAGCCGAATATACTTTGGATTCTTTGTAATGGCAAATGGAATAAGACTTATGAAATAAATCGCAATTTAAAAATTTTCTTTTCAGTATTGCTTAAAATGTACCTGTAAGTCATGTCTCAGTCAATACCGCCTTATATTCTGCAGGAGCTACCAGACATTTTTGAAACAGTGAACTATCCCATACGAAATATACATCGCATAAAGGTTAGTCCCAATACGGTGTTTGGCATTCGTCCAAATATTTACATCGCATGAAACGCAATTAATTTGTAATATATATATTTTTAAATAGATTTTAATCGTATATTCATTAAAAAAAGATACGTTTAGTTTAATTAGTAATTTATATTTACTTAATTTCTCTAAATTTTTCGTATTTGGGTTGCCTTTCGGTTATATCGATATGTGTTACTTTGTAGAATATTAAATTGCAAATGGTATTGCTGGAAATGTTTAAGAAAAACATTGTTTTATAATTTTTTGTTATACATAGATTGCCTCTGCAGTATAGGCAGCTTTATTAAAATTTATGTGCAAAAGGTTGAAGGTACTAATTACAAATTTTGTCTTGCAGTATACATGCTTCAATGTATCTAAATCCTTGCTAGCATTTGGAGCGACGAGTGGTGGCATATATGTGTTTAATAGACTACCCTGTGAGTTTGTTCAGCTGATTCCTAGCAAGGTATGTATTTTAGTGATATAAAGACGCAATAATATTTTTGGTAGGAACCTCATTATGTTGGTTTAACACTCCTATCACAGTTATATCAATTTCAAAGTCAAAATGGGAGTCGGAAGCAATATATGCATTTATTTGTTTACAAAACCATGAGCTACATTTTATTCAATTCGTATTTATTTAGTATTTTCCAAGTCCAATATTTATCTCTGCAATCAGCACAATGACAAATAATATTACATTTCATTATGTTGCCTGTGAATATAATTATAGGATCAGATTAATTATAATATAGAAATAACTTTGATTATTGTGAGGAAGTTAATAGAAGAATTGTTTAGAATTATTCTAAATTCATGTCTCATAATGCATGATATAGTTTTTCAATGATAGTGGATAAAATTTTTCGTTGTTTTTGATTTGATTGCAAATTTTATATACAAATTTCAGGATGGTCCTATCACAAGATTGTCTATATCTCCGGACGAACAATACATAAGCTTCACGAACGGTAAAGGCATGGTGACCGTGACTAGATGTGATCAAAATCTCAGCGGATATTCATCGCATATGAAACATCATGGGAATGAAGTGACATGCATGGTGTGGTCAAATACCATGTTGTTCACAGGTGACGATGTCGGCAAAGTTTGTGTGTTACAGTTGCAGAATTTCATTGTAAGTTTTACTTGCTGTTTTTTTACTTAATAATAATATGATATCAAGTATAATGTAGGTAGATTGATTTATTATATGTTGTTATTCAGTCTTTATTCAGCACAATACATATATTGCAGGTAATATATATATATGTATATATAGTAAATTTGCAATGTGTTTTTGCGTGTAATTATGTCTTTATGGGTGTGATCTGTTACTCTTTTTTAAAACAAATGTCTCTGATCTGCTGAAGTTGTTTTATATACCCATTTATTTTGAATTGTCACATTGGTTCTGTGAGAATATGTCCTAAATTCACTATGGAGGAAAGTTATAGACGTATTTAATGCACTCTTTCAATAAAGAAACTAAATTAAAAAACTCACTGACTTGAATACAGGTATACCATTGCAAAGTTTGTTTATTTCTGATTTTTTTTTTAATAATTTTGTGTATTTACAAGACTTATTTTCAGTCGCTAATTATTTTGTTGTAAGCTTTCCATGTAAGAGGTCCCAATCTTATAAGAGTCGATGTTTATTTCCAGGCTAAAACCATGTTCCAGAGTTCATCACAGATTATAATGAATTTAGATTCGAGGATATGTCAAATAGATGCCAAAGGTTGTATGTTGCTAGTTTCAACACTAACACGTTGTTATATTTGTAACACTATACAGGAGCAATACAGACAGATAGGTCAAAAACTTAGAGATGGCGAATACGGTGCTTGTTTCGTTACTATGGAAAAGATAATAACTAACGGCACCTCAGAAGATAAACATGAAAATTTTATAGAAGCCAAGAAGTATAACATAGTTGATGATGATGTGGGATTTGTTGTTGGCGAGGAATTTTCAAATACAGTTATATATTGTGCTAGACCGTCTTCAAGGCTATGGGAGGCGACTGTTGACGGCATGGTTAGAAGGACCCATCAATTTAAACAGGTCCTATCGAATAATCCCTCTAAAGTTATCACCAAAGAATTGTATGATAGACAAAAGTTTGTTCTCAATGATACCAACGATCACACAAATGGACAGTCAGTGAATTTTACTAAAATATATAACTTCAATAAAACAATATTTTCATATAGCAAAAGTGCTTTATATTTTCTTAACGTGGAAAGAGTGGACGAAACTATTTGGTTTGATGAGTACAAAGATATAATAGAGTGTAGTGTGTATGATGATATTTTGTATATCTGGCGAGCAAACGGCTGTCTGGTTAGTTTGAGACTGATGGAAGTAGACAGATTTCTTGTTAAGAGCTATTTTGACGAAAAGTATGTGCTATGCTCTGAACTATGTATGGCTTTCAAAGAATATTTGCTTACGCGTAACTTATCTCCTAAAATACATAATTTGGTGGGCCTAAAGGACAAAATAGATAACGGCGTTATTAAAAGTCTGGAAGATGTTTTAGAGAAATTTAATAGTCTGAAAACTAGTGATGCAACGAAAACGAAGTCTGGAATATTTGTAGTTGATAATACATATCAAAATATGTTAGATGATAGGAAAACGAAAGTTAGCGAGGAAAGTGTTTTTGGACCTGTCTCGCCCGAAGCAATGCAGGCTTTGAAAGAATTAAGTATAACGGTGTCAGACAAGTTAAGTACAAGTAAAAAAATCATAAAGGAAAAATGGGGTGGTTTTGAAGAAAGAATGAAACATTTGAGCATAGAAAAGCACGAAGCCAGTCCAATAAGAAACGAAAATGTAACAAAATGGGTATCTCGTGACGACTATGAAGGCGAGGACGCGCCTATTGTGTTAGAAAATAACATAGTCTTCAAGGAATCTAGTCCAACAGTGAGAGAAAATACTATTGTTGATGAATTCGAAGTATGCAAAATGTTATACCAATATTCAAGATTGAGTGTTGTGATCGAATCGTCCGATTTAAATTCAATAATAGATAATAATACCTGCAACATGAAGGAAGTGCACGATCTTATGTTGCTGCTCCAAAAATATTGTATGTCTATCAACGCTATAGAGGAATCGAAATTTGTCCCAAATAATATATTCCTTACTTACTTGAACACGTCTAGTAGTAAGTGCGATTTATTGGATGTCATAATAAATGACGAAGTGCTGTATAAATATTTCGTTGATTCGTGCATAGCTGTGAATATTAAAATGCAGAAACATTTGAGTTTGGGTTGCGAATGCGGTTTTCCTTTGCCCTACGTCAGGACGAGTCAGATGCCAGTCTTTTCGGATTTGATAGATCAGTTTATAGAAATACAATGGTCCAGTCAAACTAAGGAACAGTGTTACGAAGTTTGCAAAAAGATGCCGTATCTTTGGAGAAAAATTTTATATCTCAGACGGAACGAAGACTTGATAAATGTGCTGAGAATTCTCTTGCAAATGCTTGACGAGGGTCTCTTGCACTCATTCCTACCTCAGTTCACATTGGACACGTGGGAAAGGACCATTCAGCTTTATGCGACCTTGTACGGAAATATTTGTTTGAATTGCAACAAAAAGTTTAATCACGTATCTGTTAAAGACATGCTTAGCTGGGATTACTTAGGTTCGCTTATGATAAAGTCCATCGGTGGCAGAAAAGCTATCCAGGTTATGCAAAAATATGCAAATTTGATAGAAATGGGAGCTTTGACAATGAGGTTCTATCACACCTGTCTCTTGGTATCTCTATATGAAAAAATTGATGTCACCATAAATATAACCTTGGTGGATACAATATACAGTTCATACGACTTCAAAGAATCCAGGGTTGAGGTAAAAACTTTATATATTTCTATCACATTTTTGTTAATTTAGTCCAAATTTCTTTTCCGGTTTCTGTGGAAATATTGCTTAAATTAATGAATATATTTAATGGAACTATCAAATGATATTATGTTTTACTATTGATTATAAAATTACAGATACACAAGCTATTGCAAAATACGTCTGAGGGTGTTATAAAGAACACAGCATTGCCGTTGACTGTTGCTGCGACATCACCTTGCTGGGGACTGAAAAAAGTATACGAAAATATATCAAACGAATCAGATTCTGTTATAAACGATATATCGATGGCCATGACAAATAATAATATAATAGATTGCGATCTCTGCGGTCTGCCATTACAAAACGAAGTGTTAATCCAAGATGGCGGATTATGGGTTTTTAAATGTGGCCACACTTTTCATGGCGCATGCTTGAATTTGAATCAAATCAAACTTTGCCCATCATGTTCTATTAATTGAGCTGTGAATTTGACTCGATAGGTTAAAATTTTGTGGGATCTTTATGCCGTGATGGAAATAAAAGGAAATATGTGTATGTATTTATCCATATATTATGTACTATATTTATAATTGTATCTGGCCTAGACGTTTAGAAAAACCTTAACGTTTTTTTATTTATTACACAAGTATATGTACGTATTATATGTAACCCAAGGGTATATTTTACTAAAAGTATACTGGCTGTATAAATTTTTTATTATAGTATACTTAGATATGATAGACGTATGGCTAGAATTGATTAAAATTATAATTGATACGGTAACATTTTCAGTAAAATAAATTTAAATCAATTTCAATCGTAATAAATAAATAAACAAAACGTTGTAATGGAGGTCAAGTATTTTATAACTATATATTGAATTTATAAAGTATTTTTTTTTAAATCTATATTGGCAGTATATGTATTGCCATTGCTATGCTAATAATGAATTGTTTAGAGTTAATACATAGAGTAATATACCTTTAATAATGACTTCTGTATGTCTAAACAGGTATTCCAATCCAATCTTGCCTATTAATTTAATTATTTTTGTTATAAAAATATATTTTATTTTTGTGCCATTTTCAATATATGCAATGTTGCCATTTTTATATGAAATTTATAATGTTTTATTACAATACCTTGTCATAATTTTATATTGTTTCTATAATTTTTATTTTAATATATTTTTTTTTGGCAATAGACAGAACAGTTTTATTATAAATGCACAACTTTTACTCATAGTTACTGGATATTTGGACGAAAAATAAAAGCTCTGGTTGAATACATGGAACCAAAGTATTTTTTTTTTTTGCTGTTTTAAATATACCTTTGTTTAATTATTTTGGTTTGAATTCATGAATAATAGTTATGAAGAGTGACATATATATAGAATAATTATTTATTCTCATTATTACGGTTCTATTCTAATACTTAAAATGGTCTCATTTTCGCAGCTTTATTTACAGTTTTAATATAAGTAGCTCGTCTGTATGCTGTTTCTCATTAGTACATATATACTTTATAACCAGCGTGTATCTTTGTTCAATGTACTTAGAAAATGTGTAAATATTATATGTTATATTTTTGTATTACCAATGTTGTAAATTTTCATATCACCTAATCTTTCTATTAATAATACATGTATTAATTATTAGAAAATGTGTTTTAATTAAATAACGAAATACGAATATGTCAAAAGGGTAACGCCAGATGCTAAAATATGTACGTATAAGATTGTCATGTTTGTTGTGAGTTAGCTGAGTAATTTAGTATTATATAGATAAAAAGATGATTAAAAAAAAAATTTAGGCTTGTAGGTTTTCATTGTCATTGGCAGAATAATTTATGAATAACACATGAAATTTCTAAAAAAAATTTTTGGATTTTTGTATCTGATTGGTGCCAAGATGACAAAGAAAAATTAATTTAAAAGTAGACAATTCAACATTGCCAAGATCATGGTGACGGCCCTAATGAGCTGTCGCTGTGACTGTCAAGACTTATCAATGCTCCTTTAAACGTCATCAGCCCGAAATACTTCTTTTTTTAAATTTAAACTATGGCTCCAGTAATTCTAAATTATGCACGTAATGTTCAATTTTAGTTGTTAACGAGTTGTCACGTTTTATTGCTAGTGATGTGTAAGTATCTTTTCTCTTAACAGGTTATTTCGCTGAAACTGCTTCATAGAAACGGATAAATAAAGTAAGCTTGAACAGACTTTGTTATAATTTCATTTAGTTTCGTAACGAGTTTTACGTGACATTTTGTTGTGCATTTTCGGGGACCATCTCTCGGTTGGCCTTGTGTCTGGAGAATCTGCTAGCGAATTTAATTCTAATTGGCGTACCGATAAGTTCGCTTTTCAATCGATATCGTGTTTGAATCTTTATCCGTGGAAAAACATTTGCTTCATTTATGAATGTAAACTATTTTTGATAGTTAATATTAGGTTGGGGTGCAATAGTATGAATAGGATTTTTTTGCATAATGTTGGAACGCATTATTGAGAATTCGCTTTACAGTCGAGTTGGTTTCACTGTGTTTAAGAGTTTAAGAAAAATTCTTCAGGAACTTGTAAGTATAGATAAAGTGAAATATAATTTTAGAAAGAATTGATTTAGTATGCCTCATCACGAGAGCTCCAACCATGTTGTTATATTTTTTTTCAACTTGTATATTTTATTACAAAAAACTACCCTCAGTATAAATAATAACGCGAAAACTGATATTGCACATATTTCTAGATTAGAAGTAAATAAAAATATTTTTATTTCAGTTTTGGATGACAAAATTTATTATAGTTCACGAGCTCACAGCAAAGCTACGGGAATGCTGTAAACAACATAAAAAATATTATGTATTTTTTCTTGCTGTTTAAAGTGTTCTTTTTCTGTTTAGTTGCTATGATATATTAGCTTATAAATAAATACCAAATGAGGTAAACAAATTTAATAGATGTCTATTAAAATAAGACCATATTTAGTAGAATTTTTCCAGTAGGTATCAAACATATTTTTCTATTGTTGTAGTGCTCCCTTTATAAAAATATAGAACTCTTTTCAAACTATTATATTTTATGTCAATGAACATTATCGGAAATAATGAAATGAAACACATCATGTACATATATATTTACAAAGTAATAGGACTAGCATATTATGTTAGTCAATAATAAAACGAAAAAGTATATTTTCATAATTACTTTTTATTAAACTTTTGGGTTTTGGCACAATTTTTAAATAATGTGTCCTGCGGTTAATACCTACAAGGTATTTAAACCTATGTCTATCTACTTAATCGCTTACCGTGGAAATTATAACAAAATAATCTCAATCGTTGAAAAATAATTTAGTTAAACGACAAAATATATAACAACATATAATTTTAGTAAGTACAATATAATCTAGGCTGTATTTAAAATTCGAGATAGAATGAGAAACAATAGCAGTTGATTAAAAAAAAATTAATATAAAACAGATAATAAATAAAAATAAGAAAAAAAAAATCGACCGAGATCTATGCGTTTGCATATTAAGTATCGATCATGACAAAATAACGAGTAACGTTTACATCAAAATATAGTATTTACAACGGGAATCAACGTAAGAATAAATAATTTAACGGCATTGTCCAAGCCCTTACACATTTACTAAGAAATACACGCTACATATTAAGACACGTACACAATAATTTATTTATACGCTTATCTCTCTACAGCTATTCACGTCGAGTACATATTACTGGCATACATTATAAAGGCGAGTGCACACTGAAATAAAAATACATACATGCCTACTTAAATCACCTAGAACACAATATATGGAAACCCTTATTTATAAGTTATTTATATTATTTATTATAGTTACTCATTTAGTATACGTCATATGAAAGTGACATAAGTGTGCACCCGCTATCAGTTCAAAAATAGAAAACAAGAAAATACAATTAGAAAAATAAATAACAAAAAAAATGGCAATTAACGACATCGCTCCCTTAAACCTGGTTTACACTAAGATCTATACAACTTTGTTTTCTATATCTATATTATGATACTAGACAACTACGTCTTAAAGTATTTCTACTAATAAATTGCACGATTTGATAAAGCGAATATTTGAGTTAATGTATATCCCACGTGTCGGTGGTTATATTTGAAATAGAAAATTGGGAATAGACAATAGAATATAATTTTATATTAAATTGACAAACTCCAAATTGACCACCCTCGTGTCCAACACTGGTAGGTAGGTACCTATAGGTTACAATTTCAATATTCATATAAATTATCGAGTTATTACATCTGTTTTTCTATAAATTACAGATTTCCTCTAATGAGTATTATATTTTCATAACATATTATGCATCGATTTATCACTGGTTGTTCAGTAGTGTTCAAAACACTTAAATTTTCAAGCATACCGCTTCAAATTTTTGGTTTGATACATTAAGTCCTTAAACCTAAACTACAAAAGTAAATAGTTCAACTAAAATTTATACATGGCCACAAAAAAGTAAACTCCGGATCCTAACACTTAAATAACTTTAAACTATATGTAAACTATTGTACTACAGATAATTAATTTTAGCCAAACATCGATACGTGCATTCATATCTACAGAGTGTTACTCAAATATTTACATTGATATCAGATGAATATAACAATTTAACTTATTATTTACATTTTTCTAATCGTCTAAAAAGACATTTTGGCACATTTCAGTACAACTATGTGCCTACGAGAAGAGTTTACAAGAATCGATCTTAATTCACTAATGGAATAATCTCAATGATAAGAACGAGAGAGATCCGAGCAACACTGGCTTCAGCGACAGTCCTGAAAATGAGGAGTTCTCGAAGCTTTTGTGCGCTTCTTGAACATTCTGGAAGTTTCCAGATTACCACGGATGGTGGGAGGGATGAGGGGGGAGGGGCGCGGCGTGGGGATACGGCCAGCCGCGCGCCGAACCTCAATCCTCCTCGCCAGGGCTAAGGGGGGGCGAGAATGCTGGGTTCATATAGTTGCCCCCGTTCGGCGGAGGAGAGGAATTCGACGGCCCAGGGCTAGACAGGGATGGGAGGAAGTTAAGTTCACTACCTCCATCCCTGCACCAAAGTTGTCTCATCTCTTGCCTGCGTGTACGCATCAGGTTTTTGTACTCTGATATCCGCATCTTCTTACCATCGACGATGCATGTTCGTTTGGGTCTTGGTCGGTACCTGAAAATATGAATGATATTATTTCCCACTCTTAGATTATTTATCCTTATAATAGAAATCGTTGTAAAATGTACCTATAATCAGGATGCTTTTCCATGTGAAGCTTTGAAAGTCTCGATTGTTCTTCATAGTAGGGCTGCTTCTCGGCGTTGGACATGGCCTTCCATCTTGCTCCCAAAATCTTAGATATATTAGAGTTGTGCATATCCGGGCATGCCTTTAAAATCTTACGGCGCTCATCCTTTGCCCAAACCATGAAAGCGTTCATTGGTCTTTTGATGTGGGGTTTTCCAGACTCATCGCGTTTTGGTTGACGAATGAGCTTAGCCTTTTCGGATTCCTCTGGCGGTGATTGATTCCAGGATGATGCTGAAAAAAAAAGTAAACTATTAATAACTACTTCGGATAATTACATTTAGTATTTAGAAATTTTCCGCCATAAAATTTGTATATTCAGAAATCTGTAACAAAGTCGCTGGAATTTTAAAATCTCGATGGAAGTAAATCACAGATTAAACATTTAGAATATATTAACGTCTGCAGTTAAGACTTGGAATTTTTGACAATATTTACAAAATCTCGTAATCGTTACCATGTAGTCATAACTATTAGCATAATAATGGAAATTAAGTTTTACGGTTTTAAAGATACAATCTATTTCAGCGTGGCCTATTAAATACAACATCAAATTACTAGATTTGGGTATGATATTGTTGTTGTAAATTGAGCTCTCTTGCTATAGGAATAAGATCACACATATGTAAAGGTCGCAAAGAACTCAATCGGAAGCCTCACTAAGCTGTGCTATAAATTATCGGGAACAGTGAATGCCGGCTGTAAAACAATCGTTAAACAAAGATTAAGAATGGATCTATTCTGGAACACTTGCTTTATGGAGCCGAGTGAAATATTGTTCGTTTTCTTCTAGATTTCGTGTTGGATTATGTTGTCTCGTTTTTAAGATTCTAAAACTTTGTAAATAGGGAATTGTGACACAATTTTGAGGTCCAAACATTAGGTCTACAGTGAGTTTCAGTCGGCGAAATGTTATCCCTTATTTAAGAAACGCCGTGACACCATAATATGTGCTGATTTATAGCTAGAATTCGATGATTTACTGTCCAAACCGAGTATTCAGATCAAAGACATTACGAGCATGTTAATGTTTCAAAGATGCTCTAATATGTAGACCAAAACTTACATATCCGCTTAACATTTCGTTTGACGGATATGTGAGCGAGTGTATTCGCGATTAATAAGCGCTGCGGAACCATTCATAGTCGGATTCCAGGACTTAATTTGACAAGCAGTTAGATAAATTATTACATTTACATTCTAACGCAGGTTAGTTTCGATCCAGAACATTACAGATGTACTCCTTAAATAAATTAATTTTATAAATATTACGATAATCTCAGATATTATTCACTTGACTATAAATTGAGTAGAAATTTTATAGACCAATAATTATATTGCATGATCAGATTATATAGCCATAAAAGCTAACAAGCTAGAACGACATAAAATCTAAGGCTAGCTTTTTCTGTAATTATAATAATTCAAACTAAGTATAATGACGGTTATTTTAAATTATATTTTATAGTTCGAAATGCTGTTTGTTATGATTGATTTAAATAAAAAGTATATTTTAATATGACATCCAAGTCAGACAGCTAAAAGCTCTCGCAGTCAAAGGGATCAAATTAAATGCTTTACATATTATTTGTTTTGTCATACACATTAGCTACATCATAATTTACAGCACATCTCTAAGAAACGAGTACATTTACTGAGCGGAAGCATCCAACGCCATCTATTCAGCATTTCTTGCAATTCTCTTATTTTAAAGGAAACCGAACTATCATTTTGTTACCATTTTGGTTTGGGACAGAGCCAACTATTTAAAGTGTGCACTATTACTTATTTTCTTTATAATAAAATGATAATAAATATCACAGCGAAAAGTATTCTCAAATATAATACAAATGAATAAATACAATTGCTCTTCAAGGTACAAAGCATTAGAAAATTTATATATAATTTTTTTAAATGATTTAAATTTGATAATCATAGCAATCAATAATATTACATACTTGATAGCACAGTTTGACGCGTAACAAAAATCACTCCAAGTCTCCAACCAGCTTTAGAGGACCGTTCAACAACACCAGTCGTCGAAAACTGTCTCTCACTAACAACATGACCTATATACACGTTTCCCGTATCGTGATGTTTTTGCGTGTATTAATTATATATAGCAATTAAACATCAAAATGCTTGGCGGCGACACGGAACATTTCTTAGTTTTCACATTTCATGAAACTATTTATCTAATTCCTTGTTTATTTTAGTTCGGATGTTGCGTAACGCTTCGCGGATTTTGTGATATTAATATTGATTCTATGGCTAAGTTGACAAGTGAAGCGAGTGTCTCGGTATCATAGGGTAATTACTTCGTGATATTAATGTAAAAGTAAATAAAATATTAAATAAAACACAAATACTACGAGGAAGCGAAAAATGTTTATAATATTCACGCAAAGGATTTTAATTTGATGGCTTTTGGTTGAAATTTTTTATAATAATTACTAAAAGAATTCTAAATATAAATAGCCATAACTTGACACTGCCTCACGTCCTTGTCTGATTTCCATACCAACATGTATCCAGGTTATAAATGATGTGATAAGACACCCGTCTAAATATTTTTGGAACGTTTGCGCGTATGTGACGTTAGAGCGCGTCATTGTACATAATATCTGATTCATAGGAGAATCTGTGTCACCGTCTCTATGTGAAAAAGTATGATTGCTTAGTCTATATACCTAGATGAGATCTAGTCTTTGGAATCATATGTCTAGCTTTAATGAGGTAAGGGAATAATACTTTTAATGTCCTTGGATACTTTGGACTAGTTGGAATTCAGTGAATTTGTTACGATAATTTTAGGTCCAGGCGACAGTTTCGATTGATAATTTATAAGTTTCTTCGTCGCATTGTCGGTTACTAATATTGTTAAGTTTTGATTATTTTGCAATATCTTTTGCGGTAGAAATAAAAATTCTGTGATATTTAAAAATTAAATGTAATGCTTGCTTCATATTTTTCAACCTATTAAAGTTCACTGACTAAGAGTAACTGAGTGTAAGATAAAGTTGTTTGTAAAAAAAATATCTGAAAATATTCTAGGTATATAAAAGTATTACCCATTGCAGCTTAGCCTAGTATGTCATAAGTAAACTTACTGTTACAAGCGTTGTTGAAGTCATCGTCTTTCTTCATATACTGTTCCTCCATTGGGGGGTAGGGTACATAGCGTGGCATCATCATGGGAGACGGTGATCGTTGTTTGCTGAGGTTCAGAGGCGCGTCAGGATCTTGAGGAGGTGGGGACCGAGCGCTGGCAGTCAGTTGTGCCAGTTGAGCTGTAGCTGGCCAGTTCGAAGTTTGAACCACCTGGAAGTTATTAATCTATATATAAATAGTCGGAGATTTGTAGTTTCTGATTTATGAGATTATATAATTTAAAACTTATTGAAGGTTTGCTGAAAATATTTCATTATTCGAACACTTCTAAATTATGTAATATTTTAGGAATATCTTAAAATTGTTACGCATATACTATTTTTAAATATCGAGATAGATTAATTTACTTGAAAATAATGCATTTTTTAAAAATATAATGGTACTTAAAACTAAATTAACAATACTTAAATGTTCGTTTACTTTTTAACAGAGTTGACGAGAGAAGATCAAATTGAAACGGCTCCAAAATTTGCAAATTCTAACCCAGATTTATGATAAATGAGATGCCAACAATCGCGATGGTTCATTAAAATTCAAAAATAAATTATTATTACAGTTTATTACACATTTTAAGAAACTAAAATTCACTTTATTATACAAATTATTTAATGGATTAAGGTTGTTTACAAGTATTTGACGCTCATTTATGCGATGCTTAGATATGTAAAAAAAACTAATAAATTCACTGTAAAAGAGCGTTTAATGTTATAGACTAAACAATGTTTGTTTTGCTCTTTCTTTTTTTTATTATCTAAATAATTGTGATTTTATTAAAAATCCTTACATCGAGAGAAATCGATTAAATTTTTTGTTGCAATCGAAGAGAACAACATATGGAAATTAATTTTGAAAGATATTTTTCATATTGTACACTTATAAATGAATCTTCTTACATTTTTAAAAACACTGAATATTTAAAATCATTGTTGTAGAAATATATGTCGGTAATTTAATTGAATTAATCTTTAAACTATTTTCGTTATAGCCGGACATACAAATATAACAGAGGAAACTTCTGTCGAAATAAAAGTTCAGAGACATTCTCTTTCATAATTATCTGTCACGATTATAATATATTTAATTAAGATAAATAAATATGGCGTCATTCTAACGGACAGGATATTAGCTAATATATTTCTGATGTTAGAATCAACATCAGAAACTAATTAATTAATGAACCCATGACAAAACTATTAAAGTCTCATATTTTTTTAGTTCGTCTTTTTTTTTTCATTTATAGAAACACATATCGCAAAACTTACAATACAAACTCGATTATAATTAACATATCATTAATTTTTTATTGATCGTTGACATGTTTTAGACATTTTCATATTTATTGACACACTCATTCCTTAATAAATCTGGAAACTAATGATTTGGAACGTTATTTATCAGAATGTTATATATAATATTATACGGTTATCTTGGATTATGTATAATTTTGCAGTTTCTCATTGTAATTACGAGACCGTAGTTTTTAAATATTTAAATAAAACATATTTCTCGATATTCGATAATATATTATAGTTATGTGTGTTTACGTTTGGCTGAGGTTGTTGTGGCCGCATCTGTTCCAGCAGTGGCAGCAGCGCCAGTGGAGGAGCTGGATACAAGGAGTGACCTCGTCGTACCAGCTCCTGTCTCCGGAGATGCTCCTGCTGAAGTCTCTGGAGCTCCAACTCAGCGGAAACCGTCCCTATATTCTGCAATGAAAAGTATAAGTAAAAATTTTGCAATAAAATCATTTGTTTGGAACAAAAGGTTAAGGACAATCAATCAGGCAATTGTAATATTATCGTACATTTAATGGGAGATCTCTCCTCGCATTTGTCTCATGAGATATATTGCACACTTAAACTTCGTCATGACAAAGCTAAGTTGCCTGCACAAATCAACCGGGGGATACTCGGTAAATCTTCGCGACCATAAAGATGTACCACAAAAAAGAAAAGCCCGATTAATTGCTTGCCGTCCTGACGAATACCTCAATATACATTTTATCGGGTCTTCATTATGGCGGCATTGAATTGTTAATGGCTGAACGGCACTATATTATAAGGTGACGAAATTAAAACAACCCGATGTAAATTATTTCCTGAAGAAAGTACTTTAATGAAAAATACACATTACAAAAGTTTGAAGCATCCCGTTTGAAAATTCCCGACGAGAGACGTACTTAATTGAAATAGGTCCTCGAAAAGATAAAAAGAAAACTTGCTAATGGAAGACAGAAGCGAATACATAAATAAGCATGACATAATCACGCAAATAAAAAGTACCGTTCTGTAATAGGTACCCGCTGCCGATACTGAGGACGGGCGTCACTGGTAGGTAATCGACCAAGTTTTTCCATCCGACAGACAAATTGCCGTCATAACTGAACGGATTAAACTTTTTATTAAAAACAACAAACCGAGCATAATGTATGGCTGTAATCGGCAAGGGACAGATGTTCCTGAATAACGCGACCGATTTATCTAATGTATAAAGACTTTTATTTAATATCTCAGCGGAGATGTCCTAGCAATTGGCGCTGATATTTTACGTCGGCCCGTCCGTTATGGCGTTTCGGGCGTTCTTTCATAGCGTTATTAATTTAAGAGATGGTATAAAAATTCCATTTTTGATGGATACGACCAGCTGTTTTAACAATTTATTTGTTGCGCAGGTGACCCGGGATGTCGTAAATGTAACATGTAAATGTGTGTAAAGATAGAGTGATATCATTAAAATGATTGGGTCAACGAATGCCGTGCCAATAGAAGTTGCTGGGCGTGATCTTTAAGCTGATGTCCGATCAATAAAGATGGCCGCTGCTATTATTAACGTGGGTAAACATATACCATCTGTCAAACGTCCTTGGCACCCTTATTCGTGTCTCCTGGGGCTCTTAGTATTTCAAGACTACATTAATACTTTGAGCTACTATAAATCGTCATTAAGCTATTGTTGATGCTGCGAGATCCGATGAAAGGGAAGATTAAGTTCAGATCAAAATATAATATCGGAGACAGGAATCTTAGGGACAAAGAGATCAAAACGAACACCGGACATACCAAAACATAATTCATCAGGCGCTTATATTAAAATAGTGCTTTTATATTTTTTATAAATATCATTACGATTATAGTCCTAACGTCTATAGATTTAAGGTCGGAACGTTTAAAATGGAATAGTTTTGGTAGAAATATATTGTCTACTTTATAATTAAACGGACGTCACATTGACGTAAGTGATGCAAAATCAAGGATGAAATCAAAATATTTAGTGTCATTAACTATTCTTGTTACTGTTTTATTCTAGGTTAGTTTTTAGAGCTTTATTATTGTATTTATAAAGGGTGTAATTTATTTATGGGTCCCATCTGACAACCCTACTTGTTAGAATGTTAGTGTAATGCGTTGATGTGTTGATAATTTGAATAAAGGTTCAAAAAGGGATAACAATTGTTCCCTGGCGTCACAAAGCGCAACGCTGCATAAGCGATGACATATCAAAATGGATCGCTAATGTACTCAGATTATGAAGAATGTCGTGGAGATTGTTACATATAAGTTTTTTATTCATAATAAATTTAGAAAACATGTACGAAACAAATAATTTTAAATGATTGTTTTTAATATTGATATATCAAGTTAATAGATATATATACGTAATTTCTGGTATAACTTAACCTTCAGGTTTGCAAGCAATTAAAATTAAAAAAAAGCAATAAAAACATTAACTGTTATAAATTGAACTACATAGATTTATAACTTCTACTATTTATTATACTATAAATTAAAGGATGTACAACAGCGACTCCATAGCAGTCTTGCTCCTTATGATCGGTTGTAAAATGCATTTTAATATCGCGAACAGATTGCACAATAATGATTTGAATTAATTATTACATTCGCTGAATTGCAATACCATGACTTGGTTTTATTCGACCGATGAGTCTATAGATTAGTTTTGATGTCGACGCAACTTAATGAGCTTATATTGCTGAGCTTTCATGTTATATGCTTACATTGTATAAATGTATTTTTATCGTTTCTTTGAAGTCAGCGTTAAGATGGATATTTCTGAGTACGTATAAAAAATACATTTATTTTATATTTAAAGTAATTATATTGTTATTATGCGAATATTAAAGAATTCCATAGATGCTAATAAGTAATGATGTACCTAAAAGGTATGGACCTTGTATATAAAATTAGAAATGCGTTTAATGTATTGTATCGTTTTGAAATATCTTATATGTGAATCTTTTATATACGCTCCTTGCTTCACTCAATAGAACTATAGCAAACATTATGACAACCGCC
This sequence comes from Danaus plexippus, assembly GCF_018135715.1. Classification (NCBI taxonomy): domain Eukaryota; kingdom Metazoa; phylum Arthropoda; class Insecta; order Lepidoptera; family Nymphalidae; genus Danaus; species Danaus plexippus. The sequence goes on from NC_083554.1 coordinate 3,533,684, forward strand.
AATTAAACTGTCAGACTGATCGTGCAACTTGTCGGTCGATCGCCGCGGGATATTTGATAGGTGATTCGCAATTTTTAAGAGATGTTATCTGTGAGTGACGCTGCGATCGCCATTGTGGCGACCTACCATGTTTTATCGAGTTTATTATTATATAGCAGAGATGCATCGGTGTATTTAATTTATATACAAAATTACATTGAGCATCTAAATACATATATATATATATATTTATTTGTTTACATAGAATACTATTAACTGCTCATTTTTGATTCGGTCAAAACGATATTTGTATCGAAATTAATTTTAAGTTTTGTTAATGTAAAATTGATTTTGGACAAGTATTAAATCGGATTTGGCTAAACACGAGCAGGAATATATTAGTTTGATAATATCTTAATCAGAAGGTTTACTGATTATGATAATTATCAAACTCGAATAGAGAGAAAAAGGAATCATGGCACATATCTATGATTATTATCACAGATATAAAAAGGCACGTGTCAAGCCGTCGTCTGTGGCTAATTTGCAACCGTTAACAGGGGTACGGAACCCTATTTTTTGTCTTTTTGAGTGTAGTGATTGTTTGCACTTCCGAATTAACGAGGGCCAAATAAGATTCTCTTTACAAAGAAATTGGGGTCCATTAAGAGATTTTTTTTTATAAAAATGTATATTGATAGGTCTCGTATTTGAGTTTTTTGTTTTGAAAAGATAAAAATTATATATACATTGTTATTTTTTTTCGATTAAAACAATACAAAGTTTTTCAACGCAGTTATATAATGAAATATATTACGTGTACTGATAAATAAATCATTTAACAAACATGAAGCATAATCTATACACTATTATAATAGTATTATTATTTCTAATTTAAACTAACGTACAATATATTTCACTGTCATAGCATATAATCGTTGGTGACGCCTACAACACAATGTGATAGTAGAACGTGTCATTTATCAATAAAATAAAACAACAATCTTGACCCGGATTTTCAATAATATAACTAAAAAAGTAAATATATATGTATTTAAACGTATCTGGTATATAATGATTAAATTGATGTAATTTATATAATATAATGAAAGCGTAGTCATTTATTTGCAGTAGATGTTTCACAAACGAAACGAATAATCCTATTACTTGTAAAATGCGAGCATACTGAATAAATAAAGAGGATACAAACAAAGCGACCTCAAAGATAAAGGGTCGCTAGACCAACTCCCGAGAGGTAACCCGACCCGTAGCACCCGATTCGTAGCGAACGGTTCGTAGCACCGGATCGTAGCACCCAACCCAACCCTGTAACCCCCTGTCTTACCCGGATGCTCGTCCCACTTCAGCTTTTCTTTTATACCTTGCGTACTCTTATATTTATTTTTGTTTCCCGTTAGACGGTGGAAATAATGGAGTTGTTTTTGTATGGACGAGTCTAAAGCTTTTAGAATAGATCAGCACAGTAATTATATATATATATATATATATAAGTTTTTTATACTTAATTTTAGAAAAATTTATAGAATGAAATAATAAGAGTTGCGAATTTTTTTGTTATATATGAAATAGTATAAACATTTTTTTTTATCTCATCCATATTAAGTTCCACGTCAAGATGTTTTGTGGTTAGAATGAGTGGAGGGCCATCATTATGCCGCTTCGCATTCAATCTTGTAGTTTATCTCATTTTTAAACAAACCGCCTCCGTATAATGGACAGAGAATGAAGAATACACTTGTATTTTTAATTATAAATGGCTTTAATTAATGTGTTTTACTTGAATTTTCTTATAATTGTATGGTTCTGCCTCATCAATTAGGGCTGGGGATACGAATATCGCTATATGGAGATTTTTCGAATGTTTTTTAATACTTTGTTTTTACATTGGTCAATCTAACTAGGCAAAGAATATGTCTAAGTTGTATTAGTTTTAAAGCATATTTTTAAAGGAAAACGTTTTTATGTCTAATATTTATCAATACTTATAATACCAGCGACAAACAACTTGCCCGTAAATTCCATGTGTTTTTAAATTAAATTGAAATATGCTAATAATATTTCGAATTTAGAACACTTCAATTTCGATAATGAATTTAAAATATTTAAATTTATAAAGAAGCCGTTCGAAGTTCAAAAAGATTCTGATTTTTGTTGAGTTTTTTATTAATCCTAGATTCCGTAAATATAGAAAATGGTAGCAGAAATGTTACATTTCCCGCTTTGTCCGCATCAATAGTGCTGCCACAAAAGTGCGAAACCGTAAAAGAAAAGATTAATAAAGCTTAGCACACACCGACAACACCTGTCCTTTGTCGCTAATGGACGCCAGCCTTAATCTCCACGGACGCAAGGGAAATGTAATAATGGAGTTTAGTTTGTCAGTTATTACGTATAGTGCTCATATTGTTAATCATAAGCCAAGAACAGGGCATTTTTCTTGAAATATACCTATATAATGCGACTTATTTTTAGATGCTAAAAATATATTATAACGTAACTTTCTCAGTTTGATTTTCTGGTATAGTTATTATTAATTGAATGTATTCGAATTACTTCTTTTGGACGCTCGTTTAAAGAGATTTGTTATTTGTTGCTATCACAGTGATATATCAGGAATTTAGAAAAGGTTTTCCTGTTGAGGAGATACAATATGAAATGTTTGTTGACTAATACAAACAATACCTTGGAGCTTTAAAGAAGTGCAAAACTTCTATTCTACTTTAAAACTACTAAACCAACCAGATTGAAATACTCGAATAAGTTTTCTCGATAGTCGTTTCCAGACTGGTGGATATTTATTCATTCCTTAATATTTTTCATTCCTAATTTATTCACAAAACCGAGCATGAAATTACAAAGGCGGTGCATCGTTACATCTTGGCCGACATCTTGTTATCCGCTACTCTAGCCAGGATCTGGTTAGCTCGGCTCTTCAATTATGTTACTCAAACTGTCTGGAAAGTCTTGAATTTTAACTTTATACTTATGAGGAATTCCTGTGAGGTTTTCACATAGAGATATTACTTTATCCTCCACATAATGCTATGTATATTATGTTTTAAAAAATTCCTCATAAATTTTTAATTTAATTTTCATAAATTTTAGATCAGATAAGTATAGCAAAGTAATAAAAGCTATTCGTCAAACAGCGTTCTTATTTGTTTTGTAAACAAAATTACGAATCTTGTGATTGATTGGTAAGAAAAATCTTTCAACGGACTCATTTTTAGAAACTACTGGGTATTAATGCATGTAAATTACGATTTATTTCTGAAACATTTAAATCTTAAATTATTAAATATATTAATTATAACAGCTGTGTATTCTTAATGTGTAGATATAATAATCGCGATGTAGATGTAAGACAAAGTAGCGGAAAGAAGTTTGTTCATTGCTCTATTAAACTGACAATGTACGTTTCATCTTGGAGGCGAATACGTAACAATCAGTCAAAAGAGAAGTAAAGAATGTTGACCGTAACGTAAACATACCGTGATATACGTACGGGCATTACAATAAATGTGCGTGTATCGAGCACTTAATAAAAAAATAAACAGAGAGCACTGTTCAATGTTTAACAGACGGAACTAAATACTTTTCTTATATAAACATTAGTATTGTCTATTCGTGGACTCAACGATTGTGTTAGATGAAATTACGCTGATTCAAATATTGTATTTCACGTTCCGAATCTAGCGAGTTGATTTTTAAATTATTAATATTTTTACAAATTAAAATTTAGTTAAACTAATGAAAATAAATATAATAATGTTAATGTATTGAGTGTTTTTTTTTGGCTTTCTGCCGAAGTCTTATAATCATAAGTTTTAAAGTAATCGGTGATTTTTAAAGTTATAATTAAATTTTAATTTACACAATTAATATGTGTTGATTACCTACACACGGAGTTTATGTACATACAAATATGTATATATAAATACTTACATTGATATTATATGATCCATTTAAATAATATATGCAAACTGTCCTTTAATCCGATTTTTTTAACAATTTAAATAAATCCCATATCTAAATGTTTGCGCCAAAAATCGTTATAATACTAAAAAAAAAATCGGAAATGAAATTTTGCAAAAAAGATGTAACATACCTAAAATACACTGGATATCGTCTGGATCGTAATCTATAGTGTCGTAAAATACGCAACGTATTACCCGAAAGCTAAAAAAAATCGGCACCGCATATATTTTCATTAAATTAATATAACAAGATGGTCTTTACCTCATTAATTTCACTGACGGAATAAATGACATATCAACAATGTTATGCAAAACGTACTATTGACGACGCGTCCAAATTTAAAACCCAATAAACATCGAGATTTGTCGCCGAACTTTTTTAACAAAAAAAAAAAAAAAAGAAATGGTCGAGTGTCACTTTAAGAAGCTTCCCCCTTTCTTCCGTCCGAAGCAATTTTAATAACAACATCTTCGCTTTCTTTATACGTTCTTTTGAAATCTCTTTAAAGTTGAAGCAAGTTTATTACTAGTCAGATCAGGAATTCCAATCTCACATCCTGAGTCAACTGGCTTTGATGTAACCGGCTGGATTGGGTTAGCTAAATGCAACTTTAATGGATACAGAATTGGGTCGAATATTGAATAAATTACGCAGAATATTCACCTTTTTGTCCCGTGACAGTGGGTAACTGAATTTGCACCGCAATGGCAGATCCATTGTAGATCATTAATACCGGATTCTATGGAAATCGATTGAAAAGTTGCAATTCCAGAGATACTCCCTTTGAAGATTAATCCGTATTATGGTTCCTTGTAATTGTCTTTTTGTAATTTATATGTTTATTATATGTGTTCCAATTAATTATTGATTAACTCAACTAATAATTATTGCAAATAAATTTATATAATACCTGTCATTATTCTATTGATTTATGAAAACATTATAGTTAATTGTTCATTCGTATTACTTGATGGAGGCGTATTTGTCCGTTATGTCTATATTTATATGTAAAATTAGATATAAAAATGTATAATTTTTTAAACATGTTATAATTGCTTTAACCAAAGATTACACGTACTTGCGAACACGAACTATATGTGTTCGTTGTCTGATTGAAGGGAAATTAATTTATTGTTATATCCAGGCAAACAGTCACAGATACTATTGATTTTTATTTAAAATTATGTTAAATACATAAAATTAATAGGCAACATATCAAGAGCTTTGTTTTTATTAATTCTATTCACAACATAAGACACCCCAAATATATTTAAGGGTAGAAATTCAAAAACAAACGGTTTACTTATCAATAGCGTTACATCAAAAGAAATGTCAATACGGAATCTTAAGAAAATTTCGAATTAATTTTCCCCAATACAATCACAAAAGATGATTTCGTAAAGAATTGGGGATACTCTGTTTGATAGATATTAAAATAATTTATGCAAGTGGTCATCCGGGGCTCTTTAGAATCTGAGTAATTTCTTGATAGGAATTACTAAGGGGGATCGCAGTACTGAGTAATAATGAATTAATACATAAGCATTCGGTTTTAAGGAGTTCACTTCCCATTTAGGCTATTAATTTAAAAACAACATTATTATTTTACTAGCTTAATGTTATTTCAGTTATAATTTATAACATCCTCAGTGCTAATTATCGGATTCGGTATAACACAAGTTTTATGTAAACAAAACATCAATTGAAGTTTACGTTGGCTTGACATAAAACAAACATGGCCGCCTCATTTGCGAAAGCTACTTACCGTCACAATCAGTACATACATTTTCAACGCCTTTGATTTACCAAACGATTACATATGTGTAAGACTAATGGCGCTAACATTTTATGGACCCTTTTCTTCAATACGATTCATTTAGGTTTGTGATGTATTAAACACAAAATAGACTTGAAAGCTTTTGATTCGTAACAAGAAGGTAAAAGGCTCAAGGATTAAAACGTTCGATAGATCAAATAATATTATGTTTAAATGTTATTTGTTTGTTTTGGATATTATTCTGTCGCATTCATTTTCTGTATGGGCTTACTTCTTTAAATTCGAAACAAGCGGGGTTATGTAAACAGACAATCAACGATTTTAAAGATGAAATAGGAATTGAGTTCCGAGGGGCGTTCAGTAATTCGACAAACTCTTTGAAAAGACTTTCTGATTTATCTGAGGTTAATAAACATGTAGGTATTCTGTATTAAATCTTTCCCTTCGTATTTATTTAATTTATATATTTTAAAACAGATTTATGTATATTTTTTGTTTATTTCGAAATTATCCGACCAACTTTTAAGGGCACGGAGATATAAAAAAAATAATTTAAATTAATTTCACACAATAATTAAGAACGGAACATAATATAATTACAAAATAACGTTTCTTGACATGAAAAAAATAAGAATATTAATTAAATCAATTTGAAATACAAGTTTTACATAATTTATATTCAACAAATATATGATTATTTTTATTTGTATAGTAAATAAGTAACATGGGGTAGGGATGTGAAAGCATAAATACGTACGACCCCCGACAGTAATTTGTTTTGTTAATTTTGTATCAGAGTTTTTCCCGCGAGGTATTTTTATTTACTTTATTCAGTTGTGTCTGATCTATCAAAGGACATGCTTTAATGGGTTTTACGTTTTTCTTTACATAGTTTTCTTAAAAGATATGAAGGTACTAAATTCTAAATAATAATTTTAAATGCATATTTGTTGTTAAATGTATTTAAGAATATAAGAATTATACGTTAATTGATAACAAAGCAATAAAATATATTTTTTATTTAATTTAATCATTAATGTAAACAAGTTACATTATGTTTTATATGTATATATATTATATGTATACACAAACACCTGATCCATCCGTCTGTAAAACACGGTCCGATAACCTCATTATACATAAGGGACTTTAAATAAGCACAAATTGTCAAAGAGATGTTATCTCTTTAGACAAAGAATTGTTAGCTTTGGCGGGGTCGGTTTATGGGAGCGAACCCCTTATTAATAATCACGAAAGGTGTTTTGTTTTTGAAGTACCGTTGAAACTTTGTGGGCCGATTTAAGCAGCTTATATAGGATAGATATCTAATTACTTTTTACTGATGTTGCTATGTACTGATAATTATTTTGTTAATTACAAAAACACTGATTTAGGAGTCGTATTTTTTTTAATAGTATATGTAAAAACTGCTTTGATAAATTAAAGTCAATAATTTACAGAATATTAACAGATATGTGGCATATTATTAGAAATTATATTTATTGGTTAACCAAAATATATATATATATATATATATAATTTTGCGTTTAAAATAACGATATCATTCTAAAGTAAAATGGAACCGAAAATCATATGAGAATCACAGGAATACAATTATGTGACACGTGCTGCGGTGAAAGTGAGACAGGAGTGCACTCTTGAGATCAAAGTGTGAGTTATGCCATGATACATATATATACAATATATTACCTAATTATAGACAAACTTGTAAAAAATGTACTGCTTGTAAATATTTTGCTGCTGCTTCTAGTATTTATCTTACCCAAATAATTTATTGCTAAAATAGATAATACAAATTTTGGTTCTACCTTACTTCTTACTCATAATTATAACTGAAAAAGACACACAACTGAAAAACTTTCTTCTAAATTTCCAACATAATTTAGGTAGATTTAATAAACAGATTTGTCTTTATAAAATAAGAAACATCAAGACTTGATTATATTTAATTTATCAATGATATATGTGAAATCAGAGTGAAAACATTAATACCAATCAATCCGTCGTCAGCACCCCATCGTGAGAAAAACCAAACATAACCACATGATAACCGACAAAGGGCTTTTGGGGGGGTCTTTTTTAAACATTTTTGTCCCCCAAGAGATTTTCCCGTCATTAGCGAAACGCGTCGTCATTCCGACACGATTTATCTATGCTTATCTTGTTTTTTGACGCATGACCTACACGCACAATATGCGAAAATATTTTTTGGCCCAATGTGTAAGAAAGTTGGTGATAAGCTATGAAAGAGATTGCAGCGTGATCTTTTGGAAGTTATCTTAATTTGATAAATTGTTTCTGTTAGAAGAACTTTTTTAATTTTTTTTTTCTGAAAACGCAAACAGTTTAAAGATATACGGCCACAATCATAAAAACTCTTGTGAAGTCGATTCCATTATGCAGGGAAAGGCAAGGGTAAACACGGGTACTGAAAAGCACGAGTGGACTCAAAATGGCACGCGTCATGGGCCACAACAAACGTACAGAACGACAATCAGAATAATTTTAATTAGAGAAAAATCGCACGAAATGCGCAGTGGGAAGCGTCAGCAAAAAAAATATTTTCCAAATTTTTTTTTAGCTACTAGCAGCTAATCCACTTCATGATTGCAATTCTAAGTCAATAATAGTGATATTGGTAATAGTCCTAAAATTCATACATTTTTATTCATATGAAAACCTTGAAAGTCAATGAATATAAATTTATCCCTCATATTATTTTTGCTAACCATAATAACTCTAAAACAATACTTGACTAACCCTTTCCGCAAACAATTAGCGCACAAGTGCCCTCTAGGAACAACGGCAATACAGTCCCTCAGCCGCTTCAAGCGCTTCAATCGCTTTAAACAGCTTCCGACTGGCTGGATATCCCTTTGCCTTGCCGCTAACTGCACCATCCTTTGTTTTTTGCTATTATGAAATGCATTCCTTTTTCGCTTTTTGAGCTAAAAACGAAAGCGAATCCACTAGCTGAGCTACATAAATCATCGCACCAATTACATATCATGTATTTGAATAGAGGGAAATATTGTAAGGGAATTAGGCTTAAAAATTATAATGTACACAAATAACGAAATGTAAAAAATATCTTATGACCTTATAAACTCATTAAAAAAAATGAGTCGTATATATAAGTAGAGATTATGACAATTTGGCTAAAGAGCTATAAGCGACCGTAAAACTTCTTAAAAACATATCTCATTAATTTTATAGATAAATTTCGTATCGTGTTACAAATTTAGAATAAAACGCTAGGTATAACAAAATAGATTCATATATGCACGAGAATAAGCAACATATTTCATCCGAGGGAACGAGATACGGCGATTTATAATTACTGGATTCTTGTTTTCTAACATTTCTCACCTCAAAATACTTGTAACTTGATTCTAGGAATTATTATCTTACCTTAATGTTGCCTTCACTTAATGTTATCTCGTAATTCGTAAGGGATCCGAAACCCAAACCGGTTTCAAAAGAACTCGTCACTCCAAAAATAAAGCCGAGATCCCAGATCTTATTTCACTGGTGTTTGTTCTTTTTCAAATGCGTAAATGGCATTCCTTTTTGAATTAATAGAATGTATTTTATCGTCAAAATGTCATCGTTGTCCACTAATTATGGAAGCGTTACTGTGTTTAGAACATAACACGACACATGATACTAACTGTAACTCATTATTTAATGTATCTAGACGTTAGTTATGACAGTATAGCAGAATTTGTTTGGGACATTAAAAACCTACGAATTATATTATTAGACATTTAGTTTATGGTCGAAACAAAGCAATAGGAAGGATAGTAATTAATTTACACAAACTGCGTCTGTATCGACTTCTTTGTAATTATTGGTCGAAAGTAACCTGTGTGATAAATGAGTTAAAGACAAGACATCATTGTCTTGATGATGAAAAAGCTTTTGTCTATGGTCACAAAACCCTCGCTCGTTGTCTATGCTCGGCTCACTTCTTTGTCGACGGCCTGCATTGTTAAGGTGCGACGGCGGAATCATTAAATGTATTTAAAAGAACAAAAGGGTCTTTTGCAAATATTTGCGAAATTCGCAAAAGCTTTAAGCTCGCCTGTTGAAGAAACATTCACTGGGAAATACGTTACGTTGGTAACGACGTTGTTTAGGTACAAAAACTTCTGAAATACGCAGATGAAATGCTGACATATTATTTTGACGCTGCCACCTATCAATGCATTAATCCAAGTGAAATATTCAAAAATATGAAATAATATATTTTTGGTTATTTTATGTTAAAAACCGGTTAAATGATTTAAAGGATACACTGTGTTCTATACACATGATGTTGTTTCGGTTATTATGATCTATTTGTGTAATACTGAATATCTATAATTATATCGACTTGAAAGTTTGAATCTCATTATCATCCGAATGACAAACAAAAATAAAACAAAACGTAAGAAAACAATATTGAAAGCGGAATACGCAGTTCTTAAAGATATGCGCCCGCGCACAAAGAGGTATTGTGCGCCCATATGGGAAAATATTCCATGTTTTGTCCCCTTATTGTGTTGACACACGGACGGACAACTGAAAAGACAGCCTTTGAATATGTAAGGCTTTGTATATGAGATTACAGATTATGTAAAACGGTCTTGTTAGTGTTACAATACAATGTCATTATATGTATAGATATTTGTTGTTTCTATACAAGAGATATAATATCGTGCGATTAAATTGTTGATATTAATTTATTGTTATTAATTTATTTTATAGAGTAGGCCTATTATTATTACCGTAAAAGAACCGAGTTACGTGGAATGGATTGTCAATCATAATAAGCAATCATTTTTGTAATTGTAAATAGTATCTGTATTGGTATAGTGAATAAATTAACATGTTTTTAATTATATATTTATTTGAATACAACTAAGTCTTAGGAATTCGTTGGACATCAGTTCTCTCAATTGCTGTTTCGTAATAGTTAAATATCACCTGCTTATCAGCTGCATCTAGTTTCTTTGTTGTTTAATTAATACGAACCAGCTGCCGAGATTTTGGAGGTACAAATAATTCTTAGCTAATATATCAATTAATCACTTTAAATGTTTGTTATTTAACGTGGTCCGTGAGTGGACATTTCTTTAACGCTATTAACCCTCCGATTGCCGCACTGTGATAACTGCCTTTTAGAGTCCAGTTTCGTTTTATTGTGATGCTAGTTTTTATACGAGACTGCGTACAGAAAAGTGCAGGATATTTTGGTATAGGAATAGTTTTTATCCAACACTTTAGATACATATGTAGGTTAACCAAATTAAACCAATTTAAGGGTCGTTTAGGAAATTCGTTTATTCGGAATTCTATATTTAACAACAAATGATTGTTAAAAAATTATAATCTAGAGGAATCGTAACACCAGTTAGTTATCCAATGTCATGTTAACTTTGCTTCCTATTCTTAATAAGTTACTTTCTAATCGATTAAGCTCATCTTAAAGAAATTAACGGTCCCAAGAATAAATATAAAATAATATTATAAATCAAACAAACAAATTGCCTCGGACGAACATTAAGTGTGGGACACACGTAAATTATATTAGAAAAAAAATTATTGTATAATGACATATGAGATATTTTTCATATCTTTAATAGTTATTAATAGACATAGCTCGTTAGAATATGAAGTGGTATGCAGCGTGGGACTTTGGTGTGAACGAAGCTTTATGGCATTTATTGTTTTTATAATACCCATTTGAATATGTTATTGACGTACTTAAAGGTTAATGTACAAACTTTTATCGACCCTATTAATCTCGAATTAAGTTGTATTATTCCATGGATGGTTTAACGTAATTTTATATGCTTTCCCTGATGGCCGTATCGCAGTAGTGGGTCTTTATAGCGAGATAAATCTGTAATTAGACTATTCTAATATAATTTGTTGTCAATAGTTATTTTTTTCTTGTAATATTTGTTTTATTTCACTTACATTTACATTGTCTTTCCAACTTAAGCCATAACAGGGTTAAGAAGCTTAAAAAAATTTGTAGCATTATAATTATTTTGTTTCATAGAACTTGCTACCTATTATTTACGATTAGGTACAACTAGTCTATGTAAGAAAATTCATGACCTTTATACTAAAAAGTTTCAGTGGATTTGCGTTGAATGTAACAGATACATAAATTATTGCATAGACTTTCACTGAAATGAATGGCAAGTGAAGACGGGATCAAAGTTATACTTTTAGAACATCCTCCTTTCCCATACACCGTAATGATATAAAGTATTTTTCGAATGACAGCCATCTCAAATATTGGTGTTTATAAAAACAATCCACTCCAGTAAACCTCAGTACCATTGTAATAGTTTTTTCCAGCATAATAAGACATAATTCCCTCTAATGGTTGTAATGTATAATTAAAGCTGACTATTTAAGTAAAAATGTCTTAACAGTTTCTGAGTACTGGTGAGAACCAGTGTTAATTACAGCCTGACATTCGTCCCAATTTTATCTGATCTTTTTTATTGCTTTTTATATAAATATTGTGTTCGTTTGGTTATGTGCAATAGGTGGAGGTTTTGATTTTTAGATGAGATATTTTTAACTAGGTACAGTTTATTGTTACGTTTACTGAGTTGATTGATTGGCAGCTTTCTGCTGTTTGCTCATTTCGATGAAGTTTGAATTGGTCTTGTAGTTAGTTTATTCATCATTATTAGTACTAAGGAATATGTTTCGGTAAAATTTTTATAGAGAAACAAATCATATAACACATACCATATGCTCAATGCCCTTCGTGATCCGTTAGGTGTTATGGCATCTGGCATCTGGCGTTAATGTTAATATTATAGAAAGCGTAACCTCTTGACATTTAAGGAACCTTGTTCACATATCCATGTGTCAGACCTTGGGACCAATCCTTAGAGCCACCTTTTCTTCAGATTTCGCCAGCTGCGGCATGTGTTACATTGGATTTGACGTAATTTGGCATTTTTTGTGAGTGTTAGACACAGGTGATACATTATTTGGTTATGTAATTAAGGTTCACGAGGAAGTTATTCGTGGGTAGGTTAAAACAACTTTTCATTATAACTAATCTTAAATTTGAAACGTAACTTAGAAAAAAAAATTAAATAAATAAATTTTGATAACACAAAAAAAAAGTCTTTAAGAACATTAACAGCTAGATACCGAAAGGCATACGTTATTCATTAAAAAAAAAACATTCATATTCGCATAGTACGAGTATGAGTGTGGACGAACTTAAATAAATGCCCACTAATGAGCATAATATTATAATATTGTAGACTTGAAAGAGTCTTGTTAGGTCCACATACGGGGCTAAGGAGCGAAGCTATTAAATTCTAACGCCGACTTCCCCGGTCAAGTTATTAAAACTATACGCGATGGCGGAATATATTTAACCATTCCCATTTATATTTTTAATGTCATTTAATATATTATTATAATATATAATATAGAATTCTCAAGTTTCAGTACTTTTTAGTTATATTGATCGTAGATTAGAATTTCTATTTATAACATAAATACTTATATGTGTAAGCAAAACTCATCCGCCTGTGTCTAGCTGTCTATCGCTACCGCTTACAACTTGATACACAGCGTAGGCTTTGAATTACTGAGTAAAGCTGAACACATGTTGCCTTGTAAAAGCACAAAGACGTATAATAATCATAAGGCGTCGCAATTAAAAAATTTAAGGCACTTTGTCGTTCTTTTGGCAGCGGTTTTTCAGATGTAAGTAGCGGACGAGACGCTGCTTCAAGCAAATCGGATATGTGATAATTATTTTTTTTTCTTATATATCTAACACATTATGAATATAAAATGCTCTCAATTTCAAAATTATAATATTAAATGACACAAATTTTTTGACATGTCGATTATGACGTCATCGAAGAAGCTGTCAAATGACAAAATGAGATGTTGAATATATGCGCAGATGAGTTTGTTGTAAGTTTTTAATATAATAAATTCATATAATGATAGTCATAACCTTCATTTGTGGCCCTAGAAGATGTTTTATAATGAAAAAATTGAGTATAAAAAACTTTTTACGTTAAAAGATTTGTAGTGTCAGGCTATTTGGAATATTTTGTGTTTGTGTATGAAATTTTAAAACTTATATTCCTGCTTATTTTCTGTGGGTGACCGTCCACACGTAACCCACGTTTAATAAGTAATGATGCAGCAAAAGTTTTCCACTGCTATTTTCTTATATTTTCATGTTGAACTTATAAAGAGGAAAGATCAAATCATATTAAAGCTATCATAACCTTCTGAACGAATTTATTAAGTGTTTAAAAAAGCTAAAGCTAAAGGCTAGGTTTAATACAGAGGCTATTTACATGAAAAACGTCTTGAAATGAAAATAAATCATGATTTTATATAATGAAATTTAAAACAGACAAAATTTATCAAAGACTCTGTAACGTAAACATTTCATATGCAACACATATAAACAGATATACTCAGAGGCAATAGAAATATTTGAGAAAAATCACTTTTCATAATACAAACAAGATCACAAAACTAGTTCATATAAACACAGATTAATAAACAACAGAAGTGTCAGTTCTGGGAATAATCTCGTTTTGCAAACGCAACTGAGCACCCAGAATACTCGGAATAGAAGGATTTGGACGGATATGTATATCTTTATTATTCCAATAACAATCTAATGAGTGCTCTGCTCAAACGTAAATAGCGAATACATTTGAACGATGGCTATGTAAACTGATTTCATATAAAACTTGATAGGGTTTGCGATTGTTTTAAGTATTAATATAAAGAATAGACTAAAGCAATATAATTTCGTTATTTGAATTCGAAATTATTGAGGTTTATGTAATATTAAAGTGTTATTTATTTAAAGAGTCAACCCTATACAGTCGGCGTGATCAAAGCTGAACGCAGACGCCCACATTGTATGAGAGACATCCACCGGATATCGATTGGTACTGTGTCTTCAGAGTTCTTAAACACTTCTGGAGAACAACCATCTTTTCATCATAAGACCAATATAGAGTAGACAAAAAAGTATTCACCCTTTTTAATCTCCTTACGCATAAAAAAATATATTTATTTTAAATATTTTTTTTTATATCCATGAATAATAAATAAGTCGCGGAATAATATTATTAATTCATATTAATTATAAATCCGAATTAGCATGAAGCTGTTTTAAAACATGAAAAACGTTTATTGTATTTACAAAAAAATAAACAAGGCTGATTTTATCATCGGTTTTAATTTATAAGATGGCGCGCGGCTTGGGTGAAAGACATTTCGCATTTTTCACTGTTTACGTTGAAATTATCTTGATAATGAGTTGTATATTTGTTTTTAATGCAAACGTAAGAAACTAACGGCAATCTCATTAAAGATGGCGTAATAAAAATTACGTCTGAAATAATAGAATTACAAAAAAATAGATAAGCCAGAGATGTTTAATAAAATGTTCACGTTAAGTAAGAGGATACGTAAAGCAACAGAGTAAATGGACGCTACTTAAGATAACACGGAAGATCTTAAATTACTTTGTTACTAATTAAAGTAAAACTTAAGATTTTATAAGATTACGTATACTTATATCCGTCTGTCGTGATATGACTTCGGTAATTTTAGCTTGATCTCTAATTATAATTCTAACTAATCTACAATTATTAATAATATATTATGTAGATACTGACATAATATCTTATCTGTTGCTGTCAAATAAATTTATTATAGTAAAAATGTATTTTCATAAGTACGTTAGAAAATATATATTACTAATTGAGTCAAAGAACCTTCATCGTTTAATTATATTTGTTTAAAAGTTCAAAAAAATAAAATTAATAATTGTCAATACGTATACTATTCTCAGCGTGAATACATTTCTTTTAGTCTATTATATATATTTTTTTTGAATTTAGATAATCTAAAAGCAAATGGCGACTACAATAACAATCACAATGGCGGACGAAACCTTTAAATCTGTCCGAAGAACATAAAAATGTATATTACAATCCAGCTCCGCAATTAACGACAGTGTTGACAAACGTAAGGTATGCTATAAAATAAAATCGTCTCAAATCATGTTACACAAAGAAATGTTCTATAAAATGAGATATTTGAATATATCTATGTCCTAAAATAATCTTAAATAATAGCTATGTATGACAAAACTTTAGAATTTCAGATCACTTTTGACATCTATTACGCTAATGGCTGATATTGGCTTCAGTGACCACTGACAGATCTATGGCGACGCCAAATGGCTCTTCCCTGGTACGAGTGAATAGCGACAGGCGATTTGTGGTTTGTGGCGTTTTGATTGTGGTTTACGTCACAGTGTTTAACGTATTGTGATAGTGTAGATATTGTTTTGTATGAGTGGGAATTGAGTGAATAATCGTTGGTTCAATATTATTTTTTGTATTTTATTTATATAAAAACTTGTTTCTCGTGACTTGGATGAATGTCTAAGGATCGTTGTTCTCTTTTGTGGTGAACATTTGACAAGTTTATTTTTCCGGGATGTGAACATTTGAAAGAATGAGCCGCTTTATTTCGAAATACAATATTATTTTAAACAAAATATCATCGCTTTGATGTCAAATTTATATCTTATTTAACATGACTCTCGATTCGTATGTAAATAATATTAGCCTGTACATAATGTCATATATTTCTTTTATTTTATATAATATTAATATAATGGTAAGTGTATTCATTGAATATTTCTCTTAATAGCTAACGTTAGATTAAGAAAATAAACGTTCTCAGTTTAATCTTGACGATTAAGTAACGGCTGATAATAAATTCCATTGCATCCGAGCGCACAATAAACAAGATTTATTAGCATATCGAGAAAACAATTACAAAATGCATTTCTTGATACTTTTTTCCTTTCCGTAATTGCCAACGTTCTGGGAACGCGGTCAATAAAACATTTAAGTTTAACAAATATATAAAAAAAAAGTATATAGAGATTCTAATAAGCATATATTTAATAATTAATATTACATAAATATATTCAAAGAGCATTAACTGACCGTCCTCTTCCTTTCATTCGTATAAATTAATCTAAGATTCTCAAAAGTACGCTGAAAATAAGACCATTCGTTGAAAAAAACAGAAGACTTTTGTGTATTGAAATATATAAAAAGTAAAATTGAATGTCGGATTCATCCAAGCCCACAGTCTATTCAGAAACAACTTATTAAATAAATTAATCGCAATGTTAGGAAAGGAAAAACTAAGTCCTCTCATTTACTCGCGGACAAAGAGAGTAATTCCTTAAAACCAGCCACCATTATGTACATTCAGAATGTAGCAAGAAAGCTAGCAAAAATAATTGGAAAGTGACGGGTGCTGTGTAGTGATGGAAATTTATCGACGCTTTTATTGATACTGTCATTATATCGACCAAAATAACTAATTAGCTGTTCTTAATTAAGAGTATACTTAATTAAGAAAGTCCAAGCTGGTGCAAGCGTTTTATATAAAAAAATTACGGAAGTGCATTTTTATAAAAAAAAGTCTTCATTAAATATATATCGATTGTATGATTCTAATATATTTGATAAAATCGACAAAATACGCAACACTATCAGCCTCGGGCGCGGCCGACATTCCCAACTTTTCATCATACCTTGCCCTCCCGCCCCATTGTGGCCGTGGGAACCTTTATTGCCCCCATAGAAAACTGTGAAAGCCGTCCAAGAAAAGCATTTGTGTGCTCTACCTGAATAACTAACAAAGGAGCCTGTTCCAGTGTTGATTCGGTACAGGTTTCAGAGTTTTCTTTTCATACCTATTTTCCGATTCAGCTATTGGCTGGGCTTGTTTTGTATCGGTAAATGAGTTTCGTTTGTGGTAAGCTTAATTTGCTTTCCAACTTCGCTTTTTGTTGCCCCTTGACGTGAAAGGACCACGTTTTCACGTTTTTGTGCCATCAATGCTGTGTTATGGCCTTATATATTACGTCCTTAATTAATAAACAACTTCGATTGTTTTATGTTAGAGAAAAAACTTGTTCTATGAATTTAATTAAGTATCCAGTAACAGGAATAACAAGACCAACAGCTAATTTAGTAATAACATTCATAATGTTTCTCTCTACACAGCGCCATGCGAAATTTCTTTATAAAACTTTTCACGAGTCGTTCGTTTAACTAAGCGTGCACTATTTAATTATGGAACCCCCATCCCGCCCCCCCAACTCAGCAAAAATATAATTTTCTCAAAGGCATCTCCTACGTAAGAATCTTATTGCATAGAATGCATTCAGATTCAGTTATCTACTTATATATATATATATAAATCAGCTGTTGTCCGTATTTTTTTAAAAATTTACATAATAATGAATATCGAAGTGAAATATGTTTTGACTTAATTAATTAATTTACATAGTATTTTCATTACTTCGTTTTTTTTTAACTTATTTTTTTATCGTATGTAAATGTAACGGTAGTTTTTAAGGTTTCAATGTAATATTTAATTAATACAAGGTACGTATTGCGACAAAAGTGAAATCGTTAAGGAAGTCGGAGTTAGTCTAATAACTGGAACTATTATGAACTCTAGTATTTATAGACGCTACCCACGTCGATGGCTCATTGAAAACAATCTATTTTTAAACTAAGAAGCATTGCTATATCAAAAAATATGTATAATTGTGTAACAGTCTTTTGCTTTCGGCTACATATGTACGTATAACAAATCTATATATGTAAACATATATATAAAAATCTATTTATATAAATTTTCATTCAAATCTGTTAATGCTTTATTGAGCAACATACAAATTTACTTTCGTAATTACAATAGTGTTGTGTAATTAATAATCCTCATAATATCGATGAGTTGTCTGACAGCACTATTAGGTATGTTCCCATTTCGTTCCAGTACTTTGATTGACCATACATCATTCAATATTTACGTTTACTAAATAACAACTTACACGCTCTGCACAGATTAAAAGCACGACTACGTTATTAATCTTAGCTAGAATTTCAGACAGACTAATTGCTAAATATTTCGACGGACTTCTAATTTAAAAGAATAAATACATTATAAGAATAACATGGAATAGTTACGATAGTAAAATATCAATCGATAATAGATATTAAGGAACCATCACTAATGAATGGAAAACATCGATATTATAGATTATATGCATTGCAATCAAATCGATCTTAATCGATAAACCAGTTATAGAAAATCTAAGACATGAAAACGAAACCGGCACCATAACGGCATCTCTGTAATTGCCAGTAAAAATTACATTACCGGCAAATTATCTTATTATAAAGGCACAGTTAGACAGACATGCGCATATCACAGAGAGCTAACAGCCAGCGAATAGAGGAAAACTGTGAACACAAAGGCGCGCCCATTTCCACCGATCATTGTGCTGGAATGAGACAAAAGATGCCCCTTCTCATTCTGACAAATCCTAACCAGCGATGCGCAACAGAGATGGGCTTCCACAATAGACAATTGTCATCCCCACCATAAGATGAACTGCCCTAGTAAAAGATGCTCGTGCGATTTTCACCTCGGCTTAATACGTTTTCCGTATAATAAGGTCGATCTTGGCGTGTCCCATGTATAATGTAATTCAGCCAATAATTTGATTCGGTTGTTATCATTGGGAAAACAATGGGTAGTGAATCGTAGGTATTGTGTGACGGAAAGAGGATTGTTTCATGTACCTGGGTTGTAACTACGAGAATTGGGTTAACTAATAATTAAGCTTAAATTAAAAGCAAATTCGAAGCATAATTTTACAGATCATTGTTGTTACAATGCAACGGAATCGCAATTAGAACTGTCAACTCATATTCTATTTTTAAATGAGACGTAATAAACGACCGGTATATTTTTAAATTCCAATTCCAATCGCGCTACATAGTCGCGGGCTTAGTGCCGTGACTTTTTAATATTAAACCTTTTTTTTAATCAAAACGTTGTCACCGTGTGTCCGTCGGTTTCTTTCACAAACTAATTGGTCTGACGTTTACCCCCGGCCTTTTTTTACGTTCCAAATGAATATTTAAATGCATCTCGTTGACATGTGCGATTCCAGTGCGGACTTTTTAATGTAAGTGACAAGTTTTTAAAGCGTACTCAAGTGCTTTAGCGTTATGATATAAAATGGATGCCGGGTAATATTAATTTTGTCAATATCACCTACATCGCGCGTTCTGAGTGGCAACCGAGCGGGCTCAAACGATTTTGTAGTTATTTTTACACTTATCACGTGTAAACGATGAACTTGCAAGTGTTATATATATATATATATATTTATACAACATGCTAACGTTGTTTATGCTAATAAAGGTTCGTTTTCAGTAGGTCATAATACGTACTTTATGTTTGCGGCTCCTCTTTGATTTTTGTGATAAATGTTCGACTAATTAAATACTGACTTGCGTTTGTTTGTTTGATAATAATTTTACTGCTGTGAATTAAATAATTTCCTTTGATTTCACTCACTTTCTGCGAATTTATATTACGCAATGTACGAAATGGTTTCATAGACGCAGAATTTCATAACTAGATACAGCATTAATGTTACTAAAACGTTAAATTATATATTAAAAGGGCGTATTAT
The DNA here is from genome assembly GCF_018135715.1 of Danaus plexippus. Taxonomy (NCBI): domain Eukaryota; kingdom Metazoa; phylum Arthropoda; class Insecta; order Lepidoptera; family Nymphalidae; genus Danaus; species Danaus plexippus. The sequence continues at coordinate 3,554,065 of NC_083554.1, forward strand.
AATTAGAGAAGCAAAACATTTGGAGCTCCCTATTAACAAGCGCAAAGATACATCAGTAACACAAAAACAGATAATAAAAATGTCCACCCCGTTAATTTATTTTGTCTTTAATTTTTAAAAACGGAACGAGGAAGCGGACCAATGAGACGCATCCCTCGACTGATTGTCAATTAGCAACATCAAACGGGCTTTTTGCGAATTAAGCGCGCGTTTGTGTTCATTTTTTGTCCAGCAGTCGAGTGGTGTGGGTGTTTGATGCGTTTTTCCGTTTCGCAGTTTCATTTTCATATTTCCGTTTGTCTGGCCGTCTGTAGGGTGGGCACAATGTGTTCTATGTTATCGACGAACAACGTTTATGTATGTTTTTTAATTCGTATGAGTGCTTTGCAGTCTTTTAAAAATAAATTGTTAATGCGCTATTGCCTTTATTTGGATACATTGACTTGAATGAAGTGTAAGATTACGAAAGACTGGTTTACCTGTTAGACGAGCGGATTTCTCTGGTAAATTGTTTTGAAAGCGCTCCGTTAATTGGGTTTTTGTGAACACTTCTAGTTATAGTGAATAGTTGAGTAATGCATTTGTAAATAATTGTAGCACCGTTTATCTAAGTTGGCTATGAAATTCTTCATCCTATTTGGCTTAACGATCTTATCTAGGCTTGACTTATCAAGGACATCATTTTAAAATAAAGTCTGTATAAAATATATACGGAATAGGTTTTAGGCAATAAATCGATCTTTATGTATTCCAGAATGACATGTCGAGGCATCGTTCAAATACCAATCGAACAGTCCAAAACAAACCTGTCTGGCTGAAAGACATAAAACAACATGAAATAAAACAACATTCAGTATCGAACGCGCCTATTCGGAATGGATCCGTAACGGAGTCAACAAAGGGACGTTCTATATTTGAAAAAAGCGCGAATACGAACGCTAGGCCGCCATTAGCCGCACCCATTTGCGCATCTATGGCAGACCTCTTCAATCTGTACAGTCAACAATTGTAGGGTTGGCTCTTGGATTTATCCTCGATTACATATGAAAATCTTTTTTTCATATTAATGACTTTTTTTTAATGATTTTGGACACAATTTTCGGTGTCTTTTACTTTTTGACCACTCGTGCTTAACGAGTTGAGACAGCTTCGGAACAAGTGTCAAAATAACGTTATGTAACATTATAATTAAATAAAAATATATTTAAATCATGTGCAATAAACAACATCTACGTCAATATCCGAATTATTTATTTAAATTATTTACCTAAAAAAAGTGAAAGAGATATTTCACTGTCGGATTGAAATGATAAATAAAAAACATTAATCAGTCAAAAAAAAAAAAAAAAAAAGAAAAAGACGTAATACAAACATAATTATAAACAAGCTAGAAACTGTATCATAAACAGGACAATCACAATGGTATAAAAGCCATAGCCTATGTAATATAGTTGATAGCAGCCCTATAGTAGGGGGCATGTGATCGGGTTGGATTTTTTATCGCTGATTCATTAGTATGAGAGTGTCTTTGTTGCAGCCGACTGGAGCCCTAACTCCATACCATACGTATTCATGAAATTGATTTGAAATGAAAGGATATTCATTACCATTGTATCTGAATCCGAATTAAAGACAAATCGCACGTTCAATACGCTCACAATCAATAGGCACTATTTGCAATCAGATATTTTTTTGTATGCCCTTTTTAAGCCTTTCCGTTTTATTCGCGTTTAAAATGATAAGTCAATATTTTCATTTTTGAAGACAATTTTTATTAATAACAAGAATCATATAATTATATAACACTATATTAGTTTTTATAATTTATCTGAATTAAAACAAAATCTCACAACAAAGATGAACATTTTATATTTTTTAAATTAAATTTCTCAACTGGTTCACGAACGTTCGCTTCGTTTTAATAAAAAAATCTGTCAATTAATCAAGCTTTTACCGATACGGTATTATAATTTAAAAATAATTAAACATTTATTGTCTCAATAAATTAAGATTGATCGCAAACGTTACGACATCTGCTCAATTAATAATGAATTAATAAAAATTAATAACTATTTGTTTATATCAATGATTTTTTATAAATGCACATTTTGATTGAAGATATTGACAGTGGAAATCAGAACAGTTTTTTATCTGGTGTACCTACTTAGCATGCAAGGTCACGACTCCCATTGGGGTGCCTTTTTGTCCCCTTAGTCACTTTTTGTCAAGAGATTTAGAATCAAATATTCTCACTAGTATGACATGTAGATTTAGAAGTGTTTGTATTTGATGATAATAATCAAACATTGACAATTTTTTTCTACTTCAGTCATCATCGCTGGAGATAATATACGGATAATGTAATTATTTGTAGGTATTGTTGCAGTTAGTAACAAATTCACTTAAATATGTAGTACATTCATCCTGACGTACTTTCGTCATATTTATAAAATATTTTCTGAGAATATTAAGCGAATTCTACTAAACTTTTCCGTATTATAAAAACAGATTATTATTTATTGAAAAACAGTTTTTTTTTAATTCCAGGGAAGCTTCTAAATACCAGAAATATTATTATCTCTTTGTTGTTTAAAAAATTTTATATTGACAAAAAAACCCAATGTTTGATAAACTAGGCTTAAATCCAGAAATGACTTAAAATCCTAATTCCGGCACAAACAGGTCCTATTTACCCCTTCCGTAAATTAAGTTTGTTTCGCCTCGATTCGGCTTCCAAAGACTGTTACTGGCAAAACTTTAAATGGGGTCTTTTGTGCTGTTTTTAAATTAAATTTAAATCCTTTTACAAACGTCTGTTTTATTTACATTGCGAAATAAAACGAAAAATTTTAAGCATTGATGAGAATATTCTATTGTGCAATACTCTTAATTTGGTACTCAAAAATTTAAAAGCGCTAAAAAATGTAAGTGTATTTTGTTTTGAAAATGAATCAAGTAAGTTTGTAAAGGTTTAAATTATGAACGTCTTGTGAAAAGAAAGAAAAAAATGTGATTTTTGGTGAAACAGCGACTATGTCTTACCTTATTATGTTCCTGCTGCGCTAACAGCTGCTCTCGAACCATTTGCAGCTGTAAAATCATCTCGGATAGCTGCCTCTCCTTCTCTAAGACACTTTCTCCCGCCTGCAAAGCCTGTAGTGTCGCTGCGTCTAGAACCCCTCGTCTGTCACTGGGGAAGAAAGTGAAGATTAAACTTAATGAATTAAATATCCCTAGCATAAATGTTTTAGTAGCTAATGATACTAGAATTGACTCCCGACTCTATTCGCCTCTTTGGCTGTTATCGTGTCATAAAAATATACAGCTAGCTATAGGTTGCTTTTAGCTTCATTGTAGAAAATACAGACAATCCTTTGATAAAACTATATACGTATAATACATAAAAATAAAATCATTATAATAATATAAATTATATTTATAAAATTAAGCCTATACTATGTGCATTAAAACCCTTTCGTGTGTAAATAAGAAAATTCGTATATAAGTCCTTGAATTTATTCATAACAAAACAACATACTTACTTATTTTATAGCGTCAATATACAAGTTAAGCTAATTTTGATTAATAAAGAGAAAAAAATATATAATATTTTTTTGTTTAAATCATATAAAACAAGAAGCAAAAAATAATAATGTTGGAACAGGTATTCGTTAATTAGAAATTCGTAAAAGCAACAAACAAAATTGTAGTATGTATCAATAAGAGATCAACATCACGAGATACGAATCCGACGGTAACGTCACAAACAATTAGACTGGCCATCAATTATTTTACATATCACTGAGCAGAACGATGGACCATTTTAAATTAAGTCTCGAATAATAAAGAAAGGAAAAACATATTCGGAGAAGAATTGAATTTTCGATTCTAAAATTAAATTGAAAAAAAAAGTTCGGTTTAGGATTTTTTTTTTTAATACGAAACTTTGTATACCTTTGTTGTTCTAAATTTGAAATATAAGCATAACTTTTCTTAATGACTTTCATTTTTCGTGATTTATGACGCGAGGAACAGTAAATACAACTTAAAACAACATCATTCAAACTAGAACCTTTCCTATTTGTGTGTATTTTGCAACACAAACGTTTGCATCGGAGACGGAACTGAATTATTAATGCCATGTCCGTAAGATGCTATTGCCTTATTATGAACCAAACGTGGGACATAGAAATTCCTTTAAGGACTAAATATATAAATGTACGTATTATATAAATTTTAACTATACAGTTCTAAAGAGAAATGTCCAAAAGATCACAACAAAAACACGCGGCTCTTTTTATACGAGGAAGTATATCAGAATACAAATCTACATAACTGAATGTAACCGTCTCATTTTCCTCAATACGCAAAATAAGCTCAAAGACTGAGATAATTATAATGATTTATTCTTAAATTTTGGGTCGAAATGGGAACTTTCACTATATTCAGACCCGTCAATCAGCTATCGTAATGAGCCCTAATTAAGAAACATATTTTTTGTCACATTACATTAAATACATCAAAATATCTCTCATGTTAAATATAACGGCGAACCAATTTGTGCATAAAATTTTGATATTTCAAAATAGTTTCAAAATTCATCACATAAAGTAAATAAAATTAAAAAGAATTTTTAAAACTCGATAAAGAATTTTGATGGTATAATTATAATTTACAAAACGAGATAAAATATTTAATCAATACTATAATTTTTTCCACTACTATCCTCAGTAATGTGTTTAATTTGTACCTCCAAATATTATTACGGGAGTAATCTCAAATATCTTTATTTTCCGTGTGAAGGAAGCTTTATTCTCATAATGTTGAAACGTATACACAATACAAGAAGCCGCGCTACCTGTGCGAAGTAATGTTTTATTTTCCTGCTCAGTGGCGCGCCATTCTTAATTTATTGTCAGCCGAATCAAATGTTTTTTCTATATATATGTTTAGTCTGCATTGAGTTCGGAGCGATAATAAAATACCGACCGCGATCAAAATAGCAAAAAACATTTGATTTAAAATTTGGAATGGAGCAATTACTAAAAAGGTCAATTAGTATCCACTAACATAAGTTAGTTAACGTCCCTAGTGGGGTGACTAATAGAGCAGCTAGCTTTTCAACAGATATTCGATTATTCCAATTTGTAGACCACTTTATTTGCCATCGATAAAAAATTAAAGCTGTCATAAATATAACGTGTCATTAAGAGACGGTGAATGGAATACGCGAAGAGCTGATTATTGAAAATATAGATTTGTATTTTTATGAATTTTAAGGCAATTATAATATTTAAATTGTAAATTGGATTATTATGAAATTTATTTACAATTAGCCCCTTTAAACAATCTCGAATTTGGTTTTTGAGATATGTATCTGGCAGCACTAGTGTGAATTTTAATAATTTGATTTAATTTAATTGTTCCATTAAAGAAGAAATTTACTGGCAAAAAATGTAAAATTATCCATGTGTAGGTGTGCAATTGGATATGTCAAATACATTTTATCATCTGTATCAAAAAAAAACAAAGATACGTCTGTAAGGAAATCTCGCAAGGGTAAGGGGTGACGTCATTAAAATGCATGCGAGGGACATGACGCCATGAATTTTGACGTAATACATCGTGTTTAAGAAAACTCTCGCAGGTACAACCCGGTCTATAGTCTATAGTCTCAAATATTGTTAGAAATATAAGATTCGATGCATGATTCAAAATTAAATCTCTCCATTAATGAACTTTTAATGAAAATATAAGAAATGTATTATAACACAATTGAATGTATTTCAAAAGACAGTAACTATAAAATACTTTAATGTAGGTTGAAGACTTTATTTTTTATCATGTTGCTTAAAAATCTTTCCACCCCAACAGGAAATCTGCTAAGTTAAGTAAAAGAAATATCATCTCCTGTAAAATCTCGATAGCTTCCCTGCTCGCGTTATTAACCGTCAGGGCCACCTGACACAATAATTGTGTAAAACATGTCTTTCACAACTTCATTCTTTTCCAAACTTCCCTTTGAATTATATTTTCGATCAAAAATTTTCACTTCCTTTGATGATACCTTAAGAAGCAAATGAGATTTTGTTTTATTATTTCTTTCGACGTCTTTGAGGTTTTCTTTTCGATAGAGATTATAACGTTGGAGAAAATTAAAACAGTCCTTTGTGAGGGTTCTAATTATTACGATCATTGACAATGTTAATTTAAGAAGCCATTTTGCCTTTTCATATCTCATTGAATGATAATAATCTTTCAGGAAACCTATTATGGAATCGTATTCAAATTCTTTTGTAAACAGATGGCTCGCTTGTTATTTTAAAGAACTAAAGCTTCACTATTCTGTAACGTGATGCTGTATGATGCATTAACTATGCAGTGATGGGGTCGCCGCACAATTTGTGGGCAACAATAAAAAATCCCTTAACGCCAGACAACGCAACTTGTAAGGCCATCCGTCTTCTTCCCCTCCACAGTTAGTGTGGATATGGTTAGGATTTTTAAATAATAGTTTGGTTTTAAACAATTTGCTTGATTCCTACATATTCGTGTAGTCATATAGAAAGTAATACGAAAGCTTGATAAAACATAATCAATTCGAAAATAGGATGAAAAATAAAAAGAGATAAAAAATAATGATTTTGACGTTTATAATAAGTAAGGAGGTTATGAGAAACGAGGATTTATATACATATTAGATTCAATATTAAAATATCTTTCGCTTAGTTTGTATAGTCTATATGAGTGCTGTTTGTTGTTCCGTGAGTCCACACTATTATATCCCAACAATGCAGTCATTATTATTTTAAAGGTCGTCGTCCGTCAGTCTTTCCGTTTTTATTCGCGATGTTTGCTGAGCGGGAGAATGATAGCATTTTAAATCAAGTTAAGGTAAAAGATTTTTTTTTTATATACAAAATAAAATAGTTTGCATGTTAAATAAAGTTTAATAAATTTTAGAAGTACGCATTATTTACGATGGTTTGACGTCTTTTTATGATAATAAAAAATATATGTTAATGTTTTCGTATTACGTATTTACATGTTTTATTATTAGTTGGCAGATGTATTAAATAGTTCTTGCGTTTTGTGATTATGTTTCCATTGGCCGACATTACGTTTCCACAAGTCTAATAACTACTCCAGTACCACTTACAATCATGATCTGACTCGGTCATCTAATAAAAGTCGTTTTAGCAGAACCGCCCATAAACGTGCTGCATACATTACCAATAAATAAAATGGAATGGACGATTCAATTCTGTATGTTCAATAAAAGTACATACGAAATGTAAAGGCGAACATGAATTCTTCATAGGAAATTGTATAGCCATTGGTATTATCATTTTTAGTGCTCGCCACATTGCTATATTCAGATGGAATTTTTGATGCACTGGCAACATAGTTCCACTGCGATTGGCTGCCCTGAATATTGTATGAACCAATCACTGCGTTGCGCTTAACGTTGCATTCCAATTTCAAATGACTAAGGCGGCAAAACGAATAACCAAACTTTTGCAATGTAACCGTTATTTAATTAATATAGTTTGTGTCAACTTTATTTCAAAAGTGGAACAATTTGAATGGGACTTTATTTAGTACACACAATATAAAAGAATAAAGTTGTATGTGTAATACCAAAAAGATATTGACACAAATGGTTATTGAGGTTAATTATAATAATTTCAGAAACACCCTGTCTATTTCTAATGACCAAATATTAATAAGGAATTGTAAAATGGGCGGTGCAACTTGTTATGTAAAACAAATTAGCATCAAGTAATTAATAATAGTACAATTAGTCAGGTCAACGGTATATAGATAAAATATATAAATTTATTTTTTACTTCTGGAACTTTATCTACTATCTCAATTGATAGCTATTCAATCTCTTTTTTAGTCTGTTGGCATTTTGACGTTTGACCGTTGACTAAACTGCAACAGTAAATATTGAAATAATTAAAACAATAAAATAAACATGAAATATTCAATAACGTAAACATTTAAAATAGACTCTTAGTTTTATAGTGTAGTATTGTAAATCTTTGCAAGGCTACTTTGTCTTGTAAATAGTTATTGTGGTACACAAAGACGCATTGTCAAAGACATAAGGCCTTGTCAATTGTCTGTGTCATCTCACTCAGCTATTTCAATTGACGTAAGTCAAATTGTTTCTATTTAAATAATATTTCTATTCACAGTTAGTTTGTTTGAATGTTATTGTTTGGTATATTCATAAGTTAATCTTGTGAAGAATACTTTTATTTGTTAATGAAAATTAATTTTGATATCAGATACGTTTTAGTTATTTTTGATTATGTAATCAAATCTCGTTAATACAACCTAATGTTATAATATATAAATAAAAGCTGACTATTGTTTTCTCTCGCCCAGCATTCAGTCATCAGTCAGATGTATCATAAATAAGACATTCTCTTTCACTAATGTTACCGCCTTTTATAATTTAAAGCGTTTACATTGTGCTTTCAAAATATATATCACTACAAATTACATTTCGTCTATTGTTCGGCTTTGGTTAGAATATGTGGGATAAGTTTAAAGAGATTTGCGTTATAACTCTATTATAGGACAAGAAATAAAACCTATTGATTGAGTATTTAGGAATAAGTAGTATATAATAATTGTTATATAATTATTATCCTAAATTACATTATAAGTTTCTAAGAGATTTTTTCTAAAGCACTTAGTCGTTTATCCCTTAATTATTTCGTTTGTTTTGGTGAACTACCCTCCATATTGTTAAATATAAAAACATTGATATACAAAGGTACTCTTCTGACTTGATCCACACCCCAAACTAACTTCATAACGTAGATATATTATAAAACATTACGTGTTCACGTCTTAATCTATAGCGATTAGCAAAGCGTTTAATTAGTGCGTAGCCGCGGGACAATGAACGCACATTTGTCTTCAATGTTGGTAAATAATAAATTGGGTTGTGTTAATTACGTATATTTTTAGCCGACAAGAGGAAAGGGTTTTGAATTCAACTGCTTATATTTTTATGTGTATGCCAGCGAAAACTTTATGATTCAAAGATAATTTTTTTTTGTATTTGAGACCATTCTCTTTCTGTCTAGTTGGCGAAATTAAATCTAAAGATTTTTTTAAATTAAAAACGGATTAGGATTAACTAATAAGGAAACAAACATATTTAGCATCTGTTAAAAAAAAATTAATATTACAAAAAAAAAAAATACATAAGATGTCTGTATTTTTTTTATTAAATTAATTTTTTGGTCCCATAGAATGGAGTATATTTATGTGACTAATTGGTTCAATCATATGTGATGTCATATATGTAAAGGGTTTTTATTATATGCTGCACAACTACAATGATTTATATGCTGGAGAATATGCAGGTGTGTGATTTCTAGGTGATTTAGCATGACATACGTTTCACTGTTTGTTGTTTAATTTTTTATGTTTGCATCACGTTATTTATATCATTCTTTAAATTTAAAATATATTTTTTTTCCTAAAAAACCACAATGCATTTAAATGCTAAAAAAATGCTCATAGCAATATAGTTCTGACGTCATATCATTGGTCTCCTTTAAATTGGTCGGCGTGTTTATCTGTTATGTGACACAAAACAATGTTCTAAAACTCCATAGTAACGAAAGCATCCGCAACAATAATCGTATAAATCATTATGATAATACAAGATAAAGCTATGTAAATACAAATATTGACATGAATCGATTGAACTCGCCTTAACCTTTTATATCACCTATTATTGTTATATCTATTTCTAATTTTATTGCATAACCAGATTATGTGGAACTTAGATAATTTTAATAAACAGAGATTATTTAGCGATTTTAAACCATGAGGGGTTCAATATAAATCGGTCGCCATACATTTCTTATACATGATATGGGTAAATATACATAATTTTCATTCGATATCAATAGTATTAAAGGATATAAGCGGTCATTTAAATAAACAGGTTTTACCAAAAAATTATGCCGTAAAAAATATTTCCAACGAATTTGACGGACATTTTGACGTGAACGTGTGGTCTGGGACTTTGTTTTTAATGGTCCATATTACAGATTGTTAAATATCTAACGACACTCACAGATAGTTAAACACTATTTTGTACCTTTACCGAAACCTACTTATTAAAATGGCTGTTAATATGGCGTTTATGAGGATTTAGAATTCTTAATGTCCCAGTTTAATAGGCTGTGATGGTTTTAAAGTTATTGCTATACAATAAATGTTTATTTAGAAGTAACATAGTTTGTTATTACAAATTAATAATTTTGGTAATAATAATAATATTAAATATATGAAATCATATATTTAATAGTTTTAAGTTTAATTCTCAACACCAGACAACAGAACTGACGTATCATCATGATTCTAGTCTAGACTAAATGATTATATAAAAAACTATGTAGATCATGACCAGCCGTTTGCAAATAAAAAAATACTTTCCTTTTTCCAAGGAGATCTCATGACCTTATTTGGATACAGTTCTTTTTTTAAACATGAAAGATGCAAATTTTGCAACACTGATATATGTATATCTGTCATATTTTTATAATTGAGTGAATAATTAAATAATATTATGATTAGTATTGTTTAACATAACATTTAGTATCGTCATAATATATAATTATAATGTCCAATGATCTTTGTTATAATGATTTCCGTATCATTTGCAGACAGTTTGAAACAAAACATTTAATTAATGAATCGCATCGGAAATTACCAGCGTTGATGACAGAGATTATCATATAATTCTATTCTAACAAACAATTTTAAATAGAAATAGATAAATCAAATTTACATTATTCTTAAGGACAAGGGATTTTTTTGAAAGGTTTCTATTACTGACAAAAAAGTAGCCCTGTAAACATATTTAGAAGAATTTTAATAATGTAATAGGAATTGACTTACTTGTTCTGTTTAACAGGCGTTGTGGATGGCGTGGGCCTCTTCTCTTCTTTTATAGTACTATTATTCATTTTGGACGTTAATCTTTTCAGTACATCGTCCATAGACCGCTTATGCGGAGGTGCGAGCGATAACGCGCTGTTGTGATTCAGCAATGAATTGTTATTATTGCAAAGTCCCAGCACTTTTTCAGCGCCGGGACTGCTGCATTCTGAGGAGCCACGTCTTCTTGCCTGGAGATCGTTGACTTGATGCAGACTGAGGAATGACGATGGGACTAGAAGATTATTTGTCATGTCTAATGATTGATCAAAGCGTTGTTTTTTGCTCGGCTGTTCGTCTTCGTAGGTTTCGCCTTCGCTGAGAGAAGTTCTGGGCGAAGAACTTGGTGAGAACTTGTAGAAGTTTTGATGTTCGTTGTCGTCAGACTCGTGGTGATCCGAGAACTCCAGTGCTGCGGGTCCGGCTTCCGATTTCTCTGTGTCGGTAGCACCTTCTTGCAATTTAGAGGGCGGCGACTTTCTTTTAGATGACATGTTTCTGTAAAGAAGAAAACAATTTTAATACTCTTACGATTTCCATTAATATAAATACATTATATACTATAATGTCAAAATCACTTTAATTTATAATATATTTATATGAGTAATCGATACGTCAGGTTGCAAGTAACAAAATATAAACTAAGTTTAACTCAAAGGTTTATGAAATAGTCCGTATGTCTAACAGGCAACCATCCAACATCAGAACCAGATCCAGACACGTACAAAATAACCAAAAACATCGAAACTAAAATGGAAACTAAGACGAAACAAACTTTTAACCGGAACATCCGTAACTTCATCAGGGGAAAGACAAATATCTGATCCGAATCGCAGGTCAGACGGATTTGTCACCAAGTAGAACTCGCTTCGTTAAAGCATTTAATTGGCCTTTGCTAATTGTATTAATTGCTTCCCCTTTGGACTTAAGGTGTCCGTTATATGAATTTACGGTAACAACCTAAAGGTTAATACTAAAATACTAGTACCTACTTATGCTGACTTTATTCGTATCCGTAGTTCAATATATACATTTTAAATTACTTATGTGTATTTTTATCCTCACCTTAACCACTTTTTCCTTACTTTTTATAACTCTAAGCTTAAAGGGCTTAATTCGTGCAAATAGTACATAAAACATATATAAAATATATTATATATATATATATGAAAGTTTCCCAAACGTTGAGATTCAACCATCACAAACAACTATATAACATCATTTAATTAATGTAATAATTTCTGAGACAACCCTAAATCAAATACTCTATGTAATAGCATATATTGCGTGAGGGGTTATGTACACTCCAATCAATACTTAAGGGATCCCAAACGTCTTCATTGAGTGTGCCAACAAATGAATTTCTTGCTTAGACACGGTCTGGCGTCTCTTTGATGTCTGTTTGTGTACATAGTCTTAATTAAGCTACGAATTTATTTATTATCCAACTTAGATTTATTACTTGTCGGCCTTCAGATTTTCATTTGTATTTCTTTTTCCAATCGTTATGTGTTTTATAGGTTTAAAGCGATAATTATTTTTTAAATACTACAAGTTTATGTACATTTATTTTTTTTGTTAATATATTAGATTCCTATTTAAAAATGTAATATTTTTTACAATCGGGTTCTTCATCCTTTAATACAATCAAGCCCCGTTAACACAGTGACACTAGAAATTGTGTTATTGCCCGTCTTACCAAGGGGATCGAAATATAGAATGACAAACCTTTAGAGAGTACAGGGATATTTTTAAAATTTAACGACACTTTTTATATTTAGAAAAGACGATCCGATAAAAAAAAAATATTAAGTCATTATATTTATATTTACAACACTCCTTCATTTATTATTCCAATTCACGATTATTGATCTTTAACAAGTTATTTTATATCCTACGTAAATTATTTAAAATATACACCCACGTTAAATATTATAAAAAAAAAATAAGTTCAATGGGTCCATGATCTGATATAATTAACCTTAAGACCTTTTTGGAACAAATACAACAGATTAAGGAAGATAATAAAAAAAAAATGTTTGTGTTATGAATTTAAAATTAAATAAATACAACTTGGAATTTGATAAAGAAAAGTTATTAGAATCAAATCAAATGAATAAACAAACTGCACTTGACAATAATGAACTAGAAATATTTTGAAATACATTTACTGGTACAATTGTGTTCACTCCATCCCTCGATAGTTCTCTAGCAAGCAAAAGTTACTTTATAAAGTAATTTAGTCTTTATCGTGTATGACATAAGGTTTTGTGAACGGCAAATCAATTATTGTTTGTTACTATTAATTTCCTTTCTATTACTACCACAATAACTTCACGCGGTGACTCGAACAATATGGCGATTTGGCGGGAAAATAGTAAGTCAATTACAATCGGAAAATCGTAGCGAAATACCTGACGTCTGGGCTTCCCAATTTTATTTATTTAATCCATAGAAATGCTGGCCAACCAAACTATAACTAACTACATATTATCTTGAAAGGTTGTAAATACTAAATAATTATAATGAGGATTCCCTTGATGTATAAAAAGTATAACGTGTAATTTAAGTATACGTTTTATTCAACAGCACCTAATCAAATTTCCATTAACAAGTTGTATTTATGACAATTCCATGGAAGTGCTACAAAAATATGAGGGTTAAGTTCAATAGAGCACAGCTGATTACAATTTAAAAGGGGAGCGTTGGGCGGGAAACAATGACGTCACTAAATTGACGGCAAATTGTTTTGTTAAACGAACCACCAACCCTTTTCTAAGTGTTAGAAAAATTATAGAACCCCTTGGTAAATATTGTACCAGAATACGATATTAAAATATTAAAAATTATTGTAAATTTTTAAAGCTAAGAAAATATTTTGCACTATCAACATTTATAACGAAGCTAGAGAGATGAGAAGTGGGAATTCAATTCACACAAGACCTAGATTCTGCTAGAGTTAATCGCAGGTGCTAAGTAATTTATTTATTAATATGTCCATCCGTCTGCGAATAAGCCTTCCACAGGATGGACCAAGTTAGCCGATCCATCAGATGAAGGAAATTGCTAACGCCTGTCTTAAATATGTCTTCAGATTTAGGAGACGTCTAGTACATACAAACAAGTTTAAATCAGAAATGTTGCAACTCATATATTGAAAGTAAATCTATGTTTTCTGTTATTAAATATCCATGGTAAATCTCATTTACAAGCCGAGTTCCAAGAGCGCACAATGAAAAATGTGAATTTATTAGAAATATTGTGAAGCACTCTTAATTCAATGACGAACGCGAATTTCTCCCGCTTTCTTATAAAAGTGGCGGAGTATTTTTCCTCGGACCAGTAACTGGATTATTCTTTTCTATTATAAGTTTATTCACAATAACGGAATAAATTTTCCAAGCGTTCTCTGTAAATAGAATTTCAATGTTCCATTTTCATTCTAAAACGTCAGACAGGCAATTTAGAATTTGTATTAATGAATTTTATTTTGCTTAAATAAATTGTTTATTTATTAACAGAATAACATAATCAGTTAAATGAGTAAAATTAGAGTCATTTAGATTTATAATTTTAAATGTTTGTATTCGAATGTAGTATTCAGTATTTATCAAAATTTATAAATGTTTTGGAAAAAATGTAAACAATATAACATTGCAATTTTTATTTTAAATTGACCATAGATCAACTAGCGATTGGGCTAACGATATTACAAACCAAATAGATATTAAATATAAGGAAATCAGATTGAATGTATTGAAATAAAAAATAGCTCAGTGTCATAAATTTCATAATTAGAGGACACATGTCTAGGTCCAATACCGATAAACATATTTTACACAAAATTACAGATATATGTATTAAAAAAAAAGAATTTTATTTTTTCCATCTAGTCCCATTCATCCCAAAACTTTCCAACTCCATAAGTCGCCCCCCGCGAGGGTAATAAGGGACATTATGATCACGTTGCAAACAATGCCAGTGATGTGGCGAACAATGCTCAATCATCAAGAAGATTACACGTCATTGTGCTCGCCACTTGTTCTACGAATCTTTTGCGTCTAGTCTTCCTTTGATGAACTCGCGAAATTACTCCTGTGATTTCTATCGAATAAGTAACACGCCATAAATCTTTTAAATGTTACGTAAAATTTTTATAAGAATTAATAAATCTGTTACTTCATTTTCCCGCATTATTAATGGACAATAATATTAAATTAATTATTTGTGCTCTATATGACGGTATATTTTTAATAGAAATTAATATTTCCTTTCTAAGCTCAATAAGGGACCAAATTTTCTTTACTCGGCAATAACATGACGATGTACTAAAAAAGATAAAAATGTTATGTTTAAAGCAATCTACATACCCATACCCATTACATAAAAGCTTTTCAGACGATAAAAACTGTCAGTTTTCGTACACATGAATACTTTTTCATGTAAGTCCGCTTACATTTCGTCCTGAATCTTGGTTCATTTATCTCAGTTCACAGTGACCTAAGGACAAACAATGGATTCATCAGGGCCTCTTGTTTAGCGTAATCGTAGGGAATCCCTGACTCCGAATACGACATAATTGTTTAGGCATCGTCTTAGGGTCTATATTTTATGTTGAAATGAAATACAGTTTATTCCATTGGGATTTCGTATGTCTGAGTCAGATTTGTTTTGCTATAAAACGTCATTCGAGTTAACGCAGCTGACGCGTTTAAATGTATTAAAGTTCAAACTAATGCTGCGATAATATTTTTAACCTTTACTTTGAGCGACGTCTAAACCTCGGATTTCATTCAACCTGTTAAACAAGAAAAATATATTATATAAAATTAAATGTGAAGTTTTTCTATTCAGTTACGATGGGACACATTTGAATAAAAATTATTGCGAAACAAATGCAATCCACTTCGAAGTGCACAAAACACTTCTGAATGAAACAGTGGAAATAAAAATGGCGGGCTTATAGTTGAGCATGAAAATATAAGTAAGTACCAGCGTTCGAGTCAAGATGCCACTACATTTCCGCACAGTTGCCCGCAAAGGAAAGCTTTCGATTGAGAAAATTTGTTCGGAGCAGTACTCGAAGATTTTTCTGGAAGCACGACAAAACGATAACATTTTTGTAATACCGACACAGAAAAACCCCGCTGAAGACATCAGGACGCAAATACACAGTTTCAAAGAAAACAATAACTATAACAAACATGTTCAATGTATCATTAAATATGTCTCATTGTTTATAATACTCCATATTCCCCCTTCTCTATCTGTCGTCTCATAAAACAAACAAGTGAACATCCTTTGACAGAACACAAACAATTGTCCAAATCATAAACAATGGTGTACATGGCAAATATTATCTGCGCCCCGCTCAAAGTATTCCTACGTATAATGAACCATTCATACTGCCAAACAAACTCCAACCAACCATATGCAATAATTCTATGCGCCCGGTTGCAATTTGTTAAAGTACTAAATCGCTATCATGTTACAAAGGAAATTAAACCAAAACAGAAGACAGTAAAATCCAAAATTAAATGAAGATGTTCATAGATGTAAATCCTTGAGCATCTGACAAACAACAGAAGCGATTTCACGACATCAAAGTGGAATACGACATATTACGCTTCAAAATAAACACCAGAATAAATACATCGAAATGTTTGCCCCGGAATAATCGGCAGTGGGGTGATCATATTCTAAATTATCCGGTAACAGAGGGTAGTTTCCGAAACCCTTTTGATAGTGAGGATTAATTTGCTGTTTGTGCATACGGTTTTCGCCATTTTGGGATTTGCAATTAATAAAGACCATAGCCTATAAGCTGCTGTTGTCGGTGTGGGCTTTACAGATTTCTCACATATGTTCTACAATCGCATACAAATGAACAAACGCCGTAAAAAACTTTTCTAACGAAGGAAAAATGTTGTCAATAAAATTGGAGCGAGTTTAAAAATGGAAGCCTATAATTTGCACATAAAACACATCCTAATGGCTCCGTACGTGATCACTTATTCGGTGGACTCACAAAACGACGCATCTTCATCTGAAAGCAGACTTTGATTTAAATACATTATTCTTGTAATAACAGAACCGGACGGAGGGATCCATTGAAGTTGTAGAATACATTATTTTAATTTGTACCACCTCTTTGTGACCCCATCAGAGAATTGATGGCTTCAAAGCCTTCTCTTCCGTTCGACAAAGTATAATTTGCTAAGTAAATGAACGGGCAGACAATCCTGTTACCATCCCGAGTTTTGTTTCGATTGAAGATTAAAGAGTAGCGAATCAGTGAAAGGTGCCCTTTTCAATCAGAGCTTTTGTGAGTGTTATCTCTGTTAATTTTAGGAGGCCAATGAACGATGATACAATACAATCTCATTTAATTTTATTATTCATGTCTGTTATAAATTATCACTCGGAATGTTTGAATTTTCGTGTATAGACGATAATAGTAATAATTATTGCATTGAACAAGGAAGCAATAATCTAAATTGAACATGTCGAAATGCAAGATGTCGCAATTTCGTATTCATTGAGAGCGGTAGAATAGCGAGCTACGGAGAATTATTGTCAAATCTCAGGGGCGTTTCGGACGACGATCCTTTGAAACGAGAATTAAGAAATGTGGAGGTATAAAAATACAATGATAATACCAAAGTTTTTAGTTTTGAAAATATGGCTTTGTTTTTAATATTTTAGTATGATTGTATATATAAGTATTTTTGAGCTTTTTTAACCGTTTTGAAATATGAAATTACATATATTATATAAACAGGGATATAAAATTAAATTGACTTATATTTGTTTTGAATATTTTCCTTTTATATGTGAAGTTTTTGTATATTATTTAGTGTTCTCCAAATCATTCGTACATCCCAAACGGAGGACATTTAAGATAAAATTGGGGACGATCATACCGACCCCAGACAGGTCAGTTATTGTTACTTGCAGACATCATAGGAATTTCCGATGTCATAGATATAATATCTATATCGTGATTCATATAACATTTGGATCAATATTTAGCTACGATGATATCTTTTTAAAATTCCTTATGTATTGCCTTTAACACGTGAGATGTACGTTCATTGTATTTATTAACTTATTTAAAACATAAACAGTAGTAGCTCCAAGCAATATCGAATGCTGAATATATAATTCATAAGGTCTCCGGCAAAGCCACTACACCTTTGTGAATAATTTAGATGGCAGACACATGATTTTTGCAAGAGCCGCGGTCTGCCCTCTTTAGGCCATAAAATATCATCGGGGATATAAAATAGCCATTGTAGAAAACTTCAACATTCATCCTCGTCGACCTTCGCGTAAATAATGCAGTTGCCTTTATTACGTGCAATAAAAAACCGGTTTAGGATAATAAAGCAGTAATATTTCTTTTCGTAGTTCTGTTCCTACACTAACGTTTGATGAGCCGTAAATCAAATGTACCGAATCTATTTGTGTATTAAATCACGCAATCTAGAACGTCTTGTTAGGTGCGAATGAACAATTAAAGCGTCTTATATCTAACGTGGTCTTGTTTACGTGCTCACAATAGCTCAATCTACGCTTTATAACCGAATTACATCCCGCCTGAGCACAATCCCACGCCATCAACCCATTATTAACCCTTTCAAGGAGTCACAATCACAATTTGCGGTTATTTGTCAAGTCGTGTGGTAATTCTGTGATATTTCACTAAACATCGTTTGGTTGACGTTTTCGGTTAAATCTCTTAATCTTTTTGCGCTAACTGCTGCGGTCTTTATGATGGTAATTGACTTGTCTACAATGCTTGATGTTTGTTGAGGTTTATTAAGTACTTTATTATGTTCTCACGGATCGTATATATTGTTGTACAGTTTTGTTACTATAATTGAGTCGTGTTATTTATTTTATTTAGATTAAAGCAAATAATTATTTTAGAGTTTGAACTGTTAACAATAAACTAACGAGTATGTAGTACCGAATAGTGTACAAAGCCGGGAGTGGTTATTAATTTTCTTGAACAGTTACATCTAGTTTACTATTCAAGTAAAGGCACTATTCACATCGAACAATGAACGCGTGACGTCTAATTTCGCAAGTACCATAAATAAAGTGTCACTTCCACATTACCGGGATTTGTGTGGAACAATGAGCTTTCGCTTACGGAGGCCAAATGCACGTTTTACAACACATAAGCGAAATTTTAATCACGAATTTCGCGTTATCAGCGTTGTAGTTTGGTTTGCAGCGATCTGATAGTGATTTATGTTTGATTAAGAATATATTGTCTGTCAAATAATTTACATTCATGTTATTTTAATTGTAATTCAGCTTTAATGGATATTTCTAGAATCGAATCGTATTTTGCAGTCACAGGAATATTTAATGAATAAGTAACATAAGCTTGTCAGACGGTTTAATGACGTACGAATCCAAATTCGTCTCACTCCGACTATTTTGAATGACATAAATTTTCGGCAATTGAGTAATTGGGCGATGACAAACAAACTATCCTAGTATTCTCAAATGGATAGATACAATGAGACTGACGAGTAAGGGATGGACCCAATAAGAAATAGATGAAGCGGAATAATCGAGTCGACAAACAAGAGGGCTGCGATAATGCTTCTCTATTTATCGATACAATCCGATGGTTCTGAATTGGGATGTTTGTAGGGTGTTACCTTTAAACCATAAAGGAAGGAATTGTCGGTTGAAATAGTTTTTAATGCTTTAGAATGCAACTATTAAAAAACAGTTAACAACTGATTTTTCTATTAACGAATTCAATTTGTTTTTTAAATCTTGATAGTTTTTGATGTATTACAATTATTGGATTAAATAATGTTTAGGACAAAAAAAAAATATTTTTTTAGAATAATATATTAACCAAAAATTATTAATGGATGGATTGATTGGATATTTATAAAAAATAATCACTTATTTATTACATATTACGGTTACTAATATCACTATAATTATAACATCAAACAGTAGGTATATATTTAGTTTAGCATTGATTAGTTTTCTTGTCACATCAAAGAGCGAGGGTCTATTGTGTGACCAATAGTAATGTTTTTCATCAATTTTTCTATTCGCAAAGACGCTTTTATGTTTCCATATTCTACGGATTTATTTATTTTCATCGAATACAATTTCATTTAATCATAATAAAATATAAAAACACAATTTTGAAGTTAGGCAAAGGTCTTCAAATATATATATATATATTTTTTATCACAACGAAGTTTTTTTAATCACGAGAAAAGCCGAAGCAGATACCAAATGAGTTTATATTTTTTTCACATAACTATATTTCACAGGCTTAATAACGTCTAAGAAACGAAGCCAAGAAACATTTTATAAAAAATCCGACGTTTCAAGCTAATGCAATGTCTTTTATTTCATATCTCTTCAAGATCAAAGAAACAATTGAGAAAAGTGCACTACAATGTAACAAATTATCCTGAAACTCGCCAAATTGAAGACAGGCTATTATTTATTTCACGATGTCTTATTACGATGTGATTTACACATGACACTCCATTTGACTTGTTTTTCCGATTCAATCTTTTAATGTTGGATTATTATTTACGTTTTTGTATGTTTGTTTGTAAAACATTACGTTCTAGAACTAAACTATAGTCTTATTGATTTTACAGAATTACGAAAAATCACTTATACCTTTTTTTTTTTTACTGTATTGATAAACATTACAGACGTATTCGAATTCCAAATTAGATTCCAAACCATAAATCAAATCGTCAATTTAATTTTCCAAAACCATAAAAATGACATAAAGCTTTTAGTATATTGATTTAGATAAAAAATATACATTATTCGCTTTTAATTTAATGCCCGAATGGGTTTTACAAATAGACCGAGTGTTGGCACGATCTTCATACGGAACAAAGCAAGTGACATATAAAATTATTGCGTACACGCATCTCTGTGATATTGTCATACATTGTGTTAAAAAGTGTGGGTGTGCATTGTTGATTACATAATAGCATGCTAACGTATATCGTGGAGTTTATGAGATAAATACCTTGGAATATACAAACGTTTGAGGAAGGTTGAAAGACATAACTATCTGACATTTAAAAATACACAACATTGTATTCACAGCTTAGATTATATTAAGATATAATAGTTGATAGGCAAATTTTACTTACATATGTATGATTGTCATTTTATCAGCACAAAAGTTCAAGAACTGATTGGGGTGAAATTTGGGATTTTATCATACATTCGAGACACAAGTGACTTTTGACAAAAAGAATGTAATGAAAGAAGTGAAATCTATTTTACTATATTTTCTTATTCGATTATTAGAAACCTTATAAGACCTAAGTGGTAATATTCAATTTGGAATTTAATAATTTTACTTGCAATTTATTTAACATTTTTTTTATATTTCATTTAATTTATAGTGAATATTAATAACATATGAAGTTTTACATTGCGAATTATATAGAATATTCTAATACATAGGAATGGTTTAGATAATTATCAACACACTCATTCTGTTATTAAGAATAACAGACAATTTTCACTGCAATAGGAAACGGATGTTGTTTCATACACTTTGTTATAAAGTATTAAAAACTCTAATAAAACTTGCCAGACGTAATGTAGAGATGTTTTCAAATGATTATTGTTCCAGGTACCTTTATCGTTTAATATTAATTTATATACATAAATAACCAGGCTTACGCAAATATATTTGTGAATTTAAAGTTTTAATTTGTTCGCAATGTTTCAATAAAATGAACATAGTTTTATAAAAAAACATGGATAGCGAAACAAAAAAGTCATTGTTGAAAACGATATGAAAGAGAATTCAATAACAATGGAATACAAAATAATAACACGATAACCTCACACAAGAGAGCTTTGAAACACTGGGAAGTAATAATATAATAGTTGAGTAAAATTTTATCATATCAAATGTATATGCAATTTTTTATTTTTAAATTGATCCCATATACGAAATGATTGATAAATTAATGACAGACATCAGCAATTCGTAGATAAGTCTAAAATTAGTGTTACATAAAAGAGGTTAGGTGACAACATTATCTATATATAGAAAATTATTAACTAATCATATATTACCAGCAGATTTATCTCTGTAACCTAAATTTGGAGACAATTCAATTGATAATACCGTAATGAAAACAATAAAACGGTTCAAGAATATAAAAAAATGTATATTATCTAAGGTTAAAGATCAGAGAGCGTCTGACCCACATCATAGTTTAAATTGAGACATATTGTCTGGTTCCCATTTCCATTTTATCCATTTCATTAAATCGAATAAGACAATTACCTAATATGATTTTTTTTACAAAGATCAACCATCTCTCTTAACATTTCTTGTCTATTTCGTCACAAATCTGTTCTATACTCGATTAACTCAACAACAGTTATTGAAGATTCTCGTGTAATGACAAAAATATTGAAATTCGAGTATTGTAAAATTATGTAGGATTATAATTTTTACATGGAACAACAGTCACGGACAATTTATCTTCCACAACAAATTGTTACGAATCAAAAAATGTGGACACGTCAAAACTAGTTGGATTCTTACAAGACTTTCACAATACTATTGTGAATAAGATGTAGCATTAGCTTCTTTGTACTGACCCAAGCACGTGTGTTTCGACTACCGAGGAATTCTATCTTTTGTACCTATTATTTGCATACCAACTGGTTCCATCTATACGATATTAATCAAAGGTTTTATTAGTGAACATCAAAGAATAAATACAATAGTGAGATCTCTTATAAGGTACCCTCAATACCATTGTTACTTTTGTCAGAGGTTGATTTATGAACGGCCACTGTTGTTGGACCACTCGGTATTGTGTTGTCAGTTTTTGTTTGGGCCTCGCCGACATTGTGCTACCCCTTTGCTTTGGCCAGCTTCGATGCCTTTATTCACGCTGATCTCACTTTGAACCTCCTAATCTCAGGTACAATGCTCCGAGTTTGTGAATCAGATTTATACAAATTTGAATTGGTGTTAAACAAAAATCATCTTAGTATCCGTTAGCTATTATTTTTTAGGATAATAAGGATCTTATCAGAATTTACATTGTTTTTGTGTTATAATTACACATAAAATACAAGAGGATGAACATCTCCAGGTACGTAACTGACATGAAATTATTTTTTTATCTGGTGCATGGTAGTTTTTTACCACGCCTCGCAACCCTTTGTTGTCGCAATCAAGTCCTTGACCGTTTCACATTGTCCAACACAAAGGAGCGGCTGTGATTGAGCCTCATCCGTAATATTCATGCTTCGTTCCTCACATTCAAGACTCTGTACTCTCTTCCGAATCATTACGTTCTTTACCACCTTTGTCTGCTTCCCCCTTTATTACGCCATACAACATGTATACATCGCCTTTAATGGACATCGTATTCTAAGCTTCTGCGTCTTGATTGGCTTAATATTTTTTATCGTTATTTCTGATATTTGTAATATTTGCGTCATCAATACTAATGATTGCAACCGGCAACACAATACTTATTGTTGTGTAAGTTTATTTATTCGTTTTTTATTCGGAATCTACAACGTCATTATATTTAGTTAGTCTCCCGTCTAGTTTGGAAACAAACAATAAAATAATAATGTATGTCAAATAAATTGCGCGTTGCGTCTTGAATAGTTGTAAATAAAATATATGCCCAATAAACATGACGTTAAGATGAGCAGTTTGAATAGGCCACGGGTATTAATTAGTGTTTAAAATACGTGAATAATAGGTTTAACGTCTCTGTAGTTGTAAATTATTGCTAATGTAGCCGAAAACTGTTAAAATTATATATCAAATACTGTTTATTCTATATATTTATCCTCGAACTCGGCACGAGGAAGATGTAGTTTGTAAGACGTCTCTGTTTAGGCAAATCGAAATCGAAGCTATAAAAGTTTCATTATAATCTCAAAGATAACAGAACAGTTGTGTGATTGAACACTACGCATGAAGAGCGCATGTTCAACAAACGGACTTGAGAAGTGTACATATACGTGAACCAAACAATTACCTTCTCGTTATTTACGCGTAAATTGTAACTAATAAAAAATGTAGATATGAAGGGCTGGATCAATGACATTTATTTATATGGGATCATATCACAATATTTATATAAATATCCATGACCTCAATAATAATTATAATAAGTCTGTCTGGAACTTTCATATTTTAAGTATACCTATTCACAAACTAACAGTTACTACGAATAGCAATTTTACATTCTCCACCAGGTAAATTTAATAAATTTGATTGATTTGTAAAATTATAAATGTCTAAAATTTGTAGTGTAAAAGCTCCATAACATTCTATATCTGTACACAATCCAGTCATAAAATATTGCTCCAACAATAAAACAGAAGTGGATCGCGCTTCACTGGCAAAAGTGGTCATATTCTTAGAAGGATGAAGTTTTTATTACATTTACTGTTTAATTTCTAATCGAACAGTCAGATAGAGACGTTCCCAAATAAAAAAATTGTAAGCAACAACGAATTTTTTTTTGTAAATATTTTTATTTTCTACAATAGACACATCTGTGTTTAATGATCTCACCAACGTTATCTGTACATCGACAAAGAACAATGTAGTTATATCATTTAAACGAAATTAGTTCTTTATTATTGTTTCATTATGAATTATCGTCAGCATCACACATCTTTTTCTTTGAGCTGACACCGGTAGCATTTATCATGTTGCCTCTTATTGTTCAGAGATACGGTCAGCAACAAAAGTTATTTTAACAAAGAATTTTTTTATTAGATAGATTATATGGAATGCAACTAAATCATTTTTATATAACGATGTCAAATTAATGTGAATATTTTTTGATTATTAATGTTTCTAGCCGTGATAAATACGGAGTTATACACTGTTATGCATGCCAGAAGAAGGACTTAACAAGAAACATTAGTATGTCACAATAAAGTTTAATTGGTGTAAAATATTTTTAAAGTAATTGTTATACAATCCTTGATTATAAAAAAATGAAGCATCCGAAAACAATGTGATTCAAAGATACCCTCGGCATGTCTCAGATTATTAAAAAAACTTTCATATAATTAAACCGCCGATAGTTTATTTACTTTTGCCCAAAAAATTTAGTTAATGTTTCGTTTGAAATAAAAAAAGAGCGTTATATGAATTTTAAATGTGAATATACGTTATGTTGAAAATAAAAATTAAGGGTTCTTTTTCAATAAGAAGATGAGGACGTCAGTAAAAGTAATTTAATTTTGAATAGACATATCCTTTCTTCATCATAACAACAATATAATATGCGCTAAATTTAAAGACATTATTCAACCATTAAACAGTGTTAAATGTTAATACGCTATTAACAAGAAAGTAATTATACCGACACATAATAGAAGTGCAGCATTTATATTAAAACCTCGCTAAGTCTTGAATGAGAGTTATAATATTCGCGTCTAAACTAAAATAAACTAAAGCCGAACGGAAACGGCCGATATATTATTAGACACGACAATTCTATTATTTTTATTCGTAACCCATCTCGGAGATTTGCCCATAAATCTGAGACATATCCTCCATGTGAAGATTCCTAGAACTAATATCATGGAATATTTCACACCCAATTAGGTAAGAATGTTGATATAAATTTCAATATTCTGTTTTGGTAAAAACTTGATATATATATTTCATAGTTTCTAATACATCATGATTCATCTAGACTTGACGTCACGGAAATTCATGTCCACTCTGGGTTTGCTATAATTACGTACCGTTTGTGCGATTTTATATTCAGATATCATTTGGTTTTGTATTTTTAAAACAAATATTTTACTGATAAACAGAAAAAAGTTTCAAGTCTTGATGCTAAACGAAAACACCATTATTATAAGCAAATCTGTTTAAATCCTCTGTAGTGTCATTTATTAGCAGAGTAACATGTGTTTAGGTTCATGCGTTAGTGGTAGACCGATGTCGCCATTATGACCGGGAACATATCTCACTCGAGCCGCAACGCATTATTTATCAGGAACACCATTCTGTTCATTGTTTCATAATAAAACATTAATTTTGTCAACGGTCTCCATGGCTGAACGCGATACTCCAATATTAGAACTTCCGTTGACATTACCACGAGAAAACGTCGCCATCCTATAAATCTAATTCTTTATCTTCAACCGCGACTGTGCAGACAACCTAAGAATTTACTGAGAAAATAAATTGACATTCGCAAATGACATCTTCTGCAGTCCTATGTTATTTCAACAACGGTTTTGAACACATGCAAATCTTGTACAATATTCAATAAAAACAAAAGACCCTTTTGCAAGAATAGTAAACAAAAAATTAAAACCACGTGCATCTAAAATGAAGCAAAAAGGTCAACAATATGCCTAATCTAAAATCCATGTCACAGGCTAAAGGTTAAGGAAGGTTGTACAAAAAAATCATCTCAAACGAGATGTGTTCCTGTGAAATCGACCGTAATTCCAACCATGTCCGAGCGAAATTGTATTCTGATTCGTGAGTCATAAGGCCTAAAATTAAACGTAGGATGTAGTTAGATTTTAAAGCGGTATTGTTCGTACCTTAGGGAGTAGTGACAACAGATTTTTGTCTTTTTTCAGTTAACATATGGCATCGCAATCCTGGACGATATGTGACACATGTGTCGGTTTTAGGTTACTTCACAATAATGACTGCCTCTTCAAAGTTTCTCATATCTCGAGCGTCCATTATATTTCATGTTTTGGGATTCCAATTTCTACAACAGTGTCAATGATCTCTATTTTTCTTTGATGTTTTCGTTTAAACTATTTGGCTGTAATCGAGACTACATAAAGCTCTTTGGATTGGCATTCGATTATCAGCAGGTGACATTAAAACAGCTGCTTATTTTCCAGTTAATTGGCCATCAGGTAATCCACTGAAATAGCTTCCCTACGTCACTGAGTAGAGTATTATCGCCGTGCTTTTTACGGCTACAACAAAAGCAATAAATCGTGCAGGCGCTGCAACTGAATAAGTAATTCTAAACCGAAAAGCCACTGAAACTTATCTGACCAATAAATTGAGTTGGGCCATAAATAGAACTATAAAAATTATTTTACGATATACGAGTGAGATACATTAAGACAATGTTACGCACACATTTCACAATGGGTACATTATGGTTTAATTGATTTGGCCACAATGGCCTTTATGCGGCCGGTCGTTCCTACAAAGATATTATTGTCTATGGCTGGGCAGACGTCTGGTAACACTTGACCAGAGACAAAATGGCTTTGTGATGTTTGCCCGAAAGGCGCCATCCGTAATTCAATATGGAGTCTAATTAATGCAGTCTGATTTTGGAATACATTCAGCTTGTTAACTTTAAATTAGGCTTCTGTTCTTTACCGAGATAACAACTCGAATAAAAGCGAAGACAGTTTCATAATAATTTGAGCAGTAGACAAAAAGACCACAGTATAATTTGTTATGGAAATAGGAATTATTAATTAATATTATTACACCATAAATAGCATTACATGCGCATTGGAGCAAAGATGAACGTGATTTCTATATAATTATAGATCTGGTGATATTTAAGTGACAGTTAAAAGTAAACATGTTCCAGTGCGGACATCTGTTTGTTTGTTAAAGGAAAAATGGCGGCCGGAACAAAATCCGATTGACATATTGCTTCTGTATTGTATTCGGATTGATTTAGAATGGGATAATTATAAAGTTAAAAAAATATAGTTTCTTTAAAACATCGATGTTTTGACATTTCGCAACCAAACAATTTGTCGTGATTTATTAATATGTTTCTGTAATTTTCTAAATATAAATTTGTAAGTACTGATTTTTTTTTATTTTAAACATTGTAAAAAAATGTCATAATATTAAGACTATTCTTATATATAACGATACAATTTATATCAATATAATATGATTATCTTAAATCTTATTGGCGAACATTTATAAATTTCATACAAATTTTTATCTGAACCATAGACGATATCGATTAAAATATTAAAGAAAATCATCAAAAGATTAAATTATGTTTATAAATTACGTTAGAATACCTGTTCACGAGATAATATCATAAAACGCGATATTCCGACAAAGAGAACACATTGTTAGACACGTCCTGTATCCTGCATATTTTTAATAGTTCAATGTACAAACTCATAAAATCTTTATTATAAATAAAAATAGTTAATTTTATGGTTCGCTACGATTATAATAACGTTTGTTGTGGACTTCCGAGGATTTATCTTTATGTAGTGATGTTATGTAACCGGACTGTAAGAATTAATTCGCTTGACAGATAGATGGTAAAATATTTAAATTTAGTACGAAAAACTTATAAAATCAATGATAATTATTTAAATAGTTGCCAGTTAAGAATAATTATTAGTGTATAAGTAAATTAATGCTCAACAATATAAAAACGCTGGTAAAGAAAAATGTCAATAAATACAATGTATTTGTTATTTATTGTTAATGATTTATAAAAAAAATGACAAAACGATATTAGAAATTGGATATTTTGGCCAGATGTCGTAATGCACTGCATGTGGGACATTCGTTTTCAAGAGGTACGGGATACCATTTTATGTCGCAAAATTTCAACCTTGCATCATAAGTAAAAAAAAAAAATTTAATGTCAAACACTTTTAGTGATTTATTATTTTTACTCGTCTACATAGTTTCAATTTATTTAATTAATGTTAAATAATAGAATTGAGTAATTTAATTATGTTTTCAGTACTAATTTTGATGCAAGCACTTAAATTAATATTGAAATGGAACGAAAACTTCATTTTCACAGAAAGATACGAAGGTAAGACTTTTGAATTCCATGTTATAGTGTTTTATTCAATTAGATGACAGATTTAAAACGATGACACTACCGTTGTCAAGTCGATAGTTGAGATTCTTATTAAGAGCACTCACCAAATCTTGTTCCCAAACGCTCAATCGTTACGAACCCTTTTTCATATACAAGCAATATACACGTGCATCATTGTAAAGGTGCTATAATGGGTATTTCCTCTTGAATACGTTTGACAATTGCACAGGATATTCTTTATTTTCTCGATCCAGTCTTAGAGCAAAAGAGCACGTAAGGCAGGTACTACACAGGGGCGTACAACGTAATACGATAACGTAGCTTCTTGTATTATAATTTCTTATTTTATTTGTGTGAATTGAATTTTAATACCATTATAAAGTTATTTAAATTTATTATAATGTAACAAGTAAGATTGTTTCCTTTAGGTTTCTATTTAATTTGTTTGCTAGCTTTGTCATGGGAAACTAAAATTTAGGACTTTTAGAAGGATTTCATATTTATCGTAGCATACAAATTAATTTTTTTTGTGTGTCTAATAATGACAGTCATTAATGTTATTTCTCTCGCGGGTAGGAGCATAGGAAAATTACTTAAAAAATATCTTTTTAGCGATTACGATTTGACTTTATTATTATCAAGTATTTTTTTGACCATAATATTTTTTATAATTTAAAGTTATTTCATACGAAAGCCTACACATATCTGTACCTATTTTGTTTATGATGCATTCATTAATGTTTATTGGCATGTAAGTATGTACAAAACTTGTATGGCAAATAGATTTTGTTTTCAACAAAGGCTATTCAAATTCACTTTCCACCAGCACTATGGTGTAATGCGATTGTTCAATCAAACACGTGCTAAACCAAGGGTTCCGGGTAACAAAGGGTTTAAGAGTTGGTAGCTTTTGTCAACTGAATGTCAAGATTAGGGTTGAAGCCAGTAGGAAATATCGATGAATTAGTTCAAGACTTCTTAAATTGAAAGTTTGATTTTAAATACCTTTGAGCAAGTAAAGAAAAATTATGTCAACCTACTACTGAATTGATATTAGTCTAATTTGGGTTCGACTGTGTTCAAAATCTAAAATTTTATAAAATAAATGGACAATGTTTCGTCTTTGTTAACTTCAAGGTTGTAACCTTATTTATAACAGAAGTAATCTGACGATTTGAACTGGGTCTGTGTCGGAGCGGAAAAAAATTTCGAGCTTCGTAATATAGGATTCAAATTACATAAATTTGTATTGTTGTTGGTTTGTATCGGGGATGAAAATGGGTGAACTTTTAAGGGGAAGCGAAATAGAATTAAGGAAGTGTCGTGACAATAATTGGCCAATCAGCGTTCATTCTAAACAAATTTTTCGAAAGACGGAATTTATATTAATATTATAATTTTTTTTCACATCTCGATTTTTAATAATAATAATAATAATAATATATTTTTATTTTTGGCACACGGTTTGCTTTATTCACGTTTAAATCTAAAAGCTACATATCGAATTTTTGCCACTTTTAAACGAGACCTATTGTAACGAAAACTATTTTTATAAAAAAACAACCTAATTGAATTTTTCTTGCAAATATATTTGTTATTCCTTATAAATTAAAAATATTGTACTATTTATTTAATTTGTTAAGATGAATGTATTAATAATTCTAAAAACAAATTTTTTCTATTTTCTTTTCATTTTTCTACAAAGAAGAATTAAGTTAAGACGTGATGGGGATTAAAGCCAGGAAGCCATTACAGCTATAAGACCTATGACAATGGCGTACGTGACAGATATACCGACATTTTACGTATATATGTCTACACATACGCTTAATATTTACAAGACTATATATAAATTTGTAAATCTACAATCTACTGGATACATACACAAATAAAGGCAAATCTTTTTATTGTGTATCTTCCCTTTTCTCATTTTAAGTTCAAAAATTTTAGGTTTAAAAAAGTAGCAACAAAAACGAAATCCAAACTAGATGCCTATTACAGATCTAAAGAAAAATGTTTTATAATATTCAAAAATATCAATAAAATTAATATACACAGCGTATTTCAGGTGGGTAAGTAATAAAATAATTATGATGTTCACAAGCGAGTTTATATTGCACCAATAAATAGCAAAATCAAACGAACAGGCAATAACATACGTGTAACGTATCGCTCGACCATCATCATAAACCTATTTACTTTGGTTTCAACTTATGGAAGATAGTTCCGGACTTGGTGTTTTTCATACTATATACAAATCAGCTACCGGTAAATAAATTCGTTCGGTACAACTCCGGTCTCCACCTACAAACTGCCGTACCGTAAGTAATGACGTAACACGCCTTAAGCGGTCGTCAACCTGAACATAACACTCCATTAGAGCTGGAATCGTAAACTTTTAAAACGCCATAACCGACCACAATGTAACTAAAACAACCACATCCTATTGATTTTTTAGAACTCCATAAATTTGTTATTAAATACCGCATCTTCGCTTGTTTATTTCTTACATATCTTTGACGTTTTCTATTTAGTAAATCTGTTCGGTTAGAGAGTTACAATTTTTTTTTAATATCCACAGCATCCGCTTCGCGTGCTAGGGTTTATATTTGATTGGATTTACGACTGTTTTCATTGCGGGCACTGTTTAATATAAATATTCTGGACGGTTTCCTGTTGGCCGGTATGAAAAAATATATAGGTAACAATAGTATTAAATAATAATTATGAAATATTTTACAATTGGAACCCATATGCTTGTTAACTTACAAGAACTGTTAGAAACGACTCGCTAACAGCGGGAAGTACAAAAATATATCGTAGACGGATCATATATTAAACGATTATTTTATAAACAAGTTTTCATGACATTGGGCCTAGACTGATGATAATGAACCTATTTTAATGTAAATTTGTTTTGAGCTTGAAATAATAACAATGCAAATTTTTCAAGACTCGCACGAGCTTATAGTTCAGTCCATAAAAAACTACTTAGTATGAAATGAAAATAATTTCGATGGAAAAAAAATGAAAGTAACCATATTTCGTCTTCATCGAACGCTTGTTGATAATACAATTTTATTACTCGGGTTAATTTCTTTTGTGTTGGATTACGGCTAAAGTGGATTAAGATTAAATTAAGTACGCTATAAAATTTTGTTGTTTTCTTTGGTATATAAAAAAAGGGTATTAATAATGGGAGAAATTAAGATCTACATACAAACATGCCGATAATTTTTATGAAACCTATTACTAATCTAACCCAACCAACAGAAGTTGTTATCACCGAATATATTAAACGAAATATCAATTACTTTAAATGTGAAATAAGAATCGTTTATAAAAGCTTTTTCACATCATTAGACATAGAAGATTTTATACAGAATTATAATAAATATAATCTTATATTATTTCGTTATGTTAATACATAATTTATACGATTATAGAAAAGTTTTCGGTCAAACCATCCATGATTATTTTGATATACGATGCACAGAACGTTCGTGACCACATAAACCAAGAACCAGATATACGGATATAAATAAAATTATATGTCATTAACATTTAAATTATTTTATATTATCTAATGGAGGTTTGATTTACGTTGTTTTGTTCATAGGAACACAATGAATTAATTTCACCTAGACGTGATACTTACACATATCGTCATATATTATTATTTAACGATGCTATTGAAATTTTATAACAAAACCTCAGCGTAATTACGAGAGTTTTATCAAAAGAATTTTAAATATACGGAATATATGCGAAACGATTGTAATTATTGTCTCATACACGCGACGCCGGGAGGTCCGTTTAGTGTTTGTCACCAGATATTATATGGAAAACGATGTTTATGAATACAATAAAGATGCATATAATAACATACATTAAAGTTACCGTTTCTTAAATGATGTTGGAAAGCCATAGAATGTATTTAATTTTCATTCATTTCGTGTCACGTAATATTAATGACTATATATAATATAATAATATCTTAACACATTATTATTAGTTGTAAAATTAGGACTTGAATGCTATAGAAGAAGAAGTTTTAAAATATATTTCATAACGTTGCTACAAATATAATTATAATATCGATGT
Organism: Danaus plexippus; assembly: GCF_018135715.1. NCBI lineage: Eukaryota > Metazoa > Arthropoda > Insecta > Lepidoptera > Nymphalidae > Danaus > Danaus plexippus. The sequence continues at coordinate 3,587,001 of NC_083554.1, forward strand.
TCTAAATGAGACTTTGTTGGAAAATTAAAGAAGATAATAGTTCTAGTCTTAATTTCAATTAAAAATATTTATTCGTTACTATTATGGCTATGATATTAACAGGGTACTATCATTGAAAAGTTAAATCTATTCTAGTGGATCTATCTATGACTATTTAAATTTAAATAATTTTCTATGGTCATAAATAGCAAAGCCTCACTGTAATTTTCCTTGTTTTGGCATGGAACGTGATTTTTACGTAGATTATTCTTATATGATTAGATTTCTGAAGAAATTTTAATATTAAAAAATATTTAGCGCTGTGTTGAATGGGTTATAAAATAATGTCACCTACCTTCGAGTGCGTTACCATCGTTCCTCTCGCCTGTGGATACATCAGTGTAACAAAATAAAAACGTGTATAAGAAAAAAAAACAAATAAAAACTAAGTAAATTACACACGTCAGTTCCTATCACAAGGGTTCTTTGGCATCATTCACAATCCAGTCCGAAGTCACAGAGGTAATGCACACATGAAAATACGAAGTATAGTCCAAACAAATACGTTACACGCGATCGTGTCGGTAACGATCTGAACGTACGTCCGTTCGTGTCGCACGTTCGGCACACAATGCTGCAGATCGAAGCTGTTCGACAATACGCGCGCGCTACAATGACGGCCGCCCCGCGCCGCGCGACAAGGACGCTACAACCAATGTCACTGCCCTACGGACAATAACTAGCTACCATGCAACATGACACCCACCTATCACATCATACATACCACTCAACTTGAAGAATAAAACGTTTGAGACCCATCACAGAATAGATGGAAACCATTAAGAAATCAACTGAAAATCAATTGTCTACGTAATAACAACTCGGTTCTTACAAAAGCATAATTCCGTCCTGTTCTAGCGGATGACAGTGTGTGTGTGTTATACCACTCTCGCTCGCTACTGTGTCATCTGTCCGAGATGGTGATGCTGCGTCCCTCTCTAAGCTCCGCCCTCCTCTGTACCACACAGCCATGGTGTGGTGGTGTGGGTCTCGGTGAACAGCCTGGTATTGTGGCGTTTCGCACACCACAGACATTCAGGTGGGTGTGCGCCTTCATGAGGGCGTTTAAAAAGTCGATACAATCGCTCTTATATTTGTATTTGCGAAGAAAATTTTCTTTATTCAGATGGGTGATGCTGGGCGTATTGTTAGCGAGGCGTGGCTAGATGGAGAATATCCATTGTGATGCTGGCACAATCCATTGTCACCAACGTACTTTCCCATAGGAGCGGCTCATTGTAACGCGATGCGACTGACGGATATATTTAGCGACGGCTTCCAGACAATACGTTAGCGTATAAAAAAATATGAACGTGAATTGTCCTCTTTTAATGGGACAAGCATTCATTGAACTGGTTCGTTTTATAATCAGACAATATGGGTATGTAAATTCGGATGTTTTATACATGTATTTAATGTAATGTTATCTGGTTCTTAAATTTGTGTGATCTGTAATCAACACGGCCGGGCTGTAACCTCGAAACGTCAAATGCTTGTTTGTGTCCAAAATAGATTTATTATTATTGCCAGCTGATGGCACTGTACTCAAAATATAATAAAAAAATATATAAATTAGGAAAATGTAATCCCATTGATATGATAGACAGTATTAAGAAATAAAATATTTTGTAAATTCCAATAAAAAAAAAAAAAAACATTTACACATTTAAAAACACAATGACCTACATTATTAGCCCAGGTGTGTCTTGGGGCAGAGCACCCTCACTGAGAATTTGTAAACTAAATCCCTATTAGCCTTAAAATCTATCTAGATCTTCCAATTGATATATTTAGTTTCGTTACAATAAAGATAAGCCAGAACCAAAACTTATAATCATCAAATAAATGACAAAGTTCAAAGTACCTTCCGAAGTTTTGTGGGGGCAATTACTTGATTGCTTTTTGTTTTGTTTGCTATTCGAGATTGCTACCTCATGTTAACGTTACCGTAACATTATGTTATCTAAATGATACGATGTTTATATTTAGGTATTTCATGAATTTAAAATACCTAATTATCACATTTTTTTATATTGATATTGACTTTAAGGTGAGTTTTCATGGAAATTTAATTTTGTTGACATTTTAAAAAAAACTTTTTTTTTTGGAAAAATTAACTCCGAAATATATTTCACATTTCGGTTAACCTACATATAACTTCATTTATTCTAGAATCATCAAGTAATTAATAACTATCATTAAAAACAAATAATTTATCTGTAAAGTTGGATAGCTTTAACCAAAATTAACAAGTCCATGGAACCCTCGACCTTTGCACCCCCAAGTTACTTCATTTCGATCAACTTTGATATCTAACCAGTGATTTTAACATATTTGTTCTTCAAACGAACGCTTTGGGTCATTTTAGTTCATAATAGTACAAAGTTACGAGGCTATTTGGTAAGTTACGTTTGGTTTTATTAGATACATCAACGATTTTGATCTTCCCAATTTCTCATGGTTTCTTAAATAGAATAATATACGAGTGATAATAGGTTAGCTTTTTAATACATCTGATACTCAAATGGGTCCATTAGCGCGCTAATCATTAATATCAAGCTGGCGATATTTCGTGGACCGTACTTATGGCCGTTTCACTTAGTTTTAATGACGCTTTTACTGGAAAAAATATAACGAAAAACCATTTACACCACTTAAAAAGTGGAAGTTTTTAACTTCACCGTTTACGTGTGATGTGTTTTTTTTTTATGGTGTGTTATTTATACTAAGTAACGCTGAGCGATTTTTTTTCCACGACTAACTCGATTTATTGTTGTCGTACACTCAAAGAGCTTTATATTTACCCGCTTCTGGATTTTTTCGTTTCAGCGTATCCTCATTTATTTCTGCTGTCTAGTAAGATGTTTGATACATTTACTATAATAGGAAGAATCAAATTATGCGACATATTACTATAGTTTATTTTGAATTTATGTCATATTATAAAAATTTCGTAGTTCATTATATTGTATTGTCATCGAGCAAATCGTCCAAGCTGGGCGTTTCGTGACAATAGAGTATTGTGCGGGCGTGGTCCATTGTAACCGCCGCCAATGGGAGCGCCGCTATCAACAATAGCTCTCCATTGGAATGAACGAACGACTCTATTGTGATTGGTGTTATAGGGTAGAGTATGTAGAGTATGAATTTGGAACAGCGTCACATTGATGTTAGTAGGTATTGTTTATGAAGGTATAAAACATACATACTGAAAAATTATAGTTTGATATCTATGATTAGGTTTAAAGCAATAAATACTCATAGAGAATACGTGTCGGTTTTGAATTAATTTTAAGGTATACGCGAGAATAAAGTCTCTATCATTACAAAGTATGTATAAACATCTTGATATATTTATCTATTTTTATTATTCCAAGTTATCTGACGGTTATTTATATTAAATGTAAAATAACTAGTAAAATTAACTTAAACGTCAAGTGTTCAATGCTCTATGTACAATCGTGTTGATATTTACCTAACCGATATATATTTTTATATGTGAATTGAATTTATTATTTAATATATTTTAAAATTCGTATGTATTTAAATTATTATATAAAACATTTGTAAATAAGTGAAATATGTTACGTGTGCATGACTAAGAAAATTTGAAAATTTTTTTTTTTTGTTAAATATAGTGTAATTTGTGATACTCATATAATTATAATATTGTATAAAATGAAATAATATATTTAACACAATTAGATATTATTGTTAATTTTATGTTTTTCACACGACGATACATCGCTCATTACAGAGCGTATCTGAGACCGGATGTTGGGAACAGGTGTCGCTGACTGTCCAACACGACCATCATAAAATGAACCCTATCACAAAGCACTAAGATTAATTATACGACCCAAAATAGACTTTATTGCCGGGCACTAAGATTTATGTCGTGGTAATTAGGTTCGAAAGCTCAGAAATTTTGTTTCCGTAATAACTGTTTTACGTGGTTTATTATATCTAATGTATTTGTGTTATGCTACGTGTGTATCTTTGATTGATATCAAAAAAATACTGTTACATTAAATTAACAGTAATCATCCGAAATATATGACTTTTACATATTTGAGAATAAAATTTGATTGGACATAGAAAATAGCATGTATGTATATATCAATGAATTTAGAAGATCATTTGAATGTTTTCAACGGAATATATTGATATAGAGACACATAGCCTGTATATTATATAGTATATTTTAATAACCACCCACATTTCAACAGACAAACGACAGAACGTTTGAAACTGATCCCCCACCAACATAATGCACTATCTGGGGTCTTTCAAAATGGACAATATGTAACATTTAACAGCAGCACAAACTTCTTCATGCACACGTAGTTGTGTTATTGCTTTATAATAAGGTTGAGTTTTATATATTTGAGTTTTATGATAATGTTGTCTGTAAGTCTTTGTAGACATGTGCCCTCCTTTCCACCCAAACCCCCCAGCATCTTGGAAATGCTTAGTTTCGCTTCTATAGACATTTTGTTTGTCCCTTATTCTTGGTCCCAGCTTTCGTTCGGAGATAGGTCTTTTATGAGACTCACAAAAGAGCTTTTGATGTTTATTTTTTCTTATTCAAAGCGTTCTCTTTATTTAGAGTGTAGTATTAGATAATATTACGTATATTTTGTTAATTCATTAGTATTTTTAATGTTTTTCATTCGTTACGTTATATCTGAAAAGACTATTTTTATCGTAAATTATTTAGGTATTTCTTTTAAATGATTTTCGATATATATATGTGAATTTTATTTTGAAGACGTAATGTTATATAATAGTAATTATTATATATTCTATTAAAGGAAATGCACTTTTACATGTAATATCACCCTTCAGCTATAATCAATATGTATATTTGTATAGGTATGTTTGTATTTTAGTAGATTCGAGTTAAAATAAAAATAAAAGTAACAGAAGCTAGAGCGAAGGGAAATGTAACAAGTGGAAGAAGAGCAGTCCGCTTTTGTGTTAGACTCTTGTAAGGACAGAAGAAAAATATTAATTATATAATAAACATATTTTACATTAAATATTTATTACGATAAGTATAGTTATTTATTTATTTATTCACAGATATTCCGTTTTACAGAAACCTAGAAATAATCCCATTTAACTATAATAAAGTATAAACAAATGATACATTTAAGAGATTTAAAGATTTATCCAATAACAAAATTGTTTTATGACCCGTCAGCATAAATAGTATTCCAAGCTGAGCTATATATCAAACGCATTTTAAAATAAAACTATTTATACGAATACCTCATTTACAAAGGAATCTGCGAATGACATATGAAGAAGATGTCGCTCGAATTTAACAAATACTAGACGAATGCTGTGATTTTGTCTACGTATTTGGTTTTGGTTGCTCATTGTGACAATGTCGCTTTTTTAATCCAGATTTTAGTAAAACAATGACAGGTTTCACGAAAATTTTTCAGCCAAATTTGTGTTACCGAGTAACAAACATACATGCATACGTTCATTATAGCCTCCGAATTATAGTAATCATTAATTTTTTTTTTGCCATCGGTACAACAAAGATGAGTTGGAACTCGGGGACGCGAAATTAAGAGACACTTTGTGTTGATTCATAAAGGAATGTGTACAGTATACGTAATTGACTAGGTATATATAGCATTGTACCTATATATATCCAGCGACTGATAAATATACGCCTAGTTAAACCTAGGTTTTCTAATGGCACACACCTATTTATATCTAGATATACTTGATATTTTGTTATTTAGTTTTAGAATTGCTGTTGAAAATATTGTTTCCGGTTTAATTTACCTTAACCTTGAGGTATGTATGTGAAATTTTTCAATCTTCTTACCACGTCATAATCAAGTAACTCACAAGAGGCTTTTATTGAAAATATTGTAAATCATAAGGAAAGGAACGCACTATGTAATAAAAGTTATAGATAAACGTTTATTTATTGATTTATTCGCTTTATTCAACAATTTAAATTCATTAAATTGTTGATAGAGGAAATAAAGTAAGCAATATACCTAATTGAAAAGAAAAGTGTTTTCATTCAAAAGAAATGTATTTTTATAATAATAATTATTGGAGCATTTTTCTTATCTTACAAATGTAAAAGCTTGGCTGTGTATAATAATCATACAGGTATAAAATCATACGATTAAAAAAAAATCTGACTACATATAGATCAAGAGATATGCCAATTCAGGCTTTAAATATAGCCTAGGTTATTTCAGAAGCACACGCTTCTAGAATACAAAGCGATCTAAGCATCATATCATGACGTACTAAAAAAAATTTACAGGCGTTAAAAAATTTTGAATCAATTAAAAGTATACTAAAATGAAACCAAGTTCCAGTGGTATAAATTCAAAAAATTAAAACGGTTTAAATATTCGGTTATTACAAAATTGAATTCTTCATGACATCACGTACGTAATACTCGCTATAAATAGAAATCTAAAAACATAGGGACGTCATTAGAATAAGATTTGTCCACTTAAAATACACGTTAAATTGATCGTAAATAATAATAATATGTAATTCTGTCTATTCGTTAAGGATTTCAGCTCGAATACTATACTAATAACTGAATATATTTACAGTGTAAGGTTCTCTGACATTATATGAAATGAGAGTTTGTATCAAATCAAAAAGTATTTATGGTGCCTATATTGGATCATAATTTTGATAATCAGATTATTTTTAAGTTCCCTAGCTAGGAGTTCAAGTGGAATTGAATTCAGATCTATGGATGTTTGCGTAAACTAAATATTCACCACTACACTATAGGGGACGATGTATTTTATATTTTTATTGTTTTTTTTATAAGATGTCTTAGCTATAATATATATAATACTCGAAACATATTTAAAATTATTTCATATAAATTTTATCCAAGTTATCAATTCCAATCACAAGAATAATTTAGTTGTCATTCCAGCGGCACAGCAATTTCAGCAGATTTAAATTCAAGAATTCACTATAATACACAATGTCATATACTTTAAGATTTAAATGATTACTGTACAAAACCGGTGTAGCATACGAATAACAAAAATATATGAGAAACATTTCGCAAAATAAACACCATCCCGTCGGAGCAACATTAAGTATTAACGTCACAAAAGTCAATTTCACAGCATTAATGTCTTCATTACAATTAATATTTGCCAAGACTCCGATCTCTGACACGGGCATCCGTTTTATGTCTGACTTATGGCAAACAAAGTCAATTGTCTCAGCTAAATCTGTATTGAAACAAGTAAAAAACCATATAGGACTATCTTACATCAAAAGCTTTGTATAGCATCAGATATTTTGTCTTCAATTATTTTAAGTTTGTGACCAAATGATTATGCAAAGGAGAATCTAAAATACACTTCACATGTAGTTGTATAATTTTATTTTAGAAAGTAATTGTTTTTTCAACGTCTGATTAAAGAAATCTTTATAAAGCAACCTATATTTTATGAGTTATGCTTCAGTTAGTAGTTTTATCAGGAAATTCGTCTTTAAAAACATTGTCATTTTATTGGCATAATTTTGGAAGTTATGCAGCGATGACATTAAAGCTACTGATAAAGGAATCATAAATGAAAATGAAGCGATTATTATATATATCTTGACTTAATCTGAATCACATACCTAATAAAGCTCTTAAACAGTCAAGTTCAAGGTAAGACAAGTGACTTTCTTAGTTAACAAGTGACAGATGTGTTTTATTCTTGTTTCTTCCATCCTTTTGTTGCATCAAGTGATTAGTGTTCAGCATGCGAATGAAGGTTGAAGTGAAGATGTTATTAGTTCTTAATACCATTTTAATGATTTATTCCCACTAATAGAATACTTTGGAATTTATGTATATGCCGCCTGGATGGTATGTCTGTAATATTTGTTTTTAACTACAGTTATTGGGCTATTTTTTTCCGGCAAGAAAAAACTTATTCTTAATGCTTTTTTATAGTACTATATCATAATATACCTAAGCTGTAATTTTAGTTATACAAAAACAATCAAACATAATTTTTAAATTAAATTTATTCGTTGTCAGATATTTCACCATTTTGCTTTAATATTGTGCAGTGGTAACAATTGTATCCTCTGAATTAATAAGTCACAGATTCATTCCCCTGCTAAGTATATAAGTCTAATCGGTAAAGAAAGCTATGTCTTGGCAAATTTTTTTGCGTTTAAATTACAACACTGGGATGTTAATATCCAAAAACTTAGGTACACCATTTGGATAGTAGGCCATAGACCAGAACATGCAGTCAAGCAATGAGGCGATACTTATCTTTTACTATTAGAAATTCTATGCTAACTCAGACATTGATCAATGTTAAACCAACAACATTAAATCCTTACCAGCATAAAGGTTTCCTGAACACAAAATCGTCGACCATTATTATAACGAAGACTAACGGTTTGTTTTACTGCCTTATATTAAATCCAGACATTACTATTGTTGGAAGTAATAAATAAATTGACTTGACTGACACAAAAGTGTTGAAAAAATGATACTTCCCAAAAATCTGTCATAAAAAAAATTATAATTGAATCTTATAGCAAGTAACTCAGTTTAGCTTTTTTTAGGACACGATTATTTAGTATCGATTTCCCGGATTGTATTGTGTAAATTTCAACTATGTGTCACAAGGTATTTGGCACATGACCGTAATAAAATAAATTAAATGTTTAGCATATCATCACCTATTTACGGTATGATATTGCTAGACTTTTGGCTCGTAGGTGAATGCGCAAACGTCTGCCAAGAGAAGTTTCCGCTTATTATTGCACGACACAGAGGTGCTTTGTTTCAAATATATACTCGGTTAGTTATGGATTGGTCGGATATTATTTTTTTTGTGAATGCAGTTGCTCTCTTTTGAATTGTAAATCTGGTAATGAAGGTATAAGGTTAGAAAGATAAGGACGGAGTAAACTATGGACGAAGCAATGAAACTTAGAATGATTAATTTTGTATCAAAAATGGAATTTAATAATTAAAAAAAGTGATTTTAACAATTAAAATTAATATTTAAATTTTGTGTTTTTTCTTTCTATTATATTTTTAATCCTTTGACGACTTTTGTGCAAAGGAATGATAAAACGAAGTCATATAATATGCCCGAAATAAAAATTATGACTCACTTTTATAACATAGACCAAATGTGTGATGGTAGAATCCTGTTTCGGTATATATTGAATAAGAAGCGACATACACACCAACCATTGTTATAGTAACCAATCCACAACGTCAATAGTACAGTATTATCGTCTGCACATAATAGTTATGAATTATTGTGATCTATTCTAAGCGTCAAGAATGGTTTGTTCTGTTACTCCATTTCTGTTCGACCGGTTAGTTGCAGCCTTGTTCGAGCTCATCTGAACGGACGGGATTAGATTCGGTTTGCGATACGACTGCATTATCATTATAGATATTTAATTACTGACTTGGCATTAATGGCATCTATATTAATTTTATTTACTGGCACTCTTTATCTATTTAATTCAGGCCCTGTTTTTGATATAATTTTTTTATTGATATTACTCAAATATGGAATATGATTAAATAATTATGGTATTTTATGTTCTATTTCAAAGCAGATTCATTTTGATGGCCAGTTTGAGTCAGAATTCAGAATAATACTATGAACTTCTCTACAAATATGAATCGAATGACAATTTAACAAATGTCCAACATTAGCAATGTATGAAAATACACAAAATCAAGAAAATACATTTCAACGCCAGCGAAACGTCCAAGATCTGAATAATTGTAACCAAACAAGTGAAAGCCGATGAAAAATGGTCCATGACGCTGCATTAGCAGATAATTGCTCAACTTCACGTTAAATTATCGCCGTGTCTTTCATAAACAATAATATTTATATTTAATTTTGACGGATGTTTTGGCGCTAAATGTCCGAGTATCCGTTCTAACTCGACCGCAGAATCACTACTTCCGGTGAAAGTACTTTTTTTTTAAATTTTTTACGTTCAATATGTTTGTGTTTGTTTTGTCTGTATGTACTATATATTTTTTTTAATATTTTTTTATTTATAATGTTAATACTATTCGTTTTTTATGTATAAAGTAATGGAATTCAGTTTAAAGTATCAGCAACTTGTTGACGTCAATTTAACTCCCATCAGCCGTTTACAAGACAAATGTTTGTACGCCGCCCCCATTATTTGGGGTAGCATTGTTCGTAGGGTTGCCAATGTATATGAAAATTTTATTATAACTTATATATATATAGTGTATATTACAGTAGTTAATAAGGCCATAAACCATATTCTTGCTGTTTTTAGAAAAATAATATATGTATATTAAAAATAAAATAAAAAATGTTATTATGAAGAGACTTTTTAATTCACGGACTATTCATGTCATTTTTTTTTTATAAATGTTTCAAAATTGTATATATTTTAAAAACAATAAATATTAGTGAAAATACATATAAGTAGCAACCCTTAGCAAACAAAAGGGTCGTGGTAACAAGTCGACTTGTTGCTCCCCCGACAATGGGTTTATTTCAATTTGATGGCCTCTACGTTACATGACCGGAATAATTCACAAAAGCCTCAAATCTATTATACTCATAACTAAAAACGAATAACATAAATAATATTTTACTTACTTAATACAGCAATGGAACATTTTCAAAGAAAATCTTCACTTCGTTGTTGCTTACCTGTAAAATAAAATATTGATTTTAATATTTATTCAAATTTAATAAGATCTTTTATACTCTATATTGTACGAACTAGAAATTTTATTATATGACTAGATTTATTTTGTAAATAGACCTTGTTTTGATAATCAAAACATTCACAAGCTTAAAACCTTTAATTTACAAAACGTTACTGGAAAGTCCCCATAAATAACTCATAATCCGATAGCCATTGTAGGCTTTACTACAATCAAAATATCCACGTCACACAATATAAACATTAATATACTAGCTTCCATTTCCGTATTCGCGTTGTGACATAGTCAACTTCTTTGACAAAAACCGCAATGTATTTTGAACATTTTATTAAAACTGTTCTCATACATTTAAGCTCAATTTCGTGGTACGTTGTCAGACAAAGTACGGTCGGTAATCCGTGTATTGTTAACAGAAATTCAATTTAAAATCTATACAGTTTGCAGACAAAGCTTGATTGATTACTCCTTAAAATGTATTACCATTCAGACTGATGAAAACCGGCAATTATGTCTACTCCGGATTTGGAAACAGAAATAAGATAACGTGAACCCATTTTATTGAATAAAATTAATGTTTACCACCATCAAATACTTCGAACATTCAACACATTACATTTCAACAATCATATATAATTTAAGTATCTACGTATATATCTCTTAATATTTAAAATTTATTCTAAGTTAAAACGAAGTTAAAAATAACTGTATAGGGAGTTACGTTGCACCTGTCTCTATTTTGGAAATTCTTTTGGTAAAGAATTCATCGTATTTAATTGTCTTTAATTTAAAATCTCTCCATATTTATAGTATAGTATTTTAATTTATACTGCCCGGTGATTAATTTGTATGAATTTGCATGTAAAATATGTTAAGAACTCAATCATTTCCGATAGACATTTTATGTTAATAAGCCGACAAGAATAACTAACATTTTATTTTCACGTTGAAAGGCTAACTGTAAAGCTTTGGATAGAACAAAAAAATATATATGTTTTGAAATAATTCCATACAGAACTGAATATTATAAATTAAGCTTCTTTCCATTAAAACCGTGAATGAACCTTCGGTTTTACTCCATTTGCCGAAAACTTCCAGTGGAAAATTGCCAAGAATCAAACAGAGCCGATCATCCATCCCTTTTTGTTTAATATAATATTGATATATTTATTTCGCTCATCCTCGAGCACACTCTCAATGAAATATCCTTTTTGTCTCGTTGGAATACCGCTGATTCAGAGCCAAGTAGTGACTTAAAATAAAATAAAACGAAATACGAATTGATGCAATTATTAGAACTAATTTCATATTTAAAAACCGAAAATACATTTAGACTTCTCTAAGATAGATAACAAAAATCATTACAGATCTTAAATATAAAGAATGGCAAATATAATGTGTTATAACTATCCGACTAAGTTTTAATTGCTTGATATTTGCATGAACTGTAAATAAATTTTTGTTAAAGTATTAAGTAATATAATTGATTTCTTATAATTATGTTCTTACCATTAAAGCAATGTTGAGCTTAAACTTAATTTTATACTTAATTTAAATAAGAATACACAGAATGGAAAAGTTCATTAACATGAATTCAAACCCTGTGTTTTGAACCTACGATCCCCGGAATATCTTAAGTTCTTTATAAAATCAGGCATCATTAAAGCCTGAACGCTTAATGTATAATTGTATTATTTCTTATTTAAATCATAATAATTTGATATTATTCTATCAAATAACCATATAATATTTTAGTATGAAGAGCATTGTTATGCTTCACAGTAGGAAACACTATATTGTGGCTCATCTCCGTTTACACAGAGTTTCAAACATCTAGACAAATTAGATGTATCACAATTAATTTACTGAATTGTCTCTAAGTCAACACACAGTTATATTATATTACGATGTTTTTATAACCGAAATTCACATCCAATACGGTAATTCAGACAGATTTATAGCCCACTTACAATATCTTGATTGATAAGCAAATAACTATGGAATTATTGGCATTATTAACATTTATATTATAATTTACAACATTCGTTTGACCAGAATGTAAGAAATTAAATATTTATATAGGATTTTACCTTCATTGATATTGAGTTAAACCAATTATTTTTTCAACTTTTTCATGTTTATATTTATTTTATTGCAATGATGCCTCTGTGCATTTTGAACTCTATGTCCAATATCCCAGAACTTATGCACAGTACTATTTCTGGATCGACATCAATGAAACTTCTCATCATCCGAGTATTCGCTACGGAGTACAAAACAATGAAATGTATTCCGATTTATATCTGCTTTGAAATTATCTTTCCTTGATACATGACCTAGGTCTTATTTCTTAACACAATTATATATTGAGAAACTTATATGTACATTATATATGCTTTTTATTTGTAGAAAAAAATATAATTAAAAGTTCTTTTGTGATTTATTATTCGTCTTGTTTATTCATAAAAATGTATGGATATATAATTCTTTCACCAAAACATAGTACGCTAATCAATCATAAGCTCAAAGTTCGAAGAGCACAGCGGTTCTTGTTAATCATAATTCATTTTTAATGTAGAGTCAAATAAATTTTGTTGTTTATATTCATTCGTCTATTTCGGTAAATGTTGTGGCACAAACGAATAACTAGAGTATCGGTTTACGGTTTAATAAACGTCTCTACATAATATACGACCCTACGCTTTATGAATTATCTTAAGTTATGTGTAATTAAAAATGCCTGTTGAAATTATCAACATATTTAGGACACAGGCGAAAACTGATGTGATTTTTTTTTAAATATCATATAGATTTTTGTTTATTTATTACATCTCATCCCTTTAAATGGTCATAATAACAAACGTTTTGTCAAAATCACTGCTCAACAGATCGTATTATAATATTTTTACTCTTAAAGGCCTGCCTCAATAAATTATTTTGGAATCTTCAATAAAAAACCTCCTTAAATCATTTAAATAAAACGCAAAAACTAGTCTATATATATTTGCATTTTATTAAAACAAACAAGTTGATATCCATTAACAACATTATTTGAAGGTAGTTCGATAAAAGAATGAATCTAAATTGCTATTATCGTAATATAAGCTTTATTGCATTTGTAGTGAGTCGTTTTCCTTTTATCAATAATTTACGAGCGTGAGTTTGATGACCGTGCGTACATTTGCGTGTAAGCTCGACACCAATAAAGCGTCGTGACACCACATTCAAAGAGAGACAGCAACTTGAATACTCAGATACTTGTATTCTTGTGTTAAAGTATTCTACATTTCTTCTTTCAAAGAAGATACCATAAATATGATTTATTCTAATTGAAGGTTATCGATAAGGAGCTTGTATTTTAAATTATTTATTTTATTTAAGTATGTATAGGTTTTTGTCTTCAAAATTTTCATCCAAATACATGTATACATAGATATTACGCCAAAGGGGCTCGTGCAAATTAATTATTTTTATGCCCTGTGTATTATCTTTGCATATTCAGTTATCAGATATCTGAAAATTGTCATAAAAGAAAATATTCAGATTGTTTGCCTATTAAATCGTCATTTAAATATAATATCTATAAATATGAATGCAATGAACCTCTTCAAATATTAATTTACATTATACTAAAATACCCTTTCCATATAAATAACATAAATAAAAAACCGCTTGGGAATTTGTTTACTCCGAGCAGTAAAATATTATGAACGCATAAAGTCCACAATGCTAGCACTTGCTTCGATTATTTCATGTATTTGTCTATGTTTTATGGCGGTGCTCTCACATTTATGGGTTTTCGATATTATTTTGCGTGCTTTTTTATGCAATTGGCTACCGGCCCTCTTAAAACGGAAATATAATGAGGATGTGACTTAGATCACGGTTCCCCAAGTTCATAGTTCTAGTATATAAAGAGTGTTAATAATTAAAGCTTCTTTAATATCAACATTTACTGAAAGATGAAAATAAATTCAAATTTTCATGAAAAGTAGCAAAATAGTAGCCATTGACAAAAAAATAATCGAGACATACATGATTAGTAAAATCCTTTTAGGCAAAAAAAAAACTTTTAATCTAAAATATTTATTATATTCTTTTATGATCGTAAATTAACTACCAAAATATGAAATTGACTTTTTCATAATTAAAATGTAATACATTTTAATATAACACTTTAACTTTGTTATTGCTGATAAAATAAACAAAAACTTAATATAAAAGCAACTAAAATCCATAACAATCTTTCGTGATACACTGTCCTCTTCACAATACCACTTCAAGCTATCGGGCATTTGAAAAAAGTTAAAATCATCCCCACAGACTCGTAAACCAACCCGGCTGCGTCCGTCCAATTAAATATGGATGTGCTCGACCACTCTCATTACGTTGAAAATTCACTATAACCACGTATCTGGTTTATTTATTTATTTATAGCGATTGTCGATATATTATTTATTTGAACGCAGCTTTATGACTGAAATTATTTTGTTACGAATATTAAAAAAACCGAATTGTCATTATTTCATGATAACTAAGAAATTTTATAAGAAATATGTAATATAGATCGATAGCATTAACTTAATATTTACTCAATACATAGGACTAAGTTTTGTTCCTTTCTTTATCTGTGGATAATGAATGTTATATTTTTTTCTACGATTCTCTATTCTTGGCAAAAACCACTAGATGTGATTTCCTGGTAATCAATCGTAAAAATTGTTTGAAATATAAAATAATAACAGGAAAGTATTTACTCATTGATTATATGTAAATTAATGTGTGGTTAAATTTTTTGTAAAGAAATATTTATATTATAATATCAATGGAAATCATAATCAAAGTATAAAGCTTTTGAGATACTATTTGTGGTTTTAATGACATCAATTAGTCAGCAGGCTTTTGTCTTATTAATTAAAACTATACTTTGATATTCCAAGTGCTGAATCTTAACAATTCGCAAGCTGACACCCTTATATGACACTTATTATTTCTTATATACGATCCACATTACCGAATCCATTGATTACATCATTCGCAGCCTTAAGACGAAGTCCGTAGAGTCTATAGCAATAATGATGGCTGTAAAATAAAATTTGTGGATGTACACAGGGGTGTCATAATTGCGGAGAAACAAAGTAGAGCCAAAGTATTGTAGGCGTTGTATACACTCTTAAACATTCGAGTCGTTGTCAACTGTACCCTGTCACTCAGTAATTATAGGTTTCAATACATCTTAAAAGAGATATTAATGAGGTATCATATTGACATTTTTTACTATAATAGAAATAGAACAATGTGTGTTATTGTTTATGTTGACTTTATAATATTATGCCGTTTGTATTTTTTGTATGGCTTTTGTATCATTATATAGAAATGCGCTTAATTATAGGACCTTTTATTCGTCCTTTTAGGACATCACGATATTCTGTACATTGGAAATAAAGAATTGTGACCAAATGATGATATAAAAACATATAAAAAGCCCGTTTTCTTTCATAAAACTCTTAAAATAAAATAAAATACCAATTAAAAACGCTACCTTATCTTTATATTTTTTAATCGTTGTAATAAATATAATAACTTCACGTAAATATAATGCCTTACGGAGTTGTATTATTTGAAGGTTTTTTTTTTTTCTCATAATATTTTCAATGAAGAGACACGTGAATGTTTATGTGTGTATACAATAAGATTTAATTAGACAGCATGACTGGTTGAACGCTAACGGTGGCTGGTATTTGTAAAAAGTTCGTTAATAGGTTAAGTTTCAGACTTAACGGAATAATGACAGAGAAGACACGGGGCGATGTTTAATTACTCCCAAGCACTTATATTTATGCAATATGCATATATTATTGCTAATATAATTTTGAATGGTTGTCTGTTTATTACGCTTTATCGCTTAACTGTCATATTAACCTTTTAAAGATCAAATTTAGAATTATAATATAGAACAATAATTTAGTTTAGTTTTTGTAGGTCCTTTTGGAAAAAAAAAAAAACAGAATAATAAGAAGAACTCGCGCCAACTTTTGAACAGAGTAACGCGCAAGATCTAGTATGTCAATAATTATTACATTAACGATATGTGTGTGTGCGTTTTGCTATTTTTTGTGACTACCTACCAAGGTCAAATAAGCTACTGTGCTTTTGAATTTAACATTATAATATTTAAATAGCTTATTGTATAACGTTAAAAAAGATAACGGCGTGAAAAGTACTTTTTAGTGTTTTTGTCTCTTCATTAAGCGCTTTATCATTTTAAAATTTTGAATAGAACAACAGATAAAAAACTCTACCAAACAATCGTAACGAGGCAATGACTCGCCAAACTCAAAATTGACTTTAAAGGTTATTTTCCTTTGAAACGATTAACCCTTTTGTGTCTTGTTTGATAAATGAAACCATAAATATCTGTCGATTAAAAAGTGTCCTAATTGATTTTTTACTATATGCATTTTTCACAATTATTAAGAAATTAAACGTTTTAAGCTAGAAATTTTGATATGACCATGTCGTTGAGTGAAATATAATAACATAAGTTTGAGGCCATATAAAAAAAAGTAATAGTTAAATGTCACTATAAAATAAATAAAAAAAATAAACTATCTAACTAAATAAACTACTAACTTTCAATGCCTCCAGTAATAATTTGAAAATCAAAAATTTTATATAATATGATTGTGTTTAAGACCAATTGTTTGGTAAAAATTTGTGATAAGGAAAAATAATTTCCTCATACGAGACGAGCACTGGTTGTATAAATTTGCACCATTATTCTGTTTCAACACAAAGTAACATTTGCCAAAATTTGTCACAATATTTGGTATCAAAATGACAAAACTATTTCGTTTCATGCTAAAAATATCAGTTCAAAGGATCGTCTTTTTTGAGGACTTCGCGGCACAAAAACATCGGTATTTTATTATTATAATAAAATTTTAAGCACATTATTGGTACTTCAGAGGTTATTTATATTTCGGTGACATATAATTGTATTCCGTATAAAACATTGTTGCAATATACGGCTTAATATAAAATAATCAGATTTGAAACATTATTAAGGAAAATAAAGCTTTTATTTACACATTACATTTTAATATTAATGGTTTAAGAAGTTAATTTTTATATTTACTTTAAAATATACGTATTTCGATAATGTTATAAAAAAAAAATCAATGAAAGAGCCGATAAAACTGAACAATGCCTGCAATTTAGCGATCACAATTGTTTTTGTTCAATTATACGGAATTTTAGTTGTCGGAGATTTACGTTGGTCCCGACGTCTGTTAGGGGTTAATTAGAAACGTTCTTGAAATTTATGCGCTTCGCGACAATTGATGGCCAGAGGAGTTATACCAGCGTTTGGTACAATAATTTGCGATTTATTTATAACAAGCACATCGATATAATCCTTGAAGAAACACGTTAATATTATCATAATATTCACGTAATCATTTAATTCTTAATGTTGATAGGTTTAAGGTGTAACAGAATTATTATTTTATTTCTCGAGTATAGATTACATTTACTACTCATTGAGTATATAATCCTTAGTGTTTATAAGTAAGACGATAAATTTAACAACTAAGATTTTGTATGCTGTACGTAACCGGCTATCACTTAAGCTGTACGCTCTCGTCCAGAATAATTTATTATAATTATAACAAGGGATCTCCTAGACCCACACAGAGAACCTAGATTTATGTCTAGTGTTCTTTGTTTAGTCAGATCTTTTACTATCGGAGTTTAGCTGGATGTTTTCTAAAGGTCTGCGAGGTTAAACTCTTTTAAACTTATCAAATAAATTGTTAACATTTTTGGTGTGTTTTTACGTCAATCCTATTATTATAAGCATATATTAATTATTCGTGACTTGAGACTTTATTTGAGTACTCTTCATATAATTGTCAGTTTATGTTTTAAGTATTCATTTCATGAAAGTTTCGAAAATTTCTCTCAAAAAACTAAAACACATGCAAATTTTATTTTAGCTTATATTTATCTTGTAGTAATCAATTCTTAAAAGCAACTCAATATCTATGAAACAACACATTACACACTGACAAAATAAAATAATAGTCTTCATTAATATAAGTATTACAATTCTAAAATTTATCATAATAGCGGCATTCAAAAATATGATTGAAAAAATATGCAGTGAAAGTCACGCGTAAAAAGCATATTTCATCCGAAAAGATTACATTGAAATCCCTCTATGACACTCTATGAATAACTATCGTGGACTGTTATTTTGGTAAAGCTTATAGGTTTTTATTTAATCGTTTGTGATATTTTTGATATACATACATACATACATTTGAAACGTAATATTATTTAGGAATTGAGTTAGAGTGCTATTTACTATTCGATGAAAAGAGTTTTATATAAAACACGTAGGTAAATTATTTGTATACACGAATATAACAGTAAATATTCCATGTATTTCATATTTTCCACATATATTAAAAAGATTATTAAAATCGTATTATCTGAATAGAAATGTATAGCAGGTTGTTCCGATTCTTTTGTTACACTTAGTTGAACGTACAGAATTATATACAAACAAAAGTACAAATAATCTCACTTCGTATAAGTAAATACTGGTAATTATATTAATAGCTCACGTGAAATTTAACTTATTTAATTGTAAGTAACACTTAGGTGTAGCTCTCTATTAAATAGTTACCAAATAGTATCTGAGCTTTGATAACTGTATTAAAGATATCCTAAAAAATAACCCGTAGTAAATTTTAAATATATGCTACATATTCTATATATATGTGTATCTTGCCGAATAAAAATAAAAGCAATCAATTCTCATTCATCTCTAAAAGTGCGATAATTTTTCCGGTATTTTTTCCGCAGACCTAATGTAACGTCGCATTAATCATTGCTTGACTTTACTGTGTCAGATTCGTTACGAAGGCTTGATTTATATCTCGAATGAATATTTTTTTTAACAATTATCCTTAAATCTGTATGCTTCATGTAATTGTCCAATACTATTTTAATTGTGATTTTTAAATATCGTGGCTCTGATTCAAAGATCCCTTTTATTTTAGTATAGATAAAATGATTTCTATATTTAAACATATTTTTTGAAAACGGAAAACAACAAATAACCGTATAATTTTATTAATTACGGAACAAAAGAGTTTCCATTATTAATTGACGAGAACCTGTTATTTATTACCGGGCGTTAGTTTTGTCTTCCCCGGAATAGAATGCCACCCACAGATTTTGACAATATCTTTGATGGTCTTTGTATATTTTGTAATACTAATTAGCGGACCTTCATCTCCGTGTGGGTTACACACTAAGAAAGAATGATTTCTATTGACAAACAACATTGAATTTACCAATATATAGCATTGGCAAATATTCAGGATATTCACTGAAGTGATATTTTTCAGTTTCATTCATTCACTCCTACACAGTCTAAAATAATTCCATTCATAGGAAATAAAAAAACTTTAAAATATACCACGTAAAATATTAACAATATTTTCAGTTGAAATTCATGAAAGTGTATGTTATTGTAAATGGTACGTTTCGTTACAGCCAACAAAATACATCCAAAATATTTTTTTTTAAACATAATGTATCAAAGAAACGTTAGAAAAAAATTGTGGATTGAGTTAGAAAAATATTCCAAAAAGTAATCAAATTCATTAAAAAATTTAAACAATACTCCAACGGTTCGTTGTAAAATAATTACTAACATAAATTCTTGAAATTCAAACACTATGTAAATTAATTTTTGAAGGTCGTTTCAAATAATTATATTTAGGTTACACTAACTAATCATCAGGTAAATAATTAAAATAGGTCTTAGGTTGTACTCATGAGAATATTATTTTAGGATATTGGTTAAATAATTAAGAAAGAAATAATTTAAAGGTGTATAGGATTTTTTTTCCTTTATAATATATGAAAAATTTTTGTTCGTAAACCTCTGTGCCTAATTGCATATGTCTATAAAATTTTTAATACTTCTTAATAGTTTCCAAATTTAATTACAAGAAGTCAATAAAATATTTAAAAAAATACACTTAATATTAATTAAAAACTATTTATAAGACACGTGCTTATTAATGTTATTTTAAATATAACTCAAATGAGGTATTTGTATACATTAAATTACTTGTAAATGCCAACAATATGTTAAGATAATTCATAGTCCGTTTGCTCGGACAATTTGTAACTTGTAATACACGTATACTTGTATTGCTAGTTCTTTGATAAGCTATTTATAGGATAATATGAAACGAGACTTTAACTTTACGTTAAGATTATAAAAATATTTATTATAATATATATCAACATATGCGCGTTCAAATAAACGTAATGATCAATTATCACCGAATTTATTAGACAACATTAATTTTGGAAGACAATGTAAAAAATATAAAGAAACAGAGGCGAAGACGTATTGTGAGTCTAATTAGTAGGGCCACACTGCTGTGTTATTTCTAAAAATACTTAAAAACACTCTGTTACCATTTGTCACGGCACGCCCTGTATTTATCACGATAGCGTTCCGCATCTCTGATACAGGATGTTATATAATATAAGTCAACCGAATACGCATTATCAATTGCTAATAAATTAAATATTCGAGTCTTAGAAATCTTTTATAACCTTTTCTTAGCTCTACGGTTGACATGCCATATCTGAACATTTACAATCAATTCTTATAAATGTTGATACTTATTAGAAATGATATATCTTATTAATTTTTACCAAACCAGAGAATTAATAATACATGAGTTGTTTATCCTTATGTGTCACTGCAATACACACACACTTTCGTCAGTTATTTTCTTATTTCAATAAGAATTACGACATAATTCTTTTGGATGTATAATATCAGCAGATCATAATCCTTTATTTTTTATTTTATTTTTTTTTTTTGTAATTTAAGTTTGAACAGCTTTTGTTAAATTACCAATTTATCGTCATCACTAAAATAAAAGTAAGTGTATTGACTAAAGAAGCAAAATTCCCATATGAATGGTCCCAACGTAAACTTAAATATCTCCAACACGAGCGAAACCAGGTGCTTAGCATAGTAAGGATGTCGGAGGGTGAACACCCTGTCTAAGGTTCGGTAGCCGTAGAAATAAACACGGTTAACATTCCTATAAACAAGATTGTTGCGGCTCACGGCCCTCTGATTGATGGTGATGCCTGCGACTATTAGTGACGCTTATGGGAAAAAAAACCTTAAAATATTAAAAAACGTGCTTTTAATTACCACTCTGTAATACAGCCGAGGTGAATGAAACAAACACTTCCATTCTATACCGATCTCATTCAAGTTTCATTCAATTAAACAACATTTACTTGTTGCGATCATAATTAAACAAGAAAACCGAGAGAATTATCGTCGACCAATGTAAACTAGGTGAATGAAAAACTTTTCAATCCCATTCCAGTATCATTCGAGTTACATTCAATTGAATGAAACGTACATCATACATGTTATAATAATAATTCAATTAGAAAACCGCGTAATTGTCGCACGACACGACGCGTGGGTGATTGTTGTAATGGGATAAAATAATATAGTTAATTTATTACACAGTCCGTCTCACCAGTTAGATTTATTGTTACGCGTTCCTACACGCGTTTAACATTAGATATATACTGGGTCTATTATTATCTAGATAATAGATGGATAGATTATAGCTAACGAATGATATTAAAAGGTAAATTAATCTTATATTTAATGTACATGAATGAAATTATGAATTTAATTTAAATTTAAGTTATTGACTCCAAAATGCCTAATAAACTCATAAACAAAACTTCATCAGTATGTTATTATACTTAACACTTACTTCTTTGGTAAAATTTAATATGGAGTCCAAACAGTACCTTCTAAGATTTTATTAGAATGATTTTTATCAGTTTTACTTAATTATTTATCAACGGGAATTTTAAGAAGCTGTATATCTAAATTTACAATAATTTACTTCCATATAAATATACATTTATAATGGTTGAATACACAACCCCCTCTTTTTGCAGTCGGTTAAAAATAGTAAGTATCACAGTCCAAACATATTGTATTACCATGATCGCAAAGAGAAGTCGAAAGTAGCCCATGTCGACAACCCGCTGTTTTGCTTGACGCGTGTATTTCAACAGCACTCAATACTCAGACGGTTATTTTTGATGCCAACCAAAGAGTAGAAAATAATCTAGTATTTTTTTTTTATTTATGACACTTTGCAAGCTATATTATATATAAAAAATATATGTATATCATAGTAATGAATAAACAACGAATTGAAAATTTGTGAAGTAACAATGGCAGGGTGCTAAAAATTTTGCAAGTTTATCAACTATGCAAAGCAATAAAGACAAACCAACTAGGTTTCTGAAATGGTTTTGTGAGATTTCAATTTAATTTGTTTGTTCTGTTTGTTTTGTTTGTTGTTTGTTTCTTCTGGACTTAAATTTATTGATCTTCTACATCAAAATAAATATTTAAAACACTTTATACAAGTCGTTGCAACAAACAAAACAATTTTCGTATCTGTTGTTAATTTTCATGGACTTTCTGTAACACTATTCTGTAATTTTAAAAGTCCATTCCAACGTCGTCAAGCAGTCTTTTCTATAGCCCCGTTTCTCTATTTTATTGTCATTCCTCTATTGTTTATTAAAACAATACGCGTATATTTTTATTTGGATGACATTTTAACGGTTATTAACGCTATAATAAGTAGCAGTGGACCGGAATGCGGTTGACGTTAGATCTGTTCTTTTATTTATTGTCATAGAGGCAATGATTCGATTTATTCGGATGGTTTAAAAAAAAACTATTGTGTTTCGTCTATTCACAGTTCTCTCAAAAATAACTTATAATTGGATTTTCATATAAAATATTCCGTTAATCCTGTTATGTCTCTGTGTCCGTTGAATGACATAAATTTATATAATTTACAGAAACGTATAAAAAATCCGTACCAAAAACCATTACTTATTTGTTACAATATTTTTTGAATCCGACAAAATATCCTCGTCAGTTAAAGTTAATCTATTAAGTCTGGCTATTTCTCGTTTGATAAATACCCTTTTGTCACAACGCATTCCAACACACTTTATGACACTCATATAAGTTATCAATTGGAAGCATCTAGTATTTATAAGTGAATCAGTGGTGAACAATGGCCATTTGTTTAAATTATCGCCCATGTTTTGACAGTTTTATAAAAATCCCAAATACTCAACTAATCATTGGAATTATAAAAAAATGTTGTGGCAACATTTGAAATGTTTGTGAGAAGCTTCATTTGAATTCGTTTGAAATTCAAATCTATTGTTGCCATAACGACAATGACGTTCAAGTGTTGACAGTCGTTGTCGTTGAGAAGTTAAGGCCATAGCTGTTGATGTATACAGTATGTTTGTTTTTTGATATTTACAGTTGCGGTAACTGTTTTTCTATTTAAAAATAAATAAATATCAAAATAATAAAATACAATATTTTTCTATATGGCATTTTTATAATTATTTTTATAATTTTAAGAATAGTATTATAAAGAGTACCTACGTGTCGGTCTTACGTTGTGTCCGCGGCTTTGATAATTACCTAAGCCATTGGTACATCTGGCGTTGATTGACAAATTACTTAGCAATAAGAAGTGGAAATAATAAAAACTAAAAACCATTTCTAAGTTATTTATAAACAGTGTCATCGGAATGATTTGTGCCAAATTATCTTTTCATAATTTGTGAGTTCCGCTTGAATTATTGCCGCTTAAAGATATGTTTATTTACTGCTGTTGTTCTGGAAATTCCCTTTGTTCTTTTTTTAAACTCCGATCACATTAATCTCGGGTTTTATAAAGAGCGTGAAAATATTTAATAATCTGAAGACGTATCAATTGTTGGAAATTTCAATTCTAAGAACGCTTTCTCTGATTCCATCTGGAATAATCCTAAGGATTATAACATCAAGGGTGCCAGTGACGTTTAGTTTGATGTTTTTAATATAAGTGACATAGTTTGTTCTCGCTAGCCGTTCCAAGAAAAAAGGTAAATATTTTTTCTGTGGAAATTCGTATGGTATCAATTACGAAACATGATCTAGTTGAAATCTAAAATCGGATAGTGAAAACAATGTTTTTATTATTTTGACACTGGCAACGTTTTTTTTCCGTGAAACAAAAGGAAAAGTAAGATTCTTCAGTTTAATGAGGTACTTATAATTGTTTTTACGTAACACATTTTTCTTTTTGAAACTTTCAGTTCTCTTTGTTCTAAAAAACCACAAACATACACATCCTCATATAAATTCGCGTATATGTTATATGAATAGAATTCAAACATTTTTGCAACCAGGTTCAATCGAACAGCACATAATTACACGTTTAGACACAATCTATCATAAATGACTGTGTATTAGAGATAGTATATCCGGGTCTCGAAAAACCATATATTACACGTATTTTTACTATAATTAATTCTAAATGTCTGGTTATATATCTGGACGCATTGTTGACGTCAGATGTTCGCGGTTCAACTGTTTTTTATCGACAACAAACATATATCTTTTATAATGTGACACCTGGTTAAGGGGATTTCTATTAAATTATGCGTTAATTGCGAAAGCGTTATAACGTTTAAATATACATATATTAAAGATGTCATTTCTAAATAATTTTGTTGTTGTTAATAAACTATTATTTGTATTAAGCCAAATTTTATTCAGATTTTTTATTCATTGAATTGTTATGTCATGACAAATATATATATATATATCTCAAATAACACATATCTGACAATGTAATATTGAGAAGTCGACCCATTTAGCATTTTTGTTTCTCAACGTCTGAAAACTAATTTATAGAGAACGCTTGGATATTTTATGTTAAATGAAATTTATTTGATAGAATACTAATATTTTGTATGTTAAGTCAGATTTAGTGTCCTATACGTTGAATTTAGAAGCGTGTTATGAGTGTAAAACGAGCCTTAATTAAGGTGTGTATGTACCATTATTATATTTAGACAAATTACAGAAAAACTTCACGTAAAAATTATAAGGAAGGTATTGCTGAATGTAAAAAAATATAGCTCCAACATATGACATTGGCCCACATTGAGTTTTCCATTTTTAAATGAAGCAATAAAGGGTTTTTTCTTAATTAAATTTATCATGTCATTAATAAAAACACGACATAAAAAACTTCAAAATTTACTCTCTTTAGTTTTTTTTTTTTTTCACGCCAGTATTTCGTCGCAATCACGTTTTAATTCGGTGATATATAAACTTTTTGGCAAGTCTTGATGATGACAAGTCGTGATTCTAATGAGAAGACTTTATTACATCGTACAGCGGATGTATTATGAATCGATGATCGTCAATTTTGTTTTCAGCATTTCATAAAATTTGGAGCAAACTTATATATATCTTATGCCACCATGTTCTGTTGAAAGCTTGATAATATCTTAAAACAAATAATATTATAGCATATATTTTTTTACTATTATAAATTTTCTAGTGATAATGTTGATAGGTATTCAGGGTTAATTACCTATAACCCCCGCCTATGAAACAATCCCCTCGTTGAATATGGGGGTAACCCATCAATAATACCTTTCCCACATTGTACTGGATGTCAGCGATCGCAATTATTGACCCGATCCATCATCAGCTGACGTGTGACGCAAGTAAATAATTCACGTATTAAACATTTAATTCTGTACGGAGAAGCACAGACTTACTACTGTCTTCAAGTCTTCTTCTTCATAACCCAAAACAGATCGAGTTTTTATTAGATAATATAATTTACTGATAAATAAAGATTTTTTTTTTGTTTAAACTATGGATATGATTTTCGTTTTGTTATACATAACGCACACAATAAAAGCCACTTCGTCATTAGTATGTATTTTGTCATAAATTAAATATCACTATTAATATTAGATAAATACGTCTGGTGTTTACGAATTTTATTATAACATGTCGCATAGAATCATAATGTAAGGAGGGTTGTGAAAGTATGCCTTAGAATTCATCCTGTTAATATGAACACGTTTACTATATATTATTTATTTTATGTAATTTAGAATTATAAACAAGTAGCGTTAAATAGTTTTCATATAATGTTTTTTTTTATCAACAATACTTTCTAAACACCAACTTTCTATATTCGTTTAAAAAAAACTTTGTTTTAGGATTTATGTTTTCATTTCAAATCATTCCTTCATCTCGTCTTCCCGTAATGTAGGTAATTGAAATGTTATCAAAATTTAAGGTTAAATATATATGGTCTTATATGAATGTGAGAGTATATACATTTATTAATATTTATATGGCATATAGCTGTTTAAAAACACAAACATAAAACTCCAATATATCACAAATCCCCCAAACCAACAGAGACGCCTCGAAAAACAAATTATACTTCAACGTACAATAGAATTTAATAAAGGTTCCGACAAAGCGCCCCTAGCGTGAAAGCGCGTAATCTCTTTTCAAGTTGCCGGCAATCTGTCAGAAGATGGCGCCACAATGAGGGATTAGCGATTATTACGTCACTTTTGTGGTCGGAGTCGGTGCTATGATCGAGATATTAGGGATTATGACAGCTCCCCTTTTCGCGTTTTAACTTGTAGGGTGTTATGTTACAGTATTAGTTCCTTAGGTACTCAGATGAATGGTATTATTTACGTTTGTTAAATATTACTTATAATATTAGATAGATAGATATAAACAAACATTTTTTGTGTACATTAATTGAAATTATTTTGTTTAATATACGAATTATATTTATGTTCTTGTATCGAAACTTCTTTTTACGTTTAAGCGAAAATAGTGAGTTATAATCTCACAATAAATTTATTCATTGCCCATCGTTACTTTATCTTGGCTCCACATAGACCAACTTACCCGAAACTTCATCAAAGTTGGATTAGTTGAATTGTTGGTAAGTATGATTGCTGGATTTAGATGAAGAATACAAAAAGTTTCTGATTAACAAACTATGGCTGCCAGCTTAATGTTTATTATATCGCTGTTTATGTTATGGTAACAGTAAAGAATGTAGGGCTGTCACTTAATGTGTCGTAAAACACCAAAGACAGAAGTTATACATAACATAATTAATACTGAAAAGACATTAACGAGAAGCCAGAAGTGCATTATAAAAATTATTTATCACTTTGTAAGCATAACAATCGTATATATACCAATAAAAAGTGTCAGCGATGGAATAATTGGCCGAGAAATTATTATAATATTATAAATAGTTTAGAGGCTGGATATAATTTTATTCGTGTCGTATGGGAGCAGGCCACGGCCATAATTCATAATTCATTCTAGTCACATCGTTGTGTTTTGATACTTGACAACATCAATAGAATTAATTGAATATTTCATAAATAATAATTAATAAAAAAAAAAACATAATAAAAGCATACCTTTTTGTATAAATTATAAATATTAATGAAACTGATTTGTAAAATGAAATAAAAAGTTTCAAGATTGATTAATGTATAAGTTTGTATATATTACGAGACGAGTATCAAGAGCTAGTGGTCTAGTATACAGACACAAAGATTTTATTGTACTTGATAATAAAATAATTCCTATGAAAAATATTATTTATCTCTGTCTGGAACTATAAGACAGTTTCCGCGATAATTTTATAGTTTTATTGGCATTTCTTCAGTAAAAATACCAAGAAGAGGCGGGTTTTAATACAATTTATTGTCCGTTTTATTTTTTGTTTCCGTTGACAATAAATTAAAATTTTTCAAAGTATCTAATACTTTTGATGTTAGTTATTGAATAAAGCCTTAAATATTTGTTTTGGATTTAATTGTTTATAAAATTTTTATCAAATTATGTTTGACAGTGTTTTTTATTTAATGTGGGTAGTTGTAAAATTTTAGTGGATACATAATTCGTTGTTATTTAAAATAATGATTCTTCATAAAACAGAGTGATATCTAAGGTTGTCGCGTGTACACATTTAAATGATAATAAGTTTTTCGGATACTAGGCGTTTTTTTTTCTATTTTATTCTACATAATCCTGACGTTACGGTTCCTTTACAACCGTCATCACGGCAGCAAAAAAAAGTTCCTGGCATAAAAAAAGGTTAGTATCATTCATAAAACATATTAATGTAAAAAAAATATCGTCATAAAGTAATAATTTAAGTTATTTCTTCATTTATATAAATACTCTTATTATATACCTTTATGATCCAAAGCATTATTAGGTTCTTAAGCATTGTAGGTTGTTTTTACCTCTCCCAGTACTCCCTTTTTAATCAATATACATTAATAATTGATAGTTATAACCTACGGATATATAGTTTTATTTGAATCATGTATTCATTAATTTAATATGGGATCCGAAAATGATTTTTTCACTAATTGTAGCTGGAACTACAACACATGGCTATATATCAAATAATTGGCAGGAGATTCCAAGCAGTACATTTACTCACACGCAGTTCTGAATGAAAATTTTTGTATAAAATGTTGGAGTTACTTATTTTTTTATATAGCATTTGATCACCCTAAACATCAAGAACTATCTATCATACAATATTAACCTATACAATAGAATTGTCTATGTCTTCCCTCGAGCCTCCGTGATCTAATCAAAGTTGTAGGATCCCGTAAGTTTGCTGGATTATGTCGGAAGTTTATGGAGATATAGATATAGAACAGAAGTCATAATCAACACACGGCATTAACATAAACTTGTGATGTTACAGTTGTTGAATTCTACATATGCGACAAATTAACTAAAACTACATAGGTATGTATACATCTATATATTTAAATTTATGTTTAAGAAATATTTCGCTTAATATTTCTTGCTGTTTATTTTTTTATACAATATGCTTAACATAAGTTCGAAACGTCAAATAAAAATTTTTGTACATCACAGTAGTAACTTAGATACTTGCGTGAAAAGCGCGAAACGTTTCGAATGTACTGTGACAATACAAGCTTGTTTTAAGAATACACATTACTGTGACTCGGCGGCATAAATTTTCCCGAAGTATTATAAACTTTCAGAGTTAATTTGCTTTAAACTGAAAGTTTTATTTGAATAACATTAGCCTTTACATAATTACATAAAATTTTCCTTATAAAGTAAGAGTTGATAAATGAACAGCGGTTTTTGGTTTCATAATGAAGTCTTAAATGAATAAAATGATAATAATAATAATTGTACAATTACAATGAAAAAGAAATTTGCCTTCGTTGTCCCTAGAGATTCAACCCTTCCAGTAGTAAATATAGAGTCCATAAAATTCAAATTACCATCAAGCCCAGTCTTCAGGGGCCATTTAAATTCATAAATAAGCACTCCAGAAGAAATATGGGACAAAAAAGCTCCCCAACAATTAACAAATCGGTGCCGTTTTAGGGTTAATTTTATCTGTTTCCCACTTTGAGTTTTTTAGTTTCAAATTTACAACAGTAACCTGAGACGCTTTTGAATCAATAAATTGTGAGTGACAAATAAAATAGAAGGGATGGATTCGTGAAGTTAGAAGGGCGTCTTCATATTGACGTATATATTTTCATAACACAAATATACTAAACAATTTTCAACGATTTGTATTGATTTGTTATATATTCTTTCTTTAGTCATAAACGAAGCTCACTGAAGAGCGTCCTTGGTAATACCTCATGTTATGTAAAATTTATACCCATATTTTTCAGTCAATGTGAAGTTACCTTTAACCCATCAACCATGTTTTATTTTTCACTATAACATCTGTTTGTTATTCAGTCTATTCCTGTACTTCCTAAAGGCAACTCTTCCCTTGTTGTTGTGCATCAATTAAGGAGTAGCTTTTTATTTTATGACGCATTTCATTTTAATCGTGCCTAATTTATGCAAAAGTTTTTTCAGTGTCATTATTATTTTTAACTTAATTCTGTTATTTACGACTATTTCTGCTTATTTCATATATAAATTTATAGAATTATTTATTACAAAACAGAAAAGATCTGAGCATTATATAGATGTTATACATTCGTTAAAAAGGCCATTAAATTTTGATGTAGATAAAAATATGTATTTTATTTTAAATTAATATTAAGTTTCAATACTTTGGTGATAGTAGTGCAGTTCTAAGATATTTTAATATTCCCTACCTGACCTACATCTTGCATTCGATATCGGTGCAAATTTTTATTCATATCACACCTTAAGCTGGATTAGAAACATCTCGATCATTCCTATCCCAATCATAATATGTAACAAGTGAAATATACTGTAATTTTATTAAAAAAAATAAGACGTCACTTAAAATAACTTACGCTGACATGTTTATCTGTCTCGTCTATGATGGATAGTTTCGGACCAAGAATAAATCCTTTCGTAACACACAAAGTCACCTAAGAAATTCAAATAAGAGTGAAGTGTGGTTATTGTCATATTATATTTATGACAGCTACCAGGGAGACATTTTAATATCGGCTGGAAATAGCGATGCTCTGACTCGTTTGAATGCGATGACAGTCGAGTGACAACACTAGCTGTGAATGTTGTGACTTCATTACATGCCCGAGGTGATTTTCTTTTATTCTAATATTGAATATGTAGAAATTATTGTCATCATATAACCAGTAATGTTGTTGACTTAATTATAAATATGTCAATTGTATACGATTGTTGCAACAATTATTATATTTCCAAATAAATGGCTAAAACAATATGCAGGACATTACATAAGATGGTTTCGCGAGATGTAGAGACCCCCGCCGCGCATCGAGCCCGCTAACGAGGACCAAACAATGTCTCTATTAGCTTATTCTGGCCTTTAAGATTAGAACAGCAACATCCGTGGAGTCGAAAAAAATATAACTAAAAAAAATATGACTTAGTTATTATTTTTTTAATTGTGTTATAGGGAAATTAATACATTTTTATTTTTTTGGGTATGTGACTTTAAAAGCAGAAAAATTTTGTTCATTTGCAATATGAAAATATAAAATTATAGTTGCAGCCACAATTGTGAACAAATAATTTAAAAAATAACTATATTAAAAAAGTATATTCTAAGAAAAATGAGAAAAAAAAACTTACCTCTTAATTTTGTTATTGATTTTTGAAAATGTTTAATTACTGATTGCTGAAAAAAAAATCTTAGCTGTAGCCTCTCCTCGCCATTGCTGTCGGAACAAACGTGGAACCCTTATGCTATGCAAATAAAGTTGGTTGCAAAAACAAAGCGAAACACAGTAATTACACTTGGTGGAAAATTAACTGACATCGATACGAAGAACATGCGCCGCAGTAATGAGCCGATATCGCGTTTACTGCACGCCAGTAGTTAACGTGGATTTTTAGTCGTTTTGTTCAATTACTCCGCTTTTAGTCTCTTTGTTATTGTTATATAAATTTATTCTTCCTGAAATGTTCTATTTTCTGTGACTTATTTGTTTATAATTGAAACGAAAGCTTTGTATTATTTTGTGAGAGCATTACGGGAACGGACGGTATGGATATTAACATATCAAACTTTATATAGAGAGGAAATAAAAAGAGTTATTTTTAACTTAAAATATATTAGAAAAATATTAAAATATTGTAAATAAAACACACACTAACATGAATTTGATACACACATACACCAAACCGTAAAGATTTTTCTATGTATGTATTAAAAGTAAGGCTACAGTATAGGAAATTACAATTCGTTCAATAAATTAAAAATTTGACAGAATATACCACAATTCCAGTATGTGTGAAGCCATAGCATAAAATAAAAAAATAGTTAAGCTTAACGTAATTTCTATTATACTGTTAAACTTGAAATAATATTAGTTAAGTAAAATCCCTAGGAATCATTATCAACGGTTTATGACATGTTCGTTAAAATTAACTTCACTGGCTGTTTAACATTTTGTCTGTAACATATGTAGATTCTAAAACAAAAAATCCTTGTAACAATATAAAAAAGATATTAAAAAAACTAGATTAGAGAACATTAGAAAGTCCCCTTACTTTTGTCGTCTTTCTAAAACTGTGATTGATCCGTTTACGGATGACGCATGATATAACAATCCGTATTTATGAATAAATTTAAAAAAAGAACATTCATTTTATTGTGTGTTATAATAAAAATGAAATACGACGTTTTTTTTTATTATTTGTTGTTACTTATTTTTTGTTTTCCTAATAACTTAAATATGTATAATATTTTATGCTTTTTATGTATCATATATACACATATAAAACGCTCATAAATTAATCGTTATATTTTGTAGGAATTATTGGAGGCGTTTCGTATTAACTATTATGTACCGTTGGTTAACTATACAGATAAAAAATTCCGTGTATCTTGATATGTCTATTTATCAACCCTTAAAAACCACCCATAGATATTCAAAAATAACATTCAGCCATCTATTTTGGTATCAATTTGTAAAATAAAGAAACTTGATCCTTTGCATGTGCGGAACGTCACATAAATCTGGAGCCAAAGGGTTGTAAATTCCTGAATCCCCCAGCATTCTAATGTATTATAACCATTCACTCCTGACCTTTCTCACCCCTTCGGTTTATACCCAAATACAGGAAGTCGAAACTACCTGAACAAAAGCCAGAGTTCAAGTTCCACTGGACGTTTTATTGACAGCAATGAAAATTTCAAGCATCTGAGATATGTTATGGAACCCTTTTTTAAAATGGCCATCTTTATTTGCTCAAAGTATTTTGATATTAATTTGTTAAGTCGAAACAAAATCATTTTTATTTCGATTTTTATTAATTTTTGTTTAATATTTCAAACTTTTATGGACACGTGCCTGATCGATTATTTATAGGAACAAAACAAATTATTTAACTGTAGTAAGTTCTTTGAAATGAAATGGAATTTCAATAGAATTCGTAATGATATACTGAAAGCTATGACTTTTCTTTAAAAAAAATATTTAAGTTGTGATGTAAGTAAATTTCACAGTCATTGTTTTATGTTACTTCGACTCTTTAAGGAACAATCGTCGGAAAAAAAATACAGCGCAAAAAAACTTTACACAACTGGTATGGTTCTAATATATCCAACGTGCAAGCCTTCGGATAAAGACTGCTATCCCAATGGGAGCGTATTTTTTACTTTTTACTGGGGAGGTGAAAACATGCCATTAAGGTATTGATTCGGACCTCCACGCATCCGCAATAATTCACAAAGAAACCCAGCCAATACAGGAGTGCTGCTCATAGATTAATAAATAGATATGGAAGCACCAACATATTTATAATTCATTTTATATACATTCATATATTTTTCCATAATACTGAACCTAATTAGAGACTAAGTCACTATGGTTACCCACTAAGCGAACTTAAGATAGAGGTCTTATATTTCATAATATATTTTTTTTTTGTAAGAAAACTTTATAAGAAATCAAGATGAAACGGTATAATTTTAAGATATGCCATCAATCGATTTAAGAGTTTAAATTTTAAATGCGACATTCGAGTGAAATCGTATTCACATTCCATCAACAGATAAGTCTGTCTGTGTCACATATACCTCAAAGGTACCGACTGTTAGCATAACTCAGGCACTATAACATAACTCAGGCCACTATATAACAGCTTAACTCAGGCAACCATATATCGCGATTGAATCTACCATGAAAGTTTCGAATATATGGCTTCTAGATTCTTAATCTTTGTTTCGTATGTTACTTATCTTAGATTTCACTGTTATATATAACAGTTCATTTGAATGTATCCTTTGTTTAATAGACAAAAATTAAATCACTCAATCGATCATTTATAATAGATTGTCAATTTTATATTAACAAAAAAATAATAAAACAATTTCTACTTTCTCCTAGTAGAGTTATTAAAATATATTTTATCAGTGATGATAATATGGAATAACGGAATAAAGAAATGATTTAGAATTTAAGAGAAACATTTTATTTAGAATGCTATATTGTCACATTTCATTATAGTTTATACAGATAACAAAACAAGTTGCAAGGTTCATTGACACAAACCGAATAAGATTCTTGAAATGAACAGATGTTTATTTAAATGTTTTATTAAAATTTTTCTATACATTTTCTTTTTTGTTTTATTCTGAATTTATCTTTCAAATACGTTAGGAATTCAACGTACTTAGAATTACGTGATCTAAATACAGGTGATTGGTTAGATAAAAAATGCAGATAATTTTTGAAATACCTATAAACTAAATCCCACTAAAATGTTAAAGGGATGTGTTTTACGATTTATTTTTTCTTGATTTTATAATTTCGCTCGTTTAAAAAATATTTAGCAGCATTTCGAATATAATTATTAACATCATCAATAGTTCGCATCAGTGATATAGAATGCTAGAGAATTTTCTGTAAAAATAAAAATAAAAACCATACAAATGATATGTGGTAATTAAAAATATTAGAACTTGATAGCCGAATGAACCGCGAAAACTACTGGAGGCACGGTAATTATTTATATGATTAATATTCATTGACGGTACTCGACGGCCATTCGAAAATCAAATTGTGAAATCTTTTCAATATAAAGCTGGTTCTACACTTTTACGTACGATTATGGTAATGCTGGCAACATTTTTGGTCGTTTCTCACGGCTGGCGACACTGGGTCTAGCGTGTCGTTGACCGTTAAATTTTAAACAGAAGCGCTATCGTATTTATTGCTGATTTGAATCCATTCCATTTATTGTTGTGAAATATCTATATTTTAATTAATTCAGTAAATTGTAAACGTTTTTTTTTTTTGTATACGATGTGTAATTTTAAAAAAGCCAATTAACACATCACTCTGGCAACATCAGCATACATTTGGAATGATATAATTAACATTTTACAAGTAGAATTTCGAGCCAATAAATATCCGATGACTTGTTTATGAAATAATATATATGTTACGTTTTTAATAAGTAAATAAAGTAAAGGAGCGCTATAATGCAAAAAGAGGCTGCATCTCTTTGAGATGATATTCGATGCTGACCGGAATCAGTATTTTTCGTTCAGGCTTCCCACAAAGGTTCGTTCCGAATACGGAATAGTAATTAGCAAATGGCTAAGTATTTTTGCCTGATTTTTTATAACCATCCACAGCTAGGATTCTAGTTCCACAGCTTCTAAGATAACATGTTTATCGAAAAACCTTTTTTTTTCTAATTAACTAGCAAATAGGATCTATTTATGTTTTATTTATCGGAGTTTCACACGTGTTGATTTAATGAGGCCTATAAATATATCAATGAAATATAGAATTCTGTAATTCTGGACTGTTTCTTTCAAAAAAGCCTCGTAATAATCATATTCCTGAATGATCACAATTATGTTACTAAATG